>NC_092045.1:88779364-89396947 GCF_003086295.3 Arachis hypogaea
TTACTTAATTTTCGAAAATGAAAAGGGAAAAGAAATCAATTGATTTTTGAAAAAGATTTTGAAATTAGAAATCAAAAAGATTTGATTGAAACTATTTTGGAAAAGATGTGGTTAAGAAGATATGATTGTTTTTAAAAAATTGTGATTGAGAAGATATGATTTGAAAAACATTTTAAAAAGATTTGATTTGAAAATTAAAAACTTGACTAACAAGAAAAGATATGATTCAAACATAAAACCTTTCTCAACAGAAAAGGTAACATACTTGAAATGTTGAATCAAATCATTAATTGATAGTAAGTATCAAAAAAAATGGAAAGAAATTGGTTTTGAAGAAGATTTGATTGGAAAATTGATTTGAAAAAGATTTGATTTTGAAAACTTAAAAAAAAATTGATTTGAAAACAAAATCTTCCCTTCTAGCCATCCTGGCGTTAAACGCCCAGAATGGTATCCATTCTGGCGTTTAACGCCCAAAATGCTACCCTTTTGGGCGTTAAACGCCCAACCAGGTACCCTGGCTGGCGTTTAAACGCCAGTCTGTCCTTCTTCACTGGGCGTTTTGAACGCCCAGCTTTTTCTGTGCAATTCTTCTGCTGTATGTTCTGAATCTTCAATTCTCTGTATTATTGACTTGAAAAGACACAAATTAGAAATATTTTTGGATTTTTAATAATAAGGAAAAATCAAAATGCAACAAGAATCAAATAACAATGCATGCAAGACACCAAACTTAGCAGTTTGTATACTACTGACACTAACAAAATGAAAATGCAAATGAGACACACAAAACACTCAAGTCAATAGAATTCAAAGATCAGAGCACGAAAATCATCAAGAATTACTTGAAGATTCTTAAGACACCTGCATGAATGCAATAAGAACAGAAACATGCAATTGACACCAAACTTAACATGAGACACTAGACTCAAACAAGAAATGTCTTTTTGGATTTTATGATTTTTTTTTAATTTTTTTTTGTGTTTTTCGAAAATTAAGTGGAAAAAGATATCAAAATTCTTAATGAGAATTTCAGGAATCAGTGCAATGCTAGTCTAAGACTCCGGTCCAGGAATTAGACATGGCTTCACAGCCAGCCAAGCTTTCAAAGAAAGCTTCGGTCCAAAACACTAGACATGGCCAAAGGCCAGCCAAGCCTTAGCAGATCACTGCTCCAAGAGCAAGATTGATAGAAATCAACAAGCTCCTGTGGTGATAAGTTGAAACCTCGGTCCAATGAGATTAGACATGGCTTCTCAGCCAGCCAGATTTCAACAAATCATCATGAAACTCTAGAATTCATCTTCAAGAATTTCGAAAAAAATAAATACCTAATCTAAGCAACAAGATGAACCGTCAGTTGTCCAAACTTGAACAATCCCCGGCAACGGCGCCAAAAACTTGGTGTTGTTGTCGGATCTTGGCACTGATGTTACCAAAAGCTTGCTCAAAACTTGAACAATCCCCGGCAACGGCGCCAAAAACTTGGTGCGCGAAATTATGAACAATACTTTTTCACAACTCTCATAATCCCCGGTCATGAACCCCAAAAACTTGGTAGTTCAGTACCATGGCATTACACAACTTTGCACAACTAACCAGCAAGTGCACTGGGTCGTCCAAGTAATAAACCTTACGCGAGTAAGGGTCGATCCCACGGAGATTGTTAGTATTGAAGCAAGCTATGGTCATCTTGTAAATCTTAGTCAGGCAAACTCAAATGTATATGGTGATGAACGAAAATAACACAAAGATAAAGATAGAGATACTTATGTAATTCATTGGTAGGAACTTCAGATAAGCGCATGAAGATGCCTTCCCTTCCGTCTCTCTGCTTTCCTACTGTCTTCATCCAATCCTTCTTACTCCTTTCCATGGCAAGCTTAAGCAAGGGTTTCACCGTTGTCAGTGGCTACCTCCCATCCTCTCAGTGAAAGCGATTGCATATGCTCTGTCACAGCATAGCGGAATTCATCTGTCGGTTCTCAATCAGGCCGGAATAGAATCCAGTGATTCTTTTGCGTCTGTCACTAACGCCCCGCCCTCAGGAGTTTGAAGCACATCACAGTCATTCAGTCATTGAATCCTACTCAGAATACCACAGACAAGGTTAGACCTTCCGGATTCTCTTGAATGCCGCCATCAGTTCTCGCCTATACCACGAAGATTCCGGTTAAAGAACCCAAGAGATATTCACTAGAGCCTTGGTCGCTTGTAGAACAAAAGTGGTTGTCAGTCACCTTGTTCATGGGTGAGAATGATGATGAGTGTCACGGATCATCACATTCATCAAGTTGAAGAACAAGTGATATCTTAGAACAAGAACAAGCGGAATTGAATGGAAGAACAATAGTAATTGCATTAATACTCGAGGTACAGCAGAGCTCCACACCTTAATCTATGGTGTGTAGAAACTCCACCGTTGAAAATACATAAGAACAAGGTCTAGGCATGGCCGAATGGCCAGCCTCCCAAAGTGATCAAAAGATCTAAAGAAAACGGTTCCAAAGATCAAAAGATTCTTAAATACAATAGTAAAAGGTCCTATATATAGAAAACTAGTAACCTAAGGTGTACAGAGATGAGTAAATGACATAAAAATCCACTTCCGGGCCCACTTGGTGTGTGCTTGGGCTGAGCAATGAAGCTTTTTCATGCAGAGACTCTTCTTGGAGTTAAACGCCAGTTTTTATGCCAGTTTGGGCGTTTAACTCCCATTTGGGTGCCAGTTCCGGCGTTTAACGCTGGGATTTCTGAGGGTGACTTTGTACGCCAGTTTGGGCCATCAAATCTTTGGCAAAGTATAGACTATCATATATTGCTGGAAAGCCCAGGATGTCTACTTTCCAAAGCCGTTGAGAGCGCGCCAATTGGGCTTCTGTAGCTCCAGAAAATCCACTTCGAGTGCAGGGAGGTCAGAATCCAACAGCATCTACAGTCCTTTTTGGTCTCAAAATCAGATTTTTGCTCAGGTCCCTCAATTTCAGCCAGAAAATACCTGAAATCACAGAAAAACACACAAACTCATAGTAAAGTCCAGAAAAGTGAATTTTAACTAAAAACTAATAAAAATATACTAAAAACTAACTATATCATACCAAAAACATACTAAAAACAATGCCAAAAAGCATACAAATTATCCGCTCATCACAACACCAAACTTAAATTGTTGCTTGTCCTCAAGCAACTGAAAATCAAATAAGATAAAAAGAAGAGAATATGCAATGAATCTCAAAAACATCTGTGAAGATCAGTATTAATTAGATGAGCGGGGCTTTTAGCTTTTTGCCTCTGAATAGTTTTGGCATCTCACTCTATCCTTTGAAATTCAGAATGGTTGGCTTCTTTAGGAACTTAGAATCCAGATAGTGTTAATGATTCTCCTAGTAAAGTATGATGATTCTTGAACAAAGCTTACTTATTGAGTCTTGGCTGTGGCCCAAAGCACTCTGTCTTCCAGTATTACCACCGGATACATACATGCCACAGACACATAATTGGGTGAACCTTTTCAGATTGTGACTCAGCTTTGCTAAAGTCCCCAATTAGAGGTGTCCAGGGTTCTTAAGCACACTCTTATTTGCCTTGGATCACAACTCTTATTTCTCTATTTTTTTCGTTTTCTTTTCTCTTTTTTTTTCGATTTTTTTCGATTTTTTTTTGAATGCTTTTTTCTTGCTTCAAGAATCATTTTAATGATTTTTCAGATCCTCAACAACATGTCTCCTTTTTCATCATTCTTTCAAGAGCCAACATTCATGAACCACAAATTCAAGATACATATGCACTGTTTAAGCATACATTCAGAGAACAAAAATATTGCCACCACATCAAAATAATTAAACTGTTATAAAATTCAAAATTCATGCAATTCTTTTTCTTTTTCAATTAAGCACATTTTTATTCAAGAAAGGTGATGGATTCATAGGACATTCATAACTTTAAGGCATAGACACTAAGACACTAATGATCACAAGACACAAACATGGATAAACATAAGCATAAAATTCGAAAAAACAGAAGAATAAAGAACAAGGAAATCAAGGAACGGGTCCACCTTAGTGATGGCGGCTCTTTCTTGCTCTTGAAGATCCTATGGAGTGCTTGAGCTCCTCAATGTCTCTTCCTTGTCTTTGTTGCTCCTCCCTCATGATTCTTTGATCTTCTCTAATCTCATGAAGGATGATGGAGTGTTCTTGATGCTCCACCCTTAGTTGTCCCATGTTGGAACTCAACTCTCCTAGGGAGGTATTTAATTGCTCCCAATAGTTTTGTGGAGGAAAGTGCATCCCTTGAGGAATCTCAGGGATCTCATGATGAGTGGGATCTCTTGTGTGCTCCATCCTTTTCTTAGTGATGGGCTTGTCCTCCTCAATGGGGGTGTCTCCCTCTATGTCAACTCCAACTGAATAACAGAGGTGACAAATGAGATGAGGAAAGGCTAACCTTGCCAAGGTAGAGGACTTGTCCGCCACCTTATAGAGTTCTTGGGCTATAACCTCATGAACCTCTATTTCTTCTCCAATCATGATGCTATGGATCATGATAGCCCGGTCTATGGTAACTTCGGACCGGTTGCTAGTGGGAATGATTGAGCGTTGTATGAACTCTAACCATCCTCTAGCCACGGGCTTGAGGTCATGGCTTCTTAGTTGAACCGGCTTTCCTCTTGAATCTCTCTTCCATTGGGCGCCCTCTTCACATATGACTGTGAGGACTTGGTCCAACCTTTGATCAAAGTTGACCCTTCTAGTGTAAGGATGTTCATCTCCTTGCATTATAGGCAAGTTGAACGCCACCCTCACACTCTCCGGACTAAAATCCAAGTATTTCCCCCGAACCATAGTAAGGTAATTCTTTGGATTCGGGTTCACACTTTGGTCATGGTTCTTGGTGATCCATGCACTGGCATAGAACTCTTGAACCATCAAGATTCCGACTTGTTGAATGGGGTTGGTAAGAACTTCCCAACATCTTCTTCGGATCTCATGTCGGATCTCCGGATATTCACCCTTTTTGAGTGAAAAAGGGACCTCGGGGATCACCTTCTTCAAGGCCACAACTTCATAGAAATGGTCTTGATGCACCCTTGAGATGAATCTCTCCATCTCCCATGACTCGGAGGTGGAAGCTTTTGCCTTCCCTTTCCTCTTTCTAGAGGTTTCTCCGGCCTTAGATGCCATAAATGGTTATGGAAAAACTAAAAGCAATGCTTTTACCACACCAAACTTAAAATGTTTGCTCGTCCTCGAGCAAAAGAAGAAAGAAGAGAGTAGAAGAAGGAGAAATGGAGGAGATGGAGAGGGCTTTGTGTTCGGCCAAGAGGGAGAAGAAGTAGTGTTTAAGGTGTGTGAAAATAAAGGAGTGAAGGAGGGTTTATATAGGAGAGGTGGAGAGAGAGGTTCGGCCATTTGAGGGTAGGATTGGGTGGGAAAGTGGTTTGAATTTGAATGGTGAGGTAGGTGGGGTTTTATGAAGGATGGATGTGAGTGGTGAAGAGAAAGATAGGTTTTGATGGATGAAGGGTTTTTGGGGAAGAGGTGTTGAGGTGATTGGTGAATGGGTGAAGAAGAGAGAGAGAGTGGTGGGGTTGGTGGGGATCCTGTGGGGTCCACAGATCCTGTGGTGTCAAGGAAAAGTCATCCCTGCACCAAATGGCATCAAAATTCACGTTTTGAGCCATTTCTGGCGTTAAACGCCGGGCTGGTGCCCATTTCTGGCGTTTAACGCCAGCTTCTTGCCCCTTTCTGGCGTTTAACGCCAGTCTGGTGCCCCTTTCTGGCGTTAAACGCCCAGAATGGTGCCAGACTGGGCGTTAAACGCCCACCAGCTAACCTCACTGGCGTTTAAACGCCAGTGGGTGCGTCCTCCAGGGTGTGCTGTTTTTCTTCCTGTTTTTCATTCTGTTTTTGCTTTTTTCATTGTTTTTGTGACTTCTTATGATCATCAACCTACAAAAAAAGATAAAATAACAAAAGAAAATAGTTAATTATAAAGCATTGGGTTGCCTCCCAACAAGCGCTTCTTTACTGTCATTAGCTTGACAGAGGACTCTCATGGAGCCTTACAGATACTTAGAACCGTGTTGGAACCTCCCAACACCAAACTTAGAGTTTGAATGTGGGGGTTCAACACCAAACTTAGAGTTTGGCTGTGGCCTCCCAACACCAAACTTAGAGTTTGACTGTGGGGGCTCTATTTGGCTCTGTTTTGAGAGAAGCTCTTCATGCTTCCTCTCCATGATGACAGAGGGATATCCTTGGGCTTTAAACACCAAGGATTCTTCATTCACTTGAATGATCAACTCTCCTCTATCAACATCAATCACAGCCTTTGCTGTGGCTAGGAAGGGTCTGCCAAGGATGATGGATTCATCCATGCACTTCCCAGTCTCTAGGACTATGAAATCAGTAGGGATGTAATGGTTTTCAACTTTAACCAGAACACCCTCTACAAGTCCATGGGCTTGTTTTCTTGAATTGTCTGCCATCTCTAGTGAGATTTTTGCAGCTTGCACCTCAAAGATCCCTAGCTTCTCCATTACAGAGAGGGGCATGAGGTTTACACTTGACCCTAAGTCACACAAGGCCTTCTTGAAGGTCATGGTGCCTATGGTACAAGGTATAGAAAACTTCCCAGGATCCTGTCTCTTTTGAGGTAATTTCTGCCTAGACAAGTCATCCAGTTCTTTGGTGAGCAAAGGAGGTTCATCCTTCCAAGTCTCATTTCCAAATAACTTGTCATTTAGCTTCATGATTGCTCCAAGGTATTTAGCAACTTGCTCTTCAGTGACATACTCATCCTCTTCAGAGGAAGAATACTCATCAGAGCTCATGAATGGCAGGAGTAAGTTCAATGGAATCTCTATGGTCTCAGTTTGAGCCTCAGATTCCCATGGTTCCTCATTGGGGAACTCATTGGAGGCCAGTGGACGTCCAGTGAGGTCTTCCTCAGTGGCGTTCACTGCCTTTTCTTCCTCCCAGAATTCGGCCATGTTGATGGCCTTGCACTCTCCTTTTGGATTTTCTTCTGTATTGCTTGGGAGAGTACTAGGTGGGAGTTCAGTAATTTTCTTGCTCAGCTGTCCCACTTGTCCTTCCAAATTCCTAATGGAGGACCTAGTTTCAGTCATGAAACTTTGAGTGGTTTTGATTAGATCAGAGACCATGGTTGCTAAGTCAGAGGTATTCTGCTTAGAACTCTCTGTCTGTTGCTGAGAAGATGATGGAAAAGGCTTGCTATTGCTAAACCTGTTTCTTCCACCATTATTGTTATTGAAACCTTGTTGAGGTCTCTGTTGATCCTTCCATGAAAGATTTGGATGATTCCTCCATGAAGGATTATAGGTGTTTCCATAGGGTTCTCCCATGTAATTCACCTCTTCCATTGAAGGGTTCTCAGGATCATAAGCTTCTTCCTCAGATGAAGCTTCCTTAGTACTGCTTGGTGCATTTTGCATTCCAGACAGACTTTGAGAAATCATATTGACTTGTTGAGTCAATATTTTGTTCTGAGCCAATATGGCATTCAGAGTATCAATCTCAAGAACTCCTTTCTTCTGACTAGTCCCATTGTTCACAGGATTTCTTTCAGAAGTGTACATGAATTGGTTATTTGCAACCATTTCAATCAGTTCCTGAGCTTCAGTAGGCGTCTTCTTCAAATGAAGAGAGCCTCCAGAAGAGCTATCCAAAGACATCTTGGACAGTTCAGAGAGACCATCATAGAAAATACCTATGATGCTCCATTCAGAAAGCATGTCAGAGGGACACTTTCTGATTAATTGTTTGTATCTTTCCCAAGCTTCATAGAGGGATTCTCCTTCCTTCTGTCTGAAGGTTTGGACTTCCACTCTAAGCTTACTCAATTTTTGAGGTGGAAAGAACTTTGCCAAGAAGGCATTGACTAGCTTTTCCCAAGAGTCCAGGCTTTCTTTAGGTTGAGAGTCCAACCATGTTCTAGCTCTGTCTCTTACAGCAAAAGGGAATAGCATCAGTCTGTAGACCTCAGGGTCAACCCCATTAGTCTTGACTGTGTCACAGATTTGCAAGAACTCAGCTAAAAACTGATGAGGATCTTCCAATGGAAGTCCATGGAACTTGCAATTCTGTTGCATTAGAGAAACTAATTGAGGCTTAAGCTCAAAGTTGTTTGCTCCAATGGCAGGGATAGAGATGCTTCTCCCATAGAAGTCGGGAGTAGGTGCAGTAAAGTCACCCAGCACCTTCCTTGCATTGTTGGCATTGTTGTTGTTTTCGGCTGCCATGAGTTCTTCTTCCTTGAAGAATTCGTTCAGGCGCCCTAAAGAGAGTTGTGCTTTGGCTTCTCTTAGCTTTCTCTTCAAGGTCCTTTCAGGTTCAGGATCAGCCTCAACAAGAATGCCTTTGTCTTTGCTTCTGCTCATAAGAAAGAGAAGAGAACAGAAATGTGGAATCCTCTATGTCACAGTATAGAGATTCCTTGGAGTGTCAGAGGAAAAGAAGAGTAGAAGACAGAGGTAGAAAATTCGAACTTATCAAAGGAAATGGAGTTCGAATTTTGCATTAAGGGATAGTGTTAGTCCATAAATAGAAGGATGTGAGAAGGAGGGAAGTGATTTTCGAAAATTAAGTAGGAAATTTGAAAACATTTTTGAAAAACATTACTTAATTTTCGAAAATGAAAAGGGAAAAGAAATCAATTGATTTTTGAAAAAGATTTTGAAATTAGAAATCAAAAAGATTTGATTGAAACTATTTTGGAAAAGATGTGGTTAAGAAGATATGATTGTTTTTAAAAAATTGTGATTGAGAAGATATGATTTGAAAAACATTTTAAAAAGATTTGATTTGAAAATTAAAAACTTGACTAACAAGAAAAGATATGATTCAAACATAAAACCTTTCTCAACAGAAAAGGTAACATACTTGAAATGTTGAATCAAATCATTAATTGATAGTAAGTATCAAAAAAAATGGAAAGAAATTGGTTTTGAAGAAGATTTGATTGGAAAATTGATTTGAAAAAGATTTGATTTTGAAAACTTAAAAAAAAATTGATTTGAAAACAAAATCTTCCCTTCTAGCCATCCTGGCGTTAAACGCCCAGAATGGTATCCATTCTGGCGTTTAACGCCCAAAATGCTACCCTTTTGGGCGTTAAACGCCCAACCAGGTACCCTGGCTGGCGTTTAAACGCCAGTCTGTCCTTCTTCACTGGGCGTTTTGAACGCCCAGCTTTTTCTGTGCAATTCTTCTGCTGTATGTTCTGAATCTTCAATTCTCTGTATTATTGACTTGAAAAGACACAAATTAGAAATATTTTTGGATTTTTAATAATAAGGAAAAATCAAAATGCAACAAGAATCAAATAACAATGCATGCAAGACACCAAACTTAGCAGTTTGTATACTACTGACACTAACAAAATGAAAATGCAAATGAGACACACAAAACACTCAAGTCAATAGAATTCAAAGATCAGAGCACGAAAATCATCAAGAATTACTTGAAGATTCTTAAGACACCTGCATGAATGCAATAAGAACAGAAACATGCAATTGACACCAAACTTAACATGAGACACTAGACTCAAACAAGAAATGTCTTTTTGGATTTTATGATTTTTTTTTAATTTTTTTTTGTGTTTTTCGAAAATTAAGTGGAAAAAGATATCAAAATTCTTAATGAGAATTTCAGGAATCAGTGCAATGCTAGTCTAAGACTCCGGTCCAGGAATTAGACATGGCTTCACAGCCAGCCAAGCTTTCAAAGAAAGCTTCGGTCCAAAACACTAGACATGGCCAAAGGCCAGCCAAGCCTTAGCAGATCACTGCTCCAAGAGCAAGATTGATAGAAATCAACAAGCTCCTGTGGTGATAAGTTGAAACCTCGGTCCAATGAGATTAGACATGGCTTCTCAGCCAGCCAGATTTCAACAAATCATCATGAAACTCTAGAATTCATCTTCAAGAATTTCGAAAAAAATAAATACCTAATCTAAGCAACAAGATGAACCGTCAGTTGTCCAAACTTGAACAATCCCCGGCAACGGCGCCAAAAACTTGGTGTTGTTGTCGGATCTTGGCACTGATGTTACCAAAAGCTTGCTCAAAACTTGAACAATCCCCGGCAACGGCGCCAAAAACTTGGTGCGCGAAATTATGAACAATACTTTTTCACAACTCTCATAATCCCCGGTCATGAACCCCAAAAACTTGGTAGTTCAGTACCATGGCATTACACAACTTCGCACAACTAACCAGCAAGTGCACTGGGTCGTCCAAGTAATAAACCTTACGCGAGTAAGGGTCGATCCCACGGAGATTGTTAGTATTGAAGCAAGCTATGGTCATCTTGTAAATCTTAGTCAGGCAAACTCAAATGTATATGGTGATGAACGAAAATAACACAAAGATAAAGATAGAGATACTTATGTAATTCATTGGTAGGAACTTCAGATAAGCGCATGAAGATGCCTTCCCTTCCGTCTCTCTGCTTTCCTACTGTCTTCATCCAATCCTTCTTACTCCTTTCCATGGCAAGCTTAAGCAAGGGTTTCACCGTTGTCAGTGGCTACCTCCCATCCTCTCAGTGAAAGCGATTGCATATGCTCTGTCACAGCATAGCGGAATTCATCTGTCGGTTCTCAATCAGGCCGGAATAGAATCCAGTGATTCTTTTGCGTCTGTCACTAACGCCCCGCCCTCAGGAGTTTGAAGCACATCACAGTCATTCAGTCATTGAATCCTACTCAGAATACCACAGACAAGGTTAGACCTTCCGGATTCTCTTGAATGCCGCCATCAGTTCTCGCCTATACCACGAAGATTCCGGTTAAAGAACCCAAGAGATATTCACTAGAGCCTTGGTCGCTTGTAGAACAAAAGTGGTTGTCAGTCACCTTGTTCATGGGTGAGAATGATGATGAGTGTCACGGATCATCACATTCATCAAGTTGAAGAACAAGTGATATCTTAGAACAAGAACAAGCGGAATTGAATGGAAGAACAATAGTAATTGCATTAATACTCGAGGTACAGCAGAGCTCCACACCTTAATCTATGGTGTGTAGAAACTCCACCGTTGAAAATACATAAGAACAAGGTCTAGGCATGGCCGAATGGCCAGCCTCCCAAAGTGATCAAAAGATCTAAAGAAAACGGTTCCAAAGATCAAAAGATTCTTAAATACAATAGTAAAAGGTCCTATATATAGAAAACTAGTAACCTAAGGTGTACAGAGATGAGTAAATGACATAAAAATCCACTTCCGGGCCCACTTGGTGTGTGCTTGGGCTGAGCAATGAAGCTTTTTCATGCAGAGACTCTTCTTGGAGTTAAACGCCAGTTTTTATGCCAGTTTGGGCGTTTAACTCCCATTTGGGTGCCAGTTCCGGCGTTTAACGCTGGGATTTCTGAGGGTGACTTTGTACGCCAGTTTGGGCCATCAAATCTTTGGCAAAGTATAGACTATCATATATTGCTGGAAAGCCCAGGATGTCTACTTTCCAAAGCCGTTGAGAGCGCGCCAATTGGGCTTCTGTAGCTCCAGAAAATCCACTTCGAGTGCAGGGAGGTCAGAATCCAACAGCATCTACAGTCCTTTTTGGTCTCAAAATCAGATTTTTGCTCAGGTCCCTCAATTTCAGCCAGAAAATACCTGAAATCACAGAAAAACACACAAACTCATAGTAAAGTCCAGAAAAGTGAATTTTAACTAAAAACTAATAAAAATATACTAAAAACTAACTATATCATACCAAAAACATACTAAAAACAATGCCAAAAAGCATACAAATTATCCGCTCATCACCATCCTTGGCATCTTACATGATGATTCCTGGTGGGAGAAGAACTTTACCCCTCAGGAAAAGGCTGATCAGTTGGTACCTTCAGCTGACCTGGTAAAATTTGCAAACAAATACTGTGAGCTGAAATACCTAACCTTTGCCACCGTCAGGAACCTACACATGGAAAGGACCCTCAAAATTCTGGAAGAACTCCAGCAGTACACCTCAGATCAGATCAAACAGAGAGGCTGGTTCTTCCTGGAGAGGAACCTAATTGAGGTCAACTCATCCTAGGTTAGAGAATTCTACTATAACTACTTTCTCTCTTCCCTGGATGCAGTACAGCTCAGAGGCAAACAGATTCTGGTTACTGAGAAAGCAATTGAAGAAATCCTCCATCTTCCACCTAAATCAGATCAACCAGATGGTTATCAGAAAGCTGAGGAAGATATGAGATTTATGAGGTTTGATTGGGATGTAGTAAAGAAGGATATCACTCTTGATCCTACTGTTCCTTGGGTCATGGGAACTAGCACATTGGTACCCAAAGGAATCAGGCTTATATATCTGAATGACGAGGCTCGGCTTTGGCAACAAGTTCTGAGCAACTATGTGATACCGAGCACTCATGAGACGGAGGTGCCAGCTGCCATGATTACCCTCATTTGGTGTGTGATGACGGGTAAGGACCTTTATCTACCTCGCTTCATCCGGCATTACATGGCCAAGGTCCATGTTAGAGGCACCCTCTCTTTTCCTTACCTGATTACTCAGTTGGGTCGCCGAGCTGAGGTCCCTTGGGAGGCTGTTGATGAAAGGCCCCCCCGCAGCAGAGTGCCGAAAGATCATCCCGCATAGTCAGAAGTTCCTGGCTTTTGGCTACCGCCCTCCATTTCTCACTGACACTACTGAGGCAGCCACATCTTCAGCTACCCCTTCTGCCTCCACTGGCCCAGCACCACCTACTGGCCCCCACCTGCTCCTGAGCCCGTTTATCGTTTGGTGCACCACCTCTTTGACCGCCTAGATCAGATGGAGTGCCATCACCAGCAGTAGTTTGAGCGATCTGACCGTCGCACCAGGCGACTTTTTGAGAGGTTTGAGCATCGCCACAAGCGACGCTATGAGCACCTCAAGTTGATGATCCGCTCTGGTGGTGACATTCCCTCCGAGCCCGACACTCCCTCTGACACGTCTGAGGAGGAGGTGAGCGATCACGAGGAGGAGGCACCTACCCAGGCTGAGTAGAGAGGTCCCGGCCACACTGCACCATATCATGAGGAGCACCACCAGCTATAGACTGTAGATCCAGAGGTTCCTCTACAGACAGAGCCCCCTCTGCATCAGACCACTCCTCCAATCCTCTCTGTGACTACAGATCCTCAGCCTACCATCGAGACACCAGCAGCCCATCCTTCCGGAGATGACACTTCGTCACACCATGCTTGAGTGAGCATCGAGGACGATGCTATTATTTAAGTGTGGGGAGGTTGCCATCTCTAGCATCTATTTATTTTGGTGAACCACTACAAACTCTCTTCATATTTTGTCCATTTTCTGTATTTTTGTACATTTTTCTCTTTTTGCTTTTTTATTGTATTTTTTTTTTTGCATTATGCACTTTGAGTTATATGTATACATCTTGGATATTTTAGCTTGATTTGCACCCTAGTTTACTAGTTATTTATTAAGTGGATTAATTAGTATAGTTTACCCTTTTTTGCATATGATAGTTGATTTGATTGAAAATAAAAAAGGAAGTAAGCTAGAGACTTTAAAGAATCAATCCACACATCTTGTATATATAGCATTACATGTTAGTTAGTTAACAACATTTTATCAAGGAGGAACACTAAAACTTTAAAGCCATCCAATATATTTTACATTGAGAATAATGAAAACTCTTAATTTCTACTTGCATGACATACATAACTGATATGTGATTTATGAGCTTGAGAACACACAGCCTGTGAGTTTTGAGCTTAATTGCATGGTTACATTTAAACCATAGTATTTTATTCCTATGTGTTTTGCCCTTCTTATTTATTCTGGTGTTCTTTACTTTGTTTTAATCTATATGTCCAATTATAGAATATAGATACATACCAAGATAGGATTGAGGCCATGTTTGATTATCAACTCACTTATCCCAAATAGAGCCTACCTTTTATGCCATCCTTGTTAGCCCCTTGAGCTTTTTAATCCCCTTCTGTTTTACAACCACATTACTAGCCTTAAGCAGAAAAACAAAATAAAAATCCTAAGTTGAATCCTTGGTTAACTTAAAATAGAAATTGTGTATAATTTAAGTGTGGAGAATTTTACGGGAACATGGGATGATAGAAAAAGTAGGAAATTAAATTGAACAAGTTATGTAAAAATTTGGGAAGCATGCTCATGTGAAATCAAAATAATTAAATTACCATGTGCATTATTTCAATAAGGGGATAAACAAAAAAAATAATAATAAAAAAAATGATTAATTTCCCCAAATGCAAAAAGCGATGCACATGGGATAAAAATAAATAAAAATTAAAATATGAGCATGTAATATAAAAAGTGGGAAAAATATGGGAAAATAGGTAAAGAAGCTTTGCTTTACAAAATATGTATGTTAGGTGAGATCTTAGACTAATCAAGAATTCACTTAATTAGCTCACTTAGCCTTATACATATATCTTTACCTTTACCTTCACCCCATTACAACCTTAATTAAAGACCTCATGATTTTTGTATGCCTATATTCTATGATTGTTGATTGGTTAGATGATGAACAAAGTTATCGAAAGTAAGGATAAAAAGAAGAATAGAGTGATTAACCTAATAAACACTGAGTGACTAGAGAATAAACACAAAATCCAGTGAGGGTTCAATGGCTCATCACCATATATCTCTACTTCTATTGTTAATTGCCTTGCAAGTTTGAAAAATATATTATTTACCCATCTCAATTGTAAAAATGCTTTAATATTATCTAAGGTTGGCTATGCGTATATGATTCCTTGAGAATGTGAATTAATTTAACTACATGTAAAGCTTTATATATAGGTGAATAATACCTAGATTTGCATGACTCATTTAGGTAGTTTCATCTAGGATAGATTGCATTGCATGAGATCCCACTATTTCACCTTCACTCTTTTCTCTTGGATTTAGCATGAGGACATGCTATTGTTTAAGTCTGGGGAGGTTGATAAACACATATTTTATGACATATTTTGTGCTGAATTTAAGTGATTTATTCAATCCTTCACCCACTTATGCATGTGAAATTGCATGGTTTTACTTTCCTTTCTTATTTTGGAAATCTTTTTAATAAAAGAATAACTAACACCCATATATGTCCTATTTGTTTGCAGGAACCAGAGACCACTGAGCATGCTCTGCTGCTATGCCCTTGGACAAGGGAAGCTTGGTTTGGAGACCAAATTCAATGCTGCCCTACGGCCCTAACAGTTTTTTCTTTTGGGAAGTGGATGGTGGATATTCTAGAAAAAATGAAACTAAACACAGGGAATGTGATAAACCCATATTTTATGACATATTTTGTGCTGAATTTAAGTGATTTATTCAATCCTTCACCCACTTATGCATGTGAAATTGCATGGTTTTACTTTCCCTTCTTATTATGTGATGTATGTGAAAAACATGTTTCCTAGGCTTTAAAAATATTAATTTTAATTACCTTGTATTGCCATTCGATGCCGTGATTTGTGTGTTAAGTATTTGCAGAACTTCTAGGGCAGGAATGACTTAAAGGATGGGAAGGAAACATACAAAAATGGAAGGAAAGCACAAATTGGAGTTTTGGAGAAACTGGCAGTGATGCGTCCGGACAAGTCGAGGATCACGTTTGGGAGCCTGATTCCTATTAGGAATAGATTTGAAATAGAAGAGATATTGGGTTTGTCAGCTTGGGATAAATCGGATAAGTATCTTGGGCTTCCGGCTCACTGGGGAAAATCAAAGAATAAAGCTCTAAGTTGGATTGAGGATAGAGTGGTGGATAAGCTAGGAGGTTGGAAACAAAAACTCCTTAATCAAGCTGGGAAAGGAGGTCCTCATGAAATCAATTGTTCAAGTGATACCTGCCTATACTATGAATGTGATTCTTTTTTCTAAAGGGTTTTGTGATAGGCTTAGTAAGAGAATAGCCAAATTTTGGTAGGCATCTTCAGGTAAGGAAAGAGGTGTCTGTTGAAAGAGTTGGGATAATTTTTGTGTTAGTAAAAAGGATGGAGGTATTGGGTTTAAGGATTTATATAGTCAGAATATAACAGATTTGGCAAAACAAGCGTGGATAATTTTGGAAAATCCTAAAGCAATTTAGTTTCAGGTACAAAAAGCTATTTACTTTTCAAATGATGATTTTAAGGATGCTACAGTAGGAAGGGCCGCATCATGGATGTGGAAAATTATACATGGTAGGAATTTTCTTTTGAGAAATGAAAGATGGTTAATAGGGAATGGTGAGAGAGTGAGAATCTTGGAAGATAAGTGGATAATGAATATGGATAAGAATCCTGTGAGTAGAAATCTTGATATTAGGTTTGTCAAGGATCTGATTTTTGAGGGAGAGGGGTGGAATTTGAATAAATTAAAGAAATATTTCGATGGAGCTTCGGTCGAAAAAATCATTAGAACCCCGGTAAGTCTTTTTGGAAGGGAGGATAGGTTCAGCTGGCCTTTCAGAATAGATGGCAATTACACTATCAAGACGAGATATTATGCTGCTAGGAACGAAAGGAGCTTTGGTAATACTAATAACCCATCTTCCAGTGAAGATTTAAAGTTTTTTGTGGCAACAGATTTGGAAATTAAGAGTTCCTTAGAATATCAGAACCTTTCTATAGCGAGCTTCGCATAATATTTTACCTGTTTTTGGAAATATTTTTAATAAAAGAATAACTAGCACCCATATACGTCCTATTTGTTTGCAGGAACCGGAGACCACTGAGCATGCTCTGCTGCTATGCCCTTGGACAAGGGCAGCTTGGTTTGGAGCCCAAATTCAATGCTGCCCTACGGCCCTAACAGTTTCTTCTTTTGGGAAGTGGATGGTGGATATTCTAGAAAAAATGAAACTGAACACAGGGAATGTGATAAACCCATATTTTATGACATATTTTGTGCTGAATTTAAGTGATTTATTCAATTCTTCACCCACTTATGCATGTGAAATTGCATGGTTTTACTTTCCCTTCTTATTATGTGATGTATGTGAAAAACATGTTTCCTAGGCTTTAAAAATATTAATTTTAATTACCTTGTATTGCCATTCGATGCCGTGATTTGTGTGTTAAGTATTTGCAGAACTTCTAGGGCAGGAATAACTTAAAGGATGGGAAGGAAACATACAAAAAATGGAAGGAAAGCACAAATTGGAGTTTTGGAGAAACAGGTAGTGGTGCGTCCGCATGGACGACGCGAACGCGTGGTTCACGCAAAAGAGATTCGGCACGAGCGCATGGATGAGGCGAACGCGTGACCTGCAAAATACAACTGACGCGGGCACATGACTGACGCAACCGCGTGGAAGGGGAACACTCAGGATGACGCGACCGCGTGACCCATGCAAACACGTGACATGCGCGATCTGCAGAATTTGCAGAAGTTGTCCTCAGTGATTTCTGGGCCTTTTTTGGCCCAGATCCAAACCCAAAGAACACAGATATTGAAGGATTATAAATGGAAGAATCCACCCATTCATGGATAAGGAGAAAATACACACTTTTTAAGATTTAGATGTAGTTTTTAGTGAGAGAGGTTCCCTCATCTCTCTTAGGATTAGGATTAGGATTTTTAGAACTTAGGAATATTTTTATCTCATCTTTATATCAGGTTCAATATCTTTTTATTTCGACTTCTCTTAATTGTTGACTATTGATGTTGCTTATTTGGATTATGACTCTTCATATTTGGATTAATTTTATTTTATTAATGCAATTGAGGTATTTCAGACTTATATGTTATTGATGCTTGGGCTCTATCCAAATTATTTTCATTAAAGTAGATTTTATTCCCTTTTGGCTTTGGTTGATTAATTGGTAACTCTTGAGTTGTCGAACTCAGCAGTGGTTGAAATTGATAGATTCTAATTGATCTAGATCGCTCTAAAACTAGTCTTCCCACGGGGATTGACTAGGACTTGAGGGTCAAACTAATTAGTCCACTTGACTTTCCTTTGCTTTAGTAAAGGTTAACTAAGTGAGAGAAAAATCCAATTCTCATCACAATCGATAAGGACAACTGGATAGGACTTCCAGTTTTCATACATTGCCAAACGTTTCTATTAGTTATTAATTTATTAATTCTTGCAATCTATTTCTCTTGCTTAAAACCTCTTTCAAACCCAAACACTATTTTTTCATAACCAATAATAAATCATACTTCCCTGCAATTCCTTGAGAAGATGACCCGAGGTTTGAATACTTCGGTTTATAAATTTATTGGGTTTTGTTACTTGTGACAACCAAAACGTTTGTACAAAAGGATTTTCTATTGGTTTAGAATCTATACTCACAACGCGATTATATTTTTGTAAAATTCTTCACTAGCAAAAAAATCCTAACGTCAGAATGATTACGATCATTGCCGCAGTAAGGTTGGTTTTCTAGTTTAGGAAGTGTGGAAAGCGAGAAACCAAGTGATATATTAGAAGTCTACTCCTAATCCTATCATGGTGATTCGTAAAGCTAAATTAATGGAGCTAGAATTTGCAAAAATGGCAGAAGAACCAGTAAAGAGTTCAATTAATGCTACAATAACAGGCAGCAGAGTTACATGGAGACCGCCATTGGTGGGATGGATCAAATGCAATGTGGATGCAGTGTTCGATAAAGCACATTCTGCGGGAGCAACTGCGGCGGTATTCAGAGACCATAATGGGACCCTTCTCTCAGGAATTAACTCCACAATAGTTGCCACTTCGCTATTAGCCTTGGAGGCATTATCGGTTAGGGCAGCCTTAATTATGTCATGAAATTTTCAAATGCAGAAGGTTATCATAGAATCAGACAATCAGATGCTTATTCAGGCACTAAAATCACATGCATCAATTACAGAAATTCAAGTTGTTCTACAGAACATATTACATTTATTAAGAGGCATTCCAAACTGTGGCTTTACCTAGGTGCCTAG
Source organism: Arachis hypogaea (assembly GCF_003086295.3). NCBI lineage: Eukaryota > Viridiplantae > Streptophyta > Magnoliopsida > Fabales > Fabaceae > Arachis > Arachis hypogaea. The sequence continues at coordinate 88,798,274 of NC_092045.1, forward strand.
AGAAGCAAACTCATTAGCGCATGAAGTGGCGAAGCTCACAGGTCACGGTACTCTCCGCCAGAATTGGATCATGTATAGGCCACTGTCCATCAAGAACATTCTCGGAGGGGATCAGCTTGCCGTCTCCAGATTGATAAACAGTTCTTGACTGCTGTCAGAAGCTATTTGGGAGGTGAGGAATTCTAATTAGGTTACTGTGGATGACAACTTGATGTTCCATGATACTGTGCGGATACCAGAAGCAGAGCTTCGAATGAGGCAGAGGGGGTCAGGTGGGTTGCTGTATTGATGGAGGAGTCTGCATAGGTGGCCCATTGACCTTGATCTAGGGTTTTATGTCTATGATATTGGTAGATTGGGGAGGTTGTCTCTGATTCATGTGAGGTTAGCTACATTGATTAGAATGAACACAACTGGAAGGATGTGATGAGGCATTGTAGACAAAGTGCCAATGCGATTATAGAGATGCTCAGTCAATAAGTTGAGGACTACTGTTGCTGGAAGGTGGGGGGGATGTCGGCAGCGTGCTCTGGCTCGTGCTAAGTGGACGCGATGGCTGAGGGGCTGGACCAGAGTTGAATGACCTTCAATTGTGTGCTTTAAGTTCCGCTTATTGCACTTTGTTGCAGCCACGACCATCATTTCCCTATTGCGTAAGGGGGTGGGGAGTCTGGTGGGTTGGGGAGAATCGGTGGGTTTGGGTCTTGACAATTCACCTCCTTTTTCTCCTCCAGTTTTGTCGCTCTGCGAATAGGTCGGCCTCACATTTTCCTCTTGTTCTTCTAACATTTCAGCACATCAATTTCCTACCTCTTTTACAAGAGCCACGTGATGAATATAAATCTCTTTTGCACATGTATAAGGATGAAAAGACGTCTTAGGTCTAGATTTTGTTGATATACGTTTACATTTTGGTATTATGTAATGGTCCTTTATGTTGGGGGTTGAAAAATCAAATGTGATAGGTGAAGGTCTTGAGGAAACAAAAGGAAGAGGACCGGGTTGGGATATGGGATTGTTGTTTGGGCTTGGTTCTAGTTTGGGTTGTCCTATTTTGGATCCGGGCTGGATTACTGGCCCGGATCCTTGTCCAAAAAAAAAACAAACTTATACTCCAAGACAAAAAACATAAAACTCATTCTTGGTTTTCAAAATTCAGTCCGTGGATAAAAGATTTTAGGTTTAAATTATTCTGAAAATCTTTATAATTTTATTAAATTTATAAATATATCTTGATAATTTAAAATTTTTTAATTAAGTCTCTATAATGATTTAGATTTCGTACTTAGATTTTTATTAATAATAAACGTTGAAAAAGTTAAACAAGTGTGAATTTTGTATTTACTACCCATACTCACAGTACCCACTCTCTCTCTCTCTCTCTCTTCTTTTCTTTTGCTCTCCCCAACTTGCCCTTCTTTTTTCTTTTGGATAGTATACCATTGGACTGGAGTGAGGTTCAACGCATCCAATCATGGGCACGGATTCTATGTGCCGTGTGTATTTGGCTTACCAATGTGCATAACATTTAATTTTGACTAACCGGTGCGCCTGTTAATGAGGAGTCATTGAATTATATATATTTTTTAATATAATAGTAGAAATTTGTCTGAATCTAGTTTTATATGATTGGCTAGTTAATACTTTATTCTGCTTTTGTGTCAGTGTAATAACTTTATAAATATTAGTTTTATGATGGTTATTATTGTTAAATTTAAAAAATTTTTCTGGTATTATATCAAAAAATTAAAAAATTAGATATTTAAATTAATTCAGAACTGATAAAATTTTGTTGGGTAAGATATTTTTTGTTGTATTTTTTTGCATAAACAACAGAGATACAGGAAGAGAATCGTTGAACGTCGGAGTCGGGGCACCAAGCCAGAGTGGGAGAGGATGGTACTTCATTGGCCTAGTATGTGGGCAGGCTTCTTGGCTAATATCCTCGCTGCCAACGCGCACGACCCCTCCTCATCAGCACGATCCTTTATCTCCGATGACGGCATCCTCAACCCGCAACCGGTGTTGGCAGATGACAATACTTCAGGTGTGCAGCAACGCTTCGATAGCAACCATGGAGCTGATGCCCCTATGAGGAGGATTAAGTGTGGTAGGGATGAGATTAAGAGGAAGATGTTGTCTCGTGTATGATAAAAAAGATGCCTTCCTCCTTTTCATCGTTCTCTTAGCTTCCTCCTCTTCCTCCGCCGTTGCAAGTGCACTGCGCCTTCTACTATCTCCATCGCCGGTGAGGACTCCAAACTTTCCCACTGTCTTTGTCTCTCCATCGCCGGAGAAGACAGTGCCAAAGTTGCCATGGCCGAGTGGAGAGGAGGAGTTGGTGGCGCGACGAAAGAGTGGGTAGGAGAGGCGGTGGAGAGGTTTATTGTTGTCACCGGCAGTGGAGATAATGGAAGAGGTGGTGTGTTTGCGACGGCGGAGGAAAAGAACGAGGAAGAAGAAAGAACTGGCGGTGACAGTAATAAAAGGGAGAAGGATACTGTGGTAATGGTGGTGGTGAGGGAGATTCAGTAAAGTTTTTGGAAGTTCAACATGAAAAGCGAGGGTGGGAGGAGTAGGAAGACATGGAGATCGTGAAGGTTCTGAGTTAATGATAGAATTGGAGACCGTGATTAAAGTGAGTAAAACAAAAAAAAAGATAAAAAAATTATAAAATATCCCTCTCTTAAAAAAATATAATAAAAAAGACCCATTAAAATAAAATATTTTATTTTGACCAATTTGGCTTATCAGTCCGCCAAATCACTTTTTGGCGTTTCGGTGCATAAACGTGTCCCGTGTACCAAATCCGTACATATAACAGCAAACATGGAAGCTAACTCAAAAATAAATACATAAAGGTACATAAAAACACTCCTACGCTTATCTCTTCAAATAGGTCCAAGTATTCCCCCGTGGCTGTCACTCATCTTTCCTTGTAATGCATGACCGAGCAGCGTAGTTCAACCAACTCGACTTCATTGCAGTGGCAACAACGAAGACGCAAAATGAAGGCACTGGTGGAGACGATGCATAATAGACAATGGTGTTATGAGGGAGTGTGAAAGATAGAATTGAAGGGGGATGAACCGAGGCATGGAGAAAGAAGTGCTATGGAAGATGGAGATGTGAATTGTGAAATGTGAAGGGAAGAGATAATGAATCACTGAATTGTGAACCGTAAAATTGTAAAAGGATAGAGATAATAGTATTAATTAAATAAATATTTTTGAAAAATTAATTTCAATTAGAATAAATTTTAGCATCTTCTGTTGAATTAAATATTCTTTAAGTTGAACATTCAGGTGCAATTGACTTTATGTGAAGTTGATATCTGAGAGCCGTTAGATGAGTTTAGTCAAATCAGTCGAATCATCTAATGGCTCTCAGTTATCAACTTCACATGAAGTCGCACCTGAGTTTCTACCATTTTTTAAATGGTAAAGATGTGATTATAAATTTAATGAAATTATAAAAATAATAAAATAATTAAATCAAAATTTTAATATTGATTTAAAGTTAGTGTTTTTTTTATTAAAATGGATCAACTAAATAAAATATCTGTACCTGAGCCTATTCTTTTTTTATAACTTACGAAAACATACACACATATGCTCACATCAAATGTAAATCTATAAATTGTAAAAATTAATCATGGACCTAAAAAGTTTTTCACAAAAAAAAAAAATTCTTATAACTTATTTCGAAGGTTGCAAAAATTTTTTCAATGGTCATTCATGCTTTTAACGTGCGAAAAAGTGCTGCAACCACATGCATATAAATCACATACTAATGATAAATATTAGTGCATTACACTAATTTTCTTTTCATATAGAAATTGATTTTCAGTCAGTATGTTTCATCTAAAATTTACATAATTTTACTAGTAAATACACCCATGCGATGCACAAAACAGAAATAATTCAAAGATTATAAAATTATAACATGAGATGAAAAACTATATATTTATTAGACGGGAGTATAATCAAAATGATTGACATTGTAACATCACTTTTATGTTTAATAATTTTTTTGAAAAAATTTCACAATATACAATATTTATGGTAGTTTTTTCAATCACCCCCATGGTATTTTGGATTACAATTCTAATCCCATCTTTTGATTTAACTCGAGAAAGTGTAACGTAAAATTGACCATGTGTAAATACAAGTTTCAGTAAAAATAATCAAACCTTATTACGAGTTTGTCTTTAAGACTTATTTATTATCATTGCAAATGAAAGCATAATAAGAAATTGGCTTCTTTAAAATTCAAATGAAAGCATCTTGTTATTCGGAACCATGTTCATCCTAGGTATTAGAACAACTTGCCCAGCACTCGATGACATGGTTGCTTGGCTTTCTCACCTATAGCCTGGTACCACTACAAAATCCATTGGATTGATCAATGTCCCTTAACAACATGATAGGTACACTAACTTTTAATTTCAGCATGTGTGGCAGAACTCCAGCACAGTTTATTGCATTCAGCATGTCAGTTGTAAATGTATCGAAATCTGACCCATATTAACCTCCTCAATACACAATGAATCATAGCTCATGTAGACCCTTTCAACACTATGAAAATCCTCCATCATGCTGTTGTTAACTTCATTTACAATTTTAAGTGTCGGTGCAAAGATAGTTCATTCCTTGAAATAGTCTTGTTTGTTGTATTCCAACAATAAGTCTGGATATACAAACTCCACCAGTTTATCAAATGCATTGTACCGGTCATGTATGATTAAATCATATGGCATAATAACCTCAGATTCACCATCAGTTGAATAACTAGCTAATCCATTTTCAATATGAAGAAGCCATTGTGCAAAATTAGTTACTTTTGATCAGTCATCTTCATTAGCACCATAATTAAGCTGCATGTTCCTGGTTAGCTCGAGAACCTTACAAGACTTCTACAAATATGAACAATTTATAAATGTTTGTACAATTTCTTGTCATGAACCCATTAGAATAATAAGAATAATCTGTCTAAAATTCCTCCCTTAGAATGATGACCTTTCCACTGAATGGTAAATCAGGTTGGTAGTTACTCTCAAATCTCAAAATATCCTTCACTCACTTGTCAAGTGCTTCATAGCAGTGTCTGTTAAGCATTGGAGCCTCATCCCAAATGACCAACTTCGCTTTGCTAACTAATCGTTCCAACGAATAACCTTGTTTAATATTACACACGGAATCCTCAGTAATATTCAGTGGTATTTTGAATCTTGAATGAACAGTACATCCATTTGGAAGTAGTAATGCGGCAATGCTACTTGTAGCAACATTTAATACAATGTGACCATTGCTTCTAATTGCATCAGAAAGGGCTTTCCACACAAATATTTTTCCAGTACCATCGTATCCATAAAGAAAGAAGAAACCATTATTCTGTTGTTCAACTACATGTATAATCTCAAAGAATGCTTCTTGTTGTTCCTTATTCATTTTATGTAACGATGCAGTGTATTAAGAGCATAAAAGCTCATGGTCAAAATTCAATTCATCAATCAACAAACGATTTTCTAATCTATCAATGTTTTCTACAACTGGATAAAGCATTTTGTCAAACACTCTAAGTGATCTTCTGTTTGCTTGCATCTTCTTCTCAATCTTAATTAGAGTTAAATTCACTATCTGTTCCTCACGTAGATTGATGTCTACATTTAATTAGAATATTTAATAAATATTAATTATATATATAACTTTAGTTAAAAGAGAATATTGAAAAATATTAATTGATCATTAATATATAAATAATTACCTTGTGAATGGTGCATCCTTCTAATGTCATACAAAATGTCCTCTGCAAAGCGATGGTAGCATGTTTTTCACATGTGTTCGGGGGGTAGTAAAACTATTTGAATTTTGAAATCAACAAAATAACAAAAAGTTCATGGATATATTTAGCATAGGCCCATGTACTTGCTTCCTTAATTACATCAATGAATTCCCTATTGTCTTGTAGCAGACCAAGTGCATAACATGCATCTTTGATAATCCATAAGTGACACCTTCAATAGTGCGAATGTTGTGAAAACTTGTACAACCCCTTTGGATATTGGGTCGAGCAAGCTCTCTGTTCTCTCTGTACCTTATCATCAGTGGCACCATGGGAAGATGAATATTCTTCATGGAGGAGCACAGCCTGAGGAATGAGATGGCCACCAACATAACTGAGGTGGCCACTAACATAATTGAGGTGGTTGAGTTCCTTTCATTCTACTTTTTCTTTCGTTCTTATTTTGTTGTCTCCTGTTTTCTGTTGCTTTGATTATCTACATGATCTTTTAGTACTTTCAGTTCTTAGATTTAGTTTCATTCCATTATTTACTTTTAGTAAAAAAAAAAAGTTGTCTCATGTATCGCTCACTGAGCTTGAATCTAAAAAGAAAAGAAAAGAAGTGAAGTATTGCATGAGAAATTGAGTTTATATTTAAGAGTATTTTTATTTACTTAATTGTGGTGGTATTATTTGTGATTTTGAATGCTAGATATGAACAGTGCATAGTTGAATTTGAATCAAAGGATGTTGGTGCATGAGGAATAGGAATTTAGAGAACTACTATGAATTCTCTAGATTAAACAAGAAATTAATCCTTGAAGCAAAAGAAACAGCAAAAAGAAATTAAAGAAAAGCAAGGTCCAAGGTTCTGAGTATCAATGGATAAGAAGATCAAATATGATTTAAATCTCAAAGAGTTATTTTCCTAGCCATATTCTTGTGGTGTGAATGTGTCAAATGACCCTTAAGACAAAGCACTAAGAGTCGAGATCAAGTGTAATTAATAGAGTATGCCAAAGGCTTTGAGCACCACTATCTGGGGATAATTAAAAGAAAATCAGAACTCAAAGAGAGTTCTCCAGTTAAGTGCTTGTGGTGTTTTTGTGTCAAGTAAAGTTTGAGATAAAGCATTTAAAGTTACAGCTAGGCTCAAGGTGCAAAGCACCAAAGAAAAGAGAATGAAAGAAAATTTGTTGTGTTCAAGGATTAATCCGAAGTAAAAAGGCCAGAGAATTCATAATATTATCTGGATTCTAATTCTGAATGATAGTGACAATCATCAGATTCAAGGATAGTGGGATGCCAAAACTATTTGGAGTTTCAGTGCTATAAACCCCACTTTGAGACAGATATGAGTTTAATTGAGTACTCACTTCTCATGCAAATTCACATCCTAAGTTTATATTAGTTTTAGAGTACTTGAAGACAAGCAACAATTCAAGTTTGGTGTTGTGATGCGTGAGCATCTTTGCTATCTTTTCTTAGTGAATTTGCATTTGAATTGTTAAGTTTAATCAATATTTAAATACTTTTTAGCCGCTATGAATGCTACTTTGATTTGTGTGTAATTCTGTTTATTTCAGGTAGCATTCGGATGGATTTGACGGAGTTTTATAGAAGTAGAGGAAGAAAGTGCATGATGTTGTCAACTCTGACCTCCTTGCACTCTAACAGACATAACTTGAGATACAGATGTCTAATTGATGCGGTTTTAGTAGCATTGGAAAGCTAACTTTTAGATCTTTCCAACAATATATAATAATATACACTTTTTTTTTCAATTTGTACGGCCATGTTGGCACCTAACTTGGAATTTCCCAAGTTAAGCGCCGGAGGAAGACAAGCACGCATAATCCATTCGGCCATATTGGCGCCTAACTTGGCTTTTCCCAAGTTAGGAGCCAGAAGAAGGGCTTGTGCTAAAAAATCATGCTACCAAGGCCAAGTCTAACTTCACATTTGTGAAGTTTGGCGCCAATCCAAGGATAAGCTGTGGTCCCCACGTGTCTTGAAGCTGAGCAACGAAGATTCTATGTAATTTTTTTATTAAAATCTTTATTTTATTTACAAATAAGAAAAGATATTATTTAATTTTAGAAAATATATTTTACATTAATTAGGATTAGATATAAAAGGGAAAAGATTCAGCCCTTCGGGCTCCTCTCTTCTCTCTTACCTCATTCGGCACTTTACAGTTTTTGAGAATCCTTGTTTTTCTCTTTGAGTCATGAGCAACTAAACCTCCACTGTTAAGGTTAGGAGCTCTATTTATTGTATGGATTGATACTATTATTCTTCTATTTTAATTACTGTTTTGATTTCAATTTCAAGAATTTATTTTTGTTCTTCATCTTATGAATCTGGGTGGACAGAAGTATGACCCTTATTCTATTTGAGTTCTTGTAAACCTTGGAAAAGCAATTTACTTGAACAACAGTTTGAAAATAACTTCTCCTAAATTTCTAACTATCTGTACTTAACGGGATACGTGACATATAATCCTCTTATATTTGGGTAATCAGGGTTTATGTGGCATATAAACTAGAATTGAACTTAACCCTCTAATCGGAATCAAGTGACCAAGGAATTGGCGGTTGATGAAGGTTAGAGAAGACTAAAAAGGTCTAAGAAATTAGAGTTTAGTCACATATAGTTTGCCATGAATTGAATCTTGCATGATTAAAATAGTTGGCAAGAAATAGAAATCCAGAAGATAAACAACTCCAAAACCTTAACTGTTTTCTCATATATATTTCACAACCCATTTACCGCTTGCTTTCTAATTCTCTGAATTTACTGTTTAATGTTATTGAACTCTCAAACACCATTTTTTGTTTGTCTGACTAAGTAAATCACTCAACCATTGTTGCTTAATCCATTAATCCACGTGAAATTGACCCTCACTCACCTGAGGTATTACTTGGTACGACCTGGTACACTTACTAGTTAGTTTGTGAGTTGAAAAGTTCTGGAAGTTATCTTTCCAATGCCACTAGAACTGCATCAATTAGATCTTCATAGCTCAAGTTATGTCTGTTAGAGTGCAAGGAGGTCAGAGTTGACAGCATCATCCACTTTCTTCCTCTACTTTTATAAAACTCCGTCAAATCCATCCGAATGCTACCTAAAATAAACAGAATCATACACAACTCAAAGTAGCATTCATAGTGACTAAAAAGTATTTAAATTTTGATTAAACTTAACAATTCAAATGAAAATTCACTAGAAAAAGATAGCAAAGATGCTCACGCATCAGACATTAAGCAAGAGTCTAAGGTAGTAATCCTCCCCATCACCTCTTGGTACATGGATCAACCTACCAATAGAGAAACCCAACTTCCTTGGATCCCAAGTGCACATGTCATCTTTCCATACAAATTTGTTCGGACACTCATTGTAAGTAAGTGACTTGGAAAATAAATATGACTTATTAGCAACCATCTATACTACCAATTTTGTTAACTTGCTATCAGATCGTTTAATAACATCTTCAATACTTTCTTCATCTCTAAAAATAACCAGATGTTCATCTGGTAGATGAAAAGGTAATCTAATTACAGTAGGTTCTTTGATTTGTATATCATAACCAAAAGTTCTCCAAGCTTCTTCACTGGCAAATATGTATCTACAATCATAGTAGTTACATATTGATGCATGAGCATCTTGTCTATCTTTTCCTAGTGAATTTGCACTTAAATTGTTGAGTTTATCTAAGAATTAATTATATTTTAGCCACTATGGATGCTATTTTGGGTTTTAGGCAATTTTATTTATTTCAGGTAGCATTCGGTGGAATTTGACGAAGTCTCTACAACACAAGAATAAAAGGAGGTGGCTGCGAGGAGCGACTCGCACGCGCACCTGACGCGTGCGCGTGATTTGGAAGTAGCCATGGTGACGCGTACGTGTGACTGACGTGTACACGTGATTTGAAGAATTGCTCAGCGACGCTTCCACGTGACCGACGCGTCCGCGTGACTTGCAAAGAAGACCAGCGACGCGTACGCGTGACTGATGCGTACGCGTGACGTGCGCGATCTGCAAAATTTACAGAAATTGCTGGCGTGGATTTTGGGCCGCGTTTTGACCCAATTTCCAGCCCAGAAAACACATATTAGAAGCTGCAGAATGGACAAATCAAGTGGTCCCCACCCATCAACTGAAGATCTGTTAATTAATTCGAATTTAAATTCAAATCTTATCTTTTAGAAAAAGATATTATTTTTAGATAATTAGATTTTAAATTTATTAGGATTAGTTATAAATAGGAATTTAGATGCCATCAGATAGAACTCGGTACATTTAGACACGGTACATTTTGACAATCCTTATTTTTCTCTTTGAACCATGAGCAAATAATCCTCTATTGTTAAGGTTAGGAGCTCTGTCTATTTTCATGGATTGATTCGTTTGATCTTTTTAATTTAATTCATGTCTTGATTTATATTTCAATAATTGTTTTTGTTATTTATTTTATGAATATGGGTGGAACGGAAGTATGACCCATGTTCTAATTGAGTTCTTGTAAAACTTGGAAAAGCTCTTTACTTGAACAACAGCTTGAAAACATATTATACTAAATTTCTAATTGTTTGTATTTAATGGGATACGTGACATATAATCCCCTTATTTTTGGATAATTAGGATTCTTTTGGCATATAAACTAGAAATTGATCATCACCCTCTAATTGGAATTAATTGACCAAGGAATTGGTAGTTAATGAATTTTAGAGGAGACTAGGAAGGTCTCAGGAATTAGGGTCTAGTCATATATAGTTTGCCATGAAATTAAATCTTGCATGATTAAATTAATTAGTAATAAAAGTTAATCCGAAAAATAGATAACTCTGAAACCTTAACTGCTTTCTCAATATTTTATTCCCAACTTATTTATCTGCCTTTTTGAAATTCTTAATTTACTTTTTAATTCTCTTTGAACTCCCAACACTATTTTCTGCTTGTCTAACTAATCCTATCAAACACTATTGTTGCTTAATCCATCAATCCTCGTGGGATCGACCCTTACTCACGTAAGGTATTACTTGGTATGACCCGGTGCACTTGCCGGTTAGTTTGTGGGTTGTAAAATACTGCACCAAGTTTTTGGCGCCGTTGCCGGGGATTGATAGTGATTAACAACTATCAGTTGTTTGATTGCTTAGATTAGGCATTTTAATTTTAATTTCTATAAAAATCTATTTTTAAAAAAAAATATTTCAAAAAATAATTTTTTTAAATAAATAAATAGCACCAATATTTTTCTTAATTTTTGAAATTAAGTTTGGTGTTATGATTTATTATTTAGTATTTTTATTTTATTATTTTACACAGATTACCTCACTGAGAATTTTCTACACTCTGACGTAGAGATTCCCATCTTTTCTTGTTTTCTGCTTGTTTATGCGCAGGAACAGAGACAAAGAACATCTCTTAGACTTTGATCCTGAATCTGAAAGGACTTTTAGGCAGCGTTTACAACAAGCAAAGCTTTACAAAGTTGCAGAATCCACTATGGATCCAATTATTACTGATAATACTAATGCGGCAAACCCGAATGGGAATGAACAAAGGAGAGTACTTGGCTCTTTCTCTGCTCCTACTGCAGACCTGTATAGAAAGAGCATTGTGGTGCCTCCTATTGCTGCGAACAACTTTGAGTTGAAGCCTCAACTGGTCACTCTGGTACAACAAAACTGCCAGTATCACGGTCTTCCCCACGAAGACCCAAATCAATTTATTTCTAGTTTTCTACAAATTTGTGATACTGTGAAGACAAATGGAGTAAATCCAGATGTGTACAAACTCATGCTCTTCCCATTTGCTCTGAGGGATGGAGCAAAGCTATGACTAGATTCTCAACCCAAAGAGAGTTTAGATACGTGGAACAAGGTGGTCATTGAGTTTCTCACTAAATTTTTCCCACCAAAGAAGCTGACTAAGCTTAGGGTGGAGGTTCAGACCTTCAGACAGTAGGATGGTAAGACTCTGTATGAAGCTTGGGAGAGATACAAGCTACTGATTAGACAATGCCCTCCAGATATGTTCTCCAAATGGACTCAACTAGATATCTTTTATGAAGGCTTACGTGAAATATCCAAGATGTGCTTAGACAATTCTGCAGGAGGTTCATTGCACAAAAAGAAGACATCGGAGGAGACTATTGAGCTTATTGAATTGGTTGCTAGCAACCAATATTTATACTCATCTAACAGGAATCCTGTGAACTCTGAGGCTCCTCAGAAGAAGGGTGTCATAGAAGTGGAAGCATGGTGGACGAAATTGTGACCCTCTTTGTATTTGCATGAGATTTAAAAATTGGCTCTATTGGAATTTATGATCACAACTCCATTCAACTAACCAGCAAGTGTACTGGGTCGTCCAAGTAATACCTTACGTGAGTAAGGGTCGATCCCACAGAGATTGTTGGTATGAAGCAAGCTATGGTCACCTTGTAAATCTCAGTTAAGTGGACTCATAAAGTCAAATGTGATTAGATTGGATAAATAAAGATAAATAAAATAAAAAGGGATAGAAATACTTATGTAAATCAATAGTAGGAATTTCAGATAGGCGTATGGAGATGCTGTGCTCCTCTTGAATCTCTACTTTCTTATTATATTCATCCAATCCTTCTTACTCCTTTCCATGGCAAGCTGTATGTAGGGCATCACCATCATCAATGGCTACTTTTAATCCTCCCGGGAAAATGGTCCTATGCGCTGTCACTGCACGGCTAATCGTCTGGAGGCATCACCCTTGTTGATAGCTACATCCCATCCTCTCAGTGAAAATGGTCCAAATGCTTTGTCACAGCACGGCTAATGATCTGTCGGTTCTCAATCAGGTTGGAGTAGAATCCATTGATTCTTTTGCGTTTGTCATCACACCCAGCCTTCAGTAGTTTGAAGCTCGTCACAGTCATTCAATACCGGAATCCTACTCGGAATACCACAGACAAGGTTAGACTTTCCGGATTCCCGGGATCCTACTCGGAATACCACAGACAAGGTTAGACTTTTCGGATCCCCATGAATGCCGCCATCTATCTAGCTTATACCACGAAGATTCTATTGGGGAATCTAAGAGATATGCGCCTTGCCTAGATTAAAACGGAAGTGGTTGTCAGTCACGCACGTTCATAGTTGAGAATGATGATGAGTGTCACGGATCATCACATTCATCAAAGTGTTGTGCAATGTATATCTTGGAATAAGAATAAGAGAGAATTGAATAGAAAGTAATAGTAATTGTATTGAAACTTGAGGTACAGCAGAGCTCCACACCCTTAATCTATGGTGTGCAGAAACTCCACCGTTGAAAATACATAAGTAAAAGGTTCAGGCATGGCCGAATGGCCAGCCCCCATGGTCTAAGGACTAGGCGTCCAGAGATGTCTAATACACTAGTAAAAATTCCTATTTATAATAAACTAGCTACTAGGGTTTACATGAGTAAGTAATTGATGCATAAATCCACTTCCGGGGCCCACTTGGTGTATGTTTGGGCTGAGCTTGATCTATCCACGAGCTGAGGCGTTTATTGGAGTTGAACTCCAAGTTATAACGTGTTTTGGGCGTTCAACTCCGGATCATGACGTGTTTCTGGCGTTTAACTCCAGACAGCAGCATGTACTTGGCGTTCAATGCCAAGTTACGTTGTCAATTTCCGAATAAAGTATGGACTATTATATATTGCTGGAAAGCTCTAGATGTCTACTTTCCAACGCCGTTGAGAGCGCGCCAAATGGAGTTCTGGAGCTCCAGAAAATCCATTTCGAATGCAGGGAGGTCAGATTCCAACAGCATCAGCAGTCCTTTTGTCAGCCTTTTTCAGCGTTTTGCTCAAGTCCCTCAATTTCAGCCAGAAATTACTTGAAATCATAGAAAAACACACAAACTCATAGTAAAGTCCAGAAATGTGAATTTAACCTAAAAACTAATGAAAGCATCCCTAAAAGTAGCTTGAACTTACTAAAAACTACCTAAAAATAATGCCAAAAAGCGTATAAATTATCCGCTCATCACAACACCAAACTTAAATTGTTGCTTGTCCCCAAGCAACTGAAAATCAATTAGGATAAAAAGAAGAGAATATACTATAAATTTTAAAATATCAATGAATATTAATTCTAATTAGATGAGCGGGACTTGTAGCTTTTTGCTTCTGAACAGTTTTGGCATCTCACTTTTTCCTTTGAAGTTTAGAATGATTGGCTTCTCTAGGAACTTAGAATTTCGGATAGTGTTATTGACTTTCCTAGTTAAGCATGTTAATTCTTGAACACAGCTACTTATGAGTCTTGGCTGTGGCCCTAAGCATTTTGTTTTCCAGTATTACCACCGGATACATAAATGCCACAGACACATGACTGGGTGAACCTTTTCAGATTGTGACTCAGCTTTGCTAGAGTCCCCAGTTAGAGGTGTCCAGAGCTCTTAAGCACACTCTTTTTGTTTTGGATCACGACTTTAACCACTCAGTCTCAAGCTTTTCACTTGGACCTTCATGACACAAGCACATGGTTAGGGACAGCTTGATTTAGCCGCTTAGGCCTGGATTTAATTTCCTTGGGCCCTCCTATCCATTGATGCTCAAAGACTTGGATCCTTTTTACCCTTGCCTTTTGGTTTTAAGGGCTATTGGCTTTTTCTGCTTGCTTTTTCTTTTTCTTTCTATTTTTTTCGCCATTTTTTCGCAAGCTTTTCTTCTTTTTTTTTTCACTGATTTTTCTTGCTTCAAGAATCAATTTTCATGATTTTTCAGATCATCAATAACATTTATCTTTGTTCATCATTCTTTCAAGAGCCAGCAGTTTTAACATTCATAAACAACAAGATCAAAAATATACACTGTTCAATCATTCATTCAGAAAACAAAAAGTATTGTCACCAATTAATATAATTAAATTAAATTCAAGGATAAATTCGAATTTCATGTACTTCTTGTTCTTTTGAATTAAAACATTTTTCATTTAAGAGAGGTGAAGGATTAATGGAATTATTCATAGCCTTAAGACATAGTTACTAACTACTAATGATCATGAAGTAGAGACACAAAACATAGATAAACACAACATAAAAACCGAAAAGCAGAAAGAAATAAGAACAAGGAATGAATCCACCTTAGTGGCGTCTTCTTCTTGAAGGATCAACAATGTCCTTAAGCTCTTCTATGTCCCTTCCTTGCCTTTGTTGCTCCTCCCTCATTGCTCTTTGATCTTCTCTTATTTCATGGAGAATGATGGAGTGCTCATGATGTTCCACCCTTAATTGTTCCACATTGTGGCTCAAATCTTCTAAGGAAGTGTTTAGTTGTTCCCAATAGTTGTTGGGAGGAAAGTGCATCCCTTGAGGCATCTCAGGGATTTCTTGATGATGAGCTTCCTCATGCATCTCTTGAGATCCGTGGAGGGTCTCTCTTGCTTGCTCCATCCTCTTCTTGGTGTTGGGCTTATCCTCCTCAATGGAGATGTCTCCTTCTATGATAACTCCAGCTGAGTAACATAGATGGCAAATAAGGTGAGGAAAAGCTAGCCTTGCCATGGTGGAGGGCTTGTCGGCTATTTTGTAGATTTCATTGGAGATGACCTCATGAACTTCTACTTCCTCTCCAATCATGATGCTATGAATCATGATGGCCCGATCCATAGTAACTTCAGATCGGTTGCTAGTGGGAATGATGGAGCGTTGAATGAACTCCAACCATCCTCTAGCCACAGGCTTGAGGTCCAGTCTTCTTAGTTGAACTGGCTTGCCTTTGGAGTCTCTCTTCCATTGAGCTCCTTCCACACATATGTCCATTAGGACTTGGTCCAACCTTTGATTAAAGTTGACCCTTCTAGTGTAGGGGCGTTCATCTCCGTGCATCATGGGCAAGTGAAACGCCAACCTCACATTTTCCGGACTAAAATCTAAGTATTTCCCCCGAACCATTGTGAGATAGTTCTTTGGATTCGGGTTCATACTTTGATCATGGTTCCTAGTGATCCATGCATTGGCATAAAACTCTTGAACCATTAAGATTCCGACTTGTTGCATGGGGTTGGTTAGGACTTCCCAACCTCTTCTTCGGATTTCATGTCGGATCTCCGGATACTCATTTTTCTTGAGCTTGAAAGGGACCTCAGGGATCACCTTCTTCTTTGCCACAACATCATAGAAGTGGTCTTGATAGCTCTTAGAGATGAATCTTTCCATCTCCCATGACTCGGAGGTGGAAGCTTTTGTCTTCCCTTTTCCTTTTCTAGAGGATTCTCCGGCCTTAGGTGCCATTGATGGTAGTGGAAAACAAAAATGATTGTGCTTTGACCACACCAAACTTAAAATATTGCTCGTCCTCGAGCAAGAGAAGAAAGAAGAGAAGAGGAAGAAATTGGAGGAGAGTGAGGGGAGATGGATTCGGCCAATGTATAGTAGAGGGGGTAGTGTGGTGTGAAAATGAAGTAGAATGAAAGGGTATATATAGGGAGAGGGTAGGTTCGGCCATTTAGGGTGGGATTGGGTGGGAAAATGTTTTTGAATTTTGAAGGTGGTGGGGTTTATGGGGAAGAGTGGGTGGATGTGAGTGGTGAATAGGTGATTGGGAAGAGAGATTGAGGTGATTGGTGAAGGGTTTTGGGGAAGAGTGTTTATTGGGAGGAGAGATTCAGAGATTGAAGTTGTTGGGAAGTGTGACATAGGGAAGAGTAAAATAGGATTAGGAGGTAAGGTGGGAATATGTTGGGGTGGGGATCCTGTGGGGTCCACAGATCCTAAGGTGATCCTGTGGGGTCCACAGATCCTGAGGTGTCAAGGAATTCCATCCCTGCACCAAATAGGCATGTAATATGCCTTTGCACACCATTCTGGCGTTTAAACGCCAAGTGGTGCACATTCTGGGCGTTCAACGCCCACATGTAACATGATTCTGGCGTTGAACGCCAGTTTCATGCTTGTTACTGGAGTTCAGCGCCAGCTTTTCCTCTAGGCACATTCCTGGCGTTCAGCGCCAGAATGTTGCTTGTTTCTGGCGTTCAGCTCCAGTTTCATGCTCTGTTCTGGCGTTGAACGCCAGCCAGATGCTCCTTACTGGCGTTGAACGCCAGTCTGTGCTTCCTCCAGGGTGTGATTTTTTTCTTCTGCTGTTTTTGATCCTTTTTTAATTTTTATATTTTTTCATGACTCCTCATGATCATGTACTTAATAAAACACAAAATAACAATAAAATAAAAATTAGATAAATAAAATTGGGTTGCCTCCCAACAAGCGCTTCTTTAATGTCAATAGCTTGACAGTGGCTCTTATGGAGCCACAAAGGTGATCAGGTCAATGTTGTATAGTCCCAACACCAAACTTAGAGTTTGGATATGGGATCTTTACACCAAACTTAGAGTTTGGTTGTGGCCTCCCAACACCAAACCTAGAGTTTGGCTGTGGGGGCTCTTCTTGACTCTGAACTGAGAGAAGCTCTTCATGCTTACTCTCTTTTGTCACAGAGGGATGGCCATGTGCCTTAAACACAAGGTAGTCCCCATTCAATTGAAGGACTAGTTCACCTCTGTTGACATCTATCACAGCTCCTGCTGTGGCTAGGAAAGGTCTTCCAAGGATAATGCATTCATCCTCTTCCTTCCTAGTGTCTAAGATTATGAAATCAGCAGGGATGTAAAGGCCTTCAACCTTTACTAACACGTCCTCTACTATTCCATAAGCTTGTCTCAATGACTTGTCTGCCAATTGTAATGAGAACAAGGCAGGTTGTACCTCAATGATCCCCAGCTTCTCCATTACAGAGAGTGGCATAAGATTTATCCCTGACCCCAGATCACATAGAGCCTTTTCAAAGGTCATGGTGCCTATGGTACAAGGTATTAAGAACTTGCCAAGATCTTGTTTCTTTTGAGGTAGAGTTTTCTGAATCCAAGTATCTAGTTCACTAATGAGCAAGGGAGGTTCACTTTCCCAAGTCTCATTACCAAACAACTTGGCATTCAGCTTCATGATAGCTCCTAAATATTGAGCAACTTGCTCTCCAGTCACATCTTCATCCTCTTCAGAGGAAGAATAGTCTTCAGAGCTCATGAATGGCAGAAGGAGATTTAATGGAATCTCTATGGTCTCTGTATGAGCCTCAGATTCCTTTGGATCCTTAATAGGAAACTCCTTCTTGTTTGAAGGACATCCCAGGAGGTCTTCCTCACTAGGATTTTTGTCCTCCTCCTCCCTTGTGCATTTGGCCACATTGATCACATCAATGACCTTGCACTCTCCTTTTGGATTCTCTTCTGTATTGCTTGGGAGAATACTGGGAGGAGTTTCACTGACTTTCTTACTCAGCTGGCCCACTTGTGCCTCCAGATTTCTGATGGAGGATCTTGTTTCACTCATGAAACTGAAAGTGGCCTTTGACAGATCAGAGACTAGATTGGCTAAATTAGAAGTGTTTTGTTCAGAATTCTCTGTCTGTTGCTGAGAAGATGATGGATAAGGCTTGCTATTGCTCAGCCTATTGCGTCCACCATTGTTAAAGCCTTGTTGAGGCTTTTGTTGATCCTTCCATGAGAAATTTGGATGATTTCTCCATGATGAGTTATAGGTGTTTCCATAAGGTTCACCCATGTAATTAACCTCTGCCATGGCAGGGTTCTCAGGATCATAAGCTTCTTCAGAAGCTGCCTCTTTAGTACTGTTGAATGCATTTTGCCATCCATTTAGACTTTGAGAGATCATGTTGGCTTGCTGAGTCAACACTTTGTTCTGAGCCAATATGGCATTCAGAGCATCAATTTCAAGAACTCCCTTCCTCTGAGGCGTCCCATTATTCATGGAATTCCTCTCAGAAGTGTACATGAATTGGTTATTTGCAACCATGTCAATGAGTTCTTGAGCCTCTTCAGGCGTTTTCTTTAGGTGAATAGATCCACCTACAGAATGGTCCAATGACATTTTCGAAAATTCAGATAGACCATAATAGAATATATCTAATATGGTCCATTCTGAAAACATGTCAGATGGGCACCTTTTGGTCAGCTGCTTGTATCTTTCCCAAGCTTCATAGAGGGATTCACCATCTTTTTGCTTGAAGGTCTGAACATCCACTCTCAGCTTGCTCAGCTTTTGAGGAGGAAAGAATTTATCCAAAAAGGTAGTGACCAGCTTATCCCAGGAGTCCAGGCTATCCTTGGGTTGTGAATCCAACCATATTCTAGCTCTGTCTCTTACAGCAAAAGGGAAAAGCATGAGTCTGTAGACTTCAGGATCAACTCCATTCGTCTTTACAGTCTCACAGATCTGCAAGAACTCAGTTAAAAACTGGTAAGGATCTTCAGATGGAAGTCCATAAAACTTGCAGTTTTGTTGCATTAAGGCAACTAGCTGAGGTTTCAGCTCAAAGTTGTTGGCTCCAATGGCAGGAATGGAGATGCTTCTTCCATCAAATTTGGACGTTGGCTTTGTGAAGTCACCAAGCATTCTCCTTGCATGATTATTATTTTCGGCTGCCATCTCCTTCTCTTGCTCTAATATTTCTGAAAGGTTACCTTTAGATTGTTGTAATCTAGCTTCTCTGAGTTTTCTCTTCATAGTCCTTTCAGGTTCAGGATCAATTTCAACAAGAGTGCCTTTTTCCTTGTTCCTACTCATATGAAAGAGAAGAAAACAAGAAAGAAAGAGGAATCCTCTATGTCACAGTATAGAGATTCCTTTACGTTAGTAGAAAAAGAAAGGGGAGAAGAGTGAAGAAGAGTGGGTTCGGATATTTAGATGGAGAGAGGTGAGGATAAGTGTTAGTAATTAAATAATTAAATAGAATAAGAAAAGAGAGGGGAAATTTCAAAAATAATTTTGAAAAAGGGATTAGTAATTTTTGAAATTAAAGATAAGATAAGATTAAAATTAAAATTTAGAACAAAAAGAATTTTTGAAAGAGAGGTGAGATATTTTCGAAAATTAGAGGGGGAAAAGTAGTTAGGTGGTTTTGAAAAAGATAAGAAACAAACAAAAAGTCAAAGAGTTAGTTGAAAAAGATAGTAAAATCAAATTTGAAAAGATAAGAAGATAAGATGTTAGATAAGATATTTTGAAAAAGATAAAATTTTTGAAAAAGATAAGATAAAAGATAAAAAGATTTAATTTTTAAATTTAAAATTACTTACTTCACTAACAAGAAACTACAAGATAAAATTCTAGAACTTAAAGATTGAACCTTTCTTAATAAGAAAGTAACAAACTTCAAATTTTTGAATCAATCACATTAATTATTAGTGAATTTTCGAAAATATGATATAAAAATAAGAAAAAGATTTTGAAAATATTTTGAAAAAGATTTTTTGAAGTTTTCGAAAATAATAAGAAATGAAAAAGATATGATTTTTGAAAAAGATTTTAAAAAAGATAAGATTTTTAAAATTGAAAATTTGACTTGACTTGTAAGAAACAACTAATTTTAAAAAATTTTGACCAAGTCAACCCAAAATTTCGAAAATTTGGAGGGAAATAAGGAAAAAATATTTTTTTGATTTTTGAATTTTTAAAGATGAGAGAGAAAAACATAAAAATGACCCAAAATATGAAAATTTTGGATCAAACACATAATGCATGCAAGAACACTATGAATGTCAAGATGAACACCAAGAACACTTTGAAGATCATGATGAACATCAAGAACATAATTTTGAAAAATTTTTTATGCAAAGAAAACATGCAAGACACCAAACTTAGAAATTTTTAAGGCTTGGAAAATATGAATGCAAAAATGCACATGAAAAACAACAAAAGACACAAAACAAGAAAACATCAAGATCAAACAAGAATACCAAGAACAACTTGATGATCATGAAGAACACTATGAATGCATGAGATTTTTGAAAAATGCAAGAAAAAATTTTTAAAACATGCAATTGATACCAAACTTAAAAATTGACTCAAGACTCAAACAAGAAACACCAAATATTTTTAGTTTTTATGATTTTATTAATTTTTTGGATTTTTATTAATTTTAATTTTTTTCGAAAATAAGGTTTGGAGAAACGAAAAAAAAGAAAAGAAAAATTTTGAAAAAGATTTTTGAAAAGAAAATTACCGAATCTGAGCAACAAGATGAACCGTTAGTTGTCCATACTCGAACAATCCCCGGCAACGGCGCCAAAAACTTGGTGGACGAAATTGTGACCCTCTTTGTATTTGCATGAGATTTAAAAATTGGCTCTATTGGAATTTATGATCACAACTCCATTCAACTAACCAGAAAGTGTACTGGGTCGTCCAAGTAATACCTTACGTGAGTAAGGGCCGATCCCACAGAGATTGTTGGTATGAAGCAAGCTATGGTCACCTTGTAAATCTCAGTTAAGTGGATTCATAAAGTCAAATGTGATTAGATTGGATAAATAAAGATAAATAAAATAAAAAGGGATAGAAATACTTATGTAAATCAATAGTGGGAATTTCAGATAGGCGTATGGAGATGCTGTGCTCCTCTTGAATCTCTACTTTCTTATTACATTCATCCAATCCTTCTTACTCCTTTCCATGGCAAGCTGTATGTAGGGCATCACCATCATCAATGGCTACTTTTAATCCTCCCGGGAAAATGGTCCTATGCGCTGTCACTGCACAGCTAATCGTCTGGAGGCATCACCCTTGTTGATAGCTACATCCCATCCTCTTAGTGAAAATGGTCCAAATGCTCTGTCACAGCACGGCTAATCATCTGTTGGTTCTCAATCAGGTTGGAGTAGAATCCATTGATTCTTTTGCGTTTGTCATCACGCCCAGCCTTCAGAAGTTTGAAGCTCGTCACAGTCATTCAATACCGGAATCCTACTCGGAATACCACAGACAAGGTTAGACTTTCCGGATTTCCGGGATCCTACTCGGAATACCACAGACAAGGTTAGACTTTCCGGATCCCCATGAATGCCGCCATCTATCTAGCTTATACCACGAAGATTCTGTTGGGGAATCTAAGAGATATGCGCCCGGCCTAGATTAGAACGGAAGTGGTTGTCAGTCACGCACGTTCATAGTTGAGAATGATGATGAGTGTCACGGATCATCACATTCATCAAAGTGTTGTGCAACGTATATCTTGGAATAAGAATAAGAGAGAATTGAATAGAAAGTAATAGTAATTGTATTGAAACTTAAGGTACAGCAGAGCTCCACACCCTTAATCTATGGTGTGCAAAAACTCCACCGTTGAAAATACATAAGTGAAAGGTTCAGGCATGGCCGAATGGCCAGCCCCCATGGTCTAAGGACTAGGCATCCAGAGATGTCTAATACACTAGTAAAAAGTCCTATTTATAATAAACTAGCTACTAGGGTTTACATGCGTAAGTAATTGATGCATAAATCCACTTCCGGGGCCCATTTGGTGTATGTTTGGGTTGATCTATCCATGAGCTGAGGCATTTATTGGAGTTGAACTCTAAGTTATAACGTGTTTTGGGCGTTCAACTCCGGATCATGACGTGTTTCTGGCGTTTAACTCCAGACAGCAGCATGTACTTGGAGTTCAACGCCAAGTTACGCTGTCAATTTCCGAATAAAGTATGGACTATTATATATTGCTGGAAGCTCTGGATGTCTACTTTCCAACGCCGTTAAGAGCGCGCCAATTGGAGTTCTGTAGCTCCAGAAAATCTATTTCGACTGCAGGGAGGTTAGATTCCAACAGCATCAGCAGTCTTTTTGTCAGCCTTTTTCAGAGTTTTGCTCAAGTCCCTCAATTTCAGCCAGAAATTACCTGAAATCACAGAAAAACACACAAACTCATAGTAAAGTCCAGAAATGTGAATTTAACATAAAAACTAATGAAAACATCCCTAAAAGTAGCTTGAACTTACTAAAAACTACCTAAAAACAATGCCAAAAAACGTATAAATTATCCGCTCATCAAAGCTCTTAATGCTATTCTTGCTCAGAACAAGCTTATGTCTCAACAAATAAATCTACTTACTCAACACATGGGTGGCATGCAAGTCTCAGCTATCAACACCCAAAATCCACCTCAAGAGATCTCTTATGACATGGCAGGACATTCAGTGCAGAATGACAACTATGATTATGCTCAATCCTCTTTTGAACAGGTTAATTACATGGGGAGTGATTCTAGAAATCCCAAAAATGACCCATATTCTCAAACATACAATCAAGGATGGAGAAATCACCCAAATTTTGGGTGGAGGGACCAACCCCAGAGACCTCAAAATTTCAACAATAACTCTCAGGGCGGTTTCCAACAAAACAGTTACAAGAACCACCAATCTCAGCCTTAGCAATCTAACTTTAAATCCAAGGAAGATTCTAATTGGGAGATGATGAGGAGTTTTATGCAGGAAACCAGAGCCTCCATTAGAAACTTGGAAGTGTAAATGGGCCAGCTGAGCAAGCAAATACCTGAGAGGTCTGCAAGTACATTTTCAAGTGATACAGTGGTGAATCCAAGAGAAGACTGCAAGGTTATTTAATTGAGAAGTGGTAAAACAGCTGGCTCTGAGACAATGGCTAATGAAAAGCTAGTTGAAAAGAAAGCTCCATAGGAGAAAAGGGAAGAAGTGGATCACGCCCATCCAAAGCGTACAGACAACCCATTTCCTGATTCTCTTGACACTTATCCTACCTTGCCAAAGGCTCCTGAATACAAGCCAAAAGTGCCATATCCTCAGAGGCTTCAGAAGGCTTCCAAAGAAAAATAGTTTTCAAAATTTTTAGATGTCTTTAAGAAGCTGCAGATCAACATTCCCTTTGCAGAGGCTCTTGAGCAAATGCCTCTCTATGCTAAATTTATGAAAGAATTGTTGACCCACAAGAGGAACTGGAAGGAACAGGAAACAGTAGTGTTAACCAAGGAATGTAGTGCCATTATTCAACACAACCTTCCTGAGAAGATGCCAACCCAGGGAGCTTTGTCATTCCTTGCACCATTGGAGAAGTCACCATTCAGAGAGCTTTATGTGACCTTGGAGCCAGCATCAATCTCATGCCACTCTCAGTGATGAAAAAGCTTCAAATTGAGGAGGTAAAACCCATTCGTATTTCTCTTCAACTTGTTGATCTTTCTATTAAATTACCTGTGGGTGTTATTGAGGATTTACTTGTTAAAGTAGGACCATTCATCTTTTCTGTTGATTTTGTTATATTAGACATGGAAGAGGAGGTAAAATCCTCTATTATACTTGGTAGACCCTTTTTAGCTACAGGTAAAACTCTGACTGATGTACAAAACGGTGAATTAACCCTGAGGGTCAATGAAGAACAGGTGGTCCTTCATGTTTTTGAAGCTCTCAAGCACCCTAATGATTCTGAAGGGTGTATGAAAATAGATGTTATTGAACCACTTGTTCAGGAGGTACTGAAAGCTGAGGTGCTTGATGACATTCTAGATCCCATCTCCGAGTATGAATTAGTTGAAGTCGATAATTCACCACCCCAGAAGACTATGTTTCACACGCCTAGAGCAGAGGAGGAAGCCCCCAAGCTTGAGCTCAAATCCTTACCCCTTCTCTGAAATATGTGTTCTTGTGTGAGAATGACTCATATCCAGTGATTATTAGCTCTTCCCTGAAGCCTGAAGAGGAAGAGGCGCTTATTTCAGTACTTAAGAGTCATAAAATAGCTCTTGGGTGGACCATTAGTGACTTGAAGGGGATTAGTCCAACTAAGTGTATGCACAAGATCCTCTTTGAAGATGATGCTAAACCAGTTGTGCAACCACAAAGGAGACTCAATCCAACCATGAAAGAGGTGGTCCAAAAAGAGGTAATGAAACTATGGGAAGCAGGAATTATTTATCTTATTTCTGACAGTCCTTGGGTAAGTCCTGTACAAGTAGTTCCCAAGAAAGGAGGGATGACAGTGATCAAGAATGAAAAGAATAAGCTTATCCCCACAAGAACAGTCACAGGGTGGAGAATGTGTATAGACTACAGGAGGCTCAACACTGCTACAAGGAAGGATCATTTTCCCCTGCCTTTCATTGATCAGATGCTTGAGAGGTTAGCTAGTCATGCATTTTATTGTTTTCTAGATGGATATTCTGGATATAATCAAATTGCAGTGGACCCTCAAGATCAGGAGAAGACAGCATTCACATGCCCCTTTGGAGTATTTGCCTACAAAAGAATGCCTTTTGGACTTTACAATGCTCCAGCAACTTTTTAGAGGTGTATGCTTTCAATTTTTTCTGATATGGTTGAAAAGTTTATTGAGGTATTTATGGATGACTTTTCTATTTTTTGTAATTCTTTTGAATCCTGCCTTAAGCATTTATCTCTTGTCTTGAAACGATGTTAAGAATCAAACCTTGTTTTAAATTGGGAAAATATCATTTTATGGTTACAGAAGGTATTGTTCTTGGACACCAAATTTCAAGTAAGGGAATTGAGGTTGATAGAGCAAAGGTGGAAATAATTGAAAAATTACCACCACCAACTAATGTTAAGGCAGTCAGGAGTTTCTTGGGTCATGCAGGATTTTATAGAAGATTTATAAAGGATTTTTCTAAAATTGCTAAACCTCTAAGCAACCTCTTGGTTGCTGATGTTCCTTTTGTCTTTGATTCTGATTGCTTGCATGCTTTTGAAACTCTGAAAGCAAACCTTACCTCTGCTCCCATTATAGCTCCCCCTGACTGGGATCTACCATTTGAATTAATGTATGATGCTAGTGACTTTGCTATAGGAGCTGTTTTAGGACAGAGGCATGGTAAACTTGTACATGTCATTTACTATGCCAGTCGTGTGTTAAATGATGTCCAAAAGAATTACACAACTACAGAAAAGGAATTATTAGCTGTTGTGTATGTTGTTGATAAGTTTAGATCCTATTTACTTGGTTCTAAGGTTATTATTTATACTGATCATGCTGCTTTGAAGTACCTTCTAACCAAACAGGATTCTAAACCAAGATTAATCAGATGGGTGTTACTCCTTCAAGAGTTTGATATTGAGATAAAAGATAGGAAATGGTCAAAGAATCAAGTAGCTGACCATCTTTCCAGAATTGAGCCTGAAGCAGGAGTACAATCACCCACAGCTGTGACTGAGACGTTCTCGGATGAGCAATTGTTCCTCATTCAGCAGGCACCATGGTTTGCAGACATTGCAAATTATAAGGCCATGAATTTTATCCCAAGGGAGTACAGTAGGCAACAAGTGAAGAAGCTATTGACTGATTCAAAGTACTACATTTGGGAAGAACCATACCTTTTTAAAAGGTGTTTAGATGGAATCATCCGGAGGTGTGTCCCAGATGAAGAAAAATAGCAGATTCTCTAGCACTGTCATGGTTCTGAGTATGGAGGCCACTTTGGTGGTTGGTGGATGAAATTGTGATCAACAATAATGGCTCTTTGGCATGTAACTAAAAACTAACTCAGCACTTTCTTTTCACAACTCCGTTCAATTTAACCAGCAAGTGTACTAGGTCATCCAAGTAATACCTTACGTGAGTAAGGGTCGATCCCACAGAGATTGTTGGTATGAAGCAAGCTATGGTTACCTTGTAAATCTCAGTTAGGCAGATTAAATGGTTTTGGGTTTCGAAAATTAATAATAAAGAGAAAATAAAAAGGGATAGAAATACTTATGTAAATCAATAGTGGGAATTTCAGATAGGCGTATGGAGATGCTGTGCTCCTCTCGAATCTCTACGTTTTTATTACATTCATCCAATCCTTCTTACTCCTTTCCATGGCAAGCTGTCTGTAGGGCATCACCATCATCATTGGCTACTTTTGATCCTCTCGGGAATATGGTCCTATGCGCTGTCACTGCACGGCTAATCGTCTGGAGGCATCACCCTTGCTGATAGCTACATCCCATCCTCTCAGTGAAAATGGTCCAAATGCTCTATCACAGCACGACTAATCATCTGTCGGTTCTCAATCAAGTTGGAGTAGAATCCATTGATTCTTTTGCGTTTGTCATCATGCCCAGCCTTCAGGAGTTTGAAGCTCGTCACAGTCATTTAATACCAGAATCCTACTCGGAATACCACAGACAAGGTTAGACTTTCCGGATTCCCAGGATCCTACTCGGAATACCACAGACAAGGTTAGACTTTCCGGATCCTCATGAATGCCGCCATCTATCTAGCTTATACCACGAAGATTCTGTTGGGGAATCTAAGAGATATGCGTCCGGCCTAAGGTAGAACGGAAGTGGTTGTCAGTCACGCACGTTCATAGGTGAGAATGATGATGAGTGTCACGGATCATCACATTCATCAAAGTGTTGTGCAACGTATATCTTGGAATAACAATAAAAGAGAATTGAATAGAAAGTAATAGTAATTGTATTGAAACTTGAGGTATAGCAGAGCTCCACACCCTTAATCTATGGTGTGTAGAAATTCCACCGTTGAAAATACATAAGTGAAAGGTTCAGGCATGGCCGAATGGCCAGCCCCCTGAATGATCAAATGACCGAATGATCAAAGACTACAAAGTCAAAAGATTAAACTGTCAAAAGATGTCTAATACAATAGTAACTTATCCTATTTATACTAGACTAGCTACTAGGGTTTACATGAGTAAGTAATTGATGCATAAATCCACGTCCGGGGCCCACTTGGTGTATGTTTGGGCTGAGCTTGATCTATCCACGAGCTGAGGCTTCTCTTGGAGTTGAACTCCAAGTTATAACGTGTTTTGGGCGTTCAACTCCGGATCATGACGTGTTTCTGGCGTTTAACTCTAGACAGCAGCATGTACTTGGCGTTTAACGCCAAGTTACGTCATCAATTTCCGAATAAAGTATGAACTATTATATATTGCTGGAAAGATCTGGATGTCTACTTTCCAACGCCGTTAAGAGCGCACCAATTGGGGTTCTGTAGCTCCAGAAAATCTATTTTGAATGCAGGGAGGTCAGATTCCAACAACATCAGCAGTCCTTTTGTCAGCCTTTTTTCAAAGTTTTGCTCAAGTCCCTCAATTTCAGCCAGAAATTACCTGAAATCACAGAAAAACACACAAACTCATAGTAAAGTCCAGAAATGTGAATTTAACATAAAAACTAATGAAAACATCCCTAAAAGTAGCTTGAACTTACTAAAAACTACCTAAAAACAATGCCAAAAAGCGTATAAATTATCCGCTCATCAGTGGTGAAAGGACAGCTACAAAGGTTCTTCAGAGCGAATTTTACTGGCCGAATCTCTTCAGGGACTCAAGAACATTTGTAAAGCACTGTGGCAGATGTGAAAAAGCTCCAAATTTCCCTGTAAACCATGAAATGCCACAGCGGGGGATTCTTGAGGTTGAGTTGTTTGATGTGTGGGGTATTGATTTCATGGGAACTTTTCCACCCTCACATTCAAACAACTATATTCTAGTGACAGTTAACTATGTATCTAAGCGGGTGGAAGCCGTGGCTTTGCCCACCAATGATGCCAAAGTGGTAATGAGCTTTCTTCAGAGATATATCTTTAGCCGGTTTGGTGTCCCAAGGACACTCATTAGTGATGGTGGAAGCCATTTCTGCAACCGTCAGCTGGACTCTCTTCTTCAAAGATATGGAGTCCGTCATAAAGTGGCAACCCCCTATCATCCTCAGACAAGTGGACAGGTTGAAGTTTCCAATAGGGAACTTAAGAGGATTCTAGAGAAGACTGTCAGTGTTTCAAGAAAGGACTGGTCTAAGAAGCTTGAAGATGCTCTTTGGGCATACCGGACAGTGTACAAGACTCCCATTGGCATGTCCCCTTATCAGTTGGTCTATGGCAAAGCCTGTCACTTGCCAGTTGAGCTGGAGCATAAAACTTACTGGGCAATCAGATACCTGAACCTTGATTCAGAAGCTGTAGGAATTAAGCGAATGCTTCAATTGAATGAGCTTGACAAATTCAGATACTCAGCCTATGAGAATTCTAAGCTCTATAAGGAGAGAAATAAGCTATTGCATGACAGGAAGATAGCCATCAGAGTCTTTGAACCAGGACAGAGAGTGCTTCTGTATAATTCAAGGCTCAAATTTTTTCCCGGGAAGCTGAAATCCCGATGGTCAGGATCATTTATGGCTACCAGAGCTTCACCATATGGACATGTGGAAA
Source organism: Arachis hypogaea (assembly GCF_003086295.3). Classification (NCBI taxonomy): domain Eukaryota; kingdom Viridiplantae; phylum Streptophyta; class Magnoliopsida; order Fabales; family Fabaceae; genus Arachis; species Arachis hypogaea. The sequence goes on from NC_092045.1 coordinate 88,827,094, forward strand.
TACAGGAAGAGAATTCTGACAGAAAATTTACAGTGAATGGCCAGAGGTTGAAGCACTATCTTGGAGGCGAGATTGATCGCCAGAGGTCCACTCATCTGCTGAACTAGCAGAGCTGACCATCAAGCTAGTGACGTTAAAGAAGCGCTTGTCAGGAGGCAACCCGATAATCTCGTATCCTTAGCTATTTTTATTTTTCGTAGTAGTAGTTTTCTTACTAATTCTCTGATCATGCAGCTATGTTATTCCAGGAACCAAACACCTCAAGCTAACATTTCAAAAAAAAGAAAATAAGAGAGGGAGAGAGCACACGACGCGCAAGCGTCACTGATGCGTACGCGTCAGATGGATGTGTGTGGAAAAATAAATTTGACAGAGAGTTGCGCAGGAGTGGCGCCAGAATGATGCCTTTCACACAAACGATCCCACGCGTTCGCGTACCTCACGCGCTCGCGTCGTTTGTGATTTTCGCCATTCACGCGGGCGCGTCACCGATGCGAATGCGAGACCTGCATATTCAACGTAAAAGAGTGTTTGAGTAGAGCGTTGTGCTAGATTGGGGCAGGAAGTGTGCTAAAAGCACAAATTTGGGCACGCAGACGCGTGACTGACGCATCCGCGTCAGTTGCACATATGGCCATCCATGCGAGCGCGTGCACGGCGCGAATGCGTTGTATGAAAATTTGGCCCCCAAGCCATGCAAACAGAGAGTCGCGCGGGCGCTCGGGTGGCTTCGCGCAAATTGCACAAAATCCAGGGCACGCGGACGCGTGCCTGACGCTTACGCGTCATTATGAAAAATTCACGACCCACGCGTACGCGTTGCCGTCGCTGCACCATTTTTCACTTTTCTTTCTCTCTCTCCCAATCCTAATTCTCTCTTATTCTTCTTTCCTCTCACTATTTATTCTTGTTTTTAGTTCTTCTTTGCTTGAGGACAAGCAAACCTTTAAGTTTGGTGTTGACGCTGCGCTTATGGGTTTTCTGGCACAAAAGGGAGGCGAATCATCTTCACTGAGGAACATAACCTGAAGAATAAAGCGACCGCTAGGATAACTAAGGTGGTTGAGCTCCTTTCATTTTTTATTCATCCCCTCTTTTTCTATGTTATGTTCCGATTTTCTGCTATTTTTCTTTGTTTGTTGCATGATCCTTTATTAGTTAGAATTCTAGGACTAGTTTAGTTTTCTTTTAATTGCTTTAATGCTGAAAAGATGTTTTATGTACCACTCACTGAACTTGAATCTAAAAAGAAAAGAAAAAGAAGTGATGTATTGCATGAGAAATTGAGTTAATTTTAAGAATAGTCTGATTTACTTAAAGGTGGTGGTATTTTCTGTGATTTTTGAATGCATGATATGAACAGTGCATATTTGAATTTGAATCAAGGGATGTTGATGTATAAGGAACAGGAATTTAGAGAATTATTATGACTTCTCTCAAATAAACAAAAATTTAATCCTTGAAGCAAAAGAAACAGCAAAAGAAAAAATAAATAATAAATAAATAAATAATAATAATAAAAGCAAGGTCTAAAGCTCTAAGCATCAATGACTAGGAAGGTCATACATGATTAAAAGCTCGAAGAGTTGTTTCCCTAGTCATATGCTTGTGGTGTGATTGTGTCAAGTAATCCTTGAGACAGAACACTTAGAGTCGAGACCAAGTGCGTTTAACAGAGTCAGCCAAAGGCTATGAGCACCACTGTCTGGGAGTAACTGAAAGAAAAATCATGACTCAAAGAGAGTCCCCCAGTTAAGTGCTTGTGGTGTTTTTGTGTCAAGTAACCCTTGAGACAAAACATTTAAAGTCACGGCTAGGCTCAAGGTGTAAAGCACCAAAGAAAAATAAATTAAAGTGAATTTTGTTGTGTTCAAGGATTAAATTGAAATATAAAAGATCAGAGAATTCATAATATTATCCGGATTCTAATTCCGAATAACATTAACATTCCTCTGATTCAAAGGAGAGTGAGATGGCAAACCTATTCAGGATTGCAGTTGTAAACCACAGTATAAGAAGAGACACGAGTTTAATCGAACTCTCATTCTCGTGCAAATTCACATCATAAGCTTATATTAGTTTTGGTTGCTTGAGGACAAGCAACAGTTTAAGTTTGGTGTTGTGATGCGTGAGCATCTTGTCTATCTTTTCCTAGTGAATTTGTACTTAAATTGTTGAGTTTAACTAAGAACTAATTATATTTTAGCCACTATGGATGCTATTTTGAATTTTGGGCAATTTCATTTATTTCAGGTAGCATATGGCGGAATTTGACGGAGTCTCTATAGCACAAGAATCAAAGGAGATGGCTGCAGGGAGCGACGCGCACGCGCACCTGACGCGTGCGCGTGATCTGGAAGTATCCATGGCGACGCGTACGCGTGACGGACGCGTACGCGTGATTTGAAGAATTGCTCAGCGACGCTTCCGCGTGACCGACGCATTCGCGTGACTTGCGAAGAAGACCAGCGACGCGTACGCGTGACTGACGCGTACGCGTAACGTGCGCGATCTGCAAAATTTACAGAAATTGCTGGTATGGATTTTGGGCCACGTTTTGACCCATTTTCTAGCCCAGAAAACACAGATTAGAAGTTGTAGAACAGATAAATCAAGTGGTCCAAGTGGTCCCCACCCATCAACTGAAGATCTGTTAATTAATTCGAATTTAAATTCCAAATCTTATCTTTTAGGAAAAGATATTATTTTTAGATAATTAAATTTTAAATTTATTAGGATTATTTATAAATAGAAATTTAGATGCCATCAGATAGAACTCGGTACATTTAGACACGGTACATTTTGACAAACCTTATTTTTCTCTTTGAACCATGAGCAAATAATCCTCCATTGTTAAGGTTAGGAGCTCTGTCTATTTTCATGGATTGATTCGTTTGATCTTTTTAATTTAATTCATGTCTTGATTTATATTTCAATAATTGTTTTCGTTCTTTATTTTATGAATATGGGTCGAACGGAAGTATGACCCATGTTCTAATTGAGTTCTTGTAAAACTTGGAAAAGCTCTTTACTTGAACAACAGCTTGAAAACATATTATACTGAATTTCTAATTGTTTGTATTTAATGGAATATGTAACATATAATCCCTTTATTTTTGGATAATTAGGATTCTTTTGGCATATAAACTAGAAATTGATCATCACCCTCTAATTGGAATTAATTGACCAAGGAATTGGCAGTTAATGAATTTTAGAGGAGATTAGGAAGGTCTAAGGAATTAGGGTCTAGTCACATATAGTTTGCCATGAAATTAAATCTTGCAGGATTAAATTAATTAGTAATAAAAGTTAATCCGGAAAATAGATAACTCTGAAACCTTAACTGCTTTCTCAATATTTTATTCCCAACTTATTTATCTGCCTTTCTGAAATTCTTAATTTACTTTAAAATGCTCTTTGAACTCCCAATACTATTTTTGCTTGTCTAACTAATCCTATCAAACGCTATTGTTGCTTAATCCATCAATCCTCATGGGATCGACCCTTACTCACATAAGGTATTACTTGGTTCGACCCGGTGCACTTGCCGGTTAGTTTGTGGGTTGTAAAATACCGCACCACATATTTCATGAATGACTTGTGTATTTGAACCATCATTAGATGTTTGGAAAAATGATGTAGTTACTCTGTCATTCTCTTTATGTACGTATTTAAATAAATACTTGATTGCAGAAGTTTGGCATGTATGCTCTACGTTAATGTGGCAACCATACTTCAACAACAACGATGGATTATATGGTAACACATTCCTCTTCTTTATAGTATGAAAATTGTCAAGTCGCTTGTACTTTGGGAAGCCAATCTCATCAGTTGTAGTCCAAGCTCTGAATTTCTTAGGAAAGTATTTAGAACATTGATGAGCGGATAATTTATACGCTTTTTGGCATTATTTTTACATAGTTTTTAGTATGTTTTATTCACTTTTTAGTATATTTTTATTAGTTTTTAAGCAAAATTCACATTTCTGGACTTTACTATGAGTTTGTGTATTTTTCTGTGATTTTAGGTATTTTCTGGCTGAAATTGAGGGACCTGCGCAAAAATCTGATTCAGAGACTAACAAAGGACTGCTGATGCTGTTGGATTCTGACCTCCCTGCACTCGAAATAGGTTTTTTCAAGATACAGATATCGAAATAGCGCGCTCTCAATTGTGTTGGAAAGTAGACATCCATGGCTTTCCAGCAATATATAATAGTCCATACTTTGACCAAGTTTAGATGATGCAAACTGGCGTTCAACGCCAGCTTTCTGCCATATTCTGGCGTTAAACGCCAGAAACAAGTTGCAAGCCAGAGTCAAACGCCAGAAACAAGTTACAAACTGGCGTTTAACTCCAAAGAAGGCCTCTACATGTGAAAGCTTCAATGCTCAGCTCAAGCACACACCAAGTGGGCCCGGAAGTGGATTTCTGCATCATTTACTTAATTTTGTAACCCTAGTAACTAGTTTAGTATAAATAGAACTTTTTACTATTGTACTAGGGGTCTTTTTCCCTATTTTCAAATTCATATGCCATTTGGGGAGGCTGGCCATTCGGCCATGCCTAGACCTTGTACTTATGTATTTTTAACGGTGGAGTTTCTACACACCATAGATTAAGGTGTGGAGCTCTGCTGTCCCTCGAGTATTAATGCAAAGTAGTATTATTCTTCTATCCACTTCAAGCTTATTATTATTCTAAGATATTCACTCGCACTTCAACCTGATCAATGTGATTATCCGTGACACTCATCACCATTCTCAATTATGAACGCGTGCCTAACAAACACTTCCATTCTACCTGCGAAAGCTAGAAAGTTTATCTCTTTGGTTTCTAATCAATGATTCACATCGACTCCCCTTTGACAATGGGGCATCTGAATCTGAGATTGGAATCTTCGTGGTATAGGCTAGAATTAATTGGCAGCATTCTTGAGATCCAGAAAGCCTAAACTTTGTCTGTGGTATTCCGAGTAGGATCTAGGAAGGGATGACTGTGACGAGTTTCAAACTCGCGACTGTGGGGCGTAGTGACAGACACAAAAGGATCATTGGATCTTATTCCCACACGATTGAGAACCAACAGCTGATTAGCCATGCGGTAGCTGTGCATGGTATTTTTCATCCGAGATGAGCAATCCGACAGTTGATTAGCCGTACAGAAACCGTAGAGGACCATTTTCACTGAGAGGACGGGAAGTAGCCAATGACAACGGTGATGCCCAACATACAGCTTGCCATGGAAAGGAGTATGAAGGATTGGATGAAGGCAGTAGGAAAGCAGAGATTCAAAAGGGATAAAGCATCTCTATACACTTATCTGAAATTCCCACCAATGATTTACATAAGTATCTCTATCTTTATTTTATGTTTTATTTATCTTTTAATTATCAAAATTCTATAACCATTTGAATCCGCCTGACTGAGATTTACAATATGACCATAGCTTGTTTCAAGCCGACAATCTCCGTGGGATCGACCCTTACTCACGTAAGGTTTATTAGTTGCACGACCCAGTGCACTTGCTCGTTAGTTGTGCGAAGTTGTGAAAAAGAGTTGAGATTACAATTGTGTGTACCAAGTTGTTGGCGCCATTGAGATCACAATTTCATGCACCAAGTTGATGCGCCGTTGCCGGGGATTGTTCGAGTTTGGACAACTGACGGTTCATCTTGTTGCTCAGATTAGGTAATTTTCTTCTTGTTTTAACCATTATTTTATTTTATTTTGAAAAAAAAGTTTTCAAAAATCTTTCAAAATTTTTCTTCTTTTTTCATTTTTCAAAAAAAAATAATTTTTGAAAAACAAAAAAAATTTATAAATTCATAAAAATAAAAAATATTTTGTGTTTAGTGTTTGAGTCTAGTGTCAATTTTTAAGTTTGGTGTCTTGCATGTTTTAATTTTTCTAAAAAAATTTTCAAATATTCATGCATTGCATTCTTCATGATCTTCGAGTTGTTCTTGATGAGTCTTTTTGGTTGATCTTCATATTTTTTTGTTTTGTGTCTTTCCTTATTTTTCCTATGCATTTTTAGTTTGTTAGTGTCTAAGCATTAAAAATTTCTAAGTTTGGTGTCTTGCATGTTTTTCTTTTCTTGAAAATTTTTCAAAAATAAGTTCTTGATGTTCATCATGATCTTCAAAGTGTTCTTGGTGTTCATATTGACATTCAAAGTGTTCTTGCATGCATCATGTGTTTTGATTCATAATTTTTATGTTTTGAGTCATTTAGTTATTTTTATCTCTCCTCATAAAAAATTCAAAAATAAAAAAAATATCTTTTCCTTATTTTACTCATAAATTTTGAATTTTTGGGTTGACTTAGTCAAAAAATTTTAAAATAAGTTGTTTCTTGTTAGTTAAGTCAAGATTTCAATTTCAAAAAAATTTTATCTTTTCAAAATCAAATCTTTTCTTTTTTCTTTTATTATTTTCGAAAATTCTTTAAAATTAATTTTCAAAAATCGTTTTCTTAATTTTATCTTCTATTTTCAAAATTAATACTAACAATTAATGTTTTGATTCAAAAATTTCAAGTTTGTTACTTTCTTGTTAAGAAAGATTCAAACTTTAAATTTTAGAATCATATCTTTTGATTTCTTGTGAGTCAAGTCATTAGTTCTGATTTTAAAAATCAAATCTTTTTCAAAATAAATTTTAATCATATCTTTTCAATCATATCTTTTTTTTCAAATCATATCTTTTTCAAAAATTTGATTTCAAAAATCTTTTCTAACTTCCTATCTTTTCAAAATTGATTTCAAATCTTTTTCAACTAACTAATTGACTTTTTTGTTTGTTTTACTATTTCTTATCTTTTTCAAAACCACCTAACTACTTTTCTCTCTCTAATTTTCGAAAATCACCTCCCTCTTTTTCAAAATTCTTTTAATTAACTAATTATTTCAAATTATAATTTTAATTTTATTCCCATTCTTAATTTTTGAATTCTAACTAATAATTAAAATAAAAACAAAAATAATTTTCTTTTCTTAAAATTAAAGTTCGAAAACTCCTCTCTCTCATCTCTTTCTATTTATTTATTTAATCACTAACACTCTTCTCTTCTTCTTATAATTTGAACTCTTTCTTCCTCTTTGTGTTCGAATTCTTCTCTTCTCCTTCTCCTATTCTTATCTTCTTCTACTCACATAAAGGAATCTCTATACTGTGACATAGAGGAGTCCTCTTCTTTTTTGTTCTCTTCTTTTTCACATGAGCAGGAGCAAGGATAAGAACATTCTTGTTGAAACTGATCCGGAACCTGAAAGAACTCTGAAGAGGAAGCTAAGAGAAGCTAAACCACAACACTCTGAAGAGGACTTTACTGAAATTTTTGAAAAAGAAGTAGAGATGGCCGAACCCAATAACAATGGTAGAGGTACAAGAAAGATGCTTGGTGACTTCACTGCACTAATTCCGACTTCCATGGAAGAAGCATCTCAATCCCTGCCATTGGAGTAAACAATTTTGAGCTTAAGCCTTGATTAGTTTCTCTGATGCAACAGAATTGCAAGTTTCATGGACTTCCATCAGAAGATCCTTTTCAGTTCTTAACTGAATTTTTGCAGATCTGTGATACTGTTAAGACCAATGGAGTCGATCCCGAGGTCTATAAGCTTATGGTTTTCCCTTTTGTTGTAAGCGACAGAGCTAGAACATGGTTGGACTCTCAACCTAGAGATAGCCTGAACTCTTTGGATAAGCTGGTCACCGCTTTCTTAGCCAAGTTCTTTCCTCCTCAAAAGCTGAGCAAGCTTAGAGTGGATGTTCAAACCTTCAAGCAGAAAGAAGGTGAATCCCTCTATGAAGCTTGGGAGAGATACAAGCAACTGATCAAAAAGTGTCCCTCTGACATGCTTTCAGAATGGACCATCCTGGATATATTCTACGATGGTCTGTCTGAATTGTCTAAGATGTCATTGGACCATTCTGCAGGTGGATCTATTCACTTGAAGAAAACACCTGCAGAAGCTCAGGAACTCATTGACATGGTTGCAAATAACCAGTTCATGTACACTTCTGAAAGGAATCCTGTGAGTAATGGGACGCCTTAGAGGAAGGGAGTTCTTGAAATTGATGCTCTGAATGCCATATTGGCTCAGAACAAAATATTGACTCAACAAGTCAGTATGATTTTTTAGAGTCTGAATGGTTTGCAAAATGCATCCAACAGTACTAAAGAAGCATCTTCTGAAGAAGAAGCTTATGATCCTGAGAACCCTGTAATGGCAGAGGTGAATTACATAGGTGAAGCCTATGGAAACACCTATAATCCCTCATGGAGAAATCATCCAAATTTCTCATGGAAGGATCAACAAAAGCCTCAACAAGGCTTTAACAATAATAATGGTGGAAGAAACAGGTTTAGCAATGGCAAGCCTTTTCCATCATCCTCTCAGCAACAGGCAGAGAATTCTGAGCAGAGCCCCTTTAGCTTAGCAAACATAGTCTCTGATCTATCTAAGACCACTCTAAGTTTCATGAATGAAACAAGGTCCTCCATTAGAAATTTGGAGGCACAAGTGGGCCGCTGAGTAAAAGAGTCACTGAAACTCCTCCTACTACTTTCCCAAGCAATACAGAAGAGAATCCAAAAAGAGAGTGCAAGGCCATAACCTTACCTGGTGTGGCCGAACCTAGAGAGGAGGAGGAGGACGTGAATCCCAGTGAGGAAGACCTCATGGGACGTCCTCTGGACAAAAGGAGTTCCCATTTGAGGAACCTAAGGAATATGACGCTCATCTAGAGACCATAGAGATTCCATTGAACCTACTTCTACCATTCATGAGCTTTGATGACTATTCCTCCTCTAGAGAGGATGAAGATATCACTGAAGAGCAAGTTGCTAAGTACATTGGAGCAATCATGAAGCTGAATGCCAAGTTGTTTGGTAATGAGACTTGGGTGGATGAACCCTCCCTGCTCACCAATGAACTGAATGACTTGGTTAGGCAGACATTACCTCAAAAGAAACAGGATCCTGGTAAATTTTTAATTCCCTGTACTATAGGCACCATGACTTTTGAGAAGGCTCTGTGTGACCTGGGGTCAGGCATAAACTTAATGCCACTCTCTGTAATGGAGAAACTGGGAATCTTTGAGGTACAGGCTGCCAAATTTTCATTAGAGATGGCAGACAAATCAATGAAACAGGCTAATGGACAGGTAGAGGACGTGCTAGTAAAGGTCAAAGGCCTTTACATCCCTGCTGATTTCCTAATCCTAGACACTGGGAAGGATGAGGATGAATCCATCATCCTTGGAAGACCCTTCCTAGCCACAGCAAAGGCTATGATTGATGTGGACAGAGGAGAGTTGATCCTTCAATTGAATGAGGACTACCTTGTGTTTAAAACTCAAGGATTTCCCTCTGTAACCATGGAGAGGAAGCAAGGAAAGTTTCTCTCAATGCAGAGTCAAACAAAGCCCCCACAGTCAAACTCTAAGTTTGGTGTTGGGAGGCCACAACCAAACTCTAAGTTTGGTGTTGAACCCCCACATTCAAACTCTAAGTTTGGTGTTGGGAGGTTCCAACCATGCTCTGAACATCTGTGAAGCTCCATGAGAGCTCACTATCAAGCTATTGACATTAAAGAAGCACTTGTTGGGAGGCAACCCAATTTTTATTTATCTATGTTAAAATTTATTTTTCATTATTATTTTATGTTTTCTTTAGGTTGATGAGCATGTGGAGTCACATGAACAACTGCAATTATTTTAATAAAATCAAAAATAGCATTAAAAATAGCACACCTTGGAGGAAGAGCTTACTGGCGTTCCAATAAGAGTAGCAGAATGGGCATTAAACGCCCAGTCTGGCACCATTCTGGGTGTTAAATGCCAGAAAGAAGCACCAGGCTGGTGTTTAACGCCAGAAAGAAGCACCAGGCTAGCATTTAATGCCAGAAAGAAGCAACAAGCTGGCGTTAAATGCCAGAAACAGGCTACAGCTTGGCGTTTAACGCCAGAAATAGGCAGCAGTCTGGCGTTAAACGCCAGTATTGCATATAAAGGGTGTTTACGCGCCTAAATGGAGCAGGGATGAGAAATTCTTGACACCTCAGGATCTGTGGACCCCACAGGATCCCCATCTACTCCCCTTTTTCTTTTTTTGCTCAAGGACAAGCAAACCCTTTAAGTTTGGTATGGAAAAAAAGTGTTACTTTTTGTTTTTTCATAACCATTTGTGGCACCTAAGACCGGAGAAACCTCTAGAAAGAGGAAAAGGAAGGCAATTGCTTCCACCTCCGAGTCATGAGAGATGAAGAGGTTCATCTCAAGGGTCCATAGTTCAGTGGTAGAGCATTTGATTGTAGATCAAAGAGCCATGAGGGAAGAGCAATAAAGGCAAGGAAGAAACATAGAGGAGCTCAAGGGCACCATTGATTCTTCAAGAGGAAAATGCCACTCCCACTAAGGTGGACTCATTCCTTAATCTCCTTGTCTATTTATTTTTCTGTTTTCGGTTTTGAGCTTTATGTTTGGCTATGTTTTGTGTCTTCACTACATGATCATTAGTGTCTAGTGTCTATGTCTTAAAGCTATAAATAATTCCATGAATCCTTCACCTCTCTTAAATGAAAAATGTGCCTAATTACAAAAGAATAAGAAGTACTTGGATTTCAAATTTTATCTTGAAATTAGTTTAATTATTTTGATATGGTGGCAATACCTTTTGTTTTCTGAATGAATGCTTGAACAGTGCATATTTTTTATAGTGATGTTTATGAATGTTAAAATTGTTGGCTCTTGAAAGAATGATGAACAAAGAAAAATGTTATTGATAATCTAAAAAATCATGAGATTGATTCTTGAAGCAAGAAAAAGTAGTGAATAAGAAAGCTCGCGAAAAAAAAAGTGGCAAAAATTAAAAGAAAAAGAAAGAAAAAGAAAAAGCAAGCAGAAAAAGCCAATAGCCCTTAAAACCGAAAGGCAAGGGTAAAAAGGATCCAAGGCTTTGAGCATTAATGGATAGGAGGGCCCAAGGAAATAAAATACAGGCCTAAGCGGCTAAATCAAGTTGTCCCTAACCATGTGCTTGTGTCATGAAGGTCCAAGTGAAAAGCTTGAGACTGAGTGGTTAAAGTCGTGATCCAAAGCAAAAAGAGTGTGCTTAAGAACTCTGGACACCTCTAATTTGGGACTTTAGCAAAGCTAAGTCACAATCTGAAAAGGTTCACCCAATTATGTGTCTGTGGCATTTATGTATCCGGTGGTAATACTGGAAAACAAAGTGCTTAGGGCCACGACCAAGACTCATAAAGTAGCTGTGTTCAAGAATCAACATACTGAACTAGGAGAATCAATAACACTATATAAAATTCTGAGTTCCTATAGATGCCAATCATTCTGAATTTCAAAGGATAAAGTGAGATGCCAAAACTATTCAGAAGCAAAAAGCTACTAGCCCCGCTCATCTAATTGGGACTAAGTTTCATTGATATTGTGAGATTCATTGTATATTCTCTTCTTTTTATCCTATTTTGTTTTCAATTGCTTGGGGACAAACAACAATTTAAGTTTGGTGTTGTGATGAGTGGATAATTTATACGTTTTTTGACATTATTTTTACATAGTTTTTAGTATGTTTTATTCACTTTTTAGTATATTTTTATTAGTTTTTAAGCAAAATTCACATTTCTGGACTTTACTATGAGTTTGTGTATTTTTCTATGATTTCAGGTATTTTCTAGCTGAAATTGAGGGACCTGAGCAAAAATCTGATTCAGAGGCTGACAAAGGACTGCTGATGCTGTTGGATTTTGACCTCCTTGAACTCGAAATAGATTTTTTAGAGCTACAGAGGTCCAAATGGTGCGCTTTGAATTGCATTAGAAAGTAGACATCCAGGGCTTTCCAGCAATATATAATAGTCCATACTTTGCCTGAGTTTAGATGACGCAAACTGGCGTTCAACGCCAGCTTTCTGCCCTATTCTAGCGTTAAACGCCAGAAACAAGTTTCAAGCCAGAGTCAAACGCCAGAAACAAGTTACAAACTGGCGTTTAACTCCACAGAAGGTCTCTACACGTGAAAGCTTCAATGCTCAGCCCAAGCACACACCAAGTGGGCTCGAAAGTGGATTTTTGCATCATTTACTTAATTCTGTAACCCTAGTAACTAGTTTAGTATAAATAGAACTTTTTACTATTGTACTAGGGGTCTTTTTCCCTATTTTTGAATTCATATGCCCTTTGGGGAGGCTGGCCATTTGGCCATGCCTAGATCTTGTACTTATGTATTTTCAACGGTAGAGTTTCTACACACCATAGATTAAGGAGTGGAGCTTTGCTGTCCCTCGAGTATTAATGCAAAGTACTATTGTTCTTCTATCCACTTCAAGCTTATTCTTATTCTAAGATATTCACTCGCACTTCAACCTGATGAATGTGATGATCCGTGACACTCATTACCATTCTCACTTATGAACAATGTTCTGAAAATCGGACCGGACCGGCCGGTCTGACCGGTCTAACCGTGAACCGGCAACAATAACGGTTCGGTTAGTATCATAAAACCGTTAATTTGTAAACCGTTAATGAACCGTTGAATCGGTCGGGAACCGGCCGGTCAGACCGAACCGGGACCCGGCCGGTTTTCACTTTTCAACAAAAGAAAAATAAATAAAACACCCTCCTGACCCACTCCCTCTCTGTCTCTCTCACTCACCGCATCTGCTTCCTTCTCTCAACAAAACCTAGCCTCCAAAGCCACTTTCTTCTTCAAGCCGTGTCACTGCCACCGCGCTACCGCCGCCGTCCGCACTGCACCCATGGTCGTCGAAACGCGTCTGCTCGCCTCGCTTTCCCGTCAGTTTTGAGCTTCCGCGTCTGTTCTGAGCTTTCACCGCCTCTGTATCGCTGTGCTTCCGCCACGGTGCTCCCTCTTCGTCGCTTGGTCGAGCTTGCCTCAAGCCATTGTTTTTGCTCCAGCCTGCTGTTATCAACAGTTTCACCACGCTTCGGCCTCTGTTTTGGCTGAGCTTACGCCAGTGCTCAGCCCTGATCTGAGCTCCCTCTCCCTCATCTGAAATGCTGAATCTGTGTTGTTCATGGTTTTTTTTAAGCAATTTCTTGCTTATCTGTTTTGAGTTTTCTTAGGTTTCCTGAATCAATTTAATTTAGTTTGTTCGTTCATGATCAATTATTTAATTGCAGACTTGATTTTATTACTGATGATGAGTAATGAGTATTATTGAACATTATTGAGCTGTTCCTGTTATGAGTAATAATTTTCTTAGATTTTTCTGTTATGAGCAATTTAGATTATTTTATTTTACAGTAATTATGGAACTGTTTTTGTTGTTCAGATGTATTTTTTTATTTAATTGTTCAGTGTTGTGTTTATTGTTGTTGCTGATTGTTGCTGTTTGTTCATGGTTTTTGATTGGTGATGTTTGTTCACTGCTATATTTATTCTTATTGTTCTTGCTTGTTGCTATTTTTCTTGTGCTATTTGTTTTTTGAGTTCCTGTTTTTCATGTTTTTGCTGTTTTTCATGTTATTTTTTAAGGACTATTTGATTTCTGGCTCCTATATGTTTAGTATCTCTGAAGATGTTGATTGCTAGCATCCTGAAATCTTGAAGCAAGAAGTAATGTTTCCAGAACCTGATAGTTATGAGCCAACCATAGAAGGAGCTTTACCAACAAATAATATCTGTTCAATTTTTATTAATGGAACCTGCAGACTTGAGTCTATGGATATCTGTTCAATTTTACATGAAGTATCTGTCTCTGGTTGCACATTTACTTTGTGCTTGGGTCTTGTTCAAACAATTGGTAGCTCAGATGCTAATGGTCACTCTCTTTTTTCTTTCAAAAATCACTCATCTATCACAACTTCTTCTTATCAGTTCAATTGTTTCCTCATTTCATTTCATGTAATCATATATTCATGTTCTTTTTCTCTTCCATAATTAGTTGCTCTTTTTATTCATTGAAAAAATAATTTGCCTATTTAATTTAGTGTCATCACTGCCTTGCTAATGCTAATGCTAATGCTTAGTTACTGAATGCTCTATTTTGAACTTTTGATATGTTGTATAATGTACTGATTTTGTTGTTTTTAGTGTTTAATTTAGTGTCAACACCTCCTTGCTAATGGTCTGTTTAATTTAGTGTCATCACTGCCTTACTAATGCTAATGCTTGGTTACTGAATACTCTGTTTTGAACCTTTGATATGTTGTATAATGTACTGATTTTGCTGTTTAGTGTTTAATTTAGTGTCATCACTCATCACTGCCTTGCTAATGCTCTGTTTAATTTAGTGTCATCACTTCCTTGCTAATGCTAATGCTTGGTTACTGAATGCTCTGTTTTGAAATTTTGATATGTAGTATAATTTACTAATTTTTCTGTTTTTAGTGTTTAGTTTAGTGTCATCACTGCCTTGCTGAATGATGTTGCTAATGTACTGGTGTTGCTGTTTTAGTGTTTTGATAATGGACTGGTGTTGCTGTTTTAGTGTTTTATAATGTGTTGCTATTTCATTGTTGTTGTTCGATAATATACTGGTGTTGCTATTTTAGGGTTGCTAATGTACTTTTGATCTTTTTAAGATTTATATTAGACTATAATTATATTTTAGGGTGTTTAATTATAATTTATTTATTATTTTATTCTAAAACGGTTTTTCCGGTTGGACCATCGGTTAGACCGGTTGGACCAGTAAACCAGTGAACCAGTAACAAGAGCGGTTCGATGACCGGTCCGGTTCTCAAAACCTTGCTTATGAACACGTGCCTGACAAACACTTTCGTTCTACATGCGAAAGCTAGAAACTTTATCTCTTGGGTTTCTAATCAATGATTCACATCGACTCCCCTCTGACAATGGGGCATCTGAATCCGAGATTGGAATCTTCGTGGTATAGGCTAAAATTAATTGGCAGCATTCTTGAGATCCGGAAAGTCTAAACCTTGTCTGTGGTATTCCGAGTAGGATCTGGGAAGGGATGACTGTGACGAGTTTCAAACTCGCGACTGTGGGGTAGAGTGACAGACACAAAAGGATCATTAGATCTTATTCCCACACGATCGAGAACCAACAGCTGATTAGCCATGTGGTAGCTGTGCATGCTATTTTTCATCCGAGACGAGCAATCTGATAGTTGATTAGCTGTACAGAAACCATAGAGGACCATTTTCACCGAGAGGACGAAAAGTAGCCATTGACAATGGTGACACCCAACATACAGCTTGCCATGTAAAGGAGTATGAAGGATTCGATGAAGGCATTAGGAAAGCAGATATTCAAAAGGGATAAAGCATCTCCAAAAACTTATCTGAAATTTTCACTAATAATTTACATAAGTATCTCTATCTTTATTTTATGTTTTATTTATCTTTTAATTATCAAAATTCTATAACCATTTGAATCCGCCTGACTGAGATTTACAAGATGACCATAGCTTGCTTCAAGCCGATAATTTTCGTGGGATCGACCCTTACTCACGTAAGGTTTATTACTTGGACGACCCAATGCACTTGCTGGTTAGTGGTACGAAGTTGTGAAAAAGAGTTGAGATTATAATTGTGCGTACCAAGTTGTTGGCGCCATTTAGATCACAATTTCGTGCACCAAGCATCTACCATTTACCATGCAAGGGGTTATCCTTATTATACTTACCGCATTAATCATGATCCATAAACTTCTGTATCGCTACATACAACTTAGGTCTCATGTTCTTAGTGGGTATCTAAGCAGAAATGTACTTATCAATATCTGCAGGAGACCTTGACTTCGTAGATGAATGCATGAAAAGTAGGATGTGAGCATGTGGTAAACCACGTTTTTGGAACTCAATTGTGCATACATCTAAGATAAACATTAAAAGAGAAGAATATTACTTAAAGTGATGAACAAAAAATTAGCATAAGATAAAAACAACAAAAACTTAAATCACTTACATCTATATATCTTGCCAAAATAGTGGCCATCTTTAAGGTCTCTCATTTGATGATTCAGTTTTATCTTGAAAACTCTTGAAACACTATAAAGTTTTTGTTTATTTGTGACAGTTTTTTCTCTTATTTGTGAAGATTTATAACCTCCCACCAAATGGCTTGTGAAGGTTTCTAAAACTCCCAAAATTTGAGGTACCACAAGCCTACAACGTCTTTTGTAGGAGAGTTTTTAAAAACTTCTACGATCTATTTAGTAGGGGTTTTATATTGGATTTTTGTGGTGGTTTTAAATCAATTTTGTGGTAGTTTAAAACCTCCACAAATTGATTTTCTAATTTAACAAAAATTAACTATTTTGTGAAATTTTTAAACCTCCGCAAATCTTGTAATTATTTATTTATTTTTAATTTCAAAACATTCATTAATCTCATCTCATTTACGTACTCTCAAATTAGAAATTTATTTTTTAATATCAAAATTTAAAAAACTAAATCTTTTATAACACAATTCATCAATATAAAATATAACTCTATATATAAAAATTTAGGTTTAATTACTCTGTTAGTCCCTATAGTTTCGTGAAATTTTCAATTAGGTCCCTATACTTTTTTTTCCTTTTAATTGAGTCTTTGCACTAATTTTTTTTAATTGGGTCCCTACACTTTTTTTTTCTTTTATTTAGGTTCCTATACCAATTATTTTTTTAGTTGGATCCCTATAAAATTAAGCCAATTACTACTAAAAAGGACTTAATTGAAAAAAAAAATTTAGTACAAAGACTCAATTAAAAAAAAAGTATAAGGACCTAATTGAAAATTTTACAAAACTATAGGACTAACAAAATAATTAAACCAAAAATTTATGAATGTCAATAATTCTAAATATAATTGTATATAGTATTATTCTACAAGTAAATAATACATTTTGGATTGAGTAGAACTATCAATCATTATCTTTGAGATTCATTGCAGCCTCTTCCTCATCACTCTCTGTACAAAAATCAAACAATGCAACAATGTTTGAACAAGTGAATTTTTTTTTTTAAGTTCAAACTTGTTCATATAATCCTTTCTCAAGTTTTTCAATATCTTGATTTATAGCTTCATCTTTCTCAGCTAAATCATGCTACACCTTGTAAAAGAAGATTAAGGAGCATGACCATGATTCTAGTAAACATCAAATAACTATGGCTATAATTTCATATAGCAATAAAAGCTTACCAATAATTGACACACAAAAATAGAATGAAATAATTGACTGTGCCACACTAGCAATTAACCAACAGTAATTAACAACATAAATTAAAGGACAAGTTTAAAAGCATTCTTCATCAACTCAAGTATCATGGTAATGATCTTGTCATTTAGTTTATATAAGACTTTAATATGATACAATTTGACTATAAATTCTAGTTTTATGAAGTCTCTTCTTTTTTATAATTTTTGATTGCCTTCTTTAAATAACTCATCAAAATCTTTACAATTTTCTCTTAGCTTATGGTTTACAGAATCTTTTGTGTCTAAATCTTTACCGATGTTTTTGATCCATATATATTCCGAAAGCATCATTTACCATGTTATCTAGGAGATAAGCATGTAACATTCATTTGTAAGGCTATAATGAATAAAAAAAATGTTGAGGTAAAATTAAGTAAAATATAAAACAAAAAAAAAATTAAGAGGATAGAATTGAAAAGTGATATGACCATATCAGGAGTTATCTCCATGAAGAATGAACGACCTTCTTGGAGATTAGAAAAAACAACCATGAGAAAGAGACAAAAAAGAAACCAGTGTAATTGGATAATAGAAATAAGAAATCCTATTACGAGGAATCAACAGTAACACTGTGTTTGGATCCATAGAAATGAGAAAGAAAGAAAATACACCGAAAGAAAATTGATGGAAAATGAAATTTTTCTTTGATTGGATGAGCATAGAAAATGGATGGAAAAGGAAAACAGAACAGCTAATGGGTAGTCCGAATATATGAGCGACATCCTCTAATGTCACTGTAACCTCACCGATCGGCAATACAAAAGTGTGAGTTTCAGGCCTCTATCTTTTAACCAGAGCAGCTAACATGGGATGAAATCCTCTTATGACTCCAATTCTAGACACATGGTAGAATCTTGTGGCGCGTAAGTAGTTCTCCACTATCGAATTCCACGTTTGTGGCGGATCCAGTTTACGCACCAACAAATTCCGATTAGGCTACATCAACAAAAATATCTGTTACATTATTTAAATAATAATCCTTATAAATATATTAATAAACATTCACATAATTATTTTAATATCTTATTTATTAAAATATTCAACATAGTTTATCTATTTATTTATTTATTTATTAAAAATTTAAATTCCTTATTTATTATAATATTTATTTTTTAATTTTTTATAATATTATTTATTAATTAACATACGCATATTTATGTTAAAAAATTCAAAATTTTTACTACTTAAAAAGTTTATGCATATATTTATTAGTATACAAACCGTAAATATATATGTATATATTATATTATATTATTATTATTTGTATATTATTATTATTATTATTATTATTATTATTATTATTATTATTATTATTATATTTTTAAATTGATATAAATGAGCGATTTTTTTTTACTCATGCATGAAAAACTAATATTTTTCTATTTTTTGCAACATACATTTTTTTTGTTTATTAACAGAATATATATTTATTTTACTATAGCATTTTAATATTTTATTGTAAAAAATATATATTTTATTATAAAATTTTTATTACATTACATAATATACAGTTTATTATATTATAGTTTTTTTATAACATAAAATTAATCTCAAAATAAAAATATATATATACATTACTATATTAAATAACAAAAAATAACAGAAAATTAAAACACAATAAAGATATAATGTACCAACTTACATAAATTGGATGATCCAAATAATTTATAATATATTTTTCCGGAAAACAGTAATTACGAACCATCTTTTAAAATAAAGACAAAAAAATTTGTTTCCTCCTATTTTCCAATCTTCCTCTTTTTTCTACTGCAACCTTCCTTCTCCTTTTTCTTGATCACTAATCTCTCTTGTAGTCTTCAACACACTCTCTCTTCAGCAACCTTCTCCTACTCTCTAAAATATTATTGCCTATACAATGACCAAGAGGCTCCTTATATAGAGCCTCTATTCTCTGCTTGTTGCTTCCCGGAGTGGAGATTGTCTCCTGCATGGAAGATCGCCTTGGAAATCTCCGCTGCCACCTCCACCACGTCCTCCCCCTCCCCCGTGGCGTCAGCTTTTTGTATGCATGCCAACTCACCACGCCCCCGGCGTGGTTCTTGGACGATGACACGCGGCCTCAGCACGCCCCTACGTGGTGCTCCGGTGATGACACGCGGTTTGGCTGCTTCGACAGCACGCCTCCTGCGTGGTGGCTGCTACCTCCATCCCCCGGTAAATCACCCCACTTCTCAATAATCTCCCAAAACACCAACCACTTCTCCATATAAAAAATAATTTCTGTATTTTTGAACATGGAATGATTATCCAGAAAAAAGAAAATCAAATTAAAAAAGACGGCATCAATCCTCGAACTGTTGGCACGTGAATCAATGAAACAAACAGCGCAAAAGAAAAATAAGTATGAGTTCAGATTGATAAAAGTAAAAATGTAATAAGCAATTGTTGTTATTAGACAGTAAAATCTGATATATGTAGCAAATAGAGAATTTTGTGCAATGTTCTAGAATGGTGTATTGAGCTAGGCCCAAATTTACCCTTACATACTCTTTTTTTATTGTGATTATATACTCTTTTTTATTTTTATTGTGATTATATTCTTATAAACAATCTAGCACATCATGGCAGAATAGCATACATGAACGGACCAATTAGAATAATGATTTGTATGATTTCATTGACGGCATAATACAGACACATCACCATCATTAAAAATTTAGACAGCGTGAAATTCTACTATAACATGCTCTTTTTTATAATGATAGTAAAGGATTTCAGTTCTAACAACTTTCAATTCAAACACTTTAGTTTTTAACAAAATTTAATTATTTAAAAATTTTTAAAATTATTTTTATTAGACATTAATTATTTTATCACTTTTAATAAAATATATAATAAATATGTTGAACAAATAAATTTTTAATCAATTTTATATTATTATATTAGACTAAAAAATATTATAAAATAAATTAATCATTTAATAGAAAGATCAATCCATCTCAAAAACTTTAATTTTAGAATAATAAAAAGTAAAAATTACGTACAATTGTCTTTATAAAAATTGTTAATTAAAAATTATTAGATGATTTAATATATTTAACTAAATTATTATTTAACAATTTTCAACTATCAATTATACATGAAAATAATTGTATATGAATATTCACCATAATAAAATTTGTTCAAAACTAAAAATTGTTACTTTTTATCCTAAAAAAATGCCTTTCTCCTCCTATATTATTTTTTTTCCCCGGTGATTCAATTGATCAAAAGTATTTGTTCATATGTTCCTCAGCGTTGTCCTTATTATATTTGCTCGAGAAAAATTCACATTGCATCAAATGTCAACATTTTCTTTTGTCAGTTTAAGCACGTTTTCTATGTGTTAGTATGAAAAATATTCTTACTTGTTATAGCACTATCAAAATTTATAGTTAAGAATTAAGATACAGTGGAACCTAAGCACTATTAGGTGCATGCATGTCGGGAAATTAATGAGTGATTATTACATGACAAGGTTAGCTTTTGTTTTTTTTTAAGTCCTTTTGAATCTAATCTGGCATAGTTTTCGAATATATATAAATAAATCAACCATATATATAATTTTGAATATATTTCATTAATTTATATTGGAATAAATCTTTTCGAAATAGTCACTGTTAAGTATTTTGACTATTAAGTTAAAGTTAATTTTTAAAGTTATGATACTTTTCGTCCAATTAATTACTTTTTAAATATTACATAATATATATAAATGTATAATGAATCTCTACTTTATATATATTATTTATGCAATCCAAACATACACATGCTATTTCCAAATCACCTAAACAAGGACTAGGTTTTGTTCAACTAGGTTATTTTATTATAAAAAGAGTAATAATAATTGTTTGGTCGATCATTGAGTCATGCATGCGGACGTTAAAAGTTTTTCTATTTTTTGTTTCTAAAAAACACTAAAAAAAATGTTGAGTATTATCAGAAACATGAATAAAATTTGACAGTACATTGTTTACCGTTAGATTTTGCATCGAAATTTATTCGATAGAATGAACCTTGCCAGGAACAAATTATCATCGAATTCTATGTATCCGACAGTAATTTACGTTGGAATATGGCTATGAAAAAAAATGAAATATATTGTAACTTACCGTCAGAAATTTTCTGATGATAACATTAGCGCCAGAGCATACGGTTTCTCCCACCTAATCCAATGATAAAATACCGATGAAAATATTTTTTCTAAGTTTTTTTGGAAAATTAGCTGGGTTGTTTTCGACAGTATATTTTTTTTAAAATAATTTTTTTCATCCATTTATAATGTACCTTGATAATTAATAATTGAAACAATACTTTAAATCTGATGTGAAAATATCAAAATATACAAATTAAAAGCACGAAATGATGGTAATTGAAATATCTGAAATAATGCTAATTATATTATATTCTTCTCAAAGTTTCATAAAGAAATATATAAGATAGAACTATATTTACATTAAACTTATTCAGATTCATCATCTTCTTCCTCTGGTTCCCCATCTTCTTCTTCCGAGGTAGTTTCCTGATCATCAAACTCGCCTTCCTCTTCTTCGTCGCCATCGATCCCGTCTTCTTATTGAAGATCATCGTCCTCTAGTGGTAGTGCGTCGTCATCTATTCCAAGGTCAATAATGTCATCATCCATAAAAGTTGACCTAAGAGTGATCGGATCACCGGTATCAACCACCATTTTCGAAGGAGTTGGGTCATCAATCTGATAAGGTTCCTGACCCTCTATCCCATCAGACTCGATGCAGCCTCTTGGCGTAGTCTTAACCACAACCACCCAACTAGACTTGTATGAACCCAGATAAGGCAAATAGTATACCTGTCGTATATTTTGAGGTAGAATAAAAGAATCGTAGTATCTATATTTCCTAGTTACATTAACTTCAGTGATATCGTAGTCCTTGTGCTTTCGTATTCCTTGTCATGAACTTGGATCATATGATTCACATTTAAACACGCACACCTTGTATGTAGTGCAACAGAAATACTCTAATTGAATTATATTGTACAACACACCAAACCAATCAGAATGACCACCGCCTGAATCCTTACGAACCCAAATTCTGATGTTTTTTTCTTTTAAATCGACTACTGTAAAGAATGGAACCGATATCCATTCACATTGTATATTGGGTAGCTTGTGTCCTTATTCATTGGGCCCCGACTAAGTGCAACCAGCTCCCATCTGTTGTGTCAGTTAGATGCACGCTGACGTATTCTCTGAACAATTGTAAAAAGTTATTCAATGAGGTATCAAGTTTGTCTTTTGGAATAACCTATATGATAAAAAAGGATAAAGAAGTTTTGATTAGATTAAGAAGTTAGTATCTTAATAATTATAATATTTACGAATACTTAAAAAATTCACTTGATGTAGGGTAAAATCTGGTCACAGTTAAGCAACACATGCGAATGTGCTGCATCGATTTCCTTCTTCTCTAACCAATAGTCACTGCCCGCACCCATTGCAGCTCCTTCCGGAGTAAAGATTGGATATGTTGTTCCACTTAACGAGGATTCTCCTCTCTCATCATTCCTTCTAACCCTTAGCTTGTTTCATGTGACTCAACATGAGGCCAGAAATAGAATGAGTAAAATGCGGATATTTTTTTAGCTAAGAATGCTTCACAAATGCTGCCTTCAATCTGAGCTATATTCTTTACGGTGTGCTTGAATAAACCAGACATCCTCTTAAACGGGTACATCCACCTAAATTAGACTGGCGCACATAGTCTTGCTTTGTACAATAGGTGAATTGCTAAGTGTTCCACAACGTCAAAAAAGGATGGAGTGAATATCCTCTCTAGCTTATAAAGTATGATGGGAATGGTCTTGTCCATGATTGTGAGATCATTAATGCTAAGTTTTGTAGCACATTACTCTCTAAAGAACTCACTTATTTCTGTGAGGGGTTTCTAGATGTTGGTTAGAAGTTCTCTGAATGCGACAGGAAGCAAAGACTCCATGAAGATATGACAATTATGAATCTTCAACCCAGCAAGCCTATCTTGTGAGATGTTTGCATACCTACTCAAATTAGAGGCATAACCATCAGAAAACATCATTCCTATAATCCACTTACAAATATTTTATCTCTGGTCTTTCGTTAGAGCGAGCACCACCTTTGGTTTTACCCACCTCTTGTTCTCAAGTCTCTTAAGTTCAGATCTGGCCGTTTGTAAATGTCCACCTAGTCTAACCTAGCCTTATCGTTATCATTTACTGTGTGCATGATATTATCAAACATATTTTTTCAATGTGCATCACATCAAGACAAAGTCAAACTAAGTTGTCTTTCTAATAAGGCAACTCCCAAAATATATTCTGTTTGACCCAATTATGCTCCCTACCATATCCTAAAGGTATCAAACTTGCCCCGTTAACCCAACCTCATGGGTGCCTCTTCTTGTTCAGTTTTATTCTTTTTGAACGAAATCCTTGTTGCACCGAAAAGGATGATCGATGTCGAGGAATCTTTGATGGCAATCAAACCACAAATTCTTACCACGATTCCTCAACCAAAATTCTTTTGTATCCTCCATACAAATGGGACATGCCATTCTACCCTTAGTCAACCAACTTGACAATATCCCATATGTAGGAAAGTCATTAATGGTCAACACATCATGCAATTGGAAGTTTGTCTTTGTCAAAATATTATACGTTTCTACACCATGACTCTACAACTCCATTAACTCATCCATTAAGGATTGCAAGAAGACATCTATTTTGACTTTTAAATTGCTAGAACTAAGTATGATACAAGTTAGGAACATGTATGGTCCTTCATGCACATTTCAGGACTCAGGTTATAAGGTTTCACCAGTACAGGCCAATAAGAGTTCACATTATCGAAATTGGAATTTGGTGCAAACTCGTTATAGCACAAAGCTAGTCTAACATTTCTAGACTTGGTCACAAATATAGAATGGACCCGATCAAACTGCTTACAAGCATCTTCGTGTGACGGGTGCGACATGATTCCACAATCTCTCTTATTGTTACTATGCCAGGTCATGTGAGGGGCCGAACTCATCGATGCATACAATCGCTTCAGCCTAATGATTAAAGATAAGTAGTGCATCTGTTTCATTGGAACTCTCTTTAACTGCCGTTTGCCAATTTGTTCTCTCTCAACTTGAAACCTTGGTGATCCACAAATCTACATTCAGTTAGGTCTGCATCCCTCTTGTAATACAGTATACAACCATTCAAACAACAATCAATTTTCACCAAATTTAGACCCAATTTCGAAACTAACTTCTTCGCTTCATAGTGGCTCCAGAGGATGCTAGTGGTCCCAACAGATAGGGCTGAAAGTAAGTTGAGTTTGGTCGAGCTAGACCAAGTTCAAGCTTGGCTCACAAAAATTAAGCATGGCTTACGACTCGCATCATTAACAATCAAGCCTATTTCTTAAGTTCAAACTTGGCTCAGCGAAAGCTCACGAGCTGACTCAAATAATAGGAACATAATCTATAATTCTATATCAATAAATTATAACTTATATATATTAAAAATATTAAAAAATATAAATATTATATATTGTCTATCTATCAATTATAAATTTTTTTTATGTCCAACATCAAAACTTATATGTAAAAAATGACTATAAAATTTTAAATAATTAAGAACATTAATATATAAATACACCTCTTTTATTCTGCTCACAAGCTAATGAGCTAAGCTTATCCAAACTCAAACTCGACTCATTTAATTTATGAGCTCAATCCCAGGCTCAAGTTTGGCTCACCAACTCATGAATTCAGCTTATCGAACTATTAACGAGTTAAGCTCAAGCTGGCTTATGAGCTGCCTTGACTCACTTCTAGTCCTACCGATAAATACCAGTTCGTTGCAAAAGGTAGTCCACTTATTAAAATACTTTTGGGTATGATTTAATGCTAACTTAATACTTATTATTCTAACACATGCAGACAATGCAACTTTGAATGAATGCACCCCTCGAACAAAGGCTTCGCGGCAGATTCTAACAAATGATAAAATCACTTTACCTCTGGGTTAGGCTCTTGTTTATCCTCTTCCATTTCCGTAACACTTATTGCATCAAACACTATCTGGTTGTATCTCTCTTGGTTACCCTCCCAATTATTTCTTTCATGTTTAGTTCCCTCATCACCCAAATCTTTGTTGTTCGACCATTGGACCTATTCGAATTCGAGGCAGACCGGTTAATTCCCTACTCATCCACTTCTCTGTCCCACATCCAATACCCATCCTTGAACCTATTACAGTAGAGGTGAAACGTTATATCTAATGGTCCTAATCACTTAGTCAGCTAACACTTATAGCACGGACACCTATATATCCCTTCAGACCTAAACGGTTCTAGACTGAAAATATGCGCAACAAATGCGTCACCCCCGTAAAGAATTCAGTTTTTAACCCCCCCATCCATCGTTATCCCTATCATACATCTATAGACGATGACTTGGAATCATATTGTAACACACACCCTAGAATTCAATTAACAACACAACTTATTAAAACTTTTAGAAAATTTGGCAGAGTGTACCCTAATTAAAATCTCTCGCCAAATACAATTATTATTTTTTCACAAACCAACAATGTTTTAAACAATTTGAATGATAATTCGGTAGAATTTCTCCTTAATTCAGATACATCCATCAAATAAATATAACAGTTTTTACAAAAAAAACAGTTGCATGCATAAATTATAACATACATGCATTCAATAAAATATCAAATATTAACCGTTATAATGTGCAACCCCTTATAACTCCACAATTTTTTAGCAAACAAGGGTTTCGAGAAGGTACCACTATGCGACTTTCTCCCACTTCCGTCCTAAAATTCTATCCTGGAAAAAGTAAGTCCAACATAAAATTTAAACAATTCATTATATTCAAGAGATAAAAAACTAATCTAGAATATTATTGCACAAACTACAAAAAAAAAAAAAACTCCAACTGATCTCAAAGAAAATAGCACTGTCCTATTAGGACAACATATTAAATACACAAGCTGAAACTAATTCAAAAACTAATTTGAAATAATAAGTAAAATCATTACTTCAATTAATTAAAACCTAATTCTAGTTCCACTAAACTAACAACAGTCATCACAAAAATAAGCGACAAAGATTAATGCAATTGAAAGAAACTCATTCACTAAACTCAACTAAAATCTTTCAATAGCTCAAGCACTCTTAATCTCACTGTACTTAACCTACCCTAACATTATTTAATTTTTACTTATATTAAATTAATAAAACTTCTAAGCACACAATTTATGAAACAAATTTAACTACTGATTTAACAAAAACCTAACAAAATGCTAAACTCACAAAATAATCTAAAAAAAATAAAATAACCATATCAACAATAAATCTAATGATAGTAGCTAAAGGGTCTCTTTAACATGGTGATGACAGATGCAGCAGTGACGGCAATGTGAACAACAATCGCGGCGGAGGATGTAGTGGAGATAGTAATAGTAGCATCTACGATGACATGCAGCGGCAGCGACAGCAGGTGCTCTAGGCGGTAGCTACGATGATGACATGATCCTGGATGTTGCAACAGTGACAACTTCAACGGAGAGGGAGAGAGAAGACGAGGAGAGAGAGAGAGAGAAAGAGAGAGAGTGAGAGAGAGATGGCGCTCAAAGAAGTGAGGGGGAAGGATTTCGCGTTTGAATTTTATCCCAATTTCATCGTCGGATCTGCCGGTAAATTACCAAAACGACGCATTTCACTAAACCGTAATACCGGTGGAATATACCAATGATAAAATTGGCGCGGGTGAGTTACATTTTTGCACCATTAATTATCGTCGGATTTAGCGATAGAAAAACTATCTCGATGGTAATCTTTTTTGACGACGAATTTCTCCTCTTGTTCGTCAGAAATCTGCCGGTAAAAGTCGATGATAAATCCGACGGTTCTCAACTCTTTTCTTGTAGTGAGAATTTAATTTTATTTCTGTTATGAAGATTATCTAAAATTAATGTAGTTGGATATGAACGTAAAGTCTAGACTTCTTTTAGTGAGAATTCTAGCATTTTTTTCAGCAAGATAAAACTATATGAGGTCTTTGAGTAAGAATGTAAATGATACATGCAAAAAACTCAAATGCTTAAATTATAAGAGTTTAATGCAGGTGTTGTGTATTAGAATTGAAAAATACTTGTGTGTAATAGAATGAAAGCCTTGTTATCTTTTAGTAACTTATCTACTTATAATAATGGATGGTTATTTGATTTATTCTTCTTTTATGTAGAAATAGTTGAAATCTTCTATTTAAAATAGTAGACTAATTTGTAGGAATGCACATTAAGATTTTTTTTTTTATGTACATGTCAAATTGAGTCATCGCAGCTAAAACATTTAGACTTTGTCAAATTGAACATATTTGATATATGGAATCTGAATTCTTTGTAGATTGAGCCTTTTTTATTTTGGGCCTAACACTTTTTTTGGCAAGAATGCGAACAATTTCCTTTACCCTTCATTTTTTATATGTATATGCATTATGCAATTATGCATTACACTCAATCTTTTCCTAATATAATCGCTCTCTTTGAAGAAAAGATTTAGTCAAACTTTAAAATGAAAGGCATCCTAACGTGTATCGTCACTGTGGAATCTCAAATGCAAATCTGTTGAAAGTGGAAGACAAAACATGACAGCACCTGAAAATATATGCTATAGTCCTATGTTTTGCCTCTGATTTTCATGAAAAATAAACCCTAATAATAAGAAAGTGATAAACACATTTTTATTCCCTCATTGCTAGCTTCTTCGACTTGGTAGCTGGTATATGTCATGAAACTACTTTTTTTTTGTGTGTGTGAATTTAATTAAATTTTAAATATTTTAATTATAAAAAATTTGATATTATATTATAAAATAATTTTTTTTAAAAATTTAAATCGATAAAAAAATCTATAAATAATTATATCTTTAGCTAACATAGTTATATCTCTAGCATGAAATATAATTGTTGAAGTTGTAATAATAAATTGTATGACGGAGGGATTTGAAAAATGGACAGTGATAGCTGATAATATAATGGCAATAGAAATGTGTTAGAAATAACGTTGATTATTATTACATGTGCAGTTCCAACTTATCAAAAGTCTGCACCATTCTCGACTAACCAATATCATTTATATTCGCCAAAAACGGAATACATACAGACATGATAAAGCATATAATAATTATTTAATATTAGATTAGATTACAACTTTTGTGCATGAAAACCGAAAGATGAGATGCTATAATAAAGTTTTATTTTAAAAATTCAGAGTGCTTGGAGAATAGATACACCTCCACTGAAATTTTTTGTATGTTCAACTGTTGAAGTATACGTTTAACTAATTATTATAACTCTTTTGGCATGACAAGGCATAAAGATTTTGGCCTCATTTCTCATGCAGCAGCATTTTATTTCATTTTCAAGAAAGTGATTCATAATGACCAACTTTTTCTTTTTAACCAACTTGGATTGTTCGAGTAGTTAACTCATTCATTCCGCTTAATTAAGTATTTAGAGTTCGAATCCCACTTTAGCATACAATAACTCATTGATCACAACGAATTCTTAAATGAAACTTAGATCCGCACAAATTTCATTGACCTACCGGACTGAGGGCTAGAAATAACATGAAAAACCAAATAACCAACTCTTTTTTAAGCTCTATATAAATGCATTTGATAGGTGAAATTAAAATCAGAAGGCATAATCTTCTTCTCTATACATTTGTGCACACTGCCAAATGGGTGAAGTTAAGCCATATTTGGCAGTGGTTCTAATGCAATTCATATATTCAGTGATGACCTTGTTGACTAAGGCAGTTTTTAACCAAGGCATGAATAGCTCTGTGTTTATCTTCTATAGACAAATGTTGGGAACCGTTATTTTGGTCCCTCTGGCCTTCATATTTGAACGGTAATAATTATTGAATCTCATTATCTCTTTTAATTTTCTTCGCTATCTGAGTTTGTTTGGATATACTAGTTAGTTATCAAACTCTGACGTTTCTATATTTTATTATATGGTTTAGAAAAAGTGCAGTGCCACTCTCGTTCATGACTTTCTTGAAGATTTTCATGTTCTCATTTATCGGGTAACTAAAGTGTAATTATAATTCTTTATGTATATTATTGAAGGAGAATGTTAGGCATAACTTTCGAAAAATACAAAATTAATAACTAGGATCTAGTGTTAGGTTAAATGTAAGACAAAGAAAATTAAATATTAGTTGAATATATTTTCTTGTATTTGTTTCTAAAGTAAATATAAAGAATAAATATTATTCACCTAATATTTTAGTTATTAGATGCTGTTATAATCAAGTTAAAGAACCTTATTAATAGGTCTATAACCCTATACTACAAATTCTTGCTTTTTCAGGCTTACTCTAACCTTGAATGTTTATAGCATTGCACTTGTTTATACCTCTGCCACGTTGGGTGCTGCATTTGTTAATTGCCTCCCCGCTTCTACTTTCTTCCTTGCTGTCATTCTCAGGTAATATTATAATTTGCTAAAAAAAAGAAAATCACTTTCTGGTGTCTTCCCGTTACTTTAAATGGAGAGAGAATTAAGAAAAAAGAAAAAGTTGCTCCAGCTAAAATCAATTTCAGGAGATCATGGTGACTTTAGGTTTTTGTAAGTAAGGAGAACATCAAGAAGAAAAAAGGTGGGACAGAGCAACAAAATATTGAATATTTGGTTACTTCTACAAGGATAGTATCACGAATGATTAAGTAGTTCGGTCAAACATGTCAAATTATTTAATAGTTCACTAATATTATGTTTATATGAAGACGTTTTTAGGAAAGTAGCCACCATATAATGTATATTCTAATTCTAATACATAATTATGAGTTATTAGAAGTGTTTATGGATCAGATCTGATTCACATATTTGCGGTGTTTATTCAAATTCGATTCGAAAATTGCTGATATGGATCTGATTCGTAAGGTTATCGGATTAGATCTAATCAAATTCGCACACTAATAGACTCATATTGCGAATTTTGTATAGATATCTGTATATTCGATCCGCATATCCACGTATATGCAAATATAAAAAAATAATTTTTTTTATGTTTTATTTTAACTAATAATTATCATATATATTATATTATTTTAATTTATTATTTAAGAAATAAATGTTTAATATTATTTTAAAAGTAAAAGTGTTTAAAAGAACAAAAATAATGAATTTTATTGATATTTTTTATTAAAAATAAACTTTTTAAAATATTTTTGTGTTTTGCGGATCGGATATGTCTGATATCCAATCCGACCCGTAAATGTACAAATCGAATCTAAGATTAAAAACTGCGAATATTAGATTCGATTTGATAATTTTAGTGCGAATCAAATCAAAATTTTGACTATATCCAATTCGATACGTATTCACCCATAATGAGTCATAAAATCGAATTATTTACTTTCTTTTTAATTTTTGTGGATATACTATTTTTGTCTTTGGTTTTATTTAGGAATTAAATTGAAAACCTTCGAAACGAGTGAATTAGCTTAGACTTGTTACCAATTGAGGTACGTTCACTTGGGGTTTGATACAGAAAAATTTTAAGTAGCCAATAAAATTTTTTCCCTCTTATGTTAGAATTATCGTGAAATTATTTATCCTACAAATTTAAATTGATAAAAGAAAACAATATTAATGACTATGTCTCTAAAAGAAAATAACACTAACCAAGTCTTTCTATTTTTGAACTAAAAATATTGATCTCTCAACGTTTTCCTTTAGTATATATTACTAACACTTATTAATGTAAAGGCTGTATCTATAACGACATATATATAAATGATTAAGAATGGGTGGTAGGTATATGATAATAGAAAGTTTAGGGATAAGCTATATTATTAAAATTTGGTCAACATTTAATCAACAACAAAAAAACTGTAAATAATTCTATACTATTAGATATAATCTCACACCACTAAAAATATTAATGATAATTAATTGATAATTATAAATCACAAAATCTGCTGGCCTCTAACACTCCTCGTATGATAATCCCAAAAATTATAATGCAGAATGGAAAAGGTAAATATAAAGACAGAATCAGGGATTGCAAAGATTGCAAGTGTATTGCTTTGCATAGGTGGTGTGGTGATCCTTGCATTATACAAAGGACCACACTTAGTATCTGGACACCACCACACTCAACATCTTTCATCAAGAGGCCAAAAATGGATACTCGGTTCTTTACTCTTTTTCTTGGCAGTCATCACTTGGAGCTTTTGGCTTGTCATTCAGGTACTACCCACTCATCTTGCATTATTGTGCTATACAAATAAAGTTTGTTGTGTGCTTATATATCCAAAATTAATGACAGGCTCAATTTCTTAAAAGCTACCCTTCAAAGTTATATTTCACTAGCCTGCAGTGCATGTCAAGTGCAATTCAATCATTTTTGGTTGCTATAGCTTTTGAAAGAGATTTTCAGCAATGGAAGTTGGGTTGGGATATGAGACTCCTTGCAGTTGTCTACACTGTAAGTATTTAGTAACTTAGGCGAGTCACCAGTGCTACACTACCTTTAACATTGTGATTAAGTTACTAAAAAAAATAAATAGATAATATTTAATTAATTTTAAATAATTTATTTTTTATTTTAAATATTTTATTTTTTAATTTAAAAGATAAATTAGATAATTTGGAGACAACAACAAAATCATAAAATTTACCATCAACATAATGTAAAATATGCATAACAAAGATTTTTTCTTTCAATATAAGTATAGTTAGGAGATTAATTTAAGGTGAAAACTTATATACAATTATTTTAATGTAAAATTGATAATTGAGTAAAATCATTAGATGATAATTTAGTCAAACATGTTAATTCGTCTAATAATTTTTAATTATTAACTTTACATAAAGATTAATTGTATGTGAATTTTTACTATCTTATTTTAAATTACATAAAAATTTATCTAACAAAACAAAATGATCGATTATTGCATAAAATAAAATAGATAAATGGGTGATTATGATGCCTCTATCCTACTCCTAATATTTGGTGTAACAGGGGATACTGGTGAATGGGGTGGTATACTACTTGCAAGCTTGGGTGATAGAAAAGAGAGGGCCTGTTTTCTCAATAATATGGAACCCACTCAGTTTTGTTATGTCTACCAGTGGTTCTATATTGCTCTTGGGTGAGCCCCTGTGTTTAGGCAGGTCAGCTACTAATTGCATGCTTAGCTCAAAAGACAATGTATTAGTCCATTAATAAATACTGATTGTCCTAAAATATGCTATTAATTTGGATGTGTTATGCATGCATGCAGTGTTGTGGGTGGGATCATGCTGGTTCTAAGTCTCTATAGTGTTTTGTGGGGAAAAGGCAAAGAAGGAGTGAATCATCAGAAATCACTGCCGGTTAAAGCACCAAAAGAATGCGGAGATACCAAAATAACAGAGGCAAGCGATGCACAACCACATCCACAGCAACAAATATAGTTTTCTTTTTTATTTATGAATCAAGAAATTAAAAGCCCTTGATTGAGGCCTATAAAGAAAAGTCAATAAGCATGACTTTTATGTACTAATGATTTGACTCTTTGAAAGAAATGGGAAACACATAATAACAAAAGTCGTTGTTGCCCGTGAAATTAATACACTCTACTTACTTACTTACAAGTAATCTATTTTCGTGCTACATGGGTGGGAAATTCGATTGACCTTGATGTTTTTAATTGTGGAAGAGATTAAGAAAATGTTTGATAATAAAAAAAATTTAGTCAAAATTAATCAAAACTTGTTTTATTTAATATTTATTAATTACGGTAACAATTAAAGAACGTTAAATAAAATAAGTTTTAATTTATTTTTTTTGTTTCTTTAATATTATCGAACAAATTATTATATTAGCATTTCTATCCTTTAATTTTGCGCACATACATGGAACTTTAGGTTATCTAGTGACTAGTATCTACCTCTGCGAGAGACTTTCATCATCAATCATTTTCAATGTTTTCTAATAGTTAATCTTAGAGAAAATTCAACTTTTTTTTTCTTTTGAGAGATGCTAAAATAAATAAATAATATTTTCTTTTTATTTATTTGTCAAATATACATTTCTATTTCTTATAATTTTTTTTAAAAAAATTTTTTAATCTATTTTAATTTTTTTTGTTAACTAACGTAATTTTATCTATTTTTTAAAAAAATTACTTTTTATAAAAATAATCTTTAACAAAAATTTTATTTTTTATTAAATTTTATTTACTAAAATAGCCTTTAACAAATAATTTATTTACTGATTAAATTGTATTTTTACTAAAATATTCTTTTAAAAAAATTTTAATGATTAAATTATTTTTTTTCTAAGGCACCCCTTCAATAATTTTTGTTAACAATTATTTTTATACTTTATTATTAATTTTTCGATATCAATATATATTATTTTAACATTAAGTTAAAAAAATCTTACTACTGTTAATATGTATAACAATTAATATTAATAAATAATTTATTTCATAGAACTATTAAAAATTATTGACAACTTTATCAAAATTTAAAAATAAGTCGAGATGCATAAATCTCAAATTTAAAAAATTAACATCTCATTCTTTCACATCTTTACAAAATAAGTTCCTTAATAATTAAAATATCATTAAAGGGTATCTTAAGAAAAAATAATTTAATCATTAAAAAATTTTAAGAAATATATATTTTGAAAAAGTACAATTTAATCAATAGAAAAATAATTTGTTAAAGGATATTTTGGTAAATAAAATTTAATCACACAAAAATAAATTTTTGCTAAAAGGTATTTTTGTAAAAAATCATTTATTTTTCTTAAAATAGGATAAAGTTGATGTTAGTTAACACAAAAAAATTTAAAATGGATTAAAAAAGAAGTTATTTTTAAAAAATTATAAGAGAGGAGAATATATATTTTACAAATAAAAAGAAAGAAAATATCATTTTAATATCTCTTTAAAAAAAAGAGTAAAATGTTCTCATAATCTTATTACTATCTATTCCCTATTTGATATCAACTATTTTTATTATGAGATAAAATTTTAATCTTTTATCAAACGTTTTATTTCATTATATTTTTATTTGTTTGCTTAAAGTTATATTTTTAAAAAATATTATTTTATTCTATTATTATTATTATTATTATTTTATTTTTCTGCTATTTTTGTTATTAAATTACTATAACTATTATTACCGTCACTACAATTACAATTATTGTTACTATTCAAAAGAAGAAGTTAATGGAAAAATGAGTTTTTTTTTTTTTTATAAAAAATCTAATCACATTATTGGAATAAGATATTATTTTTTCAAATATTAGATATTAAATAAGTACTTTTCTTTATATATATATTTGTTTACTTTTAAAAAACAATGAAACTATGGTCAGATAACTTATTCATTATTAGTTGCAACTGTAGTAGCCCTTCCTTTTCCTCCTTTTTTTTTGTTTGCTGATCTTTTCGCATTATTGCCTTCAATCATTACCCTTATCATCCATAAAATCCAACGAACTATTTTTACTTTATCATGCTTTAATTTGTAACGAGTTCTAACAGCGATCATCAGGTATCAAATTGGGTACCATAATTAAGAAGTTGAGAAAAGGAAAAGTGCGACTAAGAAAAAAGGTTAAGGAATCCTTGAGCCCACACTTGTGTTTGTATGAAAGGAGATAAATGCATGTGATTGAACTTTGCATTTAACAAAGAATTAGGGTGTGATTAATGTGAATTGTCATAGTTAAATGATTAATAATTGTATCTATTGCATTGTTTTAATATCGCGCTTAGTGCAGTTAGAGATTTTAATTTCCATTTTAATTTGATGTTAACAGATGACAAGCCTCAACTAAATTATTGGAGTTTCTCTATTCCTGCTGTCACTTCCATTAATTGATTTATATGTACAACGTTTGCATGGCCAGAATTGACACTAGGACCGGAAGGAACCAAACGTTTTCCTTTTCATTATTTCTTTTAATTTCTTTCTTTCTTTTTGGTACTTAAAACAACTATTTTTCGTTACAGCAGCTTATACTTGTTTATTCTACACTATTAGTGTTGTGCAATTTAGTGAACTTACAAAATTGTGCACCTATTTTTTGAAACATTTATAGAGGAGTTGAAAACTAAAAAAACTGTAATTGTTTTTATAAGGAAGATCCAAGAAAGTAAAAATTGAATATCAAATAAATAAAGGAGCCACTCACGTAAAGACGCTCTAAACGTCTTTTTTTAAAGATATTGTTTAATAATTACAATTTAATATATACAATAATTAAATCATATTATTTTTGTCAAAATTAAATCAAACAAATTTATTTGATCAAAAAATCGGTAAATTACATCTTAAACTAGTCTAAATTAATATTTTTTTTATAAAAAATAACTATAATATTCTTATTATAAAAAATGACTAAAATATTATTATTATTATTATTATTATTATTATTATTATTATTATTATTATTATTATTATTATTATTTTTTGAGAACTCTAAATCCTAACTCTTTTCTTTTTTTTTGCTATCATAAGATTAAGATTTATAGTTCTCAAAATTAAAAAATATATATAACAGGAATATTTTAGTCATTTTTTATAATAAAATTTTGTAGTTATTTTTTATTAAAAGGTATATTAATTTAGACCCATTCAATATTTAGTTTACCAATTTTTTGACCAAATTAATTTTTCTAATCTAATTTTGACAAAAAGAATATAATTTAATTAATTATATATATTAAATTTTAATTATTAAAAATATCTTAAAAAATATTTAATTTTAAACGTCTTTAGTGGTTTCCAATAAACAATATTGTTACGGTCCACCTAAAGCTATAACCTAGGGATATGTCGTCTGGCTATAAAGGATATATTAAATTATATCTACTTAAGATTCCACATATATTTTGTATGGATCTATTTAGATTTTTCCAATTACCTTACAAACACTATAAATAAAGAGTTTAGCACATAAATATCTAATCCTAGTTTCTATATCTTTTGGATTAGAACTAAGACTAATTTAAAAGTCAAAGTTCTTTATAAATAGATCTAGTATAGATCTTTATTCCACTAATAAAAAATTTATTATCCAGTTAATCCCTCTAAATAATTTTAAAAAACGAAGATTTTACTTTTAAAAAGTAAAGTAAAAATGTTCATCTTTTAGTTTAAAATATATAATAATACTAAGGGATAAGTATTTCTATTGAAAAAATAAAAAATTAATTAATATTAATTTAAATGCAAAACTATTATTCAATTGTCAGCTAGGATGTGATGGAATTTACGACAGAGATATGAATTGAGCATCACAGCAGAAGAGAGCGTGAGCAAATAAAGCAGAGAAGATGCAGTAGTAGAATTAGGGTTCAGAGAAAAAGGAAAAGGAAAAAATGTGTACAACTAGCAATAAATTTTATCTTATTCATTTAGGAGTAATTAACAATAAAAAAATATAAGTAGATAATGAAAATATTAAATAATATGAATAATAGATATATATATCGGATATTCA
This sequence comes from Arachis hypogaea, assembly GCF_003086295.3. Lineage (NCBI taxonomy): Eukaryota > Viridiplantae > Streptophyta > Magnoliopsida > Fabales > Fabaceae > Arachis > Arachis hypogaea. Next base: position 88,863,834 of record NC_092045.1, read on the forward strand.
TTTCACTATGTGTGCGGATGGTTATTCTAATTGTTCGGTAGTCGGTTTCCGGACAGGTCGGGTGAGTAGGTGAGGGAGTGGGAACGCCTCTACTTCGGTCGTGCTGGAGTTGGGCTTGCCGAGTAGCCGAGTACTCGTTGCAGAAGGAGAATGAGGGGGGTGTCACCTGCAAAGACACTCCGACGCTCTAGTCAGCAATGTGCAGGCGGGAAAATGGTTAGATGAAAGGGTATGACGTACCTCGAGGGAAGGGTAGGTCCTTCCCTATTTATACCGTGTCAGAGGTGGGCCCTGGGGGGGACAGGCCCATTTTCCCCGAAGCTTCCTCAACCATATTGATGGGATGACGAGGACGCGTGTCCTGGCACCGTGGCGAGCGCTAAGGACTCGGTCGCTCGGATCGGGTTCTCGATGGGTCGGGCCGACTCGCTCGTGGTTTGGACCGGACCGTAACAGTGCCCCCACGCGCTGATAATCAGCCATATAGGCTGTTGGCGGCGAGTTTTCTATCATTGTTGTCGCTTGGTCGGTCGTTCGTGTGGGAGACGCGCTGCCCGCATGCGTGCCCGTTCGCGGTTCGGGGCGTTCCTTTGTCGCCTCGTTTCTCGTGCGGGGCATTAAATGCCCATAAAGGATTGAAAAATCCCGTGTGTGCAAAGACGGTTCTGCCCCCAGGTCTTTCGCGCTTCCACTAGAGCGGTTTTGAACAGTTTTATGTTTCTGTTCTTCTTCCATTTACTTTGCTTTTCTGATCATACTGCCCATTCGTCCTTCCTGCGCTCTCATCATACAAAGGTTGTTTCCATTGCTCTAGTGTGCTTCGTCCTTATTTGAATTTTCTCAATTCATCCAGGTAACTACTTCTTTTCCTTTTACTTTAATGATTGTTTGCATGTCTGCCATGATCATTTTTCCTGTGCTTGCTCTTTTCTTGTTGTTCATGGGCGCATTTTTGTGGATGCACTTTCTTTTTCTTTTGTTGACTGTGGTGTGTCATGGGGGTTTATGTTTTCGTTCTGGTCTTGGTTTGTTTGGTCCCCCTTGTGGTCACGGCACGTGGGGTTTCTTTGGGTTTTTCCCGGATTCCGGCCTCACGGACTAACCGCGCGGTGCCCCCACTGTAGGTATGCCTCGTGTCGTTAGCCGAGCTTCTAGCTCCGCCGCGGGTTATGACCCGTATGCGTGGGTGGTTTCCGACCTCAGGAACTCTCCCAATCAGATGGGTGAGGAGGAGCTCACGGAATTTCGCCAGGCCGAATATCTCTGTGGGGGTACCGACGAGGAGGCGAACTATGATGTTTATGTCCCCGCCCCTCACGAGCGGCTTTATGAAATTAATTTCAATGCCCCCCGGGTTGCTGATTGGATCTGGTTTTACAAGGCCATGTTCACTCAGGTCGGGGTCCGCATCCCCTTTTCCCCCTTTCAAATGAGCCTCCTAAACCGGATTTCCGTGGCACCGTCTCAATTGCACCCGAACAGCTGGGCATCCATTCGCTGCTTCGAGATGGTGTGCGAGTACTTAGAGCTACCGATCTCTGTTGACGTCTTCCTCTTTTTCTTTAATCTAACTAACCCTTCAAAGGAGGGGAAACACAAGAAAGGGTTCATGTCCTTCCGGTCTGCCCAAGGCCGGAGAATCTTTGGCTTGTTCGAGGACTCCTACCATGGGTTCAAGGACAAGTACTTTAAGGTCCGCCCGGTTAAGGGTCGTCACCCTTTTTGGTTATCTTTGGAAAAGGAGCGCCTCATCCCGACGTATTGGAGTTTCGGGGCGGGGTCTAATCCTTTTATCAAAGTTACTTATAAAGGGATGTCGACCGTGGATCGGCGGATAACCGACATTTTGTGGGCGGTTCTTGGGAGGAATAATGTGAATCCTCATCTCCTCATGGGTAACCGGGAGGCCGCCCGAGATTATATCCGTGAGTTCTCTTGTCGTGTAGTCGCTTGTTTGAATTTTCCTTTGCTGCTTCCATTAACTTGTTCATTTTTCAATTTGTTCTGTAGTGGGGCTTTCTGCCGAAGTGACCGGCATGGATAACTTGTATCAAACCTTTCTTCAGGATGACGAGGGTGAGGAGACCGGAGGACAGCAGGTGACGGTTCCTCTGGAAGTGCCTCCTTCTGAAGTCGACGCGTCTGCTAAAGTTGCCACTCCTACTTCCGCAACCCCAATTCCTCCCGAGGTTCCTATTCCCGGGCACTCGTCCTCTTCTCGCCGAGAGGAGGAGGAAGAATTGTCCGTCATCCCCACCCCCAAGAGACAGAGGTCGCAGTCTAGTCCCGAGGGGGTTTTGACTGTCATGGAAAGGAATTTTGATGCCGGGACCTTCATAGATGCCCAGCTGCTTCCGGGTACGGAGGATCATTTCCATGGTACCGACCTCTCGGGGCAGGCTCGGTGGATGTACCGTACCCTTCTTCGTGGCGCGGCCATAGCCCGAAAGGCTGAGTTTGAGCTTTCCGGTATGGCCTCGCTTCGTCAGAAGCTTGAGTCTGCGGTTGATGCCAATAACAAGTACAAAACCCAAGTAAAAACGCTTCAGGATCAGTTGGTTGAAGTGGGGAACAAGCTTGACGCCGCCCAGAAAAGACTGCTTTAGCCGAGGAGAAATTGAAAACTGCCGACACCTCCGTGTCCCGTTTGACGGAGCAAGAGCTGACCTTGAAGAGCCAGCTGAGCGCTGCGCAAGGTCGGGTGTCTGCTCTGGAGAAAGAGCGAGACGAAGCGGAGGCGGCTGCCAAGGCTGCCCGGGAGGAGGCCGAGTTGTTCAAACGGAAGCACAAGGAAGTCAAGGAGCAGGGCAAGAATGCGATTTTCATGACTGAAGAGGCCCTCAAAGCTCAGGTGAAGATCGTTTCTCCGGACTTCGATGTGTCGGCGATCGGAGTTTTCAAGACCATTAAGGATGGTAAAGTTGTTGATATGCCAAAGAAGTGATGTTTGTACTATTTGAACTTCTTTTTGTTGAACCTTTGTATTGCGACTTTGGTGCCCGTTAATGGGTTTGTGGGCTCGTTTGCCCGTAAGTTTAACTTCTTGTTTTATTCGTTGTTGATTTACTTCGCGTTTCCGTTTACTCGCGTTGGCCGTTTATGGCGTGCGTTCTTGTTATGGTCGTTCACCGTGTTTTTTGAACTGAGGGGCTCCCGGGGTGATCAGTCCCGAGGCCGCGTATCATCGTTCTCATAGTGGTCGCTCAAAAGGTTAGAAATTAGAAAATAACATAGGCAAATATAGCATGTAGAAATTGGGCAGGTTCAATCATTGTAACAAAGACACTGAAGTGCTATTACAAAATAGATGGCTTATGAATAGAACCTCCTTAAGTTATCCGCATTCCATGTCCTCGGGACCTCCTTGCCATTGAGTCTTTCTAGTTTGTATGCTCCTCTTCCGATTACCTCCTTGACTCGATATGGTCCTTCCCAGTTCGCCGCTAGTTTGCCTTCTCCCGGGGTAGACGGGCCGATGTCGTTACGCCTCAGGACGAGGTCGTTTTCTTCGAACGTTCTTTTGAGTGCTTTGGCATTGTAGCGTAAGGCCATTCTTTGTTTTAGCGCTGCTTCTGCCAGATGGGCCATTTCCCTGGTTTCTTCTATCAGGTCTTTCTCGACGGCTTCCTCTACTCCCTCCAGGAGTAATCGTGGACTCGGCTCTCCGATCTCTACAGGTATCACTGCGTCTGACCCGTAGGTTAGTCGGAAAGGTGTCTCTTTAGTGGAGGATTGCTCGGTTGTTCGGTAGGACCAGAGGACCGAGGCTAGCTCGTCGGCCCAAGCGCCTTTCTTGCCATCCAGCCTCTTCTTGAGCCCTTGCAGGATGATCTTATTTGTGGACTCGACCTGCCCGTTTGTCTGTGGGTGCTCTACCGAGGAGAATCTCTGCTTTATGCCCAGGCCGGTGAGGAATTCTGTGAACTTTTTGTCGGTGAATTGTGTCCCGTTGTCCGAGATGACGGCTTCCGGGATACCGAATCGTGTTATGACTTGTCTCCACATGAATTTCCTGCAATTGGACGAGGATATGCTGGCCAGCGGTTCGGCCTCTATCCATTTTGTGTAGTAGTCGATAGCGACTATGAGGTACTTGACTTGTCCCGGGCCGACGGGAAAAGGTCCTAAGAGATCGACTCCCCACTGCGAGAATGGTCGAGAGGCCGTTAGCAAGCTGAGCTCAGAGGCGGGTGCACGATGAAAGTTGGCATTTTCTTGGCACTTGACACACTTCTTAACGAATTCCTTGGAGTCAGCCATCATCGATGGCCAGTAATATCCAGCTCGGATTAGCTTCCTCGCTAGGGCTTTGCCTCCTATATGGTGGCCGCAGAATCCTTCATGGACTTCCCTGAGGACGTAATCCGTCTGGTCGGGGTGTAAACACTTCAGTAGGGGATGATTGAATCCCTTCCTGAAAAGCTGACCCTGGATGATGGCGTATCTGGCGGCTTCCCTTCTTAACTTTTTGGCATCTTTTTCGTTGTCGGGGAGCTTGCTGTTTTCTAAGAAGTCGATAATGGGATCCAACCAGGAGGGGCTTAGCTTCGAGAGGTGTAATGTGACTGCCGGCTCCTTCAACTTTCCTTGGATTAGAGACCGGTTACCCTCTCCCGGTTTGGTGCTAGCCAACTTTGACAAGAGATCTGCCCGTGTGTTCTTTTCTCTCGGGACGTGCTGGATCGTGACTTCTTCAAACTTTCGGCTCAAGTCCTTGACTTTTTCCAAGTATTTCTGTAGCAGTGAGTCCCTAGCTTGATAACTTCCGTTTACTTGGGAGGTGACGATTTGCGAATCGCTGCATATCTCCAACCTTGTTGCCCCGACCTCTGCTGCTAAGGTTAAGCCTCCTATAAGGGCTTTGTACTCTGCTTGGTTGTTTGAAACGGGAAAATCGAACTTAATTGACTGTTCGTATACGACTCTAGCCGGGCTTTCTAGGATAATCCCGGCACCCCCGAACGTCTGGTTGGAGGCTCCGTCTACATGGAGCTTCCACCGTGTGTTCGTGTCTTCGACCAGATCCCCCGCTACTTCCACTAGAAAATCCGCCATCGCCTGCGCTTTGATGGCTTGCCGGGGTTTGTATCGTATGTCGTATTGAGAGAGTTCAATCGACCAGGTCATCATTCTCCCCGCCAAGTCGGGTTTTTGGAGCACTTGCCGGATCCCCTGATCTGTTCTTACGACGATCTGGTGACTTTGGAAGTATTGCTTCAATCTCCTCGAAGAGGTCAGGAGTGCCAGAGCTAACTTCTCCAATTTGTTATATCTTAGCTCTGCCCCTTGTAAGGCCCTGCTGACAAAATAGACCGGTTGTTGTGTCCGTCCTTCTTCTCGTACCAAAACTGAGGCCAAGGCTTCTCCTGTTATGGCGATGTACAGGTATAACGGCTCCCCGTCTTTTGGCTTCCCGAGGACAGGTGGTGCCGCCAGGATTTCTTTAAAATGCCGAAAGGCTTCCTCGCATGCGGGTGTCCATTCGAATGCCATTCCTCTCTTCATGAGATTGAAGAAAGGTAGGGCCTTTGTTGCCGACGCTCCGAGAAAACGTGATAATGAGGCCAGCCGACCTGCCAACCTTTGGACGTCCTTGATACTGCCTGGGCTCTTCATTTGGAGTATCGCCTGGCACTTCTCCAGGTTGGCTTCTACCCCTCTTTGGGTTATCATGAATCCGAGGAACTTTCCAGCTTCCACAGCGAAAGCACACTTGAGGGGATTCAGCCTCATACCGTATTGCCTGAGGGACGCGAATACACTCGCCAGGTCGTTCAAAAGGTCGTCAGGTCGTGTTGTTTTTGCGAGGATGTCATCCACGTAGACTTCAACTGTCTTCCCTATGAGGTCGTGGAATATCCTATTCATCAGCCTCTGGTATGTTGCTCCCGCATTTTTTAGGCCGAATGGCATCACCTTATAGCAGAAAGTTCCTCCTGGCGTTATGAACGCTGTCTTGTCTTCGTCTGGACGGTGCATCGGTATCTGGTTGTAGCCGGAGTAGGCATCCATGAAACTTAAATACCGGTATCCCGCCGCAGCGTCGACGAGTGCATCTATGTTAGGGAGGGGGAAGCAATCCTTGGGACATGCTTTGTTAAGGTCAGAATAGTCTACACACATTCTCCACTTGCCGTTGTGCTTTTTCACCAACACTACATTCGAGAGCCATGTAGAGTAGTCTACTTCCCGTATGAAGCCCGCTTCTAGGAGGCTGACCATCTGCCTGGCCACCTCCTCTGCTCTTTCCGCCGACATCTTTCTCCTCCGTTGGGCCACTGGGCGTGCTTCCGCCTTGACGGCTAGATGATGCGAGATGATTTTTGGGTCTATGCCCGGCATGTCGGCCGGAGTCCAGGCAAACAAGTCCTTGTTGGCTCTTATCATTTCGACCAAGGGCTCCTTCAACTCGCGTGGGAGGTTCTTGTTAACGAACGTGAATCTTTCGTCTTCGTCACCGATTCTGAACTTCTCCAGATCCCCTTCTGGTTCCGGTCTAGGCTTGTCGTCTACTCTGGCATCTAGGTCGGCTAGGAACACACCAGACGCCTCCTTGGACTTCTTTCTAAGGGAGAGGCTGGCATTGTCACAAGCGACCGCCATCTCAAGGTCTCCTCTTATGGACCCTATGGATCCGTCGTCGGTAACGAATTTCATGATTAGCAGCTTTGTGTTGATTATGGCCTCGAAATCATTGATCGTTTTTCTTCCCAGAATGATATTATAGGCGGTGGAGTCTCGGAGGATCACGAACTCGGCCATCGCCGATCTCCTTTCCTGGGATTGTCCTACTGAGATTGGCAGGGATATTATTCCGTCTGGTTTGATGAAGTGGTCGCCCAATCCAATGACCCCGTGTTGGTGAGTCGTTAGATCGGCATCCTTTAATCCCAGCGCATCGAACACGTTGCGGAACATGATGTTCGAGTCCGCTCCCGTGTCGACAAGGATGCACTTGACGAGACCGGTCCCCACTCGGGCCGTTATGACCACGGGTGGGTTCTCCGGGACGTCGTCGAACCATTGGTCTTCTGGGCCGAAAGAAATGAATGGAGGCTTCTTAGAGTTTCGCGTCGACGAGGAGGAGATCGACAATATCTTTGTGTCCTTCTTGTGTGCGGATCTGGATCTTGGTGCGGCGTTTTTTGCCGTTACTACGTTTATCACAGTGAGGCCGTGTTCTCCGCCTTCTGGCTCTTGTCGCCGCTTTGCCGAACGGGTTTTGCCTTCTTCGTCTTGGTCGCGGTAGCGCCTCCTTGGCTCCCTGATTAGGTGGGAGAAGGCCGCTAGTTTTCCTTCCCTTATCGCTTGTTCCAGTGCATCTTTCAGGTCAAAACAATCCTGCGTTAGGTGGCCATAACCCTTGTGGTAGTCACAATAAAGGTTTTTGTTCCCTCCAGTGCGGTCCTTGAGTGGTCGGGGCTTCGGCAGGATTCCTTTCTCCGCTATTTGTTGGTAAACGTCCGCGACGGGGAGAGCGAGCGGAGTGTAGTTGGTGAATTTCCCGACTCGGGGGAATGTCCTTGGTGCCTTACCTAGCGCCTCTTCCCTGGTTTGTCCCTTTGGCCTTTCTCCATTGCCCTGTTGTCGGGTTTGATTGTAGCTGGGCTGCCGTTTGTTGGCGGCCACGACTCGGCTGACTTCCTCGTTGTTTATGTACTCTTTGGCTACCGTCTGGATCTCATGCATTGTCCAAACCGGTTTCGTGGTAAGATGTTTCGGAAGTTCTCGTTGAGGAGGCCGTTTGTCAGGCAAAGACTGGCCACCGAGTCGGTTAGGCCATCGATTTCCAAGCATTCATCGTTGAACCGATCTAGGTACCTCCTGGTCGGTTCTCCTTGTCTCTGGGTTACCCCTAGAAGGTTGATGGGGTGCTTTGCCTTCGCTATCCGTGTTGTAAATTGGGCCAGGAATGCACGGCTGATGTCCGAGAAACTGTAGATGGATCCTTGCGGGAGGCCGTTAAACCACCTGATCGCTGGCCCCGCTAAGGTTACTGGGAAGGCACGGCATCTTACCTCGTCCCCCACTCCCTCCAGATTCATCCTGGCCTCAAAGGCCGTGAGGTGTTCTAGAGGGTCTTGAGTTCCGTCGTACCTCATGTCCGTTGGTTTGTCGAAGTGTTTCGGCAACCGGACCTCGAGGATAGATCGGTGGAATGGGGTGACGCCCATTATCACAGGTTGTCGTGTTCTCTCGGATCTCCTTTCCCCGTCTTCGCGACCTCTTGCCGCTCGGCGGGTTAGCCTGCCCCGGGAGTAGATGATCGTGTCATTTCGTCTTCTCGGGATAGGAGACTCCTCCCGCGTGCTCTCCGCTTCCGTTCGGGATGCGGATGTACACCGCGGGTGGCTTCGGTGAGAGTCTTCCTCCTCGCTTTCGGGGGACGGGGTGTAGCTGGGATCGGTAGTTCGTTCGTCCCGCTCCCGGTCGGCCAACTGTCGCTCCAAGTTCTGGACCCTGTGGCGTAGCTCCTGCATTATTATGGCGCTGTCGCCGCCTGTTCCCCCGAAGGGTCGTGCTCTCGTGTGCTGTTCTGTGTGTTGTCGGGGGGACCTCCGCCGCCCCCTTAGCGAGGCGACGGAGGCTGCCCCCTCCGCTCCAGCTGCTCGGGCTTGGTCTCCGGGACCCAGTGCGACTTCCATTTAGGTCGAATCCCCACAGACGGCGCCAATGTTCGGTAGTCGATTTCCGGACAGGTCAGGTGAGTAGGTGAGGGAGTGGGAACGCCTCTACTTCGGTCGTGCTGGAGTTGGGCTTGCCGAGTAGCCGAGTACTCGTTGCAGAAGGAGAATGAGGGGGGTGCCACCTGCAAAGACACTCCGACGCTCTAGTCAGCAATGTGCAGGCGGGAAAATGGTTAGATGAAAGGGTATGACGTACCTCGAGGGAAGGGTAGGTCCTTCCCTATTTATACCGTGTCAGAGGTGGGCCCTGGGGGGGACAGGCCCATTTTCCCTGAAGCTTCCTCAACCATATTGATGGGATGACGAGGACGCGTGTCCTGGCACCGTGGCGAGCGCTAAGGACTCGGTCGCTCGGATCGGGTTCTCGATGGGTCGGGCCGACCCGCTCGTGGTTTGGACCGGACCGTAACACTAATATTAAGATTTAAAAGAGTAATTTAAAAGTATAGTATGTTTTAATTTGATTAATGATTGTTTATATTGTTCAATAAAATTATTGATTACTTAGCATTATCCTTAGCAATATTTATAGATTACACAAGACACACTCTATGTGCTGTACACAAGCATTCATTATAGATAAACTGCTGTTTAGTTGTAATTAGCTGAACAAACTTTAACTTTTTATGAATGGACATAGTAGAGTTTTCACTCTTTTAATTACCTTTACTCTTGATATCCTCCCTTAAATAATTTAGCAGTGAGATGAACAACTACTCTAAGTTTGTCTTTAAATTTATGAAACAAAGATGCTGAGAGAAATTTTATAAAAATATTCCCAATTTGATCAATGACAGAGATAGATATTAATAGTAAAGAGTTTTTTGTTTTTTATCATATCTCGAAGGTAATGGAGATCAAGCTCCATATGTTTATATCTGATATGAAGAATTGGGTTGGTAGCAAGCAATATAACACTTTAGTTGTCACAATATATAATAGAGGTAATTAGTTGATGTATTCGAAGTTCCTAAAGAAGTTGTTGAATAGAGAATAATTCTGGCTGATGTAGAGAGTGGAGTAGGAGGTGAAAGAGATGGAGAGATAGTCTGAAAAGGTATATGTAGTGTCCTAAAATTAATCAGTGACAATTCATTAGAAGAATTATTAGTCAAGTCAATATTATTCACAACAAACACTGTTTGATATGAAAATTCTGTTTTATTAAAAATAACATGCCTAGAAACATGTAATTTTTCATCTTTTGTCATACATTTGTATCTTTTATAATTATTGTCATACCCCATAAACAAATACTTTTCTGATTTAAAAATAAATTTAGTTTTATTATATAGTCTCATATAGAAAAAACAAGCACAACCAAATATCTTCAAATAGCTGTAATTAGGAATTCTGTTAAACAATATCTCAAAGAGTGATTTGTTGTTTAGAGCTCATCTAGGGAGCCTATTAAGTATATATACGGCTGTTGTAAACAAGTCTTTCCAAAAAATATAGATAAATTAGCAGTAGCAAATAAGCATAACCTAACTTTAGTTATTTGTCTGTATCTTCTTTTCACATTACCCTGTTGTTGGAGTGTGTAGGAACAAGACGTTCTATGTTGAATACCATGTGAGGTAAGAAATTGAGTAAAGGCCTTAGATAAAAACTCCATTCTACCATCAGTTTGTAAAGCTTTTATCTTCAAATCAGTTTTTATCTCCATAAATGTTTTATAATTTTCTAAAGCATGTAAGGACTGGGATTTATTAGTGAGTAGAAAAATTGTAGTATATTTTGTATGTACGTTGTAAAATATTTACTATCAGAATGTCACGCTTTCGGCTGCGCCATTCTGATAGCAAGGATATTACGACGACTTCTATATACTTAATAATAAAATAGGAGTCTTTAACTCGAAAAATCCGTATTGCTATTTTCTTTGAAAAATCAAAAATACTTTTTCTTCGTACAAACATACATAAAATCATAACTCACAACACTTACATATAGATGTATATATATACATACAAGACTTCTTATACAAGTAACTTACCAATATACATACATACATATCATTACAATCTCGACTCCTATCCCTCTTTACAAAAATGTAAGAATTAAATGTGAGAGAAAACTATAACTAAGATATACAACCAGACGTGCAAAAAAAAAAAAACCTCATAGGCTACCTCGTTCATCTTAAAAAGAGAAGTTTGAAGAAGGGTGAGAACCTAACTACACGGTCTCACTAGAGAAGTTTAGAATTGTCATAAGAAGATATATAAAATGAAAGTTGTTTTCAACCACAGTGATCATCGTTCGTCTTATAAAACTTTTCGAAAATTAACAATTACTTAACCAAAGTCCAAATTCATAGTTCAATTATAAAAATATCAAAAGTTACTTAAATTGTATGAATAACCAACATGTTCCAAACATAAGTTCATTAAGTCTACGCTGAACTAGTTTGATTTTTCATACTTTACTATATCTCAAACATAAATCAATCATGGCCTCCGACCCAAGCAAAATCAATCAACACCCAAACCACCACAAGTCAATGTGCATATCGAAAATTCCACCAACTAACCAAGGCATATAGCTTACCCAAATACAGCCTCCAGCCCAAAACATAATCGAATCATGGCCTCCGACCCAAATATATAATCAAACACGGCCTCCGGCCTAAATATATAAACATTCACGGCCTTCGGCCCAAACATAATCGATCGCACTCAAATCACCACAATCCAAACCAACGAGTCACAATCACACGGACAATCAACAATCACACATAGATAACAAGTATGACAAGTAGTACAATTAGCAATTAACAGGATGTAAATTAGACAAGTCAAGTAATTATGCAGACCCAAGCAAATGTAAACAAATACAGTATGATGCATGCGTATCCTACTGGGCATGAGCTCACTTATCGATTACAGTTCCAGAACCCGACACATCTAGTAGCTAACCCAGAAATTATCTCTAAATTGTGCATCTCCAGGAGGAAAAATATATTCCAGACTATAATAAGTCGGTCTCGTCTCAGAGGGAGAGTGCCCTGTCATCTTTTTGCTGGAGGTATCATTCTGCCTCAGAGGGAGAGTGCCTTGTCACTTGTCTTAAAGGGAGAATGTCCTGCCACCTTGCAATTAGAGAGAATGTAGGCAAAACAACCCACCACATTCCCCCAAGAAGGACATTTCAAGCTTATCACAAGCTGGTCTCAAAGGGAGAGTGCCCTGTCACTTGTCTCAGAGGGAGAGTGACCCGTCACTTGTCTCAGAGAGAGAGTGCCCCGTTACTTGTCTTAGAGAGAGAGAGTACGTTGTCACTTTCTCATTGGGGGTATCATTCTATCTCAGAGGGAGAGTGCCTTGTCACCTTTCTCAAGTCACACCGCAACCACAAGACAAGCGAGATGGAACTACCGTCCTTACCCAATGCAGGTGCCAAATCAATACACAAGTGGGATAAGACCACCGTTCTTGCCAATTCATCTATTTATGCAATAAACAAGTGATATCTATATCTTTCAGCAATATCATAAGTTATTAAACTCATTAACCTTAATTCATTATCAATTCATCAATCTCATTATCTTGTGAGCAAGAAAATAATACTATCCTTACTGTAGGCGGGACAAGGCCACCATCCCCACTTAACCTGGAGCAAGTGAGACAGAGCACAATCGTTGCATCTTACCCAGCTGCCTCAAATCCTAACTCGGAGCAAGTGGGACAAACCACAATCCTTGCATTTTACCCAATTAATTAATCAATAATCATTAACTTTAAATTAATTTCACAACTTATTAGATTCATTGATGAGCGGATATTTTATACGCTTTTTGGGGATAATTTCATATAGATTTTAGCATGTTTTTATTAGTTTTTAATAGAATTTTATTAGTTTTTAAGCAAAAATCATATTTATGGACTTTACTATGAGTTTGTGTGTTTTTCTGTGATTTCAGGTATTTTCTGGCTGAAATTGAGGGAGCTGAGCAAAAATCTTATTTAGGCTGAAAAAGGACTGCTGATGCTGCTGGATTCTGACCTCCCTGCACTCGGAATGGATTTTTTGGAGCTACAGGAGTCCACTTGGCGCGCTCTTAATTGGGTTAGAAAGTAAACATCTAGGGCTTTCCATCAATATATAATAGTCCATACTTTGCGCGAAGATAGACGATGTAAACTGGCATTGAACGCCAGTTTCATGCTGCAGTCTGGCGTCCACCGCCAGAAACAGGTTACAAGTTGGAGTTCAACGCCAAAAACACATTACAACCTGGCGTTCAACTCCAGAAACAGCCTAGGTACGTGAGAAGTTTAAGTCTCAGCCCCAACACACACCAAGTGGGCCCCAGAAGTGGATTTCTGCACCAATTACCTTAGTTTACTCATTTTCTGTAAACCTTGGTTACTAGTTTAGTATTTAAACAACTTTTAGAGACTTATTTTGCATCTCATGACATTTTTAGATCTGAATTTTATACTCTTTGACGGCATGAGTCTCTAAACCCCATTGTTGGGGTGAGGAGCTCTGCAGCGTCTCGATGAATTAATGCAATTATTTCTGTTTCTCATTCAAATATGCTTGTTCCTATCTAAGATATTCATTCGTGCTTCACTATGAAGGAGGTGATGATCCGTGACATTCATCACCTTCCTCACCCCATGAACGTGTGCCTAACAACCACCTCCGTTCTACATCAGATTGAATGAGTATCTCTTAGATTCCTTAATCAGAATCTTCGTGGTATAAGCTGGAATTGATGGCGACATTCATGAGAATTTGGAAAGTCTAAACCTTGTCTGTGGTATTCCGAGTAGGATTCTGGGATTGGATGACTGTGATGAGCTTCAAACTCGCGAGTGTTGGGCGTGATGACAAACGCAAAAGAATCAATGGATTCTATTCCGACATGATCGAGAACCAACAGCTGATTAGCCGTGCTGTGACAGAGCATTTGGACCGTTTTCACTGAGAGGATGGGAAGTAGCCATTGACAACGGTGACACCCTACATATAGCTTGCCATGGAAGGAGCCTTGCAAATTCTGAAAGTAAGAAAGTAGTATGTTGCAGAGATTCAGAGGACAAAGCATCTCCAAAACTCCAACATATTCTCCATTATTGCACAATAAGTATTTATTTTATGCCCTTTTTACTTAATACGAAACTAAAGAACCCTATTGGTATCCTGACTAAGAATAATAAAATAACCATAGCTTGCTTCAAGCCAACAATCTCCGTGGGATTCGACCCTTACTCACATAAGGTATTACTTGGACGACCTAGTGCACCTGCTGGTTAGTTGTGCGAAGCTGTGTTAAATAGTCCATTAATATTGGCATACACAATTTCGTGCACCAAGTTTTTGGTGCCGTTGCCGGGGATTGTTCGAGTTTGAACAACTGAAGGTTTATTTTATTGCTTAGATTAGGAATAATTTATTTTTGTTGCTATAGAGTCCTTAAATTCTGAGTCCTTTATTCCCTTTTCAAAAATTTTTCAAAATATTATTTTTCTTTATCAAATTTTTTATTTTTCGTGAGTTTAGTGTTTTGTTCTAATTTTGGTGTCAATTACATATTTTATATTTTCCCTTTAAATTTTCGAATTTGTGCTCTTTGATCTTCAAGTTGTTCTTGTTGATTTTTCTTGTTGATCTTTAATTTTTCTTGTTCTGTGTCTTTTCTTGTTTCGCTTGTGTTTTTCCAAAGCATTAGTCTTCCAAAAGGAATATACCTATTCAAAACAAGTGTTACATTTACTGCCTAATTGGCTAGAGCGTTGGTCTATGTTCTTGGTAATTGGGTATCTTCTTTTTAAAATCTTTTTCAAAAATAAATTTTCTTGATTTAATCTTGTGCCAAACTTTAAGTTTGGTGTTTTCTTGTCAATCTTTTTATAATTTTCGAAAATTTTATTGAAGTTTTCTAAAAATTTTAAGTTTGGTGCTCTTTCTTTTGTTCTTGTGTTCTTGTGAATCTTCAAGGTGTTCTTGAGTCTTTCTTGTGTTTTGATCTTAAAATTTTTAAGTTTGGTGTTCCTTGGTGTTTTTCCTCCAAAATTTTCGAAAACAAGGAGCATTAGATCTAAAAATTTTAAGTCTTGTGTCTTTTGTGTGTTTTTCTCTTTCATCATAAAATTCAAAATTCAAAAAAATATCTTTTCTAACTATTTTTTAAGCTACTTTTTCGAATTTTTTTAAAATTCAGATTTCAATTTCAAAATTTTTCAAAGCTTATCCTTTTAAGACTAAAAAAAATAATATTATTATATCTTTTTCGAAAATATCCTAACCATTTTCTCTCTCCTCACTTTTTTGAAAATCTTCATAAAATATTTTCAAATTCTTATTAATTTTTTTATTTTAATTTTCGTATTTTATCTTATTTTTATTATGGTTTTTATTTTATTTTATTTTATTTCAAAAATTATTTTTTTATTTTTTTATTTATTTATAAACTAAAAATTTAAATCCACATTACTCCCTTTCTCCATCATGGACCTAAGTGGAAATGAACAGTCCAGAAGGACTCTGGGGTCATATGCTAACCCCACTACTGCTTCATATGGGAGTAGTATCTGTATACCCTCCATTGGAGTCAGCAGCTTTGAGTTGAATCCTCAGCTCATTATCATGGTGCAGCAAAATTGCCAGTATTCCGGTCTTCCACAGGAAGAACCTATAGAGTTTCTGGCATAGTTTTTACAAATTGCTGACACAGTACATGATAAGGAAGTAGATCAGGATGTCTACAGGCTATTATTGTTCCCATTTGCTGTAAAAGACCAAGCTAAGAGGTGGTTAAATAACCAACCTAAGGACAACATAAAGACATGGAAACAACTGTCAGAAAAATTCATGAATCACTATTTTCCTCCGAAACGGATGACACAGCTAAGGCTGAGCATCCAAGGCTTCAAACAAGGAGATAATGAATCTCTCTATGATGCTTGGGAGAGATATAGAGAGATGCTAAGAAAATGCCCCTCTGAAATATTTTCAAAGTGGGTGCAGTTAGACATCTTCTACTATGGGCTTACAGAAAGAGCTCAGGTTTCTCTAGACAACTCAGCTAGTGGATCTATACACATGAGAAAGACAATAGAAGAAGCTCAAGAGCTCATTGATACAGTAGCCAGAAATCAGCATCTGTACCTAAGTAGTGAACCTTCCATGAAAGAAGAGGCTAAAACAGTAACTGCTGAAATGAGTTATGCAGAACAAGTTACAGAATTCAATCAGCAATTGGATTTTCTAACAAAACAGTTAGCCAAATTCAAGGAGATATTACAAGAAACAAGAATGGCTAATATGAATATGGAAGTACAGTTGAAGCAAACAGAACAACAGCTATCAAAACAAATAACAGAAGAGTGCCAAGCAGTTCAATTAAGAAGTGGGAAAACATTAAAAACATCACTTCAAGATAGCAGGAAGCCAAGAAATGAGCAAACTACCCAAAATCCCTCTGAAAACATTAAGAGCCCAGAGAGGAATAATTCTGGCATTCAAACGCCAGAAAATGGGTGGGAAGCTGGTGCTGAACGCCCAAACCATGTTCAGTCCTGGCGTTCAATGCCAGAAACAAGCAAGGAATTGGCATTGAATGCCCAAAGGAAGCATAGTTCTGGCGTTCAGACGCCAGAAACAGGTGAGGAGTTGGCGTCTAACGCCACTCCAGCTTCCACCCCTGGCATTCAAATGCCAGTGGGGGATCAGACATATACGAGTGCTGATAATAACCCTTCTAAAAAGGCTTC
Source organism: Arachis hypogaea (assembly GCF_003086295.3). Classification (NCBI taxonomy): domain Eukaryota; kingdom Viridiplantae; phylum Streptophyta; class Magnoliopsida; order Fabales; family Fabaceae; genus Arachis; species Arachis hypogaea. The sequence goes on from NC_092045.1 coordinate 88,880,248, forward strand.
TCAACCTACATCTGTAGGCAATAAACATGCAGCAACTAAGGTTGAGGAATACAAAGCCAAAATGCCTTATCCTCAGAAACTCCACCAAGCGGAACAGGATAAGCAATTTTCCTGCTTTGCAGACTATCTCAGGACTCTTGAAATAAAGATTCCGTTTGCAGAGGCACTTGAGCAAATACCCTCTTATGCTAAGTTCATGAAAGAGATCTTAAGTCATAAGAAGGATTGGAGGGAAACTAAAAAAGTTTACCTCATTGAAGAATGCAGTGCAGTTGGTAGACGAAATTGTGATCATCAATATTGGCTCTTTGGCATATACACAAAAACTATTGTGTCTCTTGGTCAAATTCACAACTCCGTTCAACTAACCAGCAAGTGTACTGGGTCGTCCAAGTAATAAACCTTACGTGAGTAAGGGTCGATCCCACAGAGATTGTTGGTATGAAGCAAGCTATGGTCACCTTGCAAATCTCAGTCAGGCAGATTAAATTGGTTTATGGGTTTCGAAAATAAAGATAAGAAAAGATTAAATAAAAGGATAGAAGACTTATGCAGATTCATTGGTGGGAATTTCAGGTAAGCGAATGGAGATGCTGCATGGCTCAAGGACGCCTGCTCTCCTACTGCTTCTACTCAATCCTTCTTACTCCTTTCCATGGCAAGCTTTGTATAGGGGTTCACCATCAGCTGTGGCTACTTTCAATCCTCTCGGGAAAATGATCCTATGCGGTTGTCAGTCGCACGGCTAATCGTCTGGAGGCATCACCCATGGTTGATGGCTACATCCCATCCTCGCAGTGAAAACTAATGCTCACGCACTCTGTCACAGTACGGCTAATCACTGGTTGGTTCCCGCTCCTACTGGAATAAAATCCCTTGATTCTTTTGCGTCTGTCACTAACGCCCAGCAGGTTGCAAGTTTGAAGCACGTCACAGTCATTCATTACCGGAATCCTACTCGGAATACCACAGACAAGGTTAGACTTTCTGGATTTCCAGGATCCTACTCGGAATACCACAGACAAGGTGAGACTTTCCGGATCCTCATAAATGCCGCCATCTATCTAGCTTATACCACGAAGATTCTGTTAGGGAATCTAAGAGATACGCATTCAAGCTCTGTTGCATGTAGAACGGAAGTGGTTGTCAATCACGTGCGTTCATAAGTGAGAAAATAATGATCGTCACTTTCATCATTACATTCATCATGTTCTTGGGTACGAATGAATATCTTGGAATAAGAATAAGAGAGATTTGAATAAAAGAAAATAGAATTACATTAATACTTGAGGTACAGCAGAGCTCCACACCCTTAGTCTATGGTGTGCAGAAACTCCACCGTTGAAAATACATAAGTGAAAGAGGTTCAGGCATGGCCGAATGGCCAGCCCTCTCTATGATCAAGTGACCGAATATTCAAGAGATTAAACTGTCAAAAGATCTCTAATACATTAGATAAATGTTCTATTTATACTAGATTAGCTACTAGGGTTTACATGAGTAAGTAATTGATGCATAAATTCACTTCCGGGGCCCACTTGGTGTATGCTTGGGCTGAGCTTGATTAATCCACGAGCTGAGGCTTCTCTTGGAGTTGAACTTTGAGTTATGACGTGTTTTGGGCGTTCAACTCCGGATCATGACGTTTTTCTGGCGTTTAACTCCAGACAGCAGCTTGAACTTGGCGTTCAATGCCAAGTTACGTCGTCATTCTTCGAATAAAGTATGGACTATTATATATTGCTGGAAAGCCATGGATGTCTACTTTCCAACGCCGTTGAGAGCGCGCCAATTGGAGTTCTGTAGCTCCAGAAAATCCATTTTGAGTGCAGGGAGTTCAGATTCCAACAGCATCAGCAGTCCTTTTGTCAGCCTTCTTCAGAGTTTTGCTCAAGTCCCTCAATTTCAGCCAGAATTTACCTGAAATCACAGAAAAACACACAAACTCATAGTAAAGTCCATAAATGTGAATTTAACATAAAAACTAATGAAAACATCCCTAAAAGTAGCTCAAACTTACTAAAAACTACTTAAAAACAATGCCAAAAAGCGTATAAATTATCCGCTCATCAGCAGTCATTCTGAAAAGCTTACCTGAGAAGTTTAAAGATCCTGGAAGCTTTATGATACCATGCACATTAGAGGGTACTTGAACCAAGCAAGCTCTATGTGATCTTGGGGCAAGTATCAACCTAATACCTGCATCTATTATCACAAAGCTTGGTTTGACTGAAGAAGTCAAACCAACCTGGATATGTCTCCAACTTGCTGATGGCTCCATTAAATACCCATCAGGCGTGATTGAAGACATGATTGTCAAGGTTGGGCCATTTGCCTTTCCTACTGACTTTGTGGTGCTGGAAATGGAGGAGCACAAAAGTGCAACTCTCATTCTAGGAAGACCTTTCCTAGAAACTGGCCGAACCCTTATTGATGTCCAAAAAGGAGAATTAACCCTGAGAGTCAATGAGGAGAAGTTCAAGTTGATTGTTGTCAAAGCTATGTAGCATCCAGACACCCCAAATGACTGCATGAGTGTTGATATTATTGACTCTCTGGTAAAAGAGGTCAATATGACTGAGAGTCTCGAATCAGAGCTAGAGGATATCTTTAAAAATGTTTAGCCTGATCTGGAGGAATCAGAGAGAATGATAGAACCTCTGAAAATCCCTCATAAAGAGGAGAAACCTCCTAAACCCGAGCTCAAACCATTACCACCATCCCTGAAATATGCATTTCTAGGAGAAGGTGATACCTTTCCTGTAATCATAAGCTCTACCTTAAAGCCACAGGAAGAGGAAGCACTAATTCAAGTGCTAAGGACACACAAGACAGCTCTTGGGTGGTCCATCAGTGACCTTAAGGTCATTAGCCCAGCCAGATGCATGCACAAGATTCTATTGGAAGGTGACGCCAAGCCAGTGGTTCAACCATAAAGGCGGCTGAATCCAGCCATGAAGGAAGTGGTGCAGAAGGAGGTCACTAAATTACTAGAGGCTTGGATCATTTATCCTAATGAAAAAAATGAACTGGTTCCTACAAGAACAGTTACAGAGTGGCGTATGTGTATTGATTATAGAAGGCTCAATACAGCCACCAGAAAGGATCATTTTCCTTTACAATTCATAGACCAGATGCTGGAAAGACTAGCAGGTCATGAATACTACTGCTTCTTGGATGGATATTCAGGTTATAATCAAATTGCAGTAGATCTCCAGGATCAAGAGAAAACAGCATTCACATGTCCATCTGGAGTATTTGCATACAGAAGGATGCCATTTGGCTTGTGCAATGCACCTGTAACCTTTCAAAGGTGCATGCTCTCAATTTTCTCTGATATGGTGAAAAAATTTCTGGAAGTCTTCATGGATGACCTTTCAGTATTTGGAGACTCATTCAGCTCCTGTCTTGACCATCTAGCACTTGTTCTAAAGAGGTGCCAAGAGACTAACCTAGTTTTAAACTGGGAGAAATGTCACTTTATGGTGACTGAAGGAATTGTCCTTGGGCACAAAATTTCGAACAAGGTTATAAAGGTGGATCAAGCTAAGGTAGAGGTAATTGAAAAATTACCACCACCTGCCAATGTTAAGGCAATCAGAAGCTTTTTGGGGCATGCAGGATTCTATAGGAGGTTTATAAAAGATTTTTCAAAAATTGCCAAACCTCTGAGTAAGCTGCTAGCAGCTGACACGCCATTTATCTTTGATAAGGAGTCTCTGCAGGCGTTTGAGACCCTGAAAGCTAAGCTGGTCACAGCACCAGTCATCTCTGCACCAAACTAGACATTACCATTTGAATTGATGTGTGATGCCAGTGATCATGCCATTGGTGCAGTGTTGGGACAAAGGCATGACAAGCTTCTGCACGTCATTTATTATGCTAGCCATGTTTTAAATGTCGCACAGAAGAACTACACAACCACAGAAAAAGAATTACTTGCAGTGGTTTATGCCATTGACAAGTTCAGATCCTATTTAGTAGGATCAAAGTGATTGTGTACACTGACCATGCTGCTCTTAAATATCTACTCACAAAGCAGGATTCAAAACCCAGACTCATCAGATGGGTGTTGCTTCTGCAAGAGTTTGATATAGAAATAAGAGACAGAAAATGGACAGAGAACCCAGTAGCAGATCACCTGTCCCGAATAGAACCAGTAGAAGGGGCGTCCCTCCCTCTTACTGAGATATCTGAAACCTTTCTAGATGAGCAACTCTTTGCCATCCAGGAAGTGCCATGGTTTGCAGATATTGCAAACTACAAGGCAGTGAGGTTCATACCCAAAGAGTACAGTAGGCAGCAATCAAAGAAATTGATCACAGATGCAAAGTACTATCTTTGTGATGAACCATATCTCTTCAAGAGATGTGCAAACGGAGTAATCTGTAGATGCATGCCTAAAGAAGAAGTGCAGAAGATCCTATGGCATTGCTATGGATCACAATATGGAGGACATTTTGGAAGTGAGCGAACAGCCACAAGAGTCCTCCAATGTGGCTTCTACTGGCCTACTCTCTATAAATATTCCCGAGTGTTTGTACTTAATTGTGACAGTTGCCAAAGATCTGGTAATCTGCCTCACAGTTATGCCATGTCTTAACAAGGGATCTTGGAGATTGAGTTGTTTGATGTATGGGGTATTGACTTCATGGGGCCTTTCCCACCATCATACTCAAACACTTATATTCTGGTGGCAGTGGATTATGTATCCAAATGGGTGGAAGCTATTGCTACACCCACTAATAACACTAAGACAGTGTTAAAATTCCTCCAGAAACACATCTTCAGCAGATTTGGCACCCCTAGAGTACTAATCAGTGATGGGGGCACTCATTTCTCCAATAAACAACTTTACTCTGCTTTGGTTCGTTATGGAGTTAGCTACAAGGTGGCCACTCCATATCACCCACAGACAAATGGGCAAGCTGAAGTCTCAAATAGAGAACTCAAAAAAATCCTGGAACGGACTGTAATTAACCGTAGAAGGGATTGGGCAAGAAGCTTGGATGATGCTCTGTGGGCATACAGAATAGCATTCAAAACCCCTATGGGGACCTCCCTATACCAGCTTGTGTATGGAAAGGCATGTCACTTGCCAGTAGAACTAGAACATAAGGCCTACCGGGATTCCTAAACCTTGATGCCAAATTAGCTGGAGAAAAGCGTTTGCTCCAGTTAAATGAGTTAGAGGAATTTAGACTTAATGCTTTCGAGAATGCAAAAATATACAAAGAGAAAGCAAAAAGATGGCATGATAAGAAGCTGTCATCCAGAGTCTTTGAGCCAGGGCAGAAAGTTCTACTGTTTAATTCTAGGCTCAGATTATTCCCCGAAAAATTGAAATCCCGGTGGAGAGGTCCATATGTGATTACAAGTGTGTCACCATATGGATATGTAGAGCTCCACGATAATGATTCTAACAAAAAGTTAATTGTTAATGGACAGAGAGTCAAACATTATCTTGAAAGCAATTTTGAGCAAGAATGCTCAAAACTGAGACTTAACTAAAGCTCAGTAATAATCCAACTAAAGACAATAAAGAAGTACTTGCTGGGAGGCAACCCAGCCATTTACAAAGCTTATTTGTTAATTAATTAATTTTTATAGGTATATGTCAAGTATCTTCAAGGTAAAATAGCAACTGCTTAAGTTCACAGCGTTACAGAAGGAATCAGAGGGTAAAACAGCAAAAAAGAAAGCTCACTAGTGCGAAAAAGCCAATAAAAGCTGTTTTGGGCGTTGAACGCCCAAAAGAAGCACCTACTGGGCGTTCAACGCCAGTAAGGATAGCCATCTGGGCGTTAAACACCAGAAAGGAGCATCTTCTGTGAGTTGAACGCCAGAAAGGAGCACCTTCTGGGCGTTCAACGCTAGATTTGCAGCGTCCTGGGCGTTCAGAAAAACGCCCAGTGACAAAGGACTTCCTGGCGTTCAACGCCAGAAAGAAGCAACAGCTGGGCGTTGAACGCCCAGGAGAAGCTGCACATGGGCGTTAAACACCCAAAACATGCAGCGTTTGGGCGTTTAACGCCAGGATGGTGGGGAGGAGGTAAATTCGTTTTTACTTCAATTTTTTAATTTTTTTTCGTTTCAATTCATGATTTCTTGCATAAACATGTTACAAACTCTCATCCTTCAATTCCAAAAAAACTTTTATCCTAATTTCTAAAATCCCTTTTTCAAAAATATCAAATGTATCTTAATCCATAAACACAAATCTTTTTCCAATCCAACTCTTTTTCAAATCTTTTTCAACTCATCATATCTTTTGAATTTCGAAATTGCCTCTCCCTCTATTCCTCTCCTATCCTTTCTTCTGCTTGAGGACAAGCAACCTTCTAAGTTTGGTGTGATTTACCATGATCACTGAGCTACAACTCATCAAGATCATGGCACCTAAGGGAACAGGAAGAGCAAGGATGTGACTTGAAGGAACTGAAGCGTCAGAAATTATCTCTTGAAGGATCAAGCATCCCACAGACTAGAGGAACACCCACTTCCCAAAATAAAGGTTGTTGAGTCCTAATCTTTGCCTTAACTCTGTGATAACTGTTCTTATTATGAATTTACCTTAGATGTTATATATTAGTAGTATTAATTAGTATCTCTATTTTGATTTTATCTCCAATTAAGATATAATTTATTTTTCTCATCATCATCAAACATGAATAAAATAGTAGATTTTCAGAATAAAGAGGCAATATTTTTTCGAGTTCTTAATAAGGAAAATTCTAATTATTTATATGTGGTGGCAATACTTTTTGTCTTCTGAATGAATGCCTGAACAGTGCATATTTTTGATATTGAATTTTATGAATGTTAAAATTGTTGGCTCCTGAAAGAATGATGAACAAGAGAAATGTTATTGATGATCTGAAAAATCATAAAATTGATTCTTGAAGCAAGAAAAAGCAGTGAAGTAGAAGCAAAGCTTACGAAAAAAAATTTTGCGAAAAATAAAAGAAAGAAGAAAGAAAAAGCAAGCAGAAAAAGCCAATAGCCCTTAAAACCAAAAGGCAGGGGTAAAAAGGATCCAAGGCTTTGAGCATCAATGGATAGGAGGGCCCAAGGAAATAAATCCAGGCCTAAGCGGCTAAATCAAGCTGTCCCTAACCATGTGCTTGTGGCATGCATGTCCAAGTGAAAAGCTTGAGACTGAGTGGTTAAAGTCGTGATCCAAAGCAAAAAGAGTGTGCTTAAGAGCTTTGGACACCTCTAACTGGGGACTTTAGCAAAGCTGAGTCACAATCTGAAAAGGTTCACCCAGTTATGTGTCTGTGGCATTTATGTATCCGGTGGTAATACTGGAAAACAAAGTGCTTAGGGCCACGGCCAAGACTCATAAAGTAGCTGTGTTCAAGAATCAACATACTAAACTAAGAGAATCAATAATACTATCTGAATTCTGAGTTCCTATGGATGCCAATCATTCTGAATTTCAAAGGATAAAGTGAGATGCCAAAACTGTTTGGAAGCAAAAAGCTACTAGCCCCGCTCATCTAATTAGAATCTGAGCTTCACTTAAAACTCTGAGATATTATTGCTTCTTGATTTCTTTTTATTCTCTTTTATTTATCTAGTTGCTTGGGGACAAGCAACAGTTTAAGTTTGGTGTTGTGATGAGCGGATATTTTATACGCTTTTTGGGGGTAATTTCATATAGATTTTAGCATGTTTTTATTAGTTTTTAATAGAATTTTATTAGTTTTTAAGAAAAAATCATATTTCTGGACTTTACTATGAGTTTGTGTGTTTTCTGTGATTTCAGGTATTTTCTGGCTGAAATTGAGGGAGCTGAGCAAAAATCTGATTTAGGCTGAAAAAGGACTGCTAACGCTGTTGGATTTTGACCTTCCTGCACTCGGAATGGATTTTTTGGAGCTACAGAAGTCCAATTGGCGCGCTCTCAATTGGGTTGGAAAGTATACATCCAGGGCTTTCCAGCAATATATAATAGTCCATACTTTGCGCGAAGATAGATGATGTAAACTGGCATTCAATGCCAGTTCCATGCTGTAGTCTGGCGTCCAGCGCCAGAAACAGGTTACAAGTTGGAGTTCAACGCCAAAAACACATTACAACCTGGCGTTCAACTCTAGAAATAGCCCAGGCACGTGAGAAGTTTAAGTCTCAGCCCCAGCACACACCAAGTGGGCCCCAGAAGTGGATTTCTGCACCAATTACCTTAGTTTACTCATTTCCTGTAAACCTAGGTTACTAGTTTAGTATTTAAACAACTTTTAGAGACTTATTTTGCATCTCATGACATTTTTAGATCTGAATTTTATACTCTTTGACGGCATGAGTCTCTAAACCCCATTGTTGGGCGTGAGAAGCTCTGCAGCGTCTCGATGAATTAATGCAATTATTTCTGTTTCTCATTCAAATATGCTTGTTCCTATCTAAGATGTTCATTTGCGCTTCACTATGAAGGAGGTGATAATCCATGACATTCATCACCTTCTTCACCCCATGAAAGTGTGCCTGACAACCACCTCCATTCTACATCAGATTGAATGAATATCTCTTAGATTCTTTAATCAGAATCTTCGTGGTATAAGCTGGAATTGATGGCGGCATTCATGAGAATCCGAAAAGTCTAAACCTTGTCTGTGGTATTCCGAGTAGGATTTTGGGATTGGATGACTGTGACGAGCTTCAAACTCACGAGTGTTGGGCGTGATGACAAACGCAAAAGAATCAATGGATTCTATTCCGACATGATCGAGAACCAACAGCTGATTAGCCGTGCTGTGACAGAGCATTTGGACCGTTTTCACTGAGAGGATGGAAAGTAGCCATTGACAATGGTGACACCCTACATATAGCTTGCCATGGAAGGAGCCTTGCAAATTCTGAAAGTAAGAAAGCAGTATATTGCAGAGATTCAGAGGACAAAGCATCTCCAAAACTCCAACATATTCTCCATTATTGCACAATAAGTATTTATTTTATGCCCTTTTTACTTAATACGAAACTAAAGAACCCTATTGGTATCCTGACTAAGAATAATAAAATAACCATAGCTTGCTTCAAGCCAACAATCTCCGTGGGATTCGACCCTTACTCACGTAAGGTATTACTTGGACGACCTAGTGCACTTGCTGGTTAGTTGTGCGATGCTGTGTTAAATAGTCCATTAATATTGGCATACACAATTTCGTGCACCATTCATTAACCTTATTCATTCATTAGAAACCAACCTCATTATTCTGTGAGCGGGATAAAATCACTATCCTTACTGTGGCCGGGACGAACCACTATCCTTGTAACAATATCATCCGGTTTAACTAAGATTTTATCCGTGAATAATTCAATTTAACTCTTTGGACTTAGTCATACTCTATCTAGAGCGTAAAAACAAGTTATCAGATATCATACGAAGTTTATAGGGGTTTACAAGTGTGCCAGAAAAGACAAACAATAAAAAACAAAGTTTCTTTAAGAAAACAAGATATGTACATATGCATCACCCCTTGTGCGTACGCACAACTGACCATTCCCCTCTCGTGTGTACGAATCACCCTTCGTGCGTACGCACGAACTACAACACTCATTCTGATTGGTGCTTACGTATACTAGGCTAAAATCCTGGTTTTCTGTATAATCTCAATTTTCAGAATTTTATACCAGTTTTTAAGTGCATAGTAAATTTTTCTACAAAATTTTATTTTTCTCAGTTCTTAGACGATTTTAAAGATCTCATCATTATTTTTAATTCAAGACAAGTTTCATTAAATTCCAAACTTTGAGCGCCAAGTTATGCCCGTCAAAGTTGCTAAAAAATTCTCTTTTTACCAAAAATCTGCAGAATGTCATTTTCACCAATTCTCAATTCAATTCATTTCAAAATCACTCCAAACCATTACTAAGCATACTAAACTCTCATTTATCAATCCTCAATCACTTTTTAATCATACATGACCTAAATCACCCAATTTTTCATCAATTAACTAATTCCAAAATCATCAATATCATTCAAATACCAAGAGTCACTAATTCATGTCAACACCAAGCTCAACATCATTCACATCACAGACAATACCACTATACTTACTGAAACTTATCCAAATACGGTCTTAGGCCCAAACTCTCACATCAAACATCATTCAATTCAATTTCATAGCTCATCGGAATTATTCATTCACAATTATAATCACAACGTGGCAATGCCACCAACAAATCACATGCTTCACCCAACAGTCAAACATACCAATTCATGAGACTTACATAATCACCAAAAATATAATTTCCATATTGATATCGATTTATAACACTTCCTGGTAATAAAATAGTTTTAAGAAAAATCTCTACCTTGTTGACGGTAGTTCCCAACCCTTGAATTCTCCTTTTTATTGAAACCACACCTCAACCAATGACACCACGCCTCCACTAAGTGCTCCACAATAAACCCAAGTGTCCAACACACATCGAAACAAACCAAGCATCCAAGCTATCCCATATAATCTAATTTCATCAATTATTTTAACATCTCAGGCTAGCACAAAAAGGGGAAAATTAAAGAAAAAAGAGTTTTCTTACCTTAAGCTACGTGTTCATGGTTCAAAACCTCGCTAGAAATTGTGCTTGAACTTCTCCTAAAGCATCAAAATCACAATCTTTCAACATTCACTCAACCGAAATGCAAATTGAAGGGAAGAATAAAAAATAGCTCAAGTTCTTGGGAATACTTACGGCAAAATTGGTATGAAATTGAAGAGCATAACAAGAGCAATGTGTGGCCACAAACAGGTCTTCGATCGAAGCTACGAATTGAAAGTTATATGGATTTTAGCGATGAAATAAATAGTGCACTAGGGCACCACTCCTCTCTTCCTCTCCTCTCTTCATCCGTGGTCTCTCTCACTCTCAAGAGGGAATGATTGCTGAATTTCTAAGTGGGAAGGGCTTATTAGACTTGGGCTTGAGCCCAACATGGACCCGTTTGTAAATTTTGAGCCCATTGATCTTAGCTTGGGTCAAAACCTTTAAAATAAGTGTCCAGACTTTTGTTTTAAATATTTTTCTTGTTATTCATAAAACAAAGTTCAAAGTCTCAAATAACTCATATTTTAATTTTCAAAATCCGGGGTCTTACATCTGCATCAATAAAAGAAATATAATACCTAAAGCCAGTTCTAGATAATTTGGGTGAAGGACCCAAATATTAACAAAGACTAAATCTAAGGAAAAATGATAAGCAGTTTTTTATTTAATAAAAGGTAATTGATGAATTTTTCCTTTAGAGTATGATTCACATATATAATTGAGGGTAGAGTCAATAGTAATTGGAATAGCACACTGCCTTAAAATAGAAATAATATTTTGTATTGATGTATGGCTCAAACATTTGTCCCACATAGTTATTGTTACATCTTTATTTCTTTTAGCAACTAAAGTAGTTTTATTGAAATCAAAATTACTAGAATTACTGCTAACAGAAGAAGTACAAGAGGAATCAACTTGTGTATTAACTGATTTAGATGAAAAAAGATTTCGAAAGGAATAAATGCCATTTTTAGCCTTGTCTTGGAGAAGAATTTCTTGAGATCTTGATGACGAACAATGCAGTCATAAGGCCAGAATTCAAAATATACATGGTTATCTTGTGCAAACTTAGAGACATGATAAACCACTATTTTATGGTTTATCTTGTGCTCAATTGAGTGGATTTTATCAAATCCTTGACAACTTATTCATATGATTTGCATGGTTTTACAATTCCTTCCTAGTTTTGTTCTGTGATTGAAAACTTGCTTCCTAAAGTCTTTAATTTGTGTATTTTAAGTCTCCTTTATACCATTCGATGCCGTGATCCGTGTGTTAAGTGTTTCAGGCTTTAGAGGGCAGGAATGGCTTAGAGGATAGAGAGGAAGCTTGTAAAAAATAAAAGAAACACAAGAAACTAAGGAGATAACCAGTGAGTAGCGACGCGCACGCATGGCTCACGCATGCGCACGACATGAAGAAAATTGCAGTGACGCGTGTGCGTGCCTGACGTGTACGCGTGGATTAGAGTTCTGCAATATGATGCGAGCGCGTGCTTGACACGAGTGCGTGACACGCCAAAACGACTAGCGACGCGAACGCATGATTGACGCGTACACGTGACATGCGTGATCTGCAGAATTAACAGAAAATGCTGGGGGTGATTTTGGGCCGTGTTTTGACCCAGTTTTTGGCCCAGAAACACAGACTAAAGCAATGGAACATGCAGGGACTCAACACACATTCTCATTAGCATAGTTTTAATTTAGTTTTGGGAATCTAGAGAGAATTCTACTTCTTCCTCTAGGTTTTCTTCACATTCATAGTTGTAGAGTTTTAGTGCTTTACTTTGGATATTGAGAGAATTTATTACCTCCGTTGGAGCTTCCTCATTCTAGTTTGTCTCTCCACTCTTTACTCTTTTATTGCCCATTGACTCTGTTTAGATAAGTATGTTCATGATTTTGGAATTTATTAATGCAAAGAACCATTTTTACTTTTAATTGATTTTTAGTTATTAATTATCATGTCTTTCTTTTATTCCTCTCTTAATTCTGTGAAAGTTATATTCATGGTAATGGAGTAGTTCCTTAACTTGATTGGGAGTTGATTAAAAGGAAAACCTTGAGTTAGAATACTCAAGTGTTAATATTAATTGGAAGTTGTTGGCTAATTCTCCTGTCTTCGACTCTAATCCCTTCTTAGGAAAGGATTAGTACACAAGCGATATGATTAGTTTGAGAGTACTTGACTTTCCCTTATTATATAAGGGATAACTAAGTAGGATAACAACCCTTTTATTATTATACTTGAGAGAGTTCAACAGCGATAGAACTTCCATTTAATCTTCTCCCGGTCAAGGCTTTTATTTAAATTACATAAATTCTCAATCATTTATTTCTTTGTTTCTCAAACTCAAAAATCTCTTGGAAAATCTCTGATTAATAAAATAGTAATCTTTCCGCAACTCGTTGGGAGAGGACCTGGGATTCACACTCCCAGTATTTTATTTCTAAATTTTGTGACAACCCCTTCTAAATTGATACGCGGAATCAACATTGGTTAAGAGCTATATTTGCAATGTTGTTTTCTCTATAAACACTTGATCGGTGATTTTTCCTTACGTCAATTTTTGGTTGATAAACCACTATTTTATGGTTTATCTTGTGCTCAATTGAGTGGTTTTTATCAAATCCTTGCCCATTTATTCATATGATTTGCATAGTTTTACAATTCCTTCCTAGTTTTATTCTGTGATTGAAAACTTGCTTCCTAAAGTCTTTAATTTGTGTATTTTAAGTCTCCTTTATACCATTCGATGCCGTGATTCGTGTGTTAAGTGTTTCAGGCTTTATAGGATAGGAATGGCTTAGAGGATAGAGAGGAAGCTTGCAAAAAATGGAAGGAACACAAGAAACTAAGGAGATAACCAGCGAGTAGCGACGCACACACATGGCTCACGCGTGTGCGCGGCATGGAGAAAATTACAGTGACGCCTGCACGTGCCTGATGCGTACGCATGACACGCCAAAATGACCAGCGATGCGAACACGTGACTGACGCGTACGCGTGACATGTGCGATATGTAGAATTAACAGAAAACGTTGGGGGCGATTTCGGGCCCTGTTTTGACCCAGTTTTCGGCCCAGAAACACAGACTAAAGCAAGGGAACATGCAGGGACTCAACACACATTCTCATTAGCATATTTTTAGTTTAGTTTTAGGAATCTAGAGAGAATTCTACTTCTTCCTCTAGGTTTTCTTCACATTCATAGTTGTAGAGTTTTAGTGCTTTGCTTTGGATATTGAGAGAATTTATTACCTCCGTTGGAGCTTCCTCATTCTAGTTTGTCTCTCCACTCTTTACTCTTTTATTGCCCATTGACTCTGTTTAGATAAGTATGTTCATGATTTTGGAATTTATTAATGCAAAGAACCATTTTTTACTTTTAATTGATTTTTAGTTATTAATTATCATGTCTTTCTTGTATTCCTCTCTTAATTCTGTGAAAGTTATATGCATGATAATGGAGTAGTTCCCTAACTTGATTGGGAGTTGATTAAAAGGAAAACCATGAGCTGGAATACTCAAGTGTTAATATTATTTGGAAGTTGTGGCTAATTCTCCTGTCTTCGACTCTAATCCCTTCTTAGGAAAGGATTAGGACGCAAGCGATAGGATTAGTTTGAGAGTACTTGACTTTTCCTTATTATATAAGGGATAACTTAGAAGGATAACAATCCTTTTATTATTACACTTGAGAGAGTTCAACAGGGATAGAACTTCCATTTAATCTTCTCCCGGTCAAGGCTTTTATTTAAATTACATAAATTCTCAATCATTTATTTCTATATTTCTCAAACTCAAAAATCTTTTGGAAAATCTCTGATTAATAAAATAGCACTCTTTCCGCAACTTCTTGGGAGACGACCTGAGATTCATACTCCTAGTATTTTATTTCTAAATTTTGTAACAACCCCTTCTAATTTGATACGCGAAATCAAGATTGGTTAAGAGCTATACTTGCAACGTTGTTTTCTCTATAAACTCTTGATCGGTGATTTTTCCTTACGTCAATTTTTGGTTGATAAACCACTATTTTATGGTTTATCTTGTGCTCAATTGAGTGGTTTTTATCAAATCCTTGCCCACTTATTCATATGATTTGCAAGGTTTTACAATTCCTTCCTAGTTTTGTTCTGTGATTGAAAACTTGCTTCCTAAAGTCTTTAATTTGTGTATTTTAAGTCTCCTTTATACCATTCGATGCCGTGATCCGTGTGTTAAGTGTTTCAGGCTTTATAGGGTAGGAATGGCTTAGAGGATGGAGAGGAAGCTTGCAAAAAATGGAAGAAACACAAGAAACTAAGGAGATAACCAGTGAGTAGTGATGCGCACGCATAGCTCACGCGTGCGCACGACATGGAGAAAATTGCAGTGACGCGTGTGCGTGCCTGACATGTACGCATGGGTTGGAGTTCTGCAATATGATGCGAGCACGTGCTTGACGCGAATGTGTGACATGCCAAAACGAATAGCGACGCGAACGCGTGACTGACGCGTACACGTGACATGCGTGATCTGCAGAATTAACAGAAAACGCTGGGAGTGATTTTGGGCCGTGTTTTGACCCAGTTTTTGGCCCAGAAACACAGACTAAAGCAATGGAACATGCAGGGACTCAACACACATTCTCATTAGCATAGTGTTAGTTTAGTTTTGGGAATCTAGAGAGAATTCTACTTCTTCCTCTAGGTTTTCTTCACATTCATAGTTGTAGAGTTTTAGTGCTTTGCTTTGGATATTGAAAGAATTTATTACCTCCATTGGAGCTTCCTCATTCTAGTTTGTCTCTCCACTCTTTACTCTTTTATTGCCCATTGACTCTGTTTAGATAAGTATGTTCATGATTTTGGAATTTATTAATGCAAAGAACCATTTTTACTTTTAATTAATTTTTAGTTATTAATTATCATGTCTTTCTTTTATTCCTCTATTAATTCTGTGAAAGTTATATTCATGGTAATGGAGTAGTTCCCTAACTTGATTGGGAGTTGATTAAAAGGAAAACCTTGAGTTGGAAGACTCAAGTGTTAATATTAATTGGAAGTTGTTGGCTAATTCTTCTGTCTTCGACTCTAATCCCTTCTTAGGAAAGGATTAGTACGCAAGCGATAGGATTAGTTTGAGAGTACTTGAATTTCCCTTATTATATAAGGGATAACTAAGTAGGATAACAACCCTTTTATTATTATACTTGAGAGAGTTCAACAGGGATAGAACTTCCATTTAATCTTCTCCCGGTCAAGGCTTTTATTTAAATTGCATAAATTCTCAATAATTTATTTCTCTGTTTCTCAAACTCAAAAATCTCTGATTAATAAAATAGCACTCTTTCCGCAACTCGTTGGGAGACGATCTGGGATTCATACTCCCAGTATTTCATTTCTAAAATTTTGTGACAACCCCTTCTAAATTGATACGCGGAATCAACATTGGTTAAGAGCCATACTTGCAATGTTGTTTTCTCTATAAGCTCTTGATCGGTGATTTTTCCTTACGTCAATTTTTGGTTGATAAACCACTATTTTATGGTTTATCTTGTGCTCAATTGAGTGGTTTTTATCAAATCCTTGCCCATTTATTCATATGATTTGCATGGTTTTACAATTCCTTCCTAGTTTTGTTCTGTGATTGAAAACTTGCTTCCTAAAGTCTTTAATTTGTGTATTTTATGTCTCCTTTATACCATTCGATGTCGTGATTCGTGTGTTAAGTGTTTCAGGCTTTATAGGGCAGGAATGACTTAGAGGATGGAGAGGAAGCTTGCAAAAAATGGAAGGAACACAAGAAACTAAGGAGATAACCTGCGAGTAGCGACGCACACAGGTGCACGAAATTGTGATCATCAATGGCGCCATGAACATGGTACGCTCAATTGCAATCTCAACCCTTTATCACAACTTCGCACAACTAACCAGCAAGTGCATTGGGTCGTCCAAGTAATAAACCTTACGCGAATAAAGGTCGATCCCACGGAGATTGTTGATATGAAGCAAGCTATGGTCATCTTGTAAATCTCAGTCAGGCGGATTCAAATGGTTATGGAGGATTGATAATTAAAAGATGAATAAAATATAAAATAAAGATAGAGATACTTATGTAATTCATTGGTGAGAATTTCAGATAAGCGTATGGAGATACTTTGTCCCTTCTGTCTCTCTGCTTTCCTACTGTCTTCATCCAATCCTTCTTACTCCTTTCCATGGCATGCTGTATGTTGGGCATCACCGTTGTCAATGGCTACAGTCCCGTCCTCTCAGTGAAAATGTTCAACGCTCTCTGTCACAGCACGGCTATTCATCTGTCGGTTCTCGATCATGTCGGAATAGAATCCAGTGATTCTTTTGTGTCTGTCACTAACGCCCCACAATCGCGAGTTTGAATCTCGTCACAGTCATTCAATCCTTGAATCCTACTCAGAATACCGCAGACAAGGTTTAGACCTTCGGGATTCTCAAGAATGCCGCCATCAATTCTAGCTTATACCACGAAGATTCTGATTAAGGAATCCAAAGGATATCCACTCAATCTAAGGTAGAACGGAGGTGGTTGTTAGGAACACGTTCATAGGTGAGAATGATGATGAGTGTCACGGATCATCACATTCATCATGTTGAGGAACAAGTGATATCTTAGAACAGGAATAAGCTGAATTGAATAGAAGAACAATAGTAATTGCATTAATACTCGAGGTACAGCAGAGCTCCACACCTTAATCTATGGTGTGTAGAAACTCCACCGTTGAAAATACATAAGTGATAATGGTGATCATTGGCTTCGGCCCCAGAGAGGGAACCAGAAGAACCAAGATGAAAATACAATAGCAAAAGGTCTTATTTATAGAGAACTAGTAGCTTAGGGTTTACAGAAATGAGTAAATGACATAAAAATCCACTTCCGGGCCCAGTTGGTGTGTGTTTGGGCTGAGCATTGAAGCTTCTATGTGTAGAGACTATTCTTGGAGTTAAACGCCAGCTTTTGTGCCAGTTTGGGTGTTTAACTCCCACTTCTGTGCCAGTTCCGGTGTTTAACACCGGGCAGTCTTGAGCTGATTTGGAATGCCGTTTTGGGCCATCAAATCTCGGGCAAAGTATGGACTATTATATATTTCTGGAAAGCCTAGTATGTCTACTTTCCAACTCAATTGAGAGCGCGCCAATTGGGCTTATGTATCTCCAGAAAATTCTCTTCGAGTGCAGGAAGGTCAGAATCCAACAGCATCTGCAGTCCTTTTCAGCCTCTAAATCAGATTTTTGCTCAGGTCCCTCAATTTCAGCCAGAAAATACCTGAAATCATAGAAAAACACACAAACTCATAGTAAAGTCCAGAAAAGTGAATTTTAAATAAAAACTAATAAAAATATAATAAAAACTAACTAAAACATACTAAAAACAATGCCAAAAAGCGTATAAATTATCCGCTCATCACAACACCAAACTTAAATTGTTGCTTGTCCCCAAGCAACTGAAAATAAAATAGGATAAAAGAAGAGAATATACAATGAATTCCAAAAATATCTATGAAGATTAGTATTAATTAGATGAGCGGGGCTTTTAGCTTTTTGCCTCTGAACAGTTTTGGCATCTTACTTTATCCTTTGAAGTTCAGAATGATTGGCTTCTATAGGAACCCAGAATCCAGATAGTGTTATTGATTCTCCTAGTTAAGTATGTTGATTCTTGAACACAGCTACTTTATGAGTCTTGGCCATGGCCCAAAGCACTCTGTTTTCCAGTATTACCACTGGATACATCCATGCCACAGACACATAACTGGGTGAACGTTTTCAGATTGTGACTCAGCCTTGCTAGTGTCCCCAATTAGAGGTGTCCAGGGTTCTTAAGCACACTCTTTTTGCTTCAGATCATGACTTTAACCGCTCAGTCTCAAGTTTTCACTTGACACCTTCATGCCACAAGCACATGCTTAGGGACAGCTTGGTTTAGCCGCTTAGGCCAGGATGTTATTCCTGTAGGCCCTCCTATCCAATGATGCTCAAAGCCTTGGATCCTTTTTATTTTTTTCCTTTGCCTTTTAGTTTAAAGGGCTATTGGCTTTTTCTGCTTGCTTTTTCTTTTTTCTTTCTCCCTTCTCTTTTTTTTTTGAATTCACTGCTTTTTCTTGCTTCAAGAATCATTTTTATGATTTTTCAGATCCTCAGTAACATGTCTCATTTTTCATCATTCTTTCAAGAGCCAACAATTTTAACATTCATGAACGACAAATTCAAAAGACATATGCACTTTTCAAGCATACATTCAGAAGTCAAAAGTATTGCCACCACATCAAAATAATTAATCTGTTATAAAATTCGAAATTCATGCAATTCTTCTCTTTTTCAATTAAGAACATTTTTCATTTAAGAAAGGTGATGGATTCATAGGACATTCATAACTTTAAGGCATAGACACTAAGACACTAATGATCATGTAATAAAGACACAAACATAGATAAACATAAGGCATATTTTTCGAAAAACAGGAAAATAAAGAACAAGAATGTTAAAGAACGGGTCCACCTTAGTGATGGCGGCTTGTTCTTCCTCTTGAAGATCTTATGGAGTGCTTGAGCTCCTCAATGTCTCTTCCTTGCCTTTGTTGCTCCTCTCTCATGACTCTTTGGTCTTCTCTAATTTCATGGAGGAGGATGGAATGTTCTTGGTGCTCCACCCTTAGTTGTCCTATGTTGGAACTCAATTCTCCTAGGGAGGTGTTGATTTGCTCCCAATAATTTTGTGGAGGAAAGTGCATCCCTTGAGGCATCTCAGGGATTTCATGGTGAGGAATTTCCTCATGTCCATGAGTGGGATCTCTTGTTTGCTCCATCCTCTTCTTAGTGATGGGCTTATCCTCATCAATGAGGATGTCTCCCTCTATGTTAATTCCAACTGAATTACAGAGGTGACAAATGAGATGAGGGAAGGCTAACCTTGCCAAGGTAGAGGACTTGTCCGCCACCTTATAAAGTTCTTGGGATATAACCTCATGAACTTCTACTTCCTCTCCAATCATGATGTTATGAATCATGATAGCCCGGTCTATAGTAACTTCAGACCGGTTGCTAGTGGGAATGATTGAGCGTTGGATAAACTCCAACCATCCCCTAGCCACGGGCTTGAGGTCATGCCTTCTCAATTGAACCGGCTTCCCTCTTGAATCTCTTTTCTATTGAGCGCCCTCTTCACAAATGTCTATGAGGATTTGGTCCAACCTTTGATCAAAGTTGACCCTTCTAGTGTAGGGGTGTTCATCTCCTTGCATCATGGGCAAGTTGAATGCCAACCTTACATTTTCTGGACTAAAATCTAAGCATTTCCCCTGAACCATTGTAAGCCAATTCTTTGGGTCCGGGTTCACACTTTGATCATGGTTCTTGGTGATCCATGCATTGGCATAGAACTCTTGAACCATTAAGATTCTGACTTGTTGAATGGGGTTGGTAAGAACTTCCCAACCTCTTCTTTGGATCTCATGTCGGATCTCCGGATATTCACTCTTTTTGAGTTTGGAAGGGACCTCGGGGATCACCTTCTTCATGGCCACAACTTCATGGAAGTGGTCTTGATGCACCCTTGAGATGAATCTCTCCATCTCCCATTACTCAGAGGTGGAAGCTTTTGCCTTCCCTTTTCTCTTTCTAGAGGTTTCTCTGGCCTTAGATGCCATAAATGGTTATGGAAAAACAAAAAGCAACGCTTTTACCACACCAAACTTAGAAGGTTTGCTCGTCCTCGAGCAAAAGAAGAAAGAAGAGAGTAGAAGAAGAAGAAAGATAGGAGATGGAGGAAGGGCTTTGTGTTTCGGCCAAAGGGGAGAAGTAGTGTTTAGGTTATGTGAAAATGAAGGAGTGAAGATGGGTTTATATAGGGGTGGAGAGAGGGGTAAGGTTCGGCCATTATGGGTGGGTTTGGGAGGGGAAGTGGTTTGAATTTGAATGGTGAGGTAGGTGGGGTTTTATGAAGGATGGATGTGAGTGGTGAAGAGAATGGTGAGATTTGATAGGTGAGTGGGTGAAGAAGAGAGAGAGTGGTGGGGTAGGTGGGGATCCTGTGGGGTCCACAGATCCTGAGGTGTCAAGGATAACTCATCCCTGCACCAAGTGGCATGCAAAAACGCCCTTTCTGCCAATCCTGGCGTTAAACGCCGGGCTGCTGCCCCTTTCTGGCGTTTAACGCCAGCTTCTTGCCCATTCCTGGTGTTAAACGCCAGTCTGGTGCCCCTTTCTGGCGTTAAACGCCCAGAATGGTGCCAGACTGGGCGTTAAACGCCCATTTTACTGTCTTTACTGGCGTTTAAACGCCAGCAAGTTTTCCTCCAGGGTGTGCTATTTTTCTTTCTATTTTTGCTTTTTCAATTGATTTTGTGACTTCACATGATCATCAACCTACAGAAAACATAAAATAACAAAGGAAAATAGATAAATATAACATTGGGTTGCCTCCCAACAAGTGCTTCTTTAATGTCAATAGCTTGACAGTGGGCTCTCATGGAGCCTCACAGATGTTCAGAGCAATGTTGGAACCTCCCAACACCAAACTTAGAGTTTGAATGTGGGGGTTCAACACCAAACTTAGAATTTGGTTGCGGCCTCCCAACACCAAACTTAGAGTTTAATTGTGGGGGCTCTGTTTGACTCTATTTTGAGAGAAGCTCTTCATGCTTCCTCTCCATGGTTACAAAGGGATATCCTTGAGCCTTAAACACAAGGGATTCTTCATTCACTTGAATGATCAATTCTCCTCTGTCAACATCAATCACAGCCTTTGCTGTGGCTAGGAAGGGTCTGCCAAGGATGATGGATTCATCCATGCACTTCCCAGTCTCTAGGACTATGAAATCAGCAGGGATGTAATGGTCTTCAATCTTTACCAGAACATCCTCTACAAGTCCATAAGCTTATTTTCTTGAATTGTCTGCCATCTCTAGTGAGATTCTTGCAGCTTGTACCTCAAAGATCCGTAGCTTCTCCATTATAGAGAGAGGCATGAGGTTTATGCTTGACCCTAGGTCACACAAAGCCTTCTTGAAGGTCATGGTGCCTACTGTACAAGGTATTGAGAACTTCCCAGGGTCCTGTCTCTTTTGAGGTAATCTCTGCCTAGTCAAGTTATCCAGTTCTTTGGTGAGCAAAGGGGTTCGTCCTCCTATGTCTCATTACCAAATAACTTGTCATTTAGCTTCATGATTGCTCCAAGGTACTTAGCAACTTGCTCTTCAGTGACATCTTCGTCCTATTCAGAGGAAGAATACTCATCAGAGCTCATGAATGGCAGAAGTAAATCCAATGGAATCTCTATGGTCTCAGTGTGAGCCTCAAATTCCCATGGTTCCTCATTAGGAAACTCATTGGAGGCCAGTGGACGTCCATTGAGGTCTTCCTCAGTGGCGATCATTGCCTCTTCCTCCTCTCCAATTTTGGCCATGTTGATGGCCTTACTCTCTCCTTTTGGATTCTCTTCTGTATTGCTTGGAAGAGTACTAGGAGGGAGTTCAGTAACTTTCTTACTCAGCTGACACACTTGTGCCTCCAAGTTTCTAATGGAGGACCTTGTTTCAGTCATGAAACTTTGAGTGGTTTTGATTAGAGCAGAGACCATGGTTGCTAAGTCAGAGTGGCTCTACTTAGAATTCTCTGCCTGTTGCTGAGAAGATGATGGAAAAGGCTTGCCATTTCTAAACATGTTTCTTCCACCATTATTGTTGTTGAAACCTTGTTGAGGTCTCTGTTGATCCTTCCATGAGAGATTTGGATGATTTCTCCATGAAAGATTATAGTAGTTTCCATAGGGTTCTCCCATGTAATTCACCTCTTCCATTGATGGGTTCTCGGGATCATAAGCTTCTTCTTCAGATGAAGCGTCCTTAGTACTGCCTGGTGCAGCTTGCATTCCAGACAGACTTTGGAAAATCATATTGACTTGCTGAGTCAATATTTTGTTCTGAGCCAATATGGCATTTAGAGTATCAATCTCAAGAACTCCTTTCTTCTGATTCATCCCATTGTTCACAGGATTCCTTTCAGAAGTGTACATGAATTGGTTATTTGCAACCATTTCAATGAGTTCTTGAGCTTCTGCAGGCGTCTTCTTCAGATGAAGAGATCCTCCAGCAGAGCTGTCCAATGACATCTTGGACAGTTCAAACAAACCATCATAGAAGATACCTATGATGCTCCATTCAGAAAGCATGTTAGAAGGACACTTTCTGATCAATTGTTTGTACCTTTCCCAAGCTTCATAGAGGGATTCACCTTCCTTCTGTTTAAAGGTTTGGACTTCCACTCTAAGCTTACTCAATTTTTGAGGTGGAAAGAACTTTGCCAAGAAGGCATTGACTAGCTTTTCCCAAGAGTTCAGGCTTTCTTTAGGTTATGAGTCCAACCATATCCTAGCTCTGTCTCTTACAGCAAAAGGGAATATTATAAGTCTGTAGACCTCAGGGTCAACCCCATTGGTCTTGACAGTGTCACAGATTTGCAAGAATTCAGCTAAAAATTGATGAGGATCTTCCAATGGAAGTCCATGGAACTTGCAATTTTGTTGCATTAGAGAAACTAATTGAGGCTTAAGCTCAAAGTTGTTTACTCCAATGGCAGGGATAGAGATGCTTCTCCCATAGAAGTCGGGAGTAGGTGCAGTAAAGTCACCCAGCACCTTCCTTGCATTGTTGGCATTGTTGTTGTTTTCGGCTGCCATGTCCTCTTCTTGTTTGAAGATTTCTGTTAGGTCCTCTACAGAGAGTAGTGCTTTAGCTTCTCTTAGCTTTCGCTTCAAGGTCCTTTCAGGTTCAGGGTCAGCCTCAACAAGAATGCTTTTGTCTTTGCTCCTGCTCATATGAAAGAAAAGAGAACAAGAAAGTATGGAATCCTCTATGTCACAGTATAGAGATTCCTTAAGGTGTCAGAGGAAAAGTAGAATAGAAGGAGAAGGTAGAAGAATTAGAACTTATCAAGAGGGATAGAGTTCGAATTGTGTATTGAGGAGGAGTGTTAGTCCATAAATAGAAGGATGTGAGAAGAAGGGAAGAACTTTCGAAAATAAAATAAAAGATTTTAAAATGATTAAAAGAAATTTTGAAAATTTGATGAATGATTTTCGAAAATTAAAGTTGGGATAGAAATAAAGTGATTTTGAAAAATATTTTAAAATTAGAAATCAAAAAGATATGATTGAAAACTATTTTGAAAAAGATGTGATTAAAAAGATATGATTGAAAAACAATTGTTTTAAAAAGATATGATTTTTAAAATTAATGACTTGGCTAACAAGAAATTTAAAAGATATGATTCAGACATTAAACCTTTCTCACCAGAAATGGCAACATACTTGAAATGTTGAATCAAATCATTAATTGTTAGCAAGTATTTTTGAAAAATGGAAAGAAATTGATTTTGAAAAGATATGATTGAAAAGATATGATTTGAAAAAGATTTGATTTTGAAAAATTATGAAAACTTGAAAAAATTTGCATTAAAAATAAAATCTTCCCTCTTGTGCCATCCTGGCGTTAAACGCCCAGAATGGTATCCATTCTGGCGTTTAACGCCCAAAATGCTACCCTTTTGGGCATTAAACGCCCAGCCAGGTACCCTGGCTGGCGTTTAAACGCTAGTTTTCCTTCCTCACTGGGCGTTTTGAACGCCCAGCTTTTTCTGTGTAATTCCTCTGTTGTATGTTCTGAATCTTCAATTCTCTGTATTATTGACTTGAAAAGACAAAAATTAAAAAAATTTTGAATTTTTAATGATGAGGAATAATCAAAATGCAACTAAAATCAAATAAACAATGCATGCAAGACACCAAACTTAGAAGTTTGTATACTATTGATACTAAGAAATTGAGAATGCATAACAAAACACACAAAACAAGAGAATTTAAAGATCAGAGCAAGGAAATCATCAAGAACATCTTGAAGATCAATGAAGACACATGAATGAATTCGAAAAATGCAAGAAGAACAGAAACATGCAATTGACACCAAACTTAAAATGAGACACTAGACTCAAACAAGAAACATAAAATATTTTTGAGTTTTATGACTTTGTAATTTTTTTTGGATTTTTCGAAAATTATGTGGAAAAGAAAATAAAGAGATTCAAAATTTTTAATAGGAATTCCAGGAATCATGCAATGTTAGTCTAAAGCTTTAGTCTAAAGAGATTAGACATGGCTAGCCAAGCTTCAGCAGGACATTACATTCAAGAGCTAAATTGATGAAAATCAATCAGCTTTGGTGATGATAAGAACATCACCTTGAAACTCTAGAATTCATTCTTAAAAATTCTGAAGAAAAATACCTAATCTAAGCAACAAGATGAACCGTCAGTTGTCCAAACTCAAACAATCCCCAGCAACGGCACCAAAAACTTGGTGCAAGAAATTGTGATCATCAATGGCGCCATCAACATGGTACGCTCAATTGCAATCTCAACTCTTTATCACAACTTCGCACAACTAACCCGCAAGTGCACTGGGTCGTCCAAGTAATAAACCTTACGCGAATAAGGGTCGATCCCACGGAGATTGTTGATATGAAGCAAGCTATGGTCATCTTGTAAATCTCAGTCAGGCGGATTCAAATGGTTATGGAGGATTGATAATTAAAAGATGAATAAAACATAAAATAAAGATAGAGATACTTATGTAATTCATTGGTGAGAATTTCAGATAAGCGTATGGAGATACTTTGTCCCTTCCGTCTCTCTACTTTCCTACTGTCTTCATCCTATCCTTCTTACTCCTTTCCATGGCAAGTAGTATGTTGGGCATCACTGTTGTCAATGGCTACAGTCCCGTCCTCTCAGGAAAAATGTTCAACGTGCTATGTCACAGCACGACTATTCATCTGTCGGTTCTCGATCATGTCGGAATAGAATCCAGTGATTCTTTTGCATCTGTCACTAACGCCCAACAATCGCGAGTTTGAAGCTCGTCACAGTCATTCAATCCTTGAATCCTACTCAGAATACCAGAGACAAGGTTTAGACCTTCTGGATTCTCAAGAATGCCGCCATCAATTCTAGCTTATACCACGAAGATTCTGATTAAGGAATCCAAAAGATATCCACTCAATCTAAGGTAGAACGGAGGTGGTTGTCAGGCACACGTTCATAGGTGAGAATGATGATGAGTGTCACGGATCATCACATTCATCAAGTTGAGGAACAAGTGATATCTTAGAACAAGAATAAGCTGAATTGAATAGAAGAACAATAGTAATTGCATTAATACTCAAGGTACAGCAGAGCTCCACACCTTAATATATGGTGTGTAGAAACTCCACCGTTGAAAATACATAAGTGATAATGGTGATCATTGGCTTCGGCCCCAGAGAGGGAACCAGAAGAACCAAGATGAAAATACAAAAGCAAAAGGTCTTATTTATAGAGAACTAGTAGCTTAGGGTTTACAGAAACGAGTAAATGACATAAATATCCACTTCCGGGCCCACTGGTGTGTGTTTGGGCTGAGCATTAAAGCTTCTATGTGTAGAGATTTTCTTGGAGTTAAAGGCCAGCTTTTGTGCCAGTTTGGGCGTTTAACTCCTACTTCTGTGCCAGTTCCGTCGTTTAACGCCGGGCAGTCTTGAGCTGATTTGGAATGCCTGTTTGGGCCATCAAATCTCAGGCAAAGTATGAACTATTATATATTGATGGAAAGCCTAGGATATCTACGTTCCAACGCAATTGAGAGCGTGCCAATTGGGTTTCTGTAGCTCCAGAAAATCTACTTCGAGTGCAGGAAGGTCAGAATCCAACAGAATCTGCAGTCCTTTTCAGCCTCTAAATCAGATTTTTGCTCAGGTCCCTCAATTTCAGCCAGAAAATACCTGAAATCACAGAAAAACACACAAACTCATAGTAAAGCCTAGAAAAGTGAATTTTAAACAAAAACTAATAAAAATATAATAAAAACTAACTAAAACATACTAAAAATATACTAAAAACAATGCCAAAAGGCGTATAAATTATCCGCTCATCACACACACATGGTTCACGCGTGCGCGCGACATGGAGAAAATTGCAGTGACGCGTGCGTGTGCCTGATGCATACGCGTGACACGCCAAAATGACCAGCGACGCGAACGCGTGATTGACGCGTACGCGTGACATGTGCGATATGCAGAATTAACAGAAAAAGCTGGGGGCGATTTCGGGCCATGTTTTGACCCAGTTTTTGGCCCAAAAACACAGACTAAAGCAAGGGAACATGCAGGGACTCAACCCATATTCTCATTAGCATATTTTTAGTTTAGTTTTGGGAATCTAGAGGGAATTCTATTTCTTCCTCTAGGTTTTCTTCACATTCATAGTTGTAGAGTTTTAGTGCTTTGCTTTGGATATTGAGAGAATTTATTACCTCCGTTGGAGCTTCCTCATTCTAGTTTGTCTCTCCACTCTTTTATTGCCCATTGACTCTATTTAGATAAATATGTTCATGATTTTGGAATTTATTGATGCAAAGAACCATTTTTTACTTTTAATTGATTTTTAGTTATTAATTATCATGTCTTTCTTGTATTCCTCTCTTAATTCTGTGAAAGTTATATTCATGATAATGGAGTAGTTCCCTAACTTAATTGGGAGTTGATTAAAAGGAAAACCTTGAGTTGGAATACTCAAATGTTAATATTAATTGGAAGTTGTTGGCTAATTCTCCTGTCTTCGACTCTAATCCCTTCTTAGGAAAGGATTAGGACGCAAGCGATAGGATTAGTTTGAGAGTACTTGACGTTTCCTTATTATATAAGGGATAACTAAGTAGGATAACAATCCTTTTATTATTACACTTGAGAGAGTTCAACAGGGATAGAACTTCCATTTAATCCTCTCCCGGTCAAGGCTTTTATCTAAATTACATAAATTCTCAATCATTTATTTCTCTATTTCTCAAACTCAAAAATCTCTTGGAAAATCTCTGATTAATAAAATAGCACTCTTTCCGCAACTCATTGGGAGACGACCTGGGATTCATACTCCCAGTATTTTATTTCTAAATTTTGTAACAACCCCTTCTAATTTGATACGCGAAATCAAGATTGGTTAAGAGCTATACTTGCAACGTTGTTTTCTCTATAAACTCTTGATCGGTGATTTTTCCTTACGTCAATTTTTGGTTGATAAACCACTATTTTATGGTTTATCTTGTGCTCAATTGAGTGGTTTTTATCAAATCCTTGCCCACTTATTCATATGATTTGCAAGGTTTTACAATTCCTTCCTAGTTTTGTTCTGTGATTGAAAACTTGCTTCCTAAAGTCTTTAATTTGTGTATTTTAAGTCTCTTTTATACCATTCGATGCTGTGATCCGTGTGTTAAGTGTTTCAGGCTTTATAGGGCAGGAATGGCTTAGAGGATGGAGAGGAAGCTTGCAAAGAAATGGAAGGAACACAAGAAACTAAGGAGATAACCAACGAGTAGCGATGCGCACACATGGCTCATGCGTGCGCGCGACATGGAGAAAATTGCAGTGACGCGTGCGCGTGCCTGACGCGTACGCTGACACGCCAAAATGACCAGTGACACAAATGCATCACTGATGCGTACGCGTGACATGCACGATCTGCAGAATGAAGAGAAAATGCTGGGAGCAATTTTGGGCCGTGTTTTGACCTAGTTTTCGGCCCAGAAACACAGACTAAAGCAAGGGAACATGTAGGGACTCAACACACATTCTCATTAGCATGGTTTTAGTTTAGTTTTGGGAATCTAGAGATAATTCTACTTCTTTCTCTAGGTTTTCTTCACATTCATAGTTGTAGAGTTTTAGTGCTTTGCTTTGAATATTGAGAGAATTTATTACCTCCGTTGGAGCTTCCTCATTCTAGTTTGTCTCTCTACTCTTTACTCTTTTATTGTCCATTGACTCTGTTTAGATAAGTATGTTCATGATTTTGGGATTTATTAATGCAAAGAACCATTTTTCTTTTAATTGATTTTTAGTTATTAATTATCATGTCTTTCTTTTATTCCTCTCTTAATTATGTGAAAGTTATATTCATGATAATGGAGTAGTTCCCTAACTTGATTGGGAGTTGATTAAAAGGAAAACCTTGAGTTGGAATACTCAAGTGTTAATATTAATTGGAATTTATTGGCTAATTCTCCTGTCTTCGACTCTAATCCCTTCTTAGGAAAGGATTAGGACGCAAGCGATAGGATTAGTTTGAGAGTACTTGACTTTTCCTTATTATATAAGGGATAACTAAGTAGGATAACAACCCTTTTATTATTATACTTGAGAGAGTTCAACAGGGATAGAACTTCCATTTAATCTTCTCCCGGTCAAGGCTTTTATTTAAATTACATAAATTCTCAATCATTTATTTCTCTATTTCTCAAACTCAAAAATCTCTTGAAAAATCTCTAATTAATAAAATAGCACTCTTTCCGCAACTCGTTGGGAGACGACCTGTGATTCATACTCCAAGTATTTCATTTCTAAGTTTTGTAACAACCCCTTCTAAATTGATATGCGGAATCAACATTGGTTAAGAGCTATACTTGCAATGTTGTTTTCTCTATAAACTCTTGATATGTGATTTTTCCTTATGTTAAGACACTTAACAAAATTTGAGTTATATCAGGAACATATAGTAAATTAGTCAAAAGAAAACTAATCTTTTTATTTTTTATCATGAAGGATTGAATAAACATGAGCTAAGATACGCGTACCTTGGCCATTACCTACAAAGAGTTGGTCAGATTTAGGCGTGGATGATGTACGATTCAACAAATTCAGAGAGTCTGGAGTCACATGGTAGCTGGCTCCATAGTCTGGATACCAAACTGACTCATTGTAAGACTATGGATTGGTAAAATAGGCTTGAGGCTGATGAAACTGAGTTAATGGAGGTGGAGGTTGAGTAGTAGCGAGCATAGGAAATTTGTGACTGTTGCTGTTGTGAATTGGTTCCAAAAGCTTGAAAATTAAGGTCAAACTTATAAAAGCAGGTCTGGACTACATGACCTTGGCATCCACATAGATGACTATGTTTGTTGGATATGAAAATCATCCTCCACAAGCATTTCTTCCACCTCTATCTCTTCGAGAAAAATTTCCTTTTTTAGGTTGATAGTCATGGGTTGCATTGGATTGTGCAAGATTAGCCAAAGGAATTCCTCCTTGTGGTTTTTTTAACCATTCCAACATATCATCAAAGGCTCTCAAAAAAGATTAAGCTTTAGCTACTTTGTAGGTGTGGAGTTTAACATCACTAAAGTGATATAAACTATGTATTCTTTGGGTAATCCATCAAGTATAGCTGATACATGATCATCTTTCTGTACTCTATATCCAATAGTAAACAAAGAATCCACTATCTTTTGAATATTAGATAGGTAATCAGAGACTGAACCTATCTTTTTAATGCATTTGAGCTAAACTTTTAAGCTTTGGATGTGAGTTACTGATGATTCTGAGAAATAATCATGCAAAGTGTTCTAGATGTCAAAGAAATGTGTGCAGTGAAGAATTCTATTCTTGAATGGTGTTGTGACCAAAGCTAGAATCCAGGTAGAAAGGGATAAATCATCAAGATGCCATTCTTTGAAGGTAGTTATCTCAATCTTGGTTTTCTTTGCTGCATCTTTTTCAAATTGATGGTAATTTTTTTACCCGACGAATTTATTGCCATATCTGCCGGTATTTAGCATTTTTCTTGTAATAACTTTGCAAATCTGTCTTTGTGGTCTATAAATAGAATAATATATAGAAGTGAAAAAGGGACTTTAAACTGAACACTACACCATCACACAAAACTCTATAATATCCAAAGTCACATTGATACCAAGGAGATTCATGGAGTGCAAGTGCATGTAAGTATCTGGAGTCAATTTTCTTTTATTCATTTTATTTTCATTACCTTAATTTTCCCTTTTATTTTTAGTTTATTTCGTTTTATTTCTTTTCATTTCTTTTAGATATTTTAATTTCTTTTGTTCATTTATTTTAAACTTTAACTTGCTTGTTATTTCATTTACTATTTTTATTTATTTCATTTCTTTCCCTTCTTGTTATTTTTATTTTTACGTTGTTTATTTATTTATTTTTTTTGTCAAACATTTTATTTTCAAGTTTTACTTCGCTTTATCTATTTTTTTTACTTTTTCAATTTATCACAAATATTTCGATATACATAGATTCGATACATACGCTAAGTAATTTCTAGATCGATTTCACTCTTTTTTAAAAGAGTCGTATTTTCTCTTCGAACTGAAATTTTAATACAAGTTTAATCCGACACCCTATCGAGATTACTAAAAATCAAGTGAAATAGTTGTTTATGAGAATAAATTCTTATAATTGTTTTCTATATCCGTAGCTATCTATTTTGAGACACGAATTATAGCCCATTACGGCCAAATTATAACGGATGAATGTGGAAACTCAGGTGCAGTCAACTTCATGTGAAGTTGATAACTGAGAGCCTTTAGATGAAAATTTAGTCAAATTAATCAAATTATTTAACGGTTCTTAACTATCAACTTCATGTGAAGTTGACTACACCTGATTTTTCACCTCGATGAATCATTAGTTATGAATGGATGGGAGTTCATATTTTAATTTTATTGTTAAGTGTTGATAATATGAAATATATTCTCATATAATATCAGTCAATTATTTACTCTCATAATCATAACCCGAATGTATTGTTCATATGAATTTAGAAACGGCATTGACATTGTATATGTTTTTATTTAATTTGTTAACTTATAGTATAACATGTTATTATTCAATATAAAATATTCATAAAATGTATTGTTCGGTTGTTCGGGTGAATGACGGTTCGAATGAAGTCGGGCCTGGAGCGACTGGTTGTGAAGAGGAATCTAGACTTGTGCGCGAGTTCCACGAGGAGGAAGGTTGTGCGAGTCGTCGGTGGGTCGGAGGGTGAGGCCACCTGTAAGGACACTCCGATGCTAAAATCAGAGTCCGTACAATACAGAAAAAAATTAGGGTAAAAGGTGACGTACCTCTAGGGAGAGGTAGGTCCCTCCCTATTTATACTCCGAACTCGGGTAGGCCCATTCTTTTGGACTCGTCCATCTAGAAGTTTCTACAAGCTGTCTAGGTCCTCCATCAGTCATGAGGTGGCACGTGGGTCACCTCTAGGCGCAGGTGGAATGCTCGGTGGCCGGAGGATCTGCAAGTGGACCCATGGCCCTAGTTGGGCCGGACCAGAACAATGCCCCCAATGTACCAAGTCGCGAGGCTTGGAACTCGTGGTTGGTACGTTCTATCTTCTTGCGCTTTCCTAGGCCGGGTCCTTCTTAGTTCGGGAACCCGTTGATGAGATCCACGTCTCCAGTGTCCGTGAGTTGCCTTCAACCGTTACTTGGGACGTTATGTTGATTTCTGTGCCGAGAGCATTTATTTCCCTTTATGACTGATTTGAAAGCAGAGAGAAAAGTCCATTATACCCTTGTCTTTTCGCACTCCCTTCTGACGGTTACCATTTTGCATTCCTTACTCTTGCCTTCACAACTCCCCACTTCCCATTTGCTTCTACCATTTTTACCTTCTCTCTCTATTGTTGCTATAATTTTCCAGTTTCCATTCTATCCTTGGCTTGCTGTGAATTTCGCTACATTCACCTACATTTTCCTATCCTCCATCACCTCTTTCTACCTCATCTCTGGTAAGTACTTTACTTTTTATACATGCTTTACTCTTCTTTCCTTGTTGATTATTGCATTTGTCTCCTCATGGCTTTTGTTTGGTTTGTGTTTGCTTGGATTAGCCTTGCTCATGTTAGATAGTTCTTAGGAGAGTACCATAGGCGTCTTTTTCCTGGATTTAGGCCTTGAACTAAAGCAAATAGTGTAGAGTAGTAACGTAATAGAATATAGTTCAATCTTTTCACTTTCCTCTGAATTTCTAACTTCCCGAGTTGACTTAAGTGGTTCTCCCACTGTAGGTATGGCACATGCGGCATGCAATGTTATGGACGGCTACATTTAGGTTACCCCCGACGTGACAGGCACGACTTCCCAGATAACCCAAGAGTAGCTACAGGAATTTTATAAGTTCAGAGCCTTGTGTGGAGGCAGGCCGAAAGAGGCAAATTACAATGTTTTCACCCCGAGGGATCGTGAATGTATATGCCATATCAGCTTATCCTCTCCCCTGGTTTCTGACTGGCTATGGATGTACAAACCCATGTTCACCACGTTAGGTGTTCGCCTTTCCTTTTCTCCTTTTGTCATGGCTCTCCTGAACCGATGTGACGTCGCCCCGTCACAACTTCATCCAAATAGCTGGGCTGCCATCCGTTGCTTTGAGATGGTATGTGAATACCTGGAGCTCCCAGCCCCGTTAATATATTTCTTTACCTCTTTTTACTCACAAACCCCACCCGAGAAAGCAAGCACCAAAAGAGCTACCTCTCCTTCTGGTCTGTCCAGAATTGGAGAATCTTTAGACTTTTCGAAGATTCCTTTCATGGCTTCAAAAGCATTTACTTAAAGGTTAGGCCAACACAGGATTGCCACCCATTCTGGCTTACTCTTGAGGGCAAAAGATGGATTCCAACGTATTGGAGCTTTGACACCGGCTCTAATTATCTAATAAAAATGACCTATGAGAGAATAGGTCAGCAAGGTTGGCAAATCACCGATCTTTTGTTAGCGATTTTTGGCTCCAAAAGTTTTAATCCTCATCTGTTGATGGGCGACTGGGAAGTTGGGCACGAATGCGTGGGTAAGGCCTGAACTTCATCATTATTTTGTTTTCCCAATTAACTTGTCCATTTTGCTATCTTGAATCTTCTTATTTTTCCAATTTCCTAATTTGGATTTTTCTTTTATTTTCTTGTAGTTGCTATGGCTGCTGGGAATACAACCATGTCTCGCTTGATGACCCACTTCTTCCCTGCGGAAGACAACGATGATCACAGCTTAGCAACTTCTTCAGTTGAACCCGAGTCCCAAGCCATTGGTGCAGGCAACACTCAACCTTGTCTTTCTATCGAGGTGCCCCCTAAAAATCCCAAGGAGAATCCTACTGCCAACGAGGAAGACCCAGGTAAAGGGGTGCAGGTTGAGGATGATGCTGAGTTGACTATTATCACCAATCCAAAGAAGAGAAAAATAATCCCTGGCTTGGGAAAAGTTCTTACGATTATGGAGAAGAACTTTGATGCAGGGTACTTCATTGATTCCCAGCTTCTCCCGGGTATTGAGTTGTTCTTCCGAGATAAGGACTTGTTCGCATAGGCCAGGTGGACTTACCGAAGGATGTTAAAAACTTGAAGGTCGAGCCTGTATTGGCGCAAGGTCAAGTCTTGAAGGAGAAACTTAGGATTTCCCAGAAGGATGTTACCAACTTGAAGGCCAAAGAAGAATCTCTTAAGATCCGACTTGTCGAGGAGGAGAGAAAATCCAGGGAGAACGCTGTCGAGATCAATCGGTTGGTCGAATGTAACCTTTCACTTTCCCACGATCTCAACACTGCCCGTGGTCAGGTCATCGTCGCAGAGGGGAAAGTGAAGGAGTTGGAGGAGAAGCTTGCTGAGGCCAAGAGGACGACCGATCTTGCTAAACAGGAGGCTTTAGTGATGAAGAAAAAGAATAAAGAGATTGTCAAGGACACCCAAGAAACTATCCAAGCTACCGAAGAGGTGATTAAAGATCAAGTCTCCCTCCTCGCTCCTGACTTTGACACCTTGGCCGTTGGAGCTTTCAAGATGATCCAAGATGGAAAGATTGTTGATATTCCAAGGAAGTGAAGAGCTACATAACTTGTACTTTTCTTTTAAATATGTTATACTCTTTCAACTAATGGGCCGATGTGATACCCTCTTTTTGTAGCAAACAATTTATTTTCTTGCTTTCTTGGTAGGCCGTTGTTATGACCATTATGTTTAAAACAAGTTTTAGCTTGTTACTAGGCCGATATGGTGCCATTCCGAACTACCATTTTAATGCTTTTGATTCTTGGAATCGTTCTTGTCACTTTAGGTAGTTATATGTCTTTTACTTATTTATTGGATATTCACTCGTTGTGGTGTTGTGGTGCCCGGGGTGATTGGTCCCGAACTTCCATTTTTACAACTTGATGAAAATTAACGAGAATAAATTTAATCAACTCGCTATTAATAATGGGCCTCGTCAAAACCCCTCGCCGCTATCTCGCATAGAGGGCTAGGGAAAAGAGTGCCTCCTTTATGATGACCATATGAAAATACATGAGTTCTTTATAACAAGTATTTTAAAAGAACAAAAAGCATCTAACAAAGGAATAGTAAAGTAAAGGATGGCAATAAATTGAAATAGGGGTGAAGAATAACCGTCAAGTCGGGATGTTGGCCTTTAAAAGCAAAATATCTTCAACTTTGCCACATTCCAAGATTTTAGAACCTCTTTCCTATCCAACCGCTCTAGCTTATAGGCGCATTTTCTGAGAACGTCTCTTACCCTTTATGATCCTTCCCAATTGGCTTCTAGCTTGCCTTCTCCTGGAGTTAATGGGCCAATGTCGTTATGCTGCAACACTAGCTCACCCTCTTCAAAGCTCCTATTTAGAACCTTGCGATTGTAATGCAAGGCTATCCTCTATTTTCAATGCCGCTTCCGACAAGTGGGTCATCTCCCTTGTTTCGTCAATTAAGTCTTTTTCGATCGCTTCACTACCTCCACCTAGGATCAACCTTGGACTTGGTTCTCTGATCTCCATAGGGATAACCGCGTCAACACTGTAGGTAAGCCATAAAGGTGTCTCCCTGGTGGAGAATTACGGTGTTGTCCTATAGAACCATAAAACAGAGGCCAACTCGTTAGCCCAAGAGCCCTTTCTTTGGTCAAGATGCTTCTTTAATCCACTAAGGATAATTTTTTTTGCTGCCTTGGATTGCTCGTTACTCTGGGGTGGTTCCACCGAGAAAAATTTCTTCTTGATCTCTAATTCAGTCAAGAACTCCCCAAACTTCTTATCGGAAAATTGTGTCCCATTGTCCGAGATCACAACCTCTGGTATTCCAAACATAGCAATGACTTGCCTCCAGAGAAATTTTTGACAATTTGCAGAGGATATCCAACCGCTCTAGCTTATAGGCGCATTTTCTGAGAACTTCTCTTACCCTTTATGGTCCTTCCCAATTGGCTTCTAGCTTGCCTTCTCCTGGAGTTAATGGGCCAATGTCGTTATGCTGCAATACTAGATCACCCTCTTCAAAGCTCCTATTTAGAATCTTGTGATTGTAACGCAAGACTATCCTCTATTTCAATGCCGCTTCTGACAAGTGGGTCATCTCCCTTGTTTCGTCAATTAAGTCTTTTTCGATCGCTTCACTACCTCCACCTAGGATCAACCTTGGACTTGGTTTTCTGATCTCCATAGGGATAACCGCGTCAATACTCTATAGGTAAGCCATAAAGGTGTCTCCCTGGTGGAGAATTACGGCGTTGTCCTATAGAACCATAAAACAGAGGCCAACTCGTTAGCCCAAGAGCCCTTTCTTTGGTTAAGATGCTTCTTTAATCCACTAAGGATAATTTTTTGCTGCCTTGGATTGCTCGTTAATCTGGGGGTGTTCCACCGAGAAAAATTTCTTCTTGATCTCTAATTCAGTTAAGAACTCTCCAAACTTCTTATCGGAAAATTGTGTCTCATTGTCCGAGACCACAACCTCTGGTATTCCAAACATAGCGATGACTTGCCTCCAAAGAAATTTTTGACAATTTGCAGAGGATATACGCTAATAGCTCCACCTCCATCCACTTCATGTAATAAACAATGGTCACAATGAGGTACTTGACTTGTCCTAGGGGCTACCAGGAACGGTCCCAAGAGGTTGATTCTCCACTGGGAAAAAGGTCGGAAAGCCATCAAGGAACTTAACTCTTCTGCTGGGGCCTTGTGGAAATTCTCATTCTCATGGCATTTCTTGCATTTCATTAAGAACACCTGGGCATCCGCCATCATCGCAGGCCAATAATACTCGGCTCTAACAAGCTTCTTGGCTAACGTCTTTCCTCCAATGTGGTGCCCGCAGCACCCTTCATGAACCTCACTTAAGATGTAGTCCGCTTGGTCAGGACACAAATATTTCAAAAGGGGCTGATCAAATCCTCATTTGTACAACTAACCTTATATTACTACGTACTTAAAAACTTCTCTCCTTATTGCTTTAGCCTCCTTTTCATCTCTAGGGAGTGCCCCGTCTTTGAGGAAGTAATGGATTGGGATGATCCAAGAGAGAGCGTCTGGGACCAGGGCCAAGTAGAGGGTCACCGATGGTTCCTTCACCAAACCCTGAATGAGAGAGCGGTTTCCCGCTTCAGGCTTGGTGCTTGCCAATTTTGACAAGAAATCGGCTCTAGCATTTCACTCCCTTAGAACATGTTGGACCACTACCTCCTCAAAGCCCTCACATAGCCTTTTTATCTTCTCTAAATACTTTTGTATTAAAGGGTCCCTGGCCTGGTAGGTTCCATTCAGTTGAGAAGTCACGACTTAGGAGTTGCTGTTGACTTCAAGTCTTGTTGCTTCGACCTCTTTGGCTAAGGTTAAGCCCCCTATCAAGGTCTCATATTCCGTTTGGTTGTTTGAGACCGGAAACTCAAATTTGATAAATTGCTTGTAAGTCATTCCTTCCGAGCTTTCTTAATGATCCCTACTCCTCCAACCGATTGGTTGGACGCCCCGCCAACATGGAGCTTCCACCGTGTTCCCGGGTTTTTGGGGGCATCACCGGCCACTTCCACCAAGAAATCAACCATTGCTTGTGCCTTGATCGCATGTCGAGGTTCATATCAGATGTCATACTTGGACAATTCTATTGCTCATGTCATCATGTGCCCCGCCAGGTCGGGTTTCTGCAAGATTTGCCAAATGGCCTGGTCAGTTCTTAACGTGATCGGGTGCCTTTGAAAATATTGTCTTAGTCTCTGGGAGAAGACTAGCAAAGTGTAAGCCAACTTTTCTAACTTGGTGTACTGATGAGAGAACTTTTGCGTGGTCTAGAAATTTGCGGATAAATCCTCATTGCAAGTATAGTTTCTAAACCTTCAAAAGTCCTTTCATACAAATGTTTTGGTTGTCACAAGTAACAAACCCCCTTGAAATTGATAACCGAGTATTCAAACCTCGGGTCGTCTTCTCAAGGAATTGCAGGGAGGTATGTTCTTATTATTGGTTATGAGTTTGTAAATTAGGGGTTTTAGAAATTAGGGAGCAGTATGTTGCATAAGAAGAAATAAAATAAATAAATAACTATAAAATAAACTCTTGGCAAGGTATGAAAACAGGAAGTCCTATCCTGGTTATCCTTATCAATTGTAAAGAGAATTGGATTCTTCTCCCACTTTGTTAACCTCTAACTATGAAGGTAAGTTAGGTGGATGAATTAATTCTGATTCCTCAGGTCCTAATCTTTCCATGGGAAAGACTAGAGTTATTGGAACTTGAATTAATTCTTGAAGAATTCCAATTTTCAATCAACAATGAGTTTGATAACTCAAGGGTCACCAATTATTTAACCAAAGCCAAAAGGGAAAAATAAATCTAAATTGAATTGAAAGCAATCTTAAACAGAATAAAACAATCATAATCTGAAATACCTCAAAATGCATTAATAAAAGAAATCAATTCTAACATGAAGTTCGTAAACCAAAATTAACAAACTGAAATAAAATAATAGAATAAATAAAGAACCTGGGATTGAGAGTCACTCCTAAAACTAAGAGAAATCCTAAATCCTAATACTAAGAGAGAGGAGAGAACTTCTCTCTCTAAAAACTACATCTAAAACATGAAAAGTGAATTATGAGAGCCTCTCTATGAATGGATACATTCGTCCACTTTATATCCTCTAATCTGTGTTTTCTGGGTCACAAACTGGGTCGAAAACAACCCAGAAATCGCTGGAGAAGATTTCAAATACGCTGATTTCCGTCACTGCAATGTGGCCGCATGGATCACGCGGTCGCGTCGCCTAGCTTCAGGAAAACTATAACATATTATATATCAAATCGAAGCCCCGGACGTTAGCTTTCCAACACAACTGGAACCGCGTCGTTTGGACATGTGTAGCTAAAGTTATAGCCGTTTGAGTGCGAAGAGGTCAGGCTGGACAGCTTAGCAATTTCTCCAACTTCTTGTATTCCTTCCACTTTCGCATGCTTCCTTTCCATCCTCTGGGCCATTCCTGCCCTGTAATCTCTGAAATCACTTAACACACATATCAAGGCATCTAATGGTAATAAGAGAGGATTAATAATAAGCAAATAAAAGATCAAAGAGGCACGTTTTCAATCATAGTACAAAATCAGGAAGGAAATATAAAACTATGCAAATATTATGAATAAGTGGGTAAAGAGTTGATAAAATCCACTCAATTGAGCACAAGATAAACCATAAAATAGTGGTTTATCATGTACCTCAACTCCGCTCCTTGGAGCACTTTGCTTATGAAGTACACTAGTTACTGGATTTTATCTTCCTCTCGAACCAAAATGGCTGCAATAGCCTCATCCGTCACCGCCAGGTAGAGGTACATGATCTCCCTTTCTTTTGGCTTACCAAGCACTGACAGTTCTGACAAGATCCTCTTAAAGTGGTTTAAGGCTTCCTCACAAGCTGGAGTCCACTCGAAAGCTATCCCTTTCTTTATCAGGTTGAAGAAAGGTAGGGCTTTTGCTGCCGAGGAACCGAGGAAACGAGATAAAGTTATGAGCCTCCCTGCCAGTATGGACGTCCTTGACGCAACCAGGGCTTGAGATCCAGAGAATGGCTTCGCACTTATCCGGGTTAGCCAGCATATCATCGACGTAGACTTACACCTACTTGCCAATGTGATCTTTGAAGACTTTACTCATTAATCTTTGACAAGTACCCCCCGCATTCTTCAGCCCAAAAAGCATGGCCTTGTAACAGTAGGTCCCTATTGGTGTTATGAATACCATTTTTTCCTCGTTAGGACAGTGCATTGGGATCTAGTTGTATCCTGAATATGCATCTATGAAGCTCAAAAATCGGTACCCTATAGCAACATTTACTAGGGCATCAATGTTGGAAAGAGGGAATGAATCTTTTGGACATGCTTTATTGATGTCTGAATAGCCGATTGATGAGTGGATATTTTATACGCATTTTGGGGGTAATTTCATGTAGTTTTTTGTATGTTTTAGTTAGTTTTTAGTATATTTTTATTAGTTTTTAGGCAAAATTCATATTTCTAGACTTTACTATGAGTTTGTGTGTTTTTCTGTGATTTCAGGTATTTTCTGGCTGAAATTGAGGGAGCTGAGCAAAAATCTGATTCAGGCTGAAAAAAGATTGCTCTCAATTGGGTTGGAAAGTAGACATCCAGGACTTTCCAGCAATATATAATAGTCCATACTTTGCTCGAAGATAAACGACGTAAACTGGCGTTTGACGCCAGTTCCACGTTCTATTCTGGCGTTAAACGCCAGAAACAGGTTGCAATTTGGAGATAAACGCCCAAAACAGGTTACAACCTGACGTTCAACTCTAGAAATAGTCCAGGCACGTGAAAAGCTCAAGTCTCAGCCCCAGCACACATCTAGTGAGCCCTAGAAGTGGATTTCTGTACTATCTATCTCAGTTTACTCATTTTCTGTAAACCTAGGTTACTAGTTTAGTATTTAAACAACTTTTATCGACTTATTTTATGCATCATGACATTTTTAGATCTGAACTTTGTACTCTTTGACGGCATGAGTCTCTAAACTCCATTGTTGGGGGTGAGGAGCTCTGCTGTGTCTCGATGGATTAATGCAATTATTTCTATTCTTCATTCAAACACGCTTGTTTCTATCTAAGATATTCATTCACCCTTCAATATGATAAATGTGATGATCCGTGACATTCATCATCATTCTCAACCTATGCACGCGTGCCTGACAACCACCTCCATTCTACAATAGATTGAATGAGTATCTCTTGGATTCTTTAATCAGAATCTTCGTGGTATAAGCTAGAATCCATTGGTAGCATTCTTGAGAATCCAAAAAGTCTAAACCTTGTCTGTGGTATTCCGAGTAGGATTCAGGGATTGAATGACTATGACGAGCTTTAAACTCACAAGGGTTGGGCGTAGTGACAGACGCAAAAGGATCAATGGATCCTATTCCAGCATGAGTGAGAACCGACAGATGATTAGCCATGTGGTGACAGCGCACCTGGACCATTTTCACTGAGAGGACGGATGGTAGCCATTGACAACGGTGATCCACCAACACACAGCTTGCCATAGGGGGAACCTTGCGTGTGTGAAGAAGAAGACATGGGGAAAGCAGAGATTCAGAAGACAAAGCATCTCCAAAACTCCAACATATTCTCCATTACTGCATAACAAGTATTATTTAATTCATGCTTTCTTGTTCATTTGCAAGTCAACTGATAATTATAATTGATATCCTGACTAAGAGTTACAAGATAATCATAGCTTGCTTCAAACCAACAATCTCTGTGGGATCGACCCTTACTCACGTAAGGTATTACTTGGACGACCCAGTGCACTTGCTGGTTAGTGGTACGAGTTGTGAAAAGTGGGATCGACCCTTACTCACGTAAGTTTTTGGCACCGTTGTCGGGGATTGTTCGAGTTTGAACAACTGACGGTTTATCTTGTTGCTTAGAATAGGAAAATTTTGTCTTTTGGGTCAGAGTCTTTTATTTTCTTTTCAAAAATATTATTTTTCTTTATTAATTTTTAGTTTTTCTGTGCGTTTAGTGTCATGTTTTAAGTTTGGTGTCAATTGCATATTTTTCTTTGTCTTTCAATTTTCGAATTGCATGTTCTTTGTTCTTCCTTGATCTTCAAATTGTTCTTGTAAATTTTTCTTGTTTGATCTTTAATTTTTTCTTGTTCTGTGTCTTTTCTTGTTTTTCTTGTGCTTTTTTAAAATATCAGTTTTCAAAAAATTTTATTTATTAAATACCTTATTAAAACACGTTAAATTTATAGCTCAGTTGGCTAGAGCGTGGTGCTTGTGTTCTTGGTAATTGGGTATCTTCCTTTTAAAACTTTTTCAAAAATAATTTTTCTTTGATTAAATCTTGTGCCAAACTTTAAGTTTGGTGTTCTCTTGTTAATTTTCTTTAATTTTTGAAAATTTTATTTTGGTTTTTTAAAAATTTTAAGTTTGGTGTTCTTTCTTTTGTTCTTGTTGTTCTTGTGAGTCTTCAAGGTGTTCTTGAGTCTTCTTTGTGTTTTGATCTTAAAATTTTTAAGTTTGGTGTGCCTTGGTGTTTTTCCTCCAAAATTTTCGAAAATAAGGAGCATTGGATCTAAAAAGTTTAAGTCTTGTGTCTTTTGTGTGTTTTTCTCTTTCATAATAAAATTCAAAAATAAAAAAATATCTTTTCTAACTATTTTTAAGCAAATATTTCGAAATTTTTCATAAAAATTCAGATTTCAATTTCAAAATTTTATCTTATCATATCTTAGTTGTAAAGTTTTTAAAATCATATATTTTTCAAAAATATCATAACCACTTTCTCCCTCCTCACTTTTTCAAAAATCTTCATAAAATATTTTCAAATCTTTTTTTTTATTTTTTTAGCTTTTATTTATTTTATTTTATTTTATTGTTTCAAATTTTTTTTAAATATAATAAAATAAATAAAATAAATCCACGTCATCTCCCTTTCTCCATCATGGACCTATGTGGAAATGAACAGTCCAGAAGGACTCTGGGATCATATGCTAACCCCACTACTGCTTTATATGGGAGTAGTATCTATATACCCTCCATCGGAGTCAGTAGTTTTGAGTTGAATCCTCAGCTCATTATCATGGTGCAGCAAAGTTGCCAGTATTCCGGTCTTCCACAAGAAGAACCTACAGAGTTTCTGGCACAGTTTTTACAAATTGCTGACACAGTACATGATAAGAAAGTAGATCAGGATGTCTACATATTATTACTGTTTTCATTTGCTGTAAAAGACCAAGCTAAGAGGTGGTTAAATAACCAACCTAAGGCTAACATAAGGACATGGAAACAACTGTCAAAAAAATTCATATTTCCATCCAAAACGGATGACACAGCTAAGGCTGAACATCCAAGGCTTTAAACAAGGAGATAATGAATCTCTTTATGATGCCTGAGAGAGATACAGAGAGATGCTAAGAAAATGCCCCTCTAAAATGTTTTCAGAGTGGGTGCAGTTAGACATCTTCTATTATGGGCTTACAGAGAAAGCTCAGATTTCTTTGGACCACTCAGCTGATGGATCTATACACATGAAAAAGACAATTGAAGAAGCTCAAGAGCTCATTGATACAGTTGCCAGAAATCAGCATCTATACCTAAGTAGTAAACTTTCCATGAAAGAAGAGACTAAAACAGTAACTGTTGAACTCAGTCCTGCAGAACAAGTTACTGAATTCAATCATCAATTAGATTTTCTAACAAAACAACTAGCCGAATTCAAGGAGATACTACAAGACACAAGAATGGCTAATATGAATATGGAAGTACAGCTGAAGCAAATAGAACAGCAGTTATCAAAAAAAATAATAGAAGAGTGCCAAGCAGTTCAATTAAGAAGTGAGAAAACATTAAATACCTCACTTCAAAGCAGCAGGAAGCCAAAAAATGAACAAACTACTACCCATAATCTCTCTGAGGACAGTAAGAGCCCAGAGAGGAATAATTCTGGTGCTCAAACGCCAGAAAAGGGTGAAGAGCTGGCATTAAACGCCCAACCCATGCTTAGTTTTGGCGTTCAAACGCCACAAACAGGCAATGAGTTGGCATTAAACGCCTAATGGAAGCTCAGTTCTGGTGTTCAAATGCCAGAAATAGGTAAGAAGTTGGCATCCAACGCCAATCCAGCTTCCAACCCTGGCATTCAGATGCCAGCGAGGGATCAGACACATACAAGTGCTGATAGCAACCCCTCTAAGAAGGCTTTCCCAACCACCTCTGTAGGAAATAAACCTACAGTAACTAAGG
This sequence comes from Arachis hypogaea, assembly GCF_003086295.3. Taxonomy (NCBI): domain Eukaryota; kingdom Viridiplantae; phylum Streptophyta; class Magnoliopsida; order Fabales; family Fabaceae; genus Arachis; species Arachis hypogaea. The sequence continues at coordinate 88,923,728 of NC_092045.1, forward strand.
TTGAAGAATACAAAGCTAAGATGCTCTATCCTCAGAAACTCTGCCAAGCGAAACAAGATAAGCAATTTGCCCGCTTTGCAAACTATCTTAGGACTCTTGAAATAAAGATTCCGTTTGCAGAGGCACTTGAACAAATACCCTCTTATGCTAAGTTCATGAAATAGATCTTAAGTCATAAGAAGGATTGGAGAGAAACTGAAAAAGTTTACCTCACTGAAAAATGCAGTGCAGTCATTCTAAAAAGCTTATCAGAGAAGCTTAAAGATCCCGGAAGCTTCATGATACCATGCACATTAGAGGGTACTTGTACCAAGAAAGCTCTATGTGATCTTGGAGCAAGTATCAACCTAATACCTGCATCCACTATCAAAAAGCTTGGTTTGACTGGAGAAGCCAAACCAACTCAGATATGTCTCCAACTTGCTGATGGCTCCATTAAATACCCATCAGGCGTGATTGAAGACAATGTTGTCAAGGTTGGGCCACTTGTCTTTTCCACTGACTTTGTGGTGCTGGAAAAGGAGGAGCACAAGAGTGCAACTCTCATTCTAGGAAGACCTTTCCTAGCAACTGGACAAACCCTCATTGATGTCCAAAAAGGGGAATTAACCCTGAGAGTCAATGAGAACGAGTTTAAGTTGAATGTTGTCAAAGCTATGCAGCATCTAGACACCCCAAACGACTGCATGAGCATTGATATTATTGACTTTCTGGTGGAAGAGGTCAATATGACTGAGAGTCTCGAATCAGAGCTAGAGGATATCTTTAAAGATGTTCATCCTGATCTGGAGGAACCAGAGAGAATAATTGAACCTCTGAAAATCCCTCAGGAAAAGGAAAAACCTCCTAAGCCCAAGCTCAAACCATTACCACCATCCCTGAAATATGCATTTCTGGGAGAATGTGACACTTTTCCTGTAATCATAAGCTCTACCTTAGAGCCACAAGAAGAGGAAGCACTAATTCAAGTGCTGAGGACACACAAGACAGCTCTTGGATGGTCCATCAGTGATCTTAAGGGCATTAGCCCTGTCATATGCATGCACAAGATCCTATTGGAGGGTGACGCTAAGCCAGTGGTTCAACCACAGAGGCGGCTGAATCTAGTCATGAAGGAGGTGGTGCAGAAGGAAGTCACTAAATTACTAGAGGCTGGGATTATTTATCCTATTTCTGATAGCCCCTGGGTGAGCCCTGTCCAAGTTGTCCCTAAGAAGGGTGGCATGACAGTGGTTCATAATGAAAAAAATAAGCTGGTTCCTACAACAACAGTTACAGGGTGGCGTATGTATATTGATTACAGAAGGCTCAATACAGCTACCAGAAAGGATCATTTTCCTTTACCATTCATAGACCAGATGCTAGAAAGACTAGCATGTCATGATTACTACTGCTTTTTGGATGGATATTCAGGTTATAATCAAATTGTAGTAGATCCCCAGGATTAAGAGAAAACAGCATTCACATGTCCATCTGGAGTATTTGCATACAGAAGGATGCCATTTGGTCTGTGCAATGCACCTACAACCTTTCAAAGGTGCATGCTCTCTATTTTCTCTGATATGGTGGAAAATTTTCTGGAAGTCTTCATGGATGACTTTTTAGTATTTGGAGACTCATTCAGCTCCTGTCTTGACCATCTAGCACTTGTTCTAAAGAGGTGCCAAGAGACTACCCTGGTTTTAAACTGGGAAAAATGTCACTTTATGGTGACTGAAGGAATTATCCTTTGGCACAAAATTTTGAACAAGGGAATAGAGGTGGATCAAGCTAAGGTGGAGGTAATTGAAAAATTACCACCACCTGCCAATGTTAAGGCAATCAGAAGCTTTCTAGGGCATGCATGATTCTACAGAAGGTTTATAAAGGATTTTTCAAAAATTTCAAAACCTCTTAGTAATCTGCTAGCTGCTGACATGCCATTCATCTTTGATAAGGAGTGTCTACAAGCGTTTAAGACTCTGAAAGCTAAGCTGGTCAAAGCACCAGTCATCTCTGCACCAGACTGGATGGTGCACGAAATTGCAATCACACTTTTGTAATCCCGCACAACTAACCAGCAAGTGCACTGGGTCATCCAAGTAATACCTTACGTGAGTAAGGGTCAATCCCATGGAGATTGTCGGCTTGAAGCAAGCTATGGTTATCTTGTAACTCTTAGTCAGGATATCAATAATTATCAGGGATGATTGTAAAAAGCAAAAGAACATGAAATAAGTACTTGTTTTGCAGTAATGGTGAACAGGTTGAGGTTTTGGAGATGCTCTATCTTCTGAATCTCTGCTTTCCTATTGTCTTCTTCTTCAAGCACGCAAGACTCCTTCCATGGCAAGCTGTATGTAGGGTTTCACTGTTGTCAATGGCTACCTCCCATCCTCTCAGTGAAAATGTTCAACGCGCTCTGTCACAGCACGGCTAATCATCTGTCGGTTCTCAATCGGGTTGGAATAGAATCCAGTGATTCTTTTGCATCTGTCACTAACGCCCAGCCCTCAGGAGTTTGAAGCTCGTCACAGTCATTCAATCCTTGAATCCTACTCAGAATACCACAGACAAGGTTTAGACCTTCCGGATTCTCTTGAATGCCGCCATCAATTCTAGCTTATACCACGAGGATTTTGATTAAGGAATCCAAGAGATATCCACTCAATCTAAGGTAGAACGGAGGTGGTTGTAAGACACACGTTCATAGTTGAGAATGATGATGAGTGTCACGGATCATCACATTCATCAGGTTTAGGAGCAAGTGATATCTTAGAATGGAAGCAAGCATGATTGAATGAAAAACAATAGTAATTGCATTAATCTATCAAGACACAGCAGAGCTCCTCACCCCCAACCATGGGGTTTAGAGACTCATGCCGTAGAAGATACAATGAGAAACGTGTAAAGTGTCATGAGGTCAAGATACAATGTCAAAAGATCCTATTAATAGTGAACTCGTAACCTAGGGTATACAGAAATGAGTAAATGACGTAAAAATCCACTTCCGGGGTCCACTTGGTGTGTGCTTGGGCTGAGCATTGAAGCTTTCATGTGTAAAGACTTTTTCTGGAGTTAAACGCCAGCTTTTATGCCAGTTTGGGCGTTTAACTCCAATTTTTGTGCCAGTTCCGGCGTTAAACGCCGGGAATTCTGAAGCTAATTTGCAACGCCGGTTTGGGCCATCAAATCTTGGGTAAAGTATGGACTATTATACATTGCTGGAAAGCCCAGGATGTCTACTTTCCAACGCCGTTGAGAGCGCGCCAATTGGGCTTCTGTAACTCCAGAAAATCCGCTTCGAGTGCAGGGAGGTCAGAATCTAACAGCATCTGCAGTCCTTTTCAGCCTCTGAATCAGATTTTTGCTTAGGACCCTCAATTTCAGCCAGAAAATACCTGAAATCACAGAAAAATACACAAACTCATAGTAAAGCCCAGAAAAGTGAATTTTAAATAAAAACTAATAAAAATATAATAAAAACTAATTAAAACATACTAAAAACATGCTGAAAACAATGCCAAAAAGCGTATAAATTATCCGCTCATCACAACACCAAACTTAAATTGTTGCTTGTCCCCAAGCAACTAAAAATCAAATTGGATAAAAAGAAGAGAACATACTATAGACTCCAAAATATCAATGAAACTTAGCTCCAATTAGATGAGCGGGACTAGTAGCTTTTTGCTTCTGAACAGTTTTGGCATCTCACTTTATCCTTTGAAGTTTAGAATGATTGGCATCTATAGGAACTCAGAATTCAGATAGTGTTATTGATTCTCCTAGTTAAGTATGATGATTCTTGAACATAGCTACTTTATGAGTCTTGGCTGTGGCCCAAACCACTCTGTCTTCCAGTATTACCACCGGATACATACATGCCACAGACACATAACTGGGTGAACCTTTTTAGATTGTGACTCAGCTTTGCTAAAGTCCCCAATTAGAGGTGTCCAGGGTTCTTAAGCACACTCTTTTTGCCTTGGATCACAACTTTATTTTTTTTCTTTTTCTCTCTTTTTCTCGTTTTCTTTTCTCTTTTTTTTTCGTTTTTCTCCTTCTCTTTTTTTTTTCTCTTTTTTTTCTTTTTTTTTTTGTATTCACTGCTTTTTCTTGCTTCAAGAATCATTTTTATGATTTTTCAGATCCTCAGTAACATGTCTCCTTTTTTCATCATTCTTTCAAGAGCCAACAAATTTAACATTCTTTAAACAACAAATTCAAAAGACATATGCACTGTTCAAGCATTCATTCAGAAAACAAAAAGTATTGTCACCACATCAAACTAATTCAACTAGTTTCAGAGATAAATTCGAAATCCTGTACTTCTTGTTCTTTTGTAATAAAAACATTTTTCATTTAAGAAAGGTGATGGATTCATAGGACATTCATAGCTTTAAGGCATAGACACTAAGATACTAATAATCATGTAATAAGACACAAACATAGATAAACATAAGCATAAAAATTCGAAAAATAGAAAATAAAGAACAAGGAGATTAAAGAACGGGTCCACCTTAGTGATGATGGCTTGTTCTTCCTCTTGAAGATCTCATGGAGTGCTTGAGCTCCTCAATGTCTCTTCCTTGCCCTTGTTGCTCCTCTCTCATGATTCTATGATCTTCTTTAATTTCATGGTGGAGGATGGAATGTTCTTGGTGCTCCACCCTTAGTTGTCCCATGTTGGAACTCAATTCTCCTAGGGAGGTGTTGATTTGCTCCTAATAGTTTTGTGGAGGAAAGTGCATCCCTTGAGATGAATCTCTCCATCTCCCATGGTTCGGAGGTGGAAGCTTTTGCCTTCCCTTTCCTCTTTCTAGAGGTTTCTCCGGCCTTAGGTGCCATAAATGGTTATGGAGAAACAAAAAGCAACGCTTTTACCACACCAAACTTAGAAGGTTTGCTTGTCCTCGAGCAAAAGAAGAAAGAAGAGAGAGAGTGGTGGGGTAGGTGGGGATCTTGTGGGGTCCACAGATCCTGAGGTGTCAAGGATAATTCATCCCTGCACCAAGTGGCGAGCAAAAATGCTCCTTCTGCCAATCCTGGCATTAAACACCGGGCTGGTGCCCATTTCTGGCGTTTAACGCCAGCTTGGTGCCCATTCCTAGCGTTTAACGCCAGTCTGGTGCCCCTTTCTGGCGTTAAACGCCCAGAATGGTGCCAGACTGGGCGTTAAACGCCCATTTGCTGCCCTTACTGGTGTTTAAACGCCAGCAAGTTTTCCTCCAGGGTGTGCTGTTTTTCTTTCTATTTTTCATTCTATTTCTGCTTTTTCAATTGATTTTGTGACTTTCCATGATCATCAACCTATAGAAAACATAAAATAACAAAGGAAAATAATAAATATAACATTGGGTTGCCTCCCAACAAGTGCTTCTTTAATGTTAGTAGCTTGACAGTGGGCTCATGGAGCCTCACAGATACTCAGAGCCATGTTGGAACCTCCCAACACCAAACTTAGAGTTTGAATGTGGGGGTTCAACACCAAACTTAGAAGTTGGTTGTGGCCTCCTAACACCAAACTTAGAGTTTGACTGTGGGGGCTATGTTTGACTCTATTTTGAGAGAAGCTCTTCATGCTTCCTTTCCATGGTTACAGAAGGGGAACCTTGAGTCTTATAGTTTGCACTGTCTGTAATCCACGGAGCTTCCTGAATAGCAAATAATTGCTCATCCAGAAAGGTTTCAGAGATCTCAGTAGGAGGGAGGGATGCTCCTGCTACTGGTTCTATCCGGGACAGGTAATCAGCTACTTGATTCTCTGTCCCTTTTCAGTCTCTTATTTCTATATCAAACTCTTGCAGAAGCAACACCCATCTTATGAGCCTGGGTTTTGAATCCTGCTTTGTGAGTAGATATTTAAGAGCAGCATAGTCAGTGTACACAATCACTTTTGATCCTACTAAATAAGATCTGAACTTGTCAATGGCATAAACCACTGCAAGTAACTCCTTTTCTGTGATTGTGTAGTTCTTTTGTGCATCATTTAAAATACGGCTGCCATAATAAATGACGTGCAGAAGCTTACCATGCCTTTGTCCCAATACTGCACCAATGGCATGGTCACTGGCATCACACATTAGTTCAAATGGTAATGCCCAGTCTGGTGCAGAGATGACTGGTGCTGTGACCAGCTTAGCTTTCAGAGTCTCAAACGCCTGCAGACACTCATTATCAAAAATAAATGAGGTGTCAGCAGCTAGCAGATTACTCAGAGGTTTGGCAATTTTTGAAAAATCCTTTATAAACCTTCTGTAGAATCCTGCATGCCCCAGAAAGCTTCTGATTGCCTTAACATTGGTAGGTGGTGGTAATTTTTCAATCACTTCAACTTTAGCTTGATCCACCTCTATTCCTTTGTTTGAAATTTTATGCCCAAGGACAATCCCTTCAGTCACCATAAAGTGACATTTTTCCCAGTTTAAAACTAGGTTGGTCTCTTGGCATCTTTTCAGAACAAGTGCTAGATGGTTAAGGCAGGAGCTGAATGAGTCTCCAAATACTGAGAAGTCATCCATGAAGACTTCCAGGAACTTCTCTACCATATCAGAGAAGATAGAGAGCATGCACCTCTGAAAGGTTGCAGGTGCATTACACAGACCAAAAGGCATCCTTCTGTAAGCAAATACTCCAGAAGGACATGTGAATGCTATTTTCTCTTGGTCCTGAGGATCTACTGCAATTTGGTTGTAACCTGAATAGCCATCCAAAAAGCAGTAGTATTCATGACCTGCTAGTCTCTCTAGCATCTGGTCTATGAATGGTAAAGGAAAATGATCCTTTCTGGTGACTGTATTGAGCCTTCTGTAGTCAATACACATGCGCCACCCTGTAACTGTTCTTGTAGGAACTAGTTCATTCTTTTCATTATGAACCACTGTTATGCCTCCCTTCTTGGGGACAACGTGAACAGGGCTCACCCAGGGGCTATCTGAAATAGGATAAATAATCCCAGCCTCTAGTAACTTAGTGACATTTTTCTGCACCACCTCCTTCATGCTTGGATTTAGCCGCCTCTGTGGTTGAACCACTGGCTTGGCATTATCCTCCAATAGGATCTTGTGCATGCATCTTGCTGGGTTAATGCCCTTAAGATCACTTATGGACCACCCAAGAGCTGTCTTGTGTGTCCTTAGCACTTGAATCAGTGCTTCCTCTTCCTGTGGATTTAAGGCAGAGCTTATAATCACTGGAAAAGTGTCACCTTCTCCCAGAAATGCATACTTCAGGGATGGTGGTAGTGGTTTGAGTTCAGGTTTGGGAGGCTTATCCTCCTCCTGAGGAATTTTCAAAAATTCTTTTGTTTCCTCTGGTTCTTCCTGATCAGGCTGAACATCCTTGAAGATGTCCTCTAGCTCTGATTCTAGACTTTCAGTCATATTGACCTCTTCCATCAAAGAGTCAATAATGTCAGCGCCCATGCAGTCATTTGGTGTGTCCGGATGCTGCATAGCTTTTACAGCATTCAACTTGAACTCATCCTCATTGACTCTCAGGGTTACTTTCCCTTTTCGTACATCAATGAGAGTTCGTCCAGTTGCTAGGAAAGGTCTTCTTAGAATGAGAGTTGCACTCTTGTGCTCCTCCATTTCCGGCACCACAAAGTCAGTTGGAAAGGCGAATGGCCCAACCTTGACAATCATGTCCTCTATTATGCCTGATGGATATTTAATGGAGCCATCAGCAAGTTGGAGGCATATCCGGGTTGGTTTGACTTCTTCAGTCAACCCAAGCTTTCTGATAGTGGATGCAGGTATTAGATTGATGCTTGCTCCAAGGTCACACAGGGCTGTCTTGGTGCAAGCACCTTCTAATGTGCATGGTATCATAAAGCTTCCTGGATCTTGAAGCTTTTCTGGTAAGCTTTTCAGAATGACTGCACTACATTCTTCAGTGAGAAATACTTTTTCAGTTTCTCTCCAATCCTTCTTATGACTTAAGATCTCTTTCATGAACTTAGCATAAGAAGGTATTTGCTCAAGTGCCTCTGCAAACGGAATCTTTATTTCAAGAGTCCTTAGGTAGTCTGCAAAGCGGGCAAATTGCTTATCCTGCTCCGCTTGGCGGAGTTTCTGAGGATAAGGCATCTTGGCTTTATATTCTTCAACCTTAGTTGCTGCAGGTTTATTCCTTACAGAAGTGGTTGGAGAAGCTTTTTTAGAGGGGTTACTATCAGCACTCTCAGGTGTCTGATTCCCCATTAGCGTTTGAACGCCAGGATTGGGTGAAGATTGGGCGTTTAACACCAACTTTTCTCCCCTTTCTGGCATTTGAACGCCAGAACTGGGCAAGGAATGGGCGTTTAACGCCAGCGTTTCCCCCTTTTCTGGCGTTTGAACGCCAAAAGTATTCCTCTCTGGGCTCTTAGTGTCCTCAGAGGGATTTTGGACAGTGGTTTGGCTATCCTCTGTCAATTGTTCCTTATTTGGCTTTTTGCTACTTTGAGCAGTGTTATTCAATGTCTTCCCACTCCTCAGTTGAACTGCTTGGCATTCTTCTGTTATCTGTTTAGATAGCTGCTATTTTGCCTGATTCAACTGTAATTCTATGTTCTTGTTAGCAATTTTAGTTTCTTGGAGCATTTCTTTAAATTCAGCTAACTATTTTGTCATCAGTTGTAATTGCTGATTAAGCTCAACCATCTGTTCTTGAGTATTAGGATCAGTGACTATTGCCATAACTTCTTCTTTTGTAGAGAACTCATTGCTAGAGTACAAATATTGATTTCTAGCAACAGTATCTATAAGCTCTTGAGCCTCTTCAATCGTCTTCCTCATATGTATAGATCCACCAGCTGAGTGGTCTAAAGACATCTGAGCTTTTTCTGTAAGCCCATAGTAGAAGATGTCTAGCTGTACCCACTCTGAAAACATTTCAGAGGGGCATTTTCTTAGCATACCTCTATACCTCTCCCAAGCATTATAAAGGGATTCATTATCCTCTTGTTTAAAGCCTTGGATGTCCAGCCTTAGCTGTGTCATCCTTTTTGGAGGGTAAAACTGATTCAGGAATTTGTCTGATAACTGTTTCCATGTCTTTATGCTTGCTGTAGGTTGGTTATTTAACCACCTCTTAGCTTGATCTTTCACAGCAAATGGAAATAGTAATAGTCTGTAGACATCCTGATCCACCTCTTTATCACGTACTGTGTCAGCAATTTGTAAGAATTGTGCCAGAAACTCAGTAGGTTCTTCCTGTGGAAGACCGGAATACTGGCAATTTTGCTGCACCATGATAATGAGTTGAGGATTTAGCTCAAAGCTGCTTGCTTTAATGGGAGGTATACAGATGCTACTCCCATATGCAGCTGTAATGGGGTTAGCATATGACCCTAGAGTCCTTCTGGACTGTTCAATTCCACTTAGGTCCATGATGGAAAAAGGGAATATGATATGAATTCACAAGTAAAGTAATATATTTTTTTTTACCGAAAAAAAATTAAAATAAAATAAAAGGAAAACAAAATAAATTTTCGAAAACTAAAATAAGATCAAGGCAAATTGAAAACTAAATCAATTAGTCAATTAAGAAGATTTTGGAATTAGCAATTGAAAAGATACGATTGAAAATTATTTTGAACAAGATTTGATTTTTTGAAATGAGGAAAGAGAAAAACAACAAAATGACACCAAACTTAAAATTTTTAGAAAATCAGACACAAATTTTCGAAAACTTAAAGGAAAACAAAAAGAAGACACCAAACTTAGAATTTTTAAAGATCAAAAAGGGACTAGGGACATGCAAATTCGAAAAATCAAAAGAAAACAAAAGCATGCAATTGACACCAAACTTAAAATATGAAACTAAACTCAAATAAAAGACTCTAAACCAACTAAAATAAAACAGTCCTAATCTAAGCAATGAGATAAGCCGTCAGTTGTCCAAACTCGAACAATCCCCGGCAACGGCACCAAAACCTTGGTGCACGAAATTGCAATCCCGCACAACTAACCAGCAAGTGCACTGGGTCGTCCAAGTAATACCTTACGTGAGTAAGGGTCGATGCCACGGAGATTGTCGGCTTGAAGCAAGTTATGGTTATCTTGTAACTCTTAGTCAGGATATCAATAATTATCAGGGATGATTGTAAAAAGCAAAAGAACATGAAATAAGTACTTGTTTTGCAGTAATGGTGAACAGGTTGAGGTTTTGGAGATGCTCTATCTTCTGAATCTCTGCTTTCCTATTGTCTTCTTCTTCAAGCACACAAGACTCCTTCCATGCCAAGCTGTATGTAGGGTTTCACCGTTGTCAATGGCTACCTCCCATCCTCTCCGTGAAAATGTTCAACGCGCTCTGTCACAGCACGACTAATCATCTGTCGGTTCTCAATCGGGTTGGAAAAGAATCCAGTGATTCTTTTGCGTCTGTCACTAACGCCCAGCCCTCAGGAGTTTGAAGCTCGTCACAGTCATTCAATCCTTGAATCCTACTCAGAATACCACAGACAAGGTTTAGACCTTCCGGATTCTCTTGAATGCCGCCATCAATTCTAGCTTATACCACGAGGATTCTGATTAAGGAATCCAAGAGATATCCACTCAATCTAAGGTAGAATGGAGCTGGTTGTCAGGCACACGTTCATAGTTGAGAATGATGATGAGTGTCACGGATCATTACATTCATCAGGTTTAGGAGCAAGTGATATCTTAGAATGGAAGCAAGTATAATTGAATGAAAAACAATAGTAATTGCATTAATCCATCAAGACACAGCAGAGCTCCTCACCCCCAACCATGGGGTTTAGAGACTCATGCCGTAGAAGATACAATGAGAAACGTGTAAAGTGTCATGAGGTCAAGATACAATGTCAAAAGATCCTATTAATAGTGAACTCGTAACCTAGGGTATACAGAAATGAGTAAATGACGTAAAAATCCACTTCCGGGGTCCACTTGGTGTGTGCTTGGGCTGAGCATTGAAGCTTTCATGTGTAGAGACTTTTTCTGGAGTTAAACGCCAGCTTTTATGCCAGTTTGGGCGTTTAACTCCAATTTTTGTGCCAGTTCCGGCGTTAAACGCCGGGAATTCTGAAGCTGATTTGCAACGCCAGTTTGGGCCATCAAATCTCAGGTAAAGTATGGACTATTATACATTTCTGGAAAGCGCAGGATGTCTACTTTCCAACGCCGTTGAGAGCGCACCAATTGGGCTTCTGTAGCTCCAGAAAATCTACTTCGAGTGCAGAAAGGTCAGAATCCAACAGCATCTGCAGTCCTTTTCAGCCTCTGAATCAGATTTTTGCTTAGGACCCTCAATTTCAGCCAGAAAACACCTGAAATCATAGAAAAATACACAAACTCATAGTAAAGCCCACAAAAGTGAATTTTAAATAAAAACTAATAAAAATATAATAAAAACTAATTAAAACATACTAAAAACATGCTGAAAACAATGCCAAAAAGCGTATAAATTATCCGCTCATCACTGGACATTACCATTTGAATTAATGTGTGATGCCAGTGATCATTCCATTCATGCAGTGTTGGGACAGAGGCATGACAAGCTTTTGCATGTCGTTTATTATGCCAGTCGTGTTTTAAATGACGCACAGAAGAACTACACAACCCCAAAAAAAGAGTTACTTGCAGTGGTTTACACCATTGACAAGTTCAGATCTTATTTAGTAGGATCAAAAGTGATTGTGTACACTGAACATGCTGCTCTTAAATATCTACTAACAAAGCAGGATTCAAAATCCATGCTCATAAGATGGGTGTTGCTTCTGCAAGAGTTTGATATAGAAATAAGAGATAGAAAAGGGACAGAAAATTAAGTAGTAGATCACCTGTTCCGAATAGAACCAGTAGAAGTGGCGTCCCTCCCTCTTATTGAGATCTCTGAAAACTTTCTGGATGAGCAACTCTTTGCCATCCAGGAAGTACCATGGCTTAGAGACATTGCAAACTACAAGGCTGCGAGATCCATACCCAAAGAGTATAGTAGGCAACAATCAAAGAAATTGATCTCGGATGCAAAGTACTATCTATGGGATGAACCATATCTCTTCAAGAGATGTGCAAATGGAGTAATCCATAGATGTGTGCCTAAAGAAGAAGAACAGAAGATCCTCTGGCATTGCCATGGATCACAGTGTGGAGGACATTTTGGAAGTGAGCGAACAGCCACAAGAGTCCTCCAATGTGGCTTCTACTGGCCTACTCTCTATAAAGACTCCCGAGAGTTTGTACGTAATTGTCATAGTTGCCAAAGATCTGGCAATCTGTCTCACGGTTATGCCATGCCTCAATAAAGGACCTTGGAGATTGAGTTGTTTGATGTATGGGGTATTGACTTCATGGGGCCTTTCCCACCATCATACTCAAACACTTATATTCTGGTGGCAGTGGATTATGTATCCAAATGGGTGGAGGCTATTGCAACACCCACTAATGATACTAAGACAGTGCTGAAATTCCTTCAGAAATACATCTTCAGCAGATTTGGTGTCCCTAAAGTACTAATCAGTGATGGGGCGCTCATTTCTGCAATAAACAGCTTTACTTTGCTATAGTTCGATATGGAGTTAGCCACAGGGTGGCAACTCCATATCATCCACAGACAAATGGGCAAGCTGAAGTATCTAATATAGAACTTAAAAGAATCCTGGAACAGACTGTGATTAATCGTAGAAGAGATTGGGCAAGAAGCTTGGATGATGCTCTGTGGGCATACAGAATATCATTCAAGACTCCTATAGGGACTTCTCCATACCAGCTTGTGTATGGAAAAGCCTGTCACTTGCCAGTGGAACTGGAACACAAAGCCTACTGGGCAACCAGATTCCTAAACCTTGATGCCAAGTTAGCTGGAGAAAAACGATTGCTCCAGTTAAATGAGCTAGAGGAATTCAGACTCAAATGCTTTCAAAAATGCAAAAATTTACAAAGAGAAAGCAAAAAGATGGCATGATAAGAAGCTGTCATCCAAAGTCTTTGAGCCAGGGCAGAAAGTTCTGCTGTTTAACTCTAGGCTCAGATTATTCCCCGAAAAATTGAAATCCCGGTGGAGAGGACCATATGTGATTACAAGTGTGTCACCATATAGATATGTAGAGCTTCAGGATAATAACTCTAACAAAAAATTCATTGTTAATGAACAGAGAGTCAAACATTATCTTGAAAGCAATTTTGAGCAAGAATGCTCAAAACTGAGACTTGATTAAAGCTCAGTAATAGTCCAGCTAAAGATAATAAAGAAGCGCTTGCTGGGAGACAACCCAGCCATTAACAAAGCTTATTTGTTAATTAAATGATAATTTTACAAGTTCATATTAATTATCTTCAAGGTAAAATAGCAATTGCATGAGTTCACAGAGTTACAAAAGGATTCAGAGGATAAAACAGCAAAAAGAAGCTCACTGGTGCGAAAACACCAGTAAAAGCTATTTTGGGTGTTAAACACCCAAAAGATGCATCTACTAGGCGTTTAACGCTAGTATGGATACCATTCTGGGCGTTTAACGCCAGATTTGCAGCATCCTGCGCGTTCAGAAAAATGCCCAGTGATAAAGGATTTTCTGCCGTTTAACGCCAGCCAGAAGCTACAGCTGGGCGTTAAACGCCCAGGAGAAGCAACAGATGGGCGTTAAACGCCCAAAACATGTAGCAGTTGGGCGTTTAATGCCAGGATTGTGGGGAGAAGGTAACTTCGTTTTCACCTCAAATTTTTTTCAATTTTCATGTTTCAATTCATGATTTCTTGCATAAACATGTTACAAACTCTCATCTTTCAACTTCAATTTCGAAAAATTTTTAATCCTAAACATATTTCTCAATTTTTTTCAATATCTTTTCAAACATTTTTCAAAACTCATTTATCTTTTTGAATTCTTTTCAAATCTTTTTAAATTCTTTTCAAATTTTTTAAACTCATCATATTTTCTTTTCAAAATTCAGATTTATCTTTTTCAAATATCTTTCATATCTTTTCAATTTTAAATTACATCTTTTTCCTATCATACTTATCTTTTACAAATCATATCTTCTATCATATCTTTTGCAAAAATTTTCGAAAACCCACCCCCTTCCCTTTAAATCCACGTTCGGCCTCCCACCTCTCCTCCACAATTCGAACTTGGCTCTCCCTCTATCCATCTTATTTCCTTTCTTTTGCTTGAGGACAAACAAACCTCTAAGTTTTGTGTGTTTATCCGTGATCACTAAACCAATACCCACTAAGATCATAGCTCCTAAGGGAAAACAAACCACTCGAAGAGGCAAGAAAGAGAATATTCCAAAATCACTTTGGAATCAAGGAAAGTTCTTAACCAAAGAACATTCAGACCATTACTACAAAATAATGGGTCTAAGGTCAGTGATCCCGGAAGTTAAATTCGATCTGAAAGAAGACAAATATCCGGAGATCAAGAGCAAATTCAAAACAGGAGCTGAGAAATCCTAGCTAATCCTGAAACAAAGGTGGGAAGAAACATGGTTCAGGAATTCTACTCTAATATGTGGCAAACAGACAGGCAAAGAATAGCTGGAACCGTCTTCTATGACTATCGAACTCTGGTCAGGGGGAAGATTGTTCGCCTCCACCCTGACAAAATAAGAGAGATCTTCAAGCTGCCTCAACTGAAAAATGACCCAGACTCCTTTAATAGGAGAATGATGAGAACAAATAAGGGCTTGGACGAAATTCTAGAGGATATATGCCTCCTTGGAATCAAGTGGACAACCAACACAAAGAGTGTCCCAAACCAACTCAAGAGAGGAGATCTCAAACCAGTCGCCAGAGGTTGGCTGGACTTCATTAGGCGTTCTATACTGCCCACTAGCAACCGCTCTGAAGTCACCATCAAAAGAGCAGTAATGATCCATTGCATTATGTTGGGAAAAGAAGTGGAAGTCATTAGCTGATCTCTTGTGAACTTTACACAATTGCAAACAAGAACTCCAAAGATGCCAAATTGGCTTATCTAAGCTTAATCTCTATGCTATGTAAAGATGCTGGGGTAAGGATGGGAGTAAATGAGTATATCTCAGTTGAGCAACCAATCACCAAAAAGTCAATGGAAGGACAACAAGTGCAGGACGACCCCATCAAGAAAAAAGCACAGGAGTTCCCCTCCGGAAATCCCTCAAATTGAATACTGAGAGTGTCTTGAAGCATCTATTACCAAGTTACAAGAAGCTATGGACTAACTAAAGGAAGAACAGAAAAATCAAAATAGCATGCTTTGTAAACTGCTTGGGGAACAAGAAGAGTAAGGGCGTGAACTGAAACAACTGAAGCGACAGAAGCTATCTCTTGAAGGGCCAAGCACCCCACAGACTAAAGGAGCATCCACTTCCCAAAATAAAGGTTGTTGAATCCTAATCTTAGCCTTAACTCTGTGATAATTATTCTTATTAGGAATTTACCTTAGAAGTTATATATGAGTAGTAGTAATTAGTATCCCTATTTTGATTTTATCTCCAATTAAGCTATAATTTATTTTTCTCATCATCATCAAACATGAATAAAATAGCAGATTTTTAGAATAAGGAGGTAATATTTTTTTTGATTTTTTAATAAGGAAAATTCTAATTATTTATATGTGGTGGCAATACTTTTTGTCTTCTGAATGAATGCTTGAACAGTACATATTTTTTATATTGAATTTTATGAATGTTAAAATTGTTGGCTCTTGAAAGAATGATGAACAAGAGAAATGTTATTGATGATCTGAAAAATCATGAAATTGATTCTTGAAGCAAGAAAAAGCAGTTGAAAAAAAAAAAGAGGAGCAGTAGAAAAAGCCAATAGCCCTTTAAACCAAAAGGCAAGGGCAAAACGGATCCAAGGCTTTGAGCATCAATGGAAAGGAGGGCCTAAGGGAATAAAATCCTGGCCTAAACGGATAAATCAAGCTGTCCCTAACCATATGCTTGTGTCATGAAGGTCCAGGTAAAAAGCTTGAGACTGAGTGGTTAAAGTCGTGATCCAAAGTAAAAGAGTGTGCTTAAGAACTCTGGACACCTCTAATTGGGGACTTTAGCAAAGCTAAGTCACAATCTGAAAAGGTTCACCCAGTTATGCGTCTGTGGCATTTATGTATCCGGTGGTAATATTGGAAAACAAAGTGCTTAGGGCCACGGCCAAGACTCATAAAGTAGCTGTGTTCAAGAATCAACATACTAAACTAGGAGAATCAATAATACTATCTGAATTTTGAGTTCCTATGGATGCCAATCATTCTGAATTTCAAAGGATAAAGTGAGATGCCAAAACTGTTCGGAAGCAAAAAGCTACTAGTCCTGCTCATCTAACTAGAATCTGAGCTTCACTTAAAACTCTGAGATATTATTGCTTCTTGATTTCTTTTTATCCTATTTTATTTATCTAGTTACTTGGGGACAAGCAACAGTTTAAGTTTGGTGTTGTGATGAGCGGATATTTTATACACTTTTTTAGGGTAATTTCACGTAGTTTTTAGTATGTTTTAGTTAGTTTTTAGTATATTTTTATTAGTTTTTAGGCAAAATTTATATTTCTGGACTTTACTATGAGTTTGTGTGTTTTTTGTGATTTCAGGTATTTTCTGGCTGAAATTGAGGGAGCTTAGCGAAAATCTGATTCGGGCTGAAAAAGGATTGCTGATGTTGTTGGATTCTAACCTCCCTGCACTCGGAATGGAATTTTTCGAGCTACATGAGTCCAATTGGCGCGCTCTCAATTGGGTTGAAAAGTAGACATCCAGGGCTTTACAGAAATATATAATAGTTCATACTTTGCTTGAAGATAAATGACGTAAACTGGCATTTGACGCCAGTTCCATGTTCTATTCTGGCGTTAAACGCCAGAAACAGGTTGCAATTTGGAGTTAAACGCCCAAAACAGGTTACAACCTGAGGTTCAACTCCAAAAACAGCCCAGACACGTGAAAAGCTCAAGTCTCAGCCCCAGCACACACCAAGTGGGCCCCAGAAGTGGATTTCTGCACTATCTATCTCAGTTTACTCATTTTCTGTAAACCTAGGTTACTAGTTTAGTATTTAAACAACTTTTAGAGAATTATTTTGTACCTCATGACATTTTTAGATCTGAACTTTGTACTCTTTGAAGGCATGAGTCTCTAAACTCCATTGTTGGGGGTGAGGAGCTCTGCTGTGTCTCAATGGATTAATGCAATTATTTCTGTTCTTCATTCAAACACGCTTGTTTCTATCTAAGATATTCATTCGCACTTCAATATGATGAATGTGATGATCCGTGACACTCATCATCATTCTCAACCTATGAACACGTGCCTGACAACCACCTCCGTTCTACAATAGATTGAATGAGTATCTCTTGGATTCCTTAATCAAAATCTTTGTGGTATAAGCTAGAATCCATTGGCAGCATTCTTGAGAATCCGGAAAGTCTAAACCTTGTCTGTGGTATTCCGAGTAGGATTCAGGGATTGAATGACTGTGACGAGCTTCAAACTCACAAGGGTTGGGCGTAGTGACAGACGCAAAAGGATCAATGGATCCTATTCCAGCATGAGTGAGAACCGACAGATGATTAGCCGTGCGGTGACAGTGCACCTGGACCATTTTCACTGAGAGGAGGATGGTAGCCATTGACAATGGTGATCCACCAACACACAGCTTGCCATAGGGGGGAACCTTGTGTGCGTGAAGAAGAAGACAGGGGGAAAGCAGAGATTCAGAAGACAAAGCATCTCCAAAACTCCAACATATTCTCCATTACTGCATAACAAGTATTATTTAATTCATGCTCTCTTGTTCATTTGCAAGTCAACTGATAATTATAATTGATATCCTGACTAAGAGTTACAAGATAACCATATCTTGCTTCGAACCAACAATCTCTATGGGATCGACCCTTACTCACGTAAGGTATTACTTGGACGACCTAGTGCACTTGCTGGTTAGTGGTACGAGTTGTGAAAAGTGTGATTTATAATTTCGTGCACCACCGATGCACATCCTCCACTTCCCGTTGGACTTTTTAACAAAGACCACATTCGAGAGCCACGTCGAGTAGTCCAATTCCCTTATGAAATCGGCTTCCAACAAGCTAGCCGTCTGCTTGGCTACCTCATTAGCCCTTTCTAGCGACATCTTCCTCCTACATTGTGCATCCAACTTGGCATCTAGTTTCATGGCCAGACGATGTGACATGAAATCGGGGGTCTACTCTTGGCATGTTAGTTAGGGTCCAAGTGAATAGATCTTTGTTTTCTTTAAGGGCCTCAATGAGAGGGCCCTTTAACTCATGGGGGGGTTTCGATTTACAAAGGTGAATTCGTCCTCTGTATCCCTACCCAAAACTTTTCCAGGTCTTTTTGAGGCTCTGGTCTCATCTTGTCATCGATTCTCGCATCCAAGTTTTCTAAGAACACCCCGACAACTTCCTTTGACTTCTTCCATAGGGATAGACTGGCATTGTCTCAAGTGACCACCGTCTTCAGTCTCTTCGGATAGATCCTACAGCTCCGCTGTCCGTCACAAACTTCATATTAAGGAGCTTCGTGAAAATTATGGCTGACAGCTTATTGATAGTTCTCCTTCCTAGGATCATGTTGTATGTTGTGGAGACCCTCAGGATCACGAACTCTGCCATCGCCGACTTCTTGCTTTTCCTAGATCCAACACTGATGGAGAGAGTGAGTAACTCGTCAGGCCCTATGTAATTATCTCCCAAACCTACGACCCCGTGTTGATGGCTTTTGAGGACACTCTCTTTCAGCTCGAGGGTGTCGAACACATTCCGGAACATGATATTCTAGTCAGCTCCCATGTCCACTAGGATTCGCTTGACCAAGCCTGTCCCAATTCTTGCTGTAATCACCATTGGCGGGTTTTCAAGAAGATCATGGCACCAATGATTTCCGGGCCGAAAGATATTTCGGGGAGCTCTCCAGACTGAGAAGATATTTTGGGGAGCTCACCGGACTGAGCATTGAGGCTACCCGACGACATGACCAGGACTTTTGCATCTTTTTTTACTGCTGACTTTGTCTTGGGTGGTACATCTCTTCCAACCACAACATTAATGACTACCGTTGGTGCATTATCCACATTCTCAGGGGGCCCTTGCCTTGGCTTCACAGCCTGGCTCCGGTCTTCCTCGGATCGTTCCCATTCTCTCCTCCTCGGTTTCCGTATTAATTGCAAAAACTCTGTCAGCTTCCCTTCTCAAATGGCCTGCTCCAAAGCGTCCTTCAAATCAAAACAATCTTGGATTTTATGGCCAAAACTTTTACGGTAATCATAATACAAGCTCTTGTTTCCACCTGTTCTATTCTTGCGCTGCTGTGGCTTGGACAGTATATTTTTGTCTGCAATTTGTTGATAGACTTCCATAATAGGCACTGTTAGGGGTGTGTAGTTAGTGAATTTACCCACCCGAAAAACGGTTTGAGTGGTCTCCCAGATGTTCCCTCCTTTGATGCCTCTCTTGGCTTTTCTACGTTCCCAGTTTGACGTGCTGGTGAGTTGGGGGGCTACCACTTATTGGCGGCCACCGCTTGGCTGACTTCTTTGTTGTTAATATACACCTTTGCCACATTTTGGATTTCTTGCATAGACCAGACAGGCTTGGTGGTGGGGTGCTTCCTGAAATCCTCATTTAACAAGCCGTTTGTCAAGCACAGACACGCCATCAAGTTCATTAGACCATCAATCTCTAGGCATTCATCATTGAACCGATCGAGGAACTTCCTTGTCGGCTCGCCTGCTTGTTAGGTCACCCCGAGAAAATTAATCGGGTGTTTGGCCTTGGCTATCCTAGTAATGAATTACGCTAAAAACCTCTGCGCGATATTTGTAAAGGCCATAATGGACTCTTGTGGAAGCGCGTTGAACCAATATATTGCTAGACCTACTAAGGTTACAGGGAAGGCACGGCATCTGCCGGCGTCACCCACACCCTCCAGGTTCATTATGGCCTCGAAGGCCGTCAAATATTCCTGGGAATCTTTCATCCCATCATACCTCATATCTGTTGGCTTGTCAAAATTTTTCGGCAGCCGAACCTTGAGGATGGATGGATGGAAAGGGGTTGCTCCCATTATAACGGGATCTCGATGCTTTTTTGCCTTGTTTTTCCTTGTTTCTCCCTGACCTTCTGATTTTCCATGGGAGTAAGCATGGGACAGTGTTTCAACATATTCACGTTCATCGTCCCTCCTGAGGTTTCTCCTGTAGTCTTCTAACCTCTTGGTCGGGGATCGGGTATGAGACAGGCTCAGATGAGAGTCTCTGTTGTGCTCATGACGGTAGCAGTCCCTCGCTGCCAACTCCCTTTCCAAGTTTTGCACTCGATGTCTAAGCTCTTGCATAATTTTGGAGTTATCGCCGCCTGTCCCACCAAATGGGCGTCTCTCGGGAGATCGGGAGTAGGAGTCGCCTTGACGAGCCGAGGGCCTCAGAAGTTCTTGCGAGGTTGCCGAACTCACCCTGTTCCTTAGGGCGGGCTCCTCCTTCCTCTCGTACCTCTTCTACATGGGAAAAGAGCTTCATATTCGCGCCAGGTCCCCACAGATGGCGCCAATGTTCGGTTCCTCGGGTGAATGGTGCTTCAAATGAAGTCGAGCCTGGAGCAACTGGTTGTGAAGGGGAATCTGGACCTGTGCGCGAGTTCCGCGAGGAGGAAAGTTGTCGAGTTGTCGGTGGGTCGGAGAGTGGGGCCACCTGTAAGGACACTTTGATGCTAAAGTCAGAGTCCATACAATGCGGTGGCAAATTAGGATAAAGGGTGACGTACCTTTGGAGAAGGGTAGGTCCCTCCCTATTTATACTCTGAACTCGGGTGGGTCTATTCTCTTTTGCCCGTCTGTCTAAAAGCTTCTGAAAGCTGTCCAGATTCTCCGTAAGTCATGAAGTGGCATGCGGGTTACTTCTAGCCGTAGATAGAATATCTGATGGGTCGGGGATTCGCAAGTGGACTCATGGCCCTAATTGGACCGGACCAAAATATATATTAAAATTCTTAAAATGAATCTAATTATAATGTATGAAAGTCAATTTCATTTTGTAAAATTAAGTTAAAAAGTATTCTAAGAACATTAGTTAAAAGGGTTCATGTAAAAAAATTATAAATTTTTTAATATATTATCAATGTATTCAATAAAGTATTGAAAACTTCAAAAATTTCTGTTTTATATTAAAATCTTCTATTTTTTGTTATTCTTAGTCGTGTTAGAACACTTGCTTTGTTATCTAGTACGATTTTATTAATTAAGAATGATTGATGGATTACTAGATGCACTATGTACAAAGTTATAATATTAATGTATTAAAAACGGTTAGAGATATAATTATTTATGTGTATTTTTTTATTAAAATAAAATTAAAAAAAATAATTTTATGACAAAAATATTTTCTTTTTGAGCTACCGTAAAATTTGTCAAGGGATATGTCTTTGGTTACATTTCAGTAATTTAGAAAAATGATCTTAATAACTTTGTTCTCCCAAGATCTTAAATTGAGTAATTCCAAACCGTGAGTTGTTGAAAATCATTGAATAACTTTTTTGAGGCAATATGTATTATATGTCGATCCAGAACCAATAACTAAGAGCATTTTTAATAGAATGCTTTTAAAATATTATTTTTGATATTTTTAAAAAGTAAATTGATTTAAAATTAAAATTTATATTAGAGTTAATATATGAAATAAAATCGATATTATCTTAGAGATATAATATTAGTTTTATGGAGAATCAATAAAATTTTGTTATTCGTATAATTATGTTGATAAAGTAATTAAAAATAATATAAAAATTTTAAATAAACTAAAACTATATATAGATAGAATAAATTTTATTTTAAATTTAAAATTAGTATTTATGATATATAGTCTTATAAATATTTTTATAAAATCTAAAATAAAATTAAAATTAGAATTAATATTGAAAATGTTCTAATTTCTACTTCCATTTGAGTTATTTTTTGATGAGTAGGAGATCCGCCGCAAACCCTTGAATAACTAGTGAGAGAAATTAAAACTTTGAAAGCTTACCATAATGAATTAAGGTGATCCTATTTCAAGTCTGAAGAGATTATTAATTAGTTATTCTCTGATCCGATTTTGTTCTCTTTCTATAGACATTCTAATTCTAGCGTGTTTCGTAATAAAACTTTGTTTGGTAAAACTTTTGTATTTTAAAAAATTGTTTGTATAAAAATTAATTTTTAAAAGTGGTAAGACTTATGTTTCGTAAATTAAATTATAAATAACTTTTAATAAATATAAGTAATAATAATTATATTTGATAAAATAATTTTTTAAATTTAAAAATTATAATAATATAAGTGTAAGAATTAAATTTAAAAATGAATTAATGTATAAAATTATATTAAATCTTTTATTTTGATAAATATAAATTATTTTAAAAAAATTATCTTAGGACTTTTAAAAGCACTTCATCTTTTAAAAGTTATAAATACAAACACAAATTTTTTTTTAATTTATCTGACACAAAATAAAAAAATATTCTTTTGAAAAAGACAAACATTTCTGAGTTAATACTTAAAATGACCTTTGAAATTTGACTCTGATTCAATTTAGTCCTCTAATTTCTAATTGACTCAAATTGTACTCTCAAATTTATGACATTTCCAGCACTACATCATCACATCCGTCCATGGCTCGTCTTCATTGTATTGTCGCATCTCCTTGCTCTTGTGCTGATGTACATTTGTCGCCATCTTCACCGTTGCGTCCTCATTCGACGGGGGCTTACGTCGCTGCTATCTCCTCCTTGTCAGTCTCTGCATCGTCGTACTTGGTCTCCCTCTCTTTCCCCACATTCTGCCTTTACATTATCAAGTAAGCTTTTCAATTTTTTTTAGTTATTCTTTTATTAAATTAGAATATGTTGGTTTGTTGCTGTTTTTATAAGATTACGGTGAATTGAGCTTTGTTTTTTCAAACAGAATTTGTTTTTTCTTTTCTAATTTTTTAATTTTCTTGCCAGATATTAAAAAAATATTGAGGAGGAGAAAGAAAAAGATTGATTGAGGTTTGTGTAAAAAAGTGTGAGAAAGAGATAGAAATTGACCGATCAACTTAAGGAGAAGAATAGAAAAGAAGAATTTCAATTGCCAATTTATATAACAAAAGAATAATAAAATGACATAATTTAAGTGTAAACAAAAAAATAATGTCATTTAATCATGTCACATTATTTTTCCATAATAAAAATGGATAGATGGGTCAACTTGAATTGTATCTTAAAATTTTAGAAACCATTTTAAATATTAACTCCACTTCTTTAAAACATTTTATCATACTAAACCTAATTTCATGGCAAAATCACATGTTCTTTTTTCTTTTTCTCTTTTTTTGGGCTTCTTTTTAGAAAATCTATTTGAGAATATATAATGATTAATTATTAATTTAGGAGCTGGAAAAGTTGATGTGGTTTTGCCCGAAGAATACTTAACTTGAAAGAACGACGAATTGGTCCACATGACCACATACACATACATGCATGTTCAGCAGTTTGCAAGTTGTATATATATGCCCCGCATTCATTTAACAATTAAAAGGAGAAGAAGAAAGTATATATACAGGACAAATTCAAATTAAAGTTAACTAAAGCATTAAGCATATGCCCTCATTAACTAATAGAAAATTAAATTAAGATGGATAAAGCAGAACTCATCAGATTGGATCCAATGTGTGTTTCTCCATAACTTTGATGATCATATTTCAAGATGTATGGATATTGCATTGAGATTCTTACTTTTTCGATTTGAAGATTTGATGGCATGTTTATATTTGGTTAAAAACTGAGTCGCGTTATACAAATATCTAACTCTAGGCATGAAAATGGTATGTTTTTAGGCTGTGTTTGTTTATAGATATGAAACATTGAAATATGTTGAGTTTGCAGTGGAATTTGGACTTTTAATAGATATAAAGTAATATGAAATTAAACATTATCCATAATAATACATTAACTATAACAAAGATAATATGAAAAAATATGATGTTAATTACTTTTCTTTTTTATTTTGATGATGTTTCAATTACAATGCTATAGAAATATATATAGTATTATTTATGCTATAATTTCAATGATCAAGAATAAAATATTCTTATGAAAACTCCCTACAAGTTCTCTCCTATTAAAAACTCCTTGCTAACCTTATTTTACTCTCTAAGTTTGCTCTTAGCCTTCCTGTATTCTCACAATTCTCCACTTCGGTCACAATTTAAAAAATTGACTCAAATTTTGAACGAACAAATTGTAGTACTCATATCTGGTTGCATCATCTTGACAACGACTATCTATATATGTACCATTTACCAAGATCAAACGAAACGTAGTTCCTTTATTCTCCATGTAATACTTAACATGGAATAATGTTGAGTAAATCCAAGCAATACTGGAATTTGTTTTCCAACACTAGTTTAGACAACATGTCTGTGAAATTTTCATCTGTGTGTACTTTTGCAAGAGAAATGTTGCATTTCTCTATAACATCATGTACGAAATGATATCTTACATCAATATGCTTGGTACGAGCATGATGAAACTGATTTTTTGCCAAATGAATTACACTTTGACTATCACAACTCAGATTCACGTAATCTTGCTAAAACCCCAAATTATCTAGAAGACCCCTTAGCCACAATGGTTCTTTCACCCCTTCTGCTATTGCCATGTACTCCGCCTCTGTAGTAGATAGTGGCATTGTAGCTTGTAACATCGATCGCCAACTAACTAGAGCACCTTGTGTTTTATATACATAACCAGTTGTATAACGTCTTCTGTCTAGATCACTAGCATAATCAAAATCAACAAAACCACTGATTTGACATGATTTTTCACTAAAGTATAAACCTATGTCAATGGTACCCTTCAAGTACTTTAATATCCACTTGACTGCTTCTCAGTGTGCCTTATCCGGATTTGTCATGAACCTGCTAACAGTACTAATTGCCTGTGAAATATCTAGGCATTCACACACCATAGCATACATCAGGCTACCAACTGCACTAGTATAAGGTATATTTTCCATGTAAGCCTTATCTTATGCTGTTGTGGGAGATTGTTTATCAGAGAGCTTGAAATGTGGAGCCAACGGTGTTACTATTGGCTTAGCATTTTCATTTCGAACCTTTCAATAACGCACTTAATATACCCTTTTTGGCTCAAAAACAATTTTCGGCTTGATCTCTCTCTTTTAATTTCCATACCTAATATTTTTCGTGCAACACCCAAATCTTTTATTTCAAATTCTTTACCAAGTTGAACCTTTAACCTATCTATCTCCACCTTGCTTTTAGAAGTAATAAGCATGTCATCCACATACAATAGAAGATAGATATAATCACTTCCAGAAAGCTTATTAATGTATACACAATGATCATAATTACTTCTGGAAAAATCTTGTTTTAACATAAAGGAGTCAAGTCGCTTATATAGATTGTTTCAATCCATATAGCGATTTCTTTAAGCGACATACCTGATTTTCTTTATCCTCAACCTTGAAACCCTCAGATTGATACATGTAAATTTCTTCCTCTAAGTCACCATGCAAGAAAGTTGTCTTCACATCTAGCTGTTCCAACTCAAGATCACCCTGAGCAACAAGACTCAAAAGCAGCCTTATGGAAGTGTGCTTCACCACAGGAGAAAATATCTCGTTGTAATCAACACCTTCTTTTTGTGCAAATTTCTTTGCTACTAACCTAGCTTTGAATCTTGTACCATCTGACTTAGTAGGATCTTCTTTTCTTTTATACACCCATTTACAACCAATTACAGTTTTTCCCACAACAACGAGATCACCTCCCATGTCTTGTTCTTATGGGAAGATTGCATCTCTTCTTCCATTGCGACCAACCAACTTTCTCTATCTTTATATTTAATAGCAAGTTTGAAGGTGATCGCCTCATCATCCTCCACCGAGAGTGCATAATCTACCAAGTTTACCTGCCCATAATGTTTCAAAGGCTTGTCTGACCCAAAATTTTGAACAAATTATAATTTCTCTTTAGCCTAATGGATGCCAAAGAATCCTGCTGCTGGTGTTGTAATGCATGTGCATTTTCTTGTTGAATCTCCTCATGATTAAGTTCATCCTCTGCATCATCTCGAGTAGCAATAGGATGCTCCACCTGAACATTATTAGAATCTGTTTGTTGGTATTTAGACTCTATCTCCACCATTTGAGTATTTGTAGTTTTTCCAACATCACCATCATCTGGCATCGTATCTTTAGACAGAGCTACCATAGATCGCTCATCAAAGGTAACATCCCTGCTAATTACAAACTTAGAATCATTTACGCTCCAAAGATGATACCCTTGAACTCCTCTTGGATACCCTAAAATGATTACCTTTTTAGTTCTATCATCAAGCTTATTATCTTTGACATGATAATAGGTTGTGCATCCAAAAACTCTAAATTTTTCGTAATCTGCGTGTTCTCCTTACACACTTTATAAGGTGTGTCTCCATCTATAGAAGAATGTAGGGATCGGTTCAGTATGTAGCAAGCTGTAGCAACCGACTCCGCCCACCACTCTCTGCCTAACCCAGAATTAGAGCGCATACACCGTGCCTTCTTAAGTAGCGTATGATTCAGTCGTTCAGTGACTCCATTCTGTTGTGGTGTTTCTCTAACTATCCAGTGTTTCACAGTGCCTTCTCGATTACAAAACTCCTTGAAAGCCCCATCCGTCTACTTTATGCCATTATCTGATCGTAGAGTTTTCAGCTTCTTACCTGTTCCATTTTCAACCATTGCTCTCCATCGCTTAAAAGTGTTGAATACCTCATTCTTATGCTTGAGGAAGTAAACCTAAACATACCTGGAATAATCATCAACAAAAGTAACAAAATACCTGGAACCACCCTTAGAAGTAACTTTAGACGGGCCCCTAACATCAGTATACACGTAGTCTAGCAACCCTTTGCTTTTGTGCTTGCTTGTAGAAAATTTCACCCTGTATGCCTAATAAACCACTATTTTATGGTTTATCTTATGCTCAATTGAGTGGTTTTTATCAAGCCTTTGCACACTTATTCATACTATTTGTATGGTTTTACAATTCCTTCCCAGAATTTGTTCTATGATTGAAAACTTGCTTCCTAGAATCTTTAATTTGTGTATTTTAATCATCTCTTATTACCATTCAATGCCTTGATATGTGTGTTAAGTGATTTCAGAGATTACATGGCAGGAATGGCTTAGAGGATGGAGAGAAAGCTTGCAAAAAGGGAAGGAACACAAGAAATTAAGGAGATGACCAGCGAGAAGTGACGCAGACGCATGGCTCACGCGACCGCGCGCAATAGAGGAAATCGCAGTGACGCGCTCGCGTGCCTGACGCAAACGCGTGGCAAGAAAAATGCTGCACGAATGACGTGAATGCGTGGACGACGCATACGCGTGGCAAGAAAAATGCTGAATGACGCGCACGCGTGGAAGACGTGTACACATGACATGCGCGATCTGCAGAATTAACAGAACACGCTGGGAGCGATTTCGGGCCGTATTTTGACCTAGTTTTCGGTCCAGAAACACAAAATAAAGCCAGGGAACATGCAGAGACTCAATTCATACTTAGCATAAGCTGATAATTCACTTTTCAGAATTTAGATGTATTTTTTAGAGAGAGATTCTCTCCTCTCTCTTAGGTTTTAGGAATTAGGATTCCTCTTAAAGGAATTAGAATTTCTTCTTCTCAATTTTCAGGTTCGATGTTCCTTTTACTTAATTTCTCAATTTGGTTTATGAACTCTTTATGTTTGGATTGATTTTCTTTTATTAATGCAATTTGAGATATTTCAGATCTATGATTTTATTTAGATTTTTACATTCTTAGCTTTGGTTGATTAATTGAAGACACTTGAGTTATCAAACTCAGCTGTTGATTGAAATTGGAATTACTGATTGACCTGGATCACTCTAAAGCTAGTCCTTCCATAAGGATTGACTAGGACTTGAGGATCAAGCTAATTAGTCCACTTGACCTTCCTTTGTTTAGTAAATGCTGACCAAGTGGGATTAAAACCCAATTTCATCACACTTGATAAGGATAACTAGGATAGGAATTCCAATTCTCATACCTTGCCAAGAGTTTTATTAATTATTAATTTATTTTTTTTTGTCAATTAAATTACTTGTTCAACCCTTTTGAAAACCCCAAAAATATACCTTTGCATAACCAATAATAAGAACACCTCCCTGCAATTCCTTGAGAAGACGACCCGAGGTTTAAATACTTCGGTTATCAATTTTATCAGGGGTTTGTTACTTGTGACAACTAAAACTTTTTTACGAAAGGATCTCTATTGGTTTAGAAACTATACTTACAACGCGATTACATTTTTATATTTCTTTACCGATAGAAAATTCGATCGTCAGTGCCTTTTCATACATGCAGTGCTCACAAAATTTCATTTGTGGTTTCTTCATATTCTTCCGAAAACCTTGTCCACAAAACAATGATAGACCTTTCTCTAACATATGTCCAAGCCGCATGTGCCATATTCTTGTGCAATTTGTTTGATCTCTACTTCCACCGATCCAACTGCTAACTCACCTATGACTATTGTCCCCAAAAGAGAATAAAGATTACTGTGGCGAACTTCCTTCATCACTACCAAAGAACCACGAACAACTTTTAGTACGCCATTTTCTGCAACTATTTTGCAACCATTTTTCTCCAAAAAATCTATGGAGATAAGATTTTTCTGCAAGTCTGGAATATGTATCACATTCTTTAATGTTCTTTGTAAGACCCAAGACTTTTGAAAAGGCCTACTTTGAATCAATCTCAAATTATATATTTATTTATGGTTTTAATTTCAGAAATTATTTTTATTGAAAATAATTAAAGGCAATTAATTGAATTTGAAATAAATTAAGATTTTTATCCAAACTCTATACCTATGGATTATTTTCCTATTTATGATTTAAAGTTCTGGAAATACGAAAAATAATGAGGTTTGGGTATTTAAATTAGAATTTTGTTTAATTTTATAATTATTGGATTATTTTCTATATTTAAATTATAAAATTGGTAGTTATGAAATAATAAGAATTTTATATGATTTGATTTTAGATAATTTAATTTATATCATTTAATATTTTAAGTTAAAGACAAAGAGAAATTAATTATATTATCATGAATTTTCAATTAGAGTAATTTATTGAAAATCAATTAGTATTTTTATACAACAAATAATATTTTAAATTAACTTTAAAGGTTAAATTAGTTTTCCAAATATTAATACTTTATGCTCTAATTTTATTAAAATTACCAAATTATCTCTATACCTAATTTTTACCAAAATCCTAAATTCCCAAAATACAACCCTAACCCTAATTAATCAAAATCCCAAATCCCCTATAACCTCACCGCCACACTCACTGCCCTAACCCCTCCCATAAACGCCACTGCAGCTGTTTCAAAAGAAAACAAAAGAAAAGAAAGAGATACTGAGCAGAGAGGAGGGAATGGAAGAAAGAGGAGAGGGAAGAGAGGAAGGGGGACCGGCCGGCGCTGGTGGGCCTTGCCGTCGCCGTCGACGTTGCCTAGAGGAGGAGAAGGAACCAGGTGAGCAAAGGGGAGGAGGAGGCCACTGCTGTTGTCCGCGCCGTCACCGTCGCGCTAAGCGTGTCGCCAATGTCGTTGTTGCCGAGAGAGGGAGGAAGGACGACGGCGCTGTCTCACTGTCAGAGCCGTGCATGCCGCCGCCGAGTGAAGCCGCGAACGTCGCCGTCACTGGAGCAGAGAGCGAGAGAGAGCGTTTTCCGTGGAGAAAGGGAAGGCGCTGTCGTGCAGCGCGAAGCCGCCGCCGCCGTTGCGCACCGTGTCGCCGCGGTTGATGATGGGTCGCCGGGCCTCGCCGTGCCGCCGTGCCTGGTTGCCGTTACTGGGATCCACTGTCGGTAAGG
This sequence comes from Arachis hypogaea, assembly GCF_003086295.3. Lineage (NCBI taxonomy): Eukaryota > Viridiplantae > Streptophyta > Magnoliopsida > Fabales > Fabaceae > Arachis > Arachis hypogaea. Next base: position 88,953,576 of record NC_092045.1, read on the forward strand.
GTTTCATTTTAATCTCCGTTCTTCTGAATTTCTGGAACCTTGTTGTCACTATAGAGCTTTTACAGTTGTTGTCATCGGAGCCTGGGGCTATTGTCGTCACTTGATGTAGCTGCCGGAGCTTCTGCCCCTCCGTTGCGGCATTTTTCTTTAACTGTGGTAATTTATTCTAGCCTTGGAATTCTTATCGTTATTATTCTGCTATAAAATTTTGAGAAGTTCATGATGTTAATATGCTAGGGTCGAGTTCTGGAAACTGTATGATTAAAATAGAGGCTGTTGCGGTGTTATCCTTCTTCGTTTCTCGTGATTGCTGCCGCGAGTTAAGACTAAAAAGGGATTCAATGCGTTTAATTATGCGGATTGCGAATAATTGAGGTAGGGGTTTTCTTAAAATCTATTTTATATTACAGAGTTGTGATAAATAGATATTGATGCAAAGAGGTTTACTTCTGTGATTATATTTGTCTTATGGATGTGATGGTTTGTTGGACTGAGTTATTGGGTGCTTGATTGCGTGAGTGGTGTGTGGTTGTGGATAAAAACCAGTTTGAAATGTCATTTACTTGATTATTAAGAAAGGTGGATTTTCTTGGTTTTAGAGTTTACTTAGTAATATAAATGAAACGATTTTGGAAATAATTTGAAATATGAAAATAAATTGATTCTGTGAGCGATTTGATTGTGAGTTGGTTTGATTTTATGAATGATTTAATATTTGAGCTGATTCGATTTTAAAAAGAGTTTTATTGCTAGAATTGGTTGATTTGAAAATAATTTAACATTGGAACTGGTTCAATTCTGGAAAATGTTTGAGATTTGGGAATGGTTGAGAAAATGTTTGAGAAATATTTGGATGGGACCCGAAAAGGATGGCAGTGTCCGAGTTTTAGAGGAGATGCTGTCGAAATTTTATGAAATTGAAAGTTTTATTTAAAGTAGTTAATTAAAAAGATTTGTTTTTAAAGCATTATACATTTTAAGATTGATTTGTCTATCAAAGAAAGAATTTTGTTTTGGATTTGAGATTATTAACGAACAGAATGAAAAAGAGGATGATGAGGATTTTATTTGAAATATGGCTTTGAAATGAACTTGGAAATGAGATTTGGATTGATGAATGATTATGATGTTGAGAATGTTGAGATGTGAACTTTGAATTATTCACATGGCTTATGAATTTGAAATATCTGAGATACGAGGTTCCCTGGATTAAGTGCCGTGGCTTGCCACCACGTGTACCAGGTTGAAAACTCGATACTCTGTTGACCCTACGACGTAAGTGTGTGACCGGGCACTATATAAATTCCCGGAAATGTTACCCCCATTGAGTAATATTGATTATTTGAGAAAAAGCTATGCATAGACTCTTGGGGATGCACGTCGGGGGATGGTCTAAGTACAATTCAGACTTGTCGGGTTGGCTGGATAACCGACAGATGAGCCTCATCAGCCATAGGACAGGCATGCATCATATGCATTTGTATGCTGTGCTTGAGTTTGAACTTGTTTTGGTTTGCCTAATTGCTAAACTGTTCGTAACTGCTACTTGAACTAATTGCTGTAACTGCTGCCTACTTGTGCTTTCCTTGTCTGCCTTGCCTGTGTTTGTCTTAGCGTGCTACATTTGAGATTGAGCTCTGGTGCTGAATTAATGATTGTGTTGTTTGATTGCATGGTTGGTTTCTGATTGAGATTTTCTTATAAGAAAGGAAAGGTTTCAGATTTCTGAAAGATTAAACATTGTTTCTTTGAAAAGGTTTTGAACGATTACCTATTGGTTTTTTTAAAAGATTCATAAGGCAATGATAGTCACTGAGCTTGAAAACAGTTTTCCTATTAAATATCTTCTTATGACAACTTTGAAATTTCATGGTGAGACCGTGTGGTTAGGTTCTCACCCCCTACAGCTTTACCTTTTTAGGAATCGGATGAAGAAGCATTAGGAAGAGTTATACTGAGTCTGGTTTACATGTTGTTGTATTAATTAGTTTATTTTCTTCCCTCGTCTTTGTTATTACAAGTTTGTCAGAGGGATAGGAATTGTATGTTTTATATGTATATTATATTATGAGTTATTATGTAAGGAGTCTTGTATATGAATCTATGCCTGCTTGTATTTTTCTTAAAATAAAGTATTTATTTCCGATTTTCAAGGAAATCAGTGATACCGTATCGAGTCACAGGCTCCTATTCTAGTATTTAGTGTGTAAAGTAGTCGTAATACCCCTTTCTATCAGAGTAGCGCAGCCGGAAGCGTAACTTCTGATAGTGAGGATGTTACATTATGGTATCAGAGCGGTCCTTCCTGTAGAGCCTGAGAAATGGACCGACTATGCTTCAATTGCATACACTGAGCGTTTGTCATGTAGTAGGTCTCGTTCAGATAACGAGAATTAGAGCTTTATGCACATGACGGTCTATTGATTAACGTCATTAGTCTTACATTGCATAACTCCTGGTATTAAGTTTGGCCGGCTTAACACTAGTGGATTATGTATATGAAAGCACTAATGTGTTAGCATAGACGGTATGCGAGTCATAGATAACGCGAGTCGCGGGTTTTTGGAAACGTTAGAAACTATTTCTCGAAGTTACTTGGTTAGGTGTCGAACTCTGCAGATGTCATGTGACTTGTTCCTTCTTGTTATGTCTTGAGGTTCTTGTTTGCGATTCTTTTCTTGGAAAGTAATCGGATTACCTTCCAATCCTGCCGTCTTGTTCATATACATTCTTTTTATTTTAATTATATATATCTGTTTGAAATTCCTCGAAATAACTGCCTCATTTGTTCAAAATCCTTTATCTTGACTCGTGTTCTTTGGTGTATTTTTGAATTGTTTGATACTTCAAAAAGCACTTTGAAAATCTTTAAGAAAATCACTATCGATTGAGTTGTACCTCTTTGTAAATTCTGTAATTCATTGAATCACCTAAAAATTTGTTCCTTATTTCCAATTTTATGAATCCTGCTCGATTTTCTTTGAATTGAGTTCCTTTCTTGTAAGCAAGTTGACCATCCTTTCTAGTGCATTCTGAATATCCTTATTAGGGTACAATTTTAAGATTACATACGGAATTTTTAATTTTAACTTTTTGAAAAGAAGTTTTGGATCCTTTTAAAAGAAATGTCAAAAGCTAATCTTTCTCTTACTTGACAATATTTACAACCATTATTCTTGAAACCCTTATAAAATCATTTTTGATTCGATATAACTTTCTCTATATGAAATTTTGAAAATTGTTTAAAAACTAATTACTCCTAATACCTCGCCAGTTCTTTTACTGGTTTATGAAAATATACTTATTTTAAAATATATGTATGCAACTTGATTTTCTAACAACTATATTACAATTTTTATGAATATTTTTGCTTGATTATGTATTTAGATACTCTTCAAAGGAAGATTTTTGTCTCTTTCTAGTTGATTTTCGTTTAATAAACTTCACCTGATCTATTTTTAATTTGAATTGATTTAGCATAACACGTTAAATAAGCATTCTTTGCTCTTTTGAAAATGTTGGGTTTATATTTTCCCTTTCAAGAACGGACCAATTCTCTTTTCAGCCTTTCACTTTTATGGATGTCATATTTGACTCTGTATTTAATTACTCTCTTACTTTTGTGAACGTCACCATTAGTCTTAATTTTCCTTCTCTTATGAATCTCATATTTATCCGAGTCAGCTTAAATTTGTTTCTATCTAATGCACCGTTTACCCTCTTAATTGTCTTCCTTTAATCAAAGGTTCTTTCTTGAGAATTTTCTATTGATCAAATTGTCTTTCCATGCGTGTTTTGTATTCCTTTGGATCAATTGAAAACTTGTTTGATATTCCAAGCCTAGTGAATTTTGTTTAAATTCCCTTAATTTAAAGATCCTTTCTCACATAGGCTGAATTCTTTTTAAGTGCACCTTAATCTCTTGGGTATTCTTGTGAAGGTGGTAATTTCAAGTATACTTTTGGAGTCTTGTTTTGAATTATTTTAAAGAAGTTTTGAATTTTTTTTGAAGAAGTTTCAAACTAAATTTTTCTTCCTTGATTGTAACTGAGAACCATTTATTAAATCTTGATAAGGTTGTTTTGACTTAGCGTACACTTCTTTACGTAAAATTCTAAAAACCTTATCGTGCATACACGGAACCCTGCTTTTGCCAAAAATGTGTTTGCAGAAATTTTTACCCCGAATTTTCTTTCCTAAATAGAGTTTAAATTTTCTTCTATCCTCGTTGTAACCCTTATACCCGTTTGGCTTAAATGAGGACCAAAATAACTTTTAAAATTTTTGAGAAAATTGCCTTTGGCCCTTAGCCTTATTGAAATTCATTTCCGAACTTTACATATTCTATCTATAACTTGGAAAATTGTTTTAAAGTAATGCAACTTAATTCTCTTCCAAGTTTTATTGTATGCAACTTAAAAAGTTTTTCGTTCTTCATAAGCAACGCATTCAAAAAAAATATTTTTAATCCTACTATTGAGTCCTGTGAGCTTTATCTTCGGTTTTAGGTATTTTTTTTTCCTTCTGTAAACCTCATATTTCGTGACTCGACTTGATTTTATTTCAAACTACTGCACTACTTTTCTTTTTATTATTCCTATCAGATTTCATTAATTCGAGAGTTATTTTTGAGATTGCCGAACTAATCTTCTTTCTGGCACTCTTCATTCATTGTGCATACCTGCTTATTTGTGATCTCAACAATTCTTTCAAGCTCTTGCGGATTTCGTCCTTGTCGCTTGTCTTTTTCCAAGGTGTTATATCCTTCAAATAAACTCGAGGATAGCCTTAAAGTCACGTATGACCTTTAGGCGTAATAAGCGAAGCGTTAGTCTCTTTAGGATGCAGTTCGTAAACGTGAAAAGGGAAAGCGGTAAGTATGTAATGTTATGAGGAGTGTGGTAGTTTTGTTCTTCGTAAAAATTTGCAGATGATTATGCCTGTGGCGGTTAAGAGGTTGTGAAGTGACATGATGGAATTGGGAAGTTGAAATTTTGAAGTTGGTACGAAATCTATGTGCAGATGTTATCCTGTTTGTTTACGTCAACCTGTTTTCAAACTTTTGCCACCTAGTTACCCCCTTTGTTTTTTTTCAAATACCTAACTTGAACACTAACACCTTCTTATGCTCCAAGTTTTAGTAAAATAATAACCCCGTAACATTTTTGTTTTGGACCATCTCTTGACTTTTGCTTTAGACCATGCTTTTCCCTTACATCTAAGTTTTATAAGTCATCCAACATTTGAAAAATTATATTTATATATGTGGCAAGACTTCTACTTTTCTAAAGTATGCAAAAGTAAAGTATTCAAAACTATTTTAGTATTTTGTGTATTAAGTTAATTTTCGAGGACGAAAATTTTTATAAGTGGGGTAGGATGTAAGACCCAAGACTTTTGAAAAGGCCTACTTTGAATCAATCTCAAATTATATATTTATTTATGATTTTAATTTCAGAAATTATTTTTATTGAAAATAATTAAAGGCAATTAATTGAATTTGAAATAAATTAAGATTTTTATCCAAACTCTATACCTATGGATTATTTTCCTATTTATGATTTAAAGTTCTGGAAATACGAAAAATAATGAGGTTTGGGTATTTAAATTAGAATTTTGTTTAATTTTATAATTATTGGATTATTTTCTATATTTAAATTATAAAATTGGTAGTTATGAAATAATAAGAATTTTATATGATTTGATTTTAGATAATTTAATTTATATCATTTAATATTTTAAGTTAAAGACAAAGAGAAATTAATTATATTATCATGAATTTTCAATTAGAGTAATTTATTGAAAATCAATTAGTATTTTTATACAACAAATAATATTTTAAATTAACTTTAAAGGTTAAATTAGTTTTCCAAATATTAATACTTTATGCTCTAATTTTATTAAAATTACCAAATTATCTCTATACCTAATTTTTACCAAAATCCTAAATTCCCAAAATACAACCCTAACCCTAATTAATCAAAATCCCAAATCCCCTATAACCTCACCGCCACACTCACTGCCCTAACCCCTCCCATAAACGCCACTGCAGCTGTTTCAAAAGAAAACAAAAGAAAAGAAAGAGATACTGAGCAGAGAGGAGGGAATGGAAGAAAGAGGAGAGGGAAGAGAGGAAGGGGGACCGGCCGGCGCTGGTGGGCCTTGCCGTCGCCGTCGACGTTGCCTAGAGGAGGAGAAGGAACCAGGTGAGCAAAGGGGAGGAGGAGGCCACTGCTGTTGTCCGCGCCGTCACCGTCGCGCTAAGCGTGTCGCCAATGTCGTTGTTGCCGAGAGAGGGAGGAAGGACGACGGCGCTGTCTCACTGTCAGAGCCGTGCATGCCGCCGCCGAGTGAAGCCGCGAACGTCGCCGTCACTGGAGCAGAGAGCGAGAGAGAGCGTTTTCCGTGGAGAAAGGGAAGGCGCTGTCGTGCAGCGCGAAGCCGCCGCCGCCGTTGCGCACCGTGTCGCCGCGGTTGATGATGGGTCGCCGGGCCTCGCCGTGCCGCCGTGCCTGGTTGCCGTTACTGGGATCCACTGTCGGTAAGGGTTTCATTTTAATCTCCGTTCTTCTGAATTTCTGGAACCTTGTTGTCACTATAGAGCTTTTACAGTTGTTGTCATCGGAGCCTGGGGCTATTGTCGTCACTTGATGTAGCTGCCGGAGCTTCTGCCCCTCCGTTGCGGCATTTTTCTTTAACTGTGGTAATTTATTCTAGCCTTGGAATTCTTATCGTTATTATTCTGCTATAAAATTTTGAGAAGTTCATGATGTTAATATGCTAGGGTCGAGTTCTGGAAACTGTATGATTAAAATAGAGGCTGTTGCGGTGTTATCCTTCTTCGTTTCTCGTGATTGCTGCCGCGAGTTAAGACTAAAAAGGGATTCAATGCGTTTAATTATGCGGATTGCGAATAATTGAGGTAGGGGTTTTCTTAAAATCTATTTTATATTACAGAGTTGTGATAAATAGATATTGATGCAAAGAGGTTTACTTCTGTGATTATATTTGTCTTATGGATGTGATGGTTTGTTGGACTGAGTTATTGGGTGCTTGATTGCGTGAGTGGTGTGTGGTTGTGGATAAAAACCAGTTTGAAATGTCATTTACTTGATTATTAAGAAAGGTGGATTTTCTTGGTTTTAGAGTTTACTTAGTAATATAAATGAAACGATTTTGGAAATAATTTGAAATATGAAAATAAATTGATTCTGTGAGCGATTTGATTGTGAGTTGGTTTGATTTTATGAATGATTTAATATTTGAGCTGATTCGATTTTAAAAAGAGTTTTATTGCTAGAATTGGTTGATTTGAAAATAATTTAACATTGGAACTGGTTCAATTCTGGAAAATGTTTGAGATTTGGGAATGGTTGAGAAAAGGTTTGAGAAATGTTTGGATGGGACCCGAAAAGGGTGGCAGTGTCCGAGTTTTAGAGGAGATGCTGCCGAAATTTTATGAAATTGAAAGTTTTATTTAAAGTAGTTAATTAAAAAGATTTGTTTTTAAAGCATTATACATTTTAAGATTGATTTGTCTATCAAAGAAAGAATTTTGTTTTGGATTTGAGATTATTAACGAACAGAATGAAAAAGAGGATGATGAGGATTTTATTTGAAATATGGCTTTGAAATGAACTTGGAAATGAGATTTGGATTGATGAATGATTATGATATTGAGAATGTTGAGATGTGAACTTTGAATTATTCACATGGCTTATGAATTTGAAATATCTGAGATACGAGGTTCCCTGGATTAAGTGTCGTGGCTTGCCACCACGTGTACCAGGTTGAAAACTCGATACTCTGTTGACCCTACGACGTAAGTGTGTGACCGGGCACTATATAAATTCCCGGAAATGTTACCCCCATTGAGTAATATTGATTATTTGAGAAAAAGCTATGCATAGACTCTTGGGGATGCACGTCGGGGGACGGTCTAAGTACAATTCAGACTTGTCGGGTTGGCTGGATAACCGACAGATGAGCCTCATCAGCCATAGGACAGGCATGCATCATATGCATTTGTATGCTGTGCTTGAGTTTGAACTTGTTTTGGTTTGCCTAATTGCTAAACTGTTCGTAACTGCTACTTGAACTAATTGCTGTAACTGCTGCCTACTTGTGCTTTCCTTGTCTGCCTTGCCTGTGTTTGTCTTAGCGTGCTACATTTGAGATTGAGCTTTGGTGCTGAATTAATGATTGTGTTGTTTGATTGCATGGTTGGTTTCTGATTGAGATTTTCTTATAAGAAAGGAAAGGTTTCAGATTTCTGAAAGATTAAACATTGTTTCTTTGAAAAGGTTTTGAACGATTACCTATTGGTTTTTTTAAAAGATTCATAAGGCAATGATAGTCACTGAGCTTGAAAACAGTTTTCCTATTAAATATCTTCTTATGACAACTTTGAAATTTCATGGTGAGACCGTGTGGTTAGGTTCTCACCCCCTACAGCTTTACCTTTTCAGGAATCGGATGAAGAAGCATTAGGAAGAGTTATACTGAGTCTGGTTTACATGTTGTTGTATTAATTAGTTTATTTTCTTCCCTCGTCTTTGTTATTACAAGTTTGTCAGAGGGATAGGAATTGTATGTTTTATATGTATATTATATTATGAGTTATTATGTAAGGAGTCTTGTATATGAATCTATGCCTGCTTGTATTTTTCTTAAAATAAAGTATTTATTTCCGATTTTCAAGGAAATCAGTGATACCGTATCGAGTCACAGGCTCCTATTCTAGTATTTAGTGTGTAAAGTAGTCGTAATACCCCTTTCTATCAGAGTAGCGCAGCCGGAAGCGTAACTTCTGATAGTGAGGATGTTACATTCTTACTATTCCATCATGCATCTTGATTCTTATATTACCTAACCCCACAGTTTTACAAGCATGATCATTGCCCATTAAAATTGTGCCATCATTTATGCTTTGATAAGTAGTAAACCACTTCCTATTTGGGCACATATGGTGAGATGCTCCTGAATCAAGAATCAACTTATTGAAGATTTCATAAGATTGTTCTGTCACAGAGTAACAGTCTTCCTCATCATTTGAGACGTAGCTTGCTTCTTACTTTTCTTTTGGGTTGTCATTGTTCTGTTTCTTGAAAGTTATCTTCTTATTTGGACATTTTGTTTTAAAATGTCCAGGCTCCCCACATTTAAAGCATGTTCTCTCCGCGTGAGGTCTAGATTTTGGCCTAGACTTTCTACGCTTATTACCTTTTCCTCTTTCATTAGTCCTTCCTCTAGCTGCTAACAATTTGTGCTTAATCATTATACTCTCTTCCATTTGGAGATGACATTACACTTGTAGCAATCTTAAGTAGATCATCCGCTAAAGGTGATGCTCTGATCTCATCCATGGTCAGAGTGTCACCCACCAACATCAATGTCTGCACCATATTTTCATAGGATTCGGTAATGAAAGTAACAATATGAGTGCCTGATCCTCATCATCAATATTCACATCTATATCCTTTAAGTTTGATATAATCCTATCAAACTTATTGATATATTCTCAGATTGAGATACCTTCTTCTATCTTGCATGTATACAATTTGGATTTTAAGTAGATCCTGTTAGTTAGAGTCTTCGTCATGAAGTTACTCTCTAACTTTGCCCAAACGCCTGCTGCAGTTGCTTTTTCATTTACTAAAAAAGCAACATCCTTCTCAAGGCATAAGATTATTGCAGCCCACGTCTCAAGGTCTAATTCTTCCAATTCTTCATCTTTTATTTCCTCCGACTTTTTCTCTTTTCTTGCCAGTGCCTTGTGTAATTTTTGTGATATAAGCAAATTTTTCATCTGCATCCTCCAATAGGAAAAGTCATTTTTCTCATTAAATTTCTTGATTTCATATTTTCCTACTTTGACATTACCACTAATAGAAGTCATTATATTCAAAATTAAATTTTACCACACAAATAATGAATAATATAACGTTGGCTCTTGATACCAATTGTTGAGTCTGCAGCAGAATTTAGACTTTTAATAGATACAAAGTAATATAAAATTGAATACTACCTACAATAATGCACTAACTATAATAAAGACAATATGAGAAAATATGATGTGAATTAATTTTCTTTCTTATTTTGATGATGTTTCAATTACAATGCTACAGAAATATATATAGTATCATCTATGCTATAATTTCAATGATCAAGAATAAAATCCTCCTATGAACACTCCCTATAAGTTCTCTCCTATTAAAAACTCCTTACAAACCTTGCTTTACTCCCTAATTTTACTCTTAGCCTTCCTGTATTCTCACAAAATATGTATACAAAGACATAAAATTATATGTAGCTGATGAGATATGAATATAAATATTAGACATCTACTCAAATGAAAATGCTAAAAATATCTTCTTATGAAAATTTTTGTGTTAAAAATGTATTTTGTTTGTTTAGCCACATTAAAAAAAAATACTTTTGTAACACATCAAAATCAAACCATACAGTTCATAATCTAATGGTTAAAAAGAAGCATCTTCATATAAAGACAATTGTAAAATTTTCATGGTAGTATCCACCTAAATCTTATGTCTAGAGACATTGAATTAATGTATTTTATGTCCATCCAGATAAGAATGACACATAAATACTAACAAGTTGCACAACTTATTTTTTATTTTAAAGAATTTTTGGGGACCAGAAACTTTTAGTATTTTTTTGTCATCATTTAGCCAACATAAACACTAATTATTTTTAACAAATAAATTTTACTAATTTATGTATACAAACTCTAAAAAAATATCGGTGCAAACTGTATTAATTTATGCGTGCAAAATTCTCATGAACATAGATGCAAATTATATGCTTCTTGTGTGCAAAATATTAGTAAATATGAGTGTAAATTATTACTAACTGATAAACTCATATTTTGTGATATATTTTGTGCTTAGTTTGAGTGATTTATTCAATCCTTCACCCACTTATTCATATTGATTGTATGGTTTTACTTTTCCTTCCTTGTTATGTGATGTATGTGAAAAACATGTTTCCTATGCTTTAAAATTAATTATTTTAATTACCTTTATTACCATTCGATGCCGTGATTAATGTATTGAGTAGTTTCAGATCTTCTAAGGTAGGAATGACTTAAAGGATGGAAAGGAAACATGCAAAAATGGAAAGAAAGCACAAAACGGAGTTTCGGAGAAACTGGCAGCGACGTGGCCGCATGGACGACGCGACCGCGTGCCAAGAGCAAAGACGCAGCGACGCGGCTGCATGACTGACGCGACCGCGCACCTTGAGCCAATCGCATACGACGCGGCCGCATGACTGACGCAACCGCGCGACAAGGAAAACTCTAATCGACGCGACCGCGTGACCCACGCGGACGCGTGACAGAGGCCACACACCAGAAATTGCAGAAAACGCTCATAGCGGATTCTGAAGCCCTTTTTGGCCCAAATCCAAGTCCAGAAGGCATAGACCAGAGGTTATGAAGTGTGGGGATGCATCTACTAAGAGAAGGTCGAATTTTTATTCACTTTTCCATGATTTAGGTTTAGATGGAGAGAGGTTCTCTCCTCTCTCTTTAGGATTAGGATTTAGGACTTCTCTTAGTTTTAGGAGTGACTCTCGATCCCAGGTTCAATGTTCTTTTACTTTATATTTATCTCTTATTTTCAGATACCATTAATGCTTGCTTGTATTAGTTATGTTGCCTATTTGGCTTATGCTACATTCATGTTATGATTCTCTTATTTAATATTACTTGAGATATTTCAGTTCAACATTGCTCTTTTTATTCATGTTATTGATCATTCCCAATCTGAAGATATTCTTATTCCGGTAGATTTAATTTCCTTCCCTTTTGGTCTTGGTTAAGAAATCAGTAACTCAGGAGTTATCTTAGCTCAATATAATTGATAACTGTTATCTTGCTAATTGAACTGAACTTCAATAATCCCAACTTTTCTTAGGAAATAAATAGGATTCGAAGGTCTAACTAATTAGTCCCTTGACTTTTCTTTGCTTTAGCAAAGGTTAACTAAGTGGAATTAAGATTGAACTTTCATTATTATTGATAAGAATAACTAAGTCTGGACTTCCAATTTCTCATACCTTGTCAAAAGTTTGCTTTACAACATTTATTTATTTTAACTGCCATTTAAATTATTTGCCATATTCATTTCGGTTATCAATTTATTTAGGAGTTTGTTACTTGTGACAACCAAAACGTTTGTACGAAGGGATTTCTGTTGGTTTAGAATCTATACTTACAACGCAACTTTATAAAATTCTTTACTAGCAAAAATCCTAACGTCACTAACCAAGTGCTAGCCAAAATTTTACTGGTCATGTAGCATTACTCTTTTATTTTTTTATTATTCTTGTTAATTTTTTATAATTATATTTTTTATTATTATATTTTTTCAAGTTTTTTAAAAGAAAAAAATGAGAATAAATTGAACTTTTATAATTTGTTCTAGTTTATCACCAAACAAAATAAAAGAATACTAATTTTTGTATCTCTATTTTTTATGTTTCGTTCTTAGTATCTTATCTTATCTTGTTCTCATAATTAAACATAACCATCAAAAATATATACAATTTTCTAATAATAATGATAGAGAGATAATAATTTAAATTTTATTTTATTTTATTTAATATATTTATAATTTTATATATATAACATATACATTTATAATTATGTACTTAAAACATTTAATATTATATATTATTTCAATAATAATTAATAAAAATAAATAAAAATAAACAAAAAGAAATTATGGCTACTTGTAGTTCCTAAACTATCAAATTATGGGTCCCAAACATTTTTCTTTCCTAAACATGTTATCGCTAACATTCTCCTCTAGTAGATCATTTATTTTTAGTTAACTAGGAAAATAAAAAAAATTATGAGCACACAAAATTAACTATAATAAATTTGGAGTAATTTAAATGAATAAATAATTTGGAGTTGAAATTAGGCAGGTATTTTCAATTAATTCTTGTATATGTCTGTTCTAAACATCTTTATTTTTATAGTATACAAATGGGGAGCTCATATGCTGACGTGGTGCTCATACGTTGAGTCTGGGAGTTTATTTGCTTAGGTGTCGTCACTAGAAATTTTTAGATTTATATTTATAAATTATAAATTATTATTTGCTTAGGTTGTTATTTTCAAATTTTAAGTTTGGGTTGTTTTACTTAGGTTGTTATTTTTTAGGATAAAGTATATTTTTTGTCCCTGAAGTTTAACAAAAGTTTTAAAACTACCCCTAAGTTTTATTTTGTTTCAATTTTGTCCAAAAAGTTTTCGATTTGCATCAAATATACCCCTACCGGCTAAATTTTCAAAAAAATTAAAACCAATCTAACAATAATGTATGAAAATTATGCTTGATTTGCCTGTGTTGATGATTATTCTTATGAAATTGTTGTTGAATTGGTCTTAAATTTTTTGAAAAATTAGCCGTTAGGGGTATATTTGATGCAAATCGAAAATTTTTGGGACAAAATTGAAACAAAATAAAATTTAGGAGTATTTTTAAAACTTTTGTCAAACTTCAGGGACAAAAGGTATACTTTACCTTATTTTTTAAAATTTAAATTATTTTATTTGTTTGTGTTATTTTACTTAAGTTTTTATTTTTTAAATTTCAAATTATTTTATTTAAATTGTTATTTCTTAAATTTTAGATTGTTGTATTTAGACACTATTTTTTAAAAATTTGTTAATTTTTTTACCATTATTTTTTAAAATTTTGTTGATTTTTTTAAAATTTGCAGCTACATACGTTCTTTTAAAGAAATTTAGAGTTTTAAAAAGAATTACGTTACTTATACTTCGGTTATTACATACTAAGATTATTATAAAAATTTACGTTAATTTAGAGTTTTTAAATTATTAATTTGCTTAAGTTGTTATTTTCAAATTTTAAGTTTAGATTGTTTTACTTAGGTTGTTATTTTTTAAATTTTAAATTAAAGTCAATCAAATTTAAAAAATTTTAGTTATGAATCAACTATAAAAGTATAAGTTATAAGAGATGTAAAGTATCACGATTTAAAGTACATCAATCCCTTTCTTTACATATATCCTAAATCTCTGTACTTATTCCAATGGCTGGAATTCACAAAATTACAGACATCAGTCCTACAATTGACAATTTGTGTGTACGTATAGAGTGATACGGCTATGGATACTACCAAATTACAGAAATTCTCCATTGCCATACGAAAATTACCAGCATAATGATGTGCACAGACTTCTAGAATCGTCAAGTATTCCACAATATGGATTTAAGTTTGTGAGTTTTGACATTTTCGATGCTCCTGGGTATGATTGCACGTATTTAGTTAGTAAGTTTATTATTTTAGAAAAGTATAATTTATTTATAAATTTATTTATTTTATTGATAATTTCGGTTGTGTTTTTTTTTTAACAAATTTATTGACAATAATTTTTTTTATTTTAAATCATTTTAGATATTGTTGGATATCTTGCTGGAATTGGGAGTAAGAAGACTCTTGAAAAGGATGACAAATCTACCAAATACATTATTATTGAATTAAAGATTGATGATGGATAATTATATATTTATTTTTTATAAATATAAAATTTTTTATAATCTCATCTTTTTAAATTATTATTTTAATTTATTTTATTATAAATATTTTTATTAATATTATTAATAAGTAACAAATGTATCTTAATTAACGTTAAGTTTCGTTATAATTTTTTGGATTCAAAGGTATCGTTTTTAAACGTCTACGTATTTAAATTTTTTAAAAAAATCACTTCGGATTAATTTTGAAAAAAAAGTATTCAAATTTAAAAAAATTAATAAAAAGCATTCTTTTCGTGGTTTGTTTCTTACAAATTTAAAATAATTAATTATTTAATATTATTTTATTGATAATTACTTTTTGAGTTATAATTATATTTTGTTTATTTTGTTATAAAAAATATATTTAACATTAAACATTCTATTTGATATAGAAAAATAATGGAGTGTGTACTTTTTGGTAACTATGCACGTGAATTAAATGCTTTTTTAGAATCCGACAATAAGGATGGAGCTGTTGTCGTCTTACAATTTGTTAGAGTGAAGTTATATAACGGTAATATATATCCATAATTTATTAACAATATATTTTTATATGTGAGTTTTTACTTATTTTTTATGTGAATTTTTACTCATTTTGTATTAAATTAAATTTTTTAGAAAAGATTATTTTACAAAATTTCATGTATGGCACAAAGATGTTCTTCAATCCTGAAGATCCAAATGTCATCCAATTTAAAAATAGGTGGGTATATTTTTTTAAAAAAAATTCTTTAGTTTCATAATATGTGTGTGTTATCTAACATAGTTTTTTTTTATCTAGCTTTGTAAGATTTGAAGAATCTAAGGGTAACATCGGTGGAATTCCGAATGAAACTGCATTCTTAAAAATTTATCAAGGCAAAATTATTGAGCAGTTAAAAGAATTAGATACGGTAATTTTTTTTTTGAAAAAAAGTTGAGAAAAAAATAATTGAAATTCATTGTACATAAATTATTTTTATTTATTCATCTTATTTATTTAGGTATATCTTTAAAGATTTAAAAACTCACTACGTTCAAGAAATTCAAATTATTAAGTTTCTTTTTTCAGAATGCTGTTTATGTTGTCTTAGCTACTATAAGTAATATTATGGATACTTCAGACTGGTGTACGGCCAATGCGAATGCAACAGGTCTACATATGCTTTTACAAAAATTTTCAAATGTTCAAGTTGTGGCCGTCTCCTTTTATCCATAACTCTAAGATTATTTATTTATTTATTTTAATTAAAGTCTATGCACATTGGATCAGATATTGAATAACTCTATATTTAACTTTTTTATGTTATTTTCTTTTTTAAGCAGGTACCGAATAAAGTTTGGTGTCATTAATGATTCTAACTGTACATATTTTGTAGTCATTGACAAGGAGGCAAAACAAATTTTGGGAAAGAGCTGTGTAGAGATACTTGATCCACTCCTATTGGTAAGATCTAACCAATATTTATTTCTAAAAATATTAGTGAAGATGTTTTTAATGGTAACTTATATATTATTTATTATTAATATACTATGTAATACCCTGCAGAAAGGAGATCTATGGGATACACATGATACACATACACTCTTACTCAACTTAATTGATAATATAAGACCTTTCTTCTCATCATTGAAGTTCAAATCTATGATAATCCACATTTTTCACCTTCTTATAAAGTTAAGAAGATGACTGATAATGTGGACCTCATAAATAAATTCAAAGAGACTCACCTTATTCAAATTGTGAGTATAATTATAAGTGTACTTTTTATTAAAAATCAGTTTATTTTTTAGTTTCTTGGTCATTAGTAGTATCTAATTTATAAATAATAATTAATAATTAATTATAATTTTAGGATGTTGACTACACCGATAGTTTGCTTTCAATTTCAAAGGCATCCTCAATCATTGAAGGGGAGAAAATAGAAGGTGCTAAGGTATTTGTTCAAAAAATAAATTTTTTGTTTGTTTGTTCTCTCAAAATTAGATCTTAATTTTATTCAAAAAATATTAGTGAGATAAAATCAAAGGTTAGAAAGAAGTCTTTAATTTAACATGGTATTTTGTACAGAATTTGTTGCTTGAATTCTCCAATGAAGTTGCGGCCAATAATGAATCCGAATTGTTAGAAAATTCTATTACACAAACTAAGCGACTATTCTCGGAGTCGGAAGATTCGAAGGTGGAAGGAGATACCTCAACTTGCAAGAAGATCAAGATTGAGAATGAAACTTGAGAATTTGGATGCACATGTTTTGGAATCCCTTTTAGAGTCTATCTAATAGAATAATGCCAAGCATATGTTTGTTTTGGTGGAAACATTGTCTTTTCTTGAATTGTTATTTTTCTTTTAGTTCTTTTCGATTTTTATATTTGGAATTTAGAATATTTTTAAATATAAATTGAAGTTATTTGGTTATTACTTGTGATTTTATTTTTAATTTGATTCTCACCGTTGATATTCTGATAATTTCTAATTTAATATTTAATGTCATAAAATTATAAATTTCTTCTTTGAATTATTATTAATACAATTAAGTCAGTTAATAATTTTTAATATGTACTTATTTTAAAAATAAATCAAATTATTTTTTTAATTAAAGTACTATGTTTAGAATTTTAAATTTAAATTCAAATATACTTTTTTTTTTGAATTTTTAATTAAGCAATTGAGTTTGAGAATATTTTTTAAAAATTTATATAATTTATAAGCTACTATATTAATTACAAAAGATTTTAATAAAGTAAATAGAATTATCAGTCTTATTAAGATGTGAGATTATTTATACTATTTAAAAAAAAATATTTTGACATTCTTCTATACTTAATTCTATTTCTAATATTGTTCTGACAAAATTGACTTAATATAGTATTTTAAACAAATTTAAATATTTTTTTTACATTTACGTAATTTATAAGGTTATTAGTTTTTAGATTATAGTTAATTTTATTTATTTTTATCAGCAAATAATAAAGTTAATACTATTTATGATGAAACTAAAAAAAATTATTTTCAAATTAACAAATTTCTATATTCCTAATGGACAAAAAATGTTTAATTAAAAAATTTTATTTAAAAATTTTAAATTTGCACTAGATAATTAAGAAATTCTATTTAAAAATTTGAAATTTAAAATTCTAATACTAATTCCTAATTAAGTGACTTCTTAACCATTTTGATTTTTAAATTTAAATATTTTTATTTGTCACAATTATAAATTTTTTTTGTTTACTTCGTTTACATTGTTATTTTTTTTTTTTTGTCTTATCTTAGCACAACAATAGAGGTACTTTCATCTTTTTCTCTCTTTTTACTTATGTTGTCTCAACATAAATGAGACATAGACATAGATACACAAAAATACATAGACATAAATTTCTATTAGCCTTTTGATATAAAATTTAGTATAAAATTGACATATTATTATTACAGTTATATATGTTCTTATTTTTCCATGTCTCTCTCCTTATGGTTCAAGAATATTTTTTCTACATTTACGTAATTTATAAGGTTATTAGTTTTTAGATTATAGTTAATTTTATTTATTTTTATCAGCAAATAATAAAGTTAATACTATTTATGATGAAACTAAAAAAAATTATTTTCAAATTAACAAATTTTTATATTCCTAATGGACAAAAAATGTTTGATTAGAAAATTTTATTTAAAAATTTTAAATTTACACTAAATAATTAGAAAATTCTATTTAAAAATTTGAAATTTAAAATTCTAATACTAATTCCTAATTAAGTGACTTCTTAACCATTTTAATTTTTAAATTTAAATATTTTTATTTGTCACATTTATAAATTTTTTTTGTTTACTTCGTTTACATTGTTATTTTTTTGTCTTATCTTAGCACAACAATAGAGGTACTTTCATCTTTTTCTCTCTTTTTACTTATGTTGTCTCAACATAAATGAGACATAGACATAGATACACAAGAATACATAGACATAAATTTTTATTAGCCTTTTGTATAAAATTTAGTATAAAATTGACATACTATTATTACAGTTATATATGTTCTTATTTTTCCATGTCTCTCTCCTTATGGTTCAAGAATATTATAGACTTCAAACTCTTTTATTTGTATTTTACTTTGAATAAACATAAAATAATATATTCAGCATATTTATTATATAATGACGATGATAGTATTATACTAAACTCAAAAAATTTATGAATATAAAATATTATTTTTAATTTAACATATCAAATTTAAATATAAGCCCGTGCATCGCACGGGTTTAACACTAGTAGTAATACAAATGGGGAGCTCATTTGCTGACGTGGCGCTCATACGTTGAATCTGAGAGTTTATTTGCTTACGTGTCGTCATTAGAAATTTTTAGATTTATATTTATAAATTATAAATTATTATTTGCTCAGGTTGTTATTTTCAAATTTTAAATTTGGGTTGTTTTACTTAGGTTGTTATTTTTTAAATTTTAAATTGTTTTATTTGTTTGGGTTATTTTACTCAGGTTATTATTTTTTAAATTTTAAATTATTTTATTTAAGTTGTTATTTTTTAAATTTTATTTAAATTTTATTTAGATTTTTTTTTATATTTTAACACTATTTTTTAAAAATATGTTAATTCTTTTTAGCATAATTTTTTAAAATTTTGTTGATTTTTTTTAAATTGCAGCTACATAAATTCTTTTAAAGAAATTTAGAGTTTGAAAAAAATTTACGTTATTTATTCTTCGGTTGTTACATACTAATATTACAATAAATAAATATTTATATTAGTTTAGAATTTTTAAATTATTATTTATTTAAGTTGTTATTTTTAAATTTTAAATTTGGGTTGTTTTACTTAGTTTGTTATTTTTTAAATTTTAAATTAAAGTCAACCAAATTTTAAAAAGCTTAGTTATGATGCAACTATAAAAGGATAAGTTATGAGAAATGTAAAGCACCACAATTTAAAGTACATCAATCCCTTTCTTTACATATATCCAAAATCTCCCTACTTATTCCAATGACTGATATTCACAAAATTGCTGACATCAATCCTACAATCGACAATTTGGGTGTACGTATACGAGTGATATGGTTATGGACACTATCAAGTTACAGAAATTCTCCATTGCCATACTCAATTGAGATGGTTTGACTCAATGAAGACGCGAGTTTTCTACTAATATCCTTTTATCCATGATTCCAAGGTTATTTATTTATTTATTTAAATTAAAGTCTATGTACATTAGATTAGATATTAAATAAGTCTATATTTAACTTTTTCTTATGTTATTTTCTTTTTTAAGCAGGTATCGAATAAAGTTTGGTGTCATTGATGATTCTGACTGTACATGTTATGTAGTCTTTGACAAGGAGGCAAAACAAGTTTTGGAAGAGAGCTGTGTAGAGATACTTGATCCACTCCTATTGGTAAGATCTAACCAATATTTATTTCTAAAAGCATTAGTGAAGATATTTTTATTGGTACTTTTATATTATTTATTATTAATATATTATGTAATATCTTGCAGAAAGGAGATCTATCAGATACACCTATACTTTTACTCAACCTAATTGATAAGATCTTTCTCTTCATCGTTGAAGTTCAAATATCTGATATTTCATATTTTTCACCTTCTTATAAAGTTAAGAAGATGACTAATAATGTGGATCTCATAAATAAATTCAAAGAGGCTCACCCTATTCAAATGGTGAGTATATATAAGTGTACTTCTATTAAAAATTAATTTATTTTTTATTTTCTTGGTCATTAGTAGTATCTAATTTATAAATAATAATTAATTATAATTTTAGGATGTTGACTACACCGGTGGTTTGTTTCCAATTTCAAAGACATCCACAATCATTGAAGGGGAGAAAGTAGAAGGTACTAAGGTATTTGTTCAAAAAATAATTTTTTTGTTTGTTCTCTCAAAATTAGATCTTAATTTTATTCAAAAAATATTAGTGAGATAAAATCAAAGGTTAGAATTAGTCTTTAATTTAACATGATTTTTTGTACAGAATTTGTTGCTTGAATTCTCCAATGAAGTTGCGGCCAATGATAAATCTGAATTGTTGAAAAGTGCTATTACACCAACTAAGTGACTATCCTCGGAGTTGGAAGATTCGAAGGTGGAAGGAGATACCTCAACTTGCAAGAAGATCAAGATTGAAAAAGAAACTTGAGAATTTGGATGCACATGTTTTGGAATCTCTTTTAGAGTCTATCTAATAGAATAATGCCAAGCATATGTTTGTTTTGGTGGAAACATTGTCTTTTCTTGAGTTGTTATTTTTCTTTTGGTTCTTTTCGATTTTTATGTTTGGAATTTAGAATTTTTTTAAATATAAATTGAAGTTATTTGGTTATTACTTTTGGTTTTATTTTTAATTTGATTCTCACCGTTGATATTCTGATAATTTTTAATTTAATATTTAATGTCATAAAGTTATAAATTTCTTCTTTGAATTATTGTTGATACAATTAAGTTAGTTATTAATTTTTAATGTGTACTTATTTAAAAAAATCTAATTATAATTTTTAATTAAAGTATTATGTTTATAATTTTAAATTTAAATTCAAATATAGTTCTTTTTTTTGAATTTTTACGTAAGCAATTGGGTTTGAAAATATTTTTTAAAAACTTATATAATTTATAAGTTACTATGCTAATTACAAAAAATTATAATAAAATAAATAGAATTATCAGTCTTATTAAGATGTGAAATTATTTATACTATTTAAAAAAATATAATACTGTTTAAATTTTAGAAAAAGTATAATAAAGTTAATACTGTTTATGATGAAACTAAAAAAATTATTTTTAAATTAACAAATTTCTATATTTCTAATGGACAACGGACGTTTGATTAGAAAATTTTATTTAAAAATTTAAAATTTATACTAGCTAATTAGAAAATTCTATTTTAAAAATTTTAAATTTGAATTTCTAATACTAATTTCCAATTAAGTAAGTTTTTAACCATTTCAATTTTTAAATTTAAATTTTTTTACTTGCCACATTTATAAATTTTTATTATTATCTTTTAGATTGTCTCTCCACAGTAGAAGTACTTTCATCTTTTTCTTTCTTTTTAAGTATTTTTTCTAAATTTATGTAATTTATAAGGTTATTAATTTTTAGATTATATTTAATTTTATTTATTTTTATCGATAAATAATAGAATTGATACTATTTATGACGAAATTAATAAAAATTATTTTTAAATTAATAAAATCCTATATTCTTAATGAATAACAAACGTTTAACTAAAAAAGTTTATTTAAAAATTTTAAATTTGCACTAGCTAATTAGGAAATTCTATTTAAAAATTTGAAATTTAAAACT
Organism: Arachis hypogaea; assembly: GCF_003086295.3. NCBI lineage: Eukaryota > Viridiplantae > Streptophyta > Magnoliopsida > Fabales > Fabaceae > Arachis > Arachis hypogaea. Next base: position 88,975,454 of record NC_092045.1, read on the forward strand.
CTAATACTAATTAGGTACTAATTCCTAATTAAGTGGCTTCTTAACCGTTTTGATTTTTAAATTTAAATGTTTTTATTTGTCACATTTATAATTTTTTTCTATTTACTTCGTTTACATTGTTATTTTGTAGATTATAACAATAGAGGTACTTTTATCTTTTTCTCTCTTTTTACTTATAAGTTGTTCATTTTTAATCTCTTTAACTATAAGTTGAATTTATTGATCGTGAGATTAAACTTATATTTATTTGAAAAAATATCTTTTGTAAAAAAATATATATTATTTTCTGTAAAATATGTTTACGTAACTAAATAAATGAGAATAAAAAAAATTAAAGCAGCCATTGAAAATAAAATCTGTGCGATTTTATATAGACATAAGAAGACACTAATTTCATATTCTATTTGGTAAGTTAGATGGTGGACGAAATTGTGATACAAGAGTTACAGGCACTGTTAGAGAAGCTTTTTCTTTCCACAACTCCGTTCAACTTAACCAGCAAGTGTACTGGGTCATCCAAGTAATACCTTACGTGAGTAAGGGTCGATCCCACAGAGATTGTTGGTATGAAGCAAGCTATGGTCACATTGTAAATCTCAGTTAAGTGGATTCATAGGGTCAAATGTAATTGGATTAGATAATTAAAAGATAAATAAATAAAATAAAAAGGATAGAAATACTTATGTAAATCAATAGTGGGAATTTCAGATAGGCGTGTGGAGATGATGTGCTCCTCTCGGATCTCTACTTTCTTATTGCTTTCATCCAATTCTTCCTACTCCTTTCCATGGCAAGCTGTATGTAGGGCATCACCATCATCAATGGCTACTTTTAATCCTCTCGGGAAAATAGTCCTATGCGCTGTCACTGCACGGCTAATCATCTGGAGGCATCACCCTTGTTGATAGCTACATCCCATCCTCTCAGTGAAAATGGTCCAAATGCTCTGTCACAGCACGGCTAATCATCTGTCGGTTCTCATTCGGGTTGGAGTAGAATCCATTGATTCTTTTGCGTTTGTCATCACGCCTAGCCTTCAGGAGTTTGAAGCTCGTCACAGTCATTCAATACCGGAATCCTACTCGGAATACCACAGACAAGGTTAGACCTTCCGGATTCCCGGGATCCTACTCGGAATACCGCAGACAAGGTTAGACTTTCCGGATCCCCAAGAATGCCGCCATCTATCTAGCTTATACCACGAAGATTTTGTTGGGAAATCTAAGAGATATGCGCCCGGCCTAAGGTAGAACGGAAGTGGTTGTCAGTCACGCACGTTCATAGGTGAGAATGATGATAAGTGTCACGGATCATCACATTCATCAAAGTGTTGTGCAACGTTTATCTTGGAATAAGAATAAAAGAGAATTGAATAGAAAGTAATAGTAATTGTATTAAAACTTGAGGTACAGCAGAGCTCCACACCCTTAATCTATGGTGTGCAGAAACTCCACCGTTGAAAATACATAAGTGAAAGGTTCAGGCATGGCCGAATGGCCAGCCCACATGGTCTAAGGACTAGGCATCCAAAGATGTTTCTCAGATCTAAAGTAATCAAAAGACGACTAATACAATAGTTAAATGTTCTATTTATACTAAACTAGCTACTAGGGTTTACATGAGTAAGTAATTGATGCATAAATTCACTTCCGGGGCCCACTTGGTGTGTGCTTGGGCTGAGCTTGATCTATCCACGAGCTGAGGCTTTTCTTGGAGTTGAACGCCAAGTTATAACGTGTTTTGGGCGTTCAACTCCGGATCATGACGTGTTTCTGGCGTTTAACTCCAGACAGCAGCATGAACGCCAATTTACGTCGTCCATTTCCAAATAAAGTATGGACTATTATATATTGCTGGAAAGCTCTGGATGTCTACTTTCCAACGCCGTTGAGAGCGCACCATTTGGAGTTCTGTAGCTCCAGAAAATCCATTTCGAGTGCAGGGAGGTCAGATTCCAACAGTATCAGCAGTCCTTTTGTCAGCCTTTTTCAGAGTTTTGCTCAAGTCCCTCAATTTCAGCCAGAAATTACCTAAAATCACAGAAAAACACACAAACTCACAGTAAAGTCCAGAAATGTGAATTTAACATAAAAACTAATGAAAACATCCCTAAAAGTAGCTTGAACTTACTAAAAACTACCTAAAAATAATGCCAAAAAGCGTATAAATTATCCGCTCATCACAACACCAAACTTAAATTGTTGCTTGTCCCCAAGCAACTGAAAATCAAATAGGATAAAAAGAAGAGAATATACTATAAATTCCAAAATATCAATGAATATTAATTCTAATTAGATGAGCGGGACTTGTAGCTTTTTGCTTCTAAACAGTTTTGGCATCTCACTTTTTCCTTTGAAGTTTAGAATGATTGGCTTCTCTAGGAACTTAGAATTTCGGATAGTGTTATTGATTCTCCTAGTTAAGCATGTTGATTCTTGAACACAGCTACTTATGAGTCTTGGCCGTGGCCCTAAGCACTTTGTTTTCCAGTATTACCACCGGATACATACATGCCACAGACACATGACTGGGTGAACCTTTTCAGATTGTGACTCAGCTTTGCTAGAGTCCCCAGTTAGAGGTGTCCAGAGCTCTTAAGCACACTCTTTTTGCTTTGGATCATGACTTTAACCACTCAGTCTCAAGCTTTTCACTTGGACCTTCATGACACAAGCACATGGTTAGGGACAGCTTGATTTAGCCGCTTAGGCCTGGATTTTATTTCCTTGGGCCCTCCTATCCATTGATGCTCAAAGCCTTGGATCCTTTTTACCCTTGCCTTTTGGTTTTAAGGGCTATTGGCTTTTTCTGCTTGCTTTTTCTTTTTCTTTCTATTATTTTTTTTTGCCATTTTTTTCTTTTTTTTTCGCAAGCTTTTTGCCTTCACTGCTTTTTCTTGCTTCAAGAATCAATTTCATGATTTTTCAGATTGTCAATAACATTTCTTTTTGTTCATCATTCATTCAAGAGCCAACAGTTTTAACATTCATAAACAACAAGATAAAAAATATGCACTGTTCAAGCATTCATTCAGAAAACAAAAAGTATTGTCACCACATCAATATAATTAAACTAAATTCAAGGATAAATTCGAAATTCATGTATTTCTTGTTCTTTTGAATTAAAATATTTTTCTTTTAAGAGAGGTGAAGGATTAATGGAATTTATTTATAACTTTAAGACATAGTTACTAACTACTAATGATCATGAAGTAGAGACACAAAACATAGATAAACTCAACATAAAAAAAACGAAAAGCAGAAAGAAATAAGAACAAGGAATGAATCCACCTGAGTGAGGGTGGCGCCTTCTTGAAGGTCCAATGGTTCTTTTTGAACTCCTTTATGTCTCTTCCTTGCTTCTGTTGCATGATTCCTAGTGATTTTGGTGTTCCTATCCTTAGTTGCTCCCAATAATTGTGTGGAGGACAATTTATCCCCTGAGGTATCTCAGGGATCTCTTGATTTGCAGTCAAATGTTCTACCACTGAGCTATAAACCCTTTACATGAGTCTTTCCAGCTCCCATGACTCAGAGGTGGAAGCTTTTGTCTTCCCTTTTTTCTCTTCTTCTTCCCCTTTTTTTTTTGAATATCTCTGGCCTTAGGTGCCATTAATGGTTATGGAAAAGCAAAAAGCTATGCTTTTACCACACCAAACTTAGAAAATTGCTCGCTCTCGATCAATAGAAGAAAGAAAAGATGAAGAATAAGAAAAAGATATGGAGGAGATTGAGGGATGTGTGTATTCGGCTAGATGGGTGGGATTGGGTGGGAAAGAGAATTTGAATTTTAAAGGTAGGTGGGGTGTATGGGGGAGAGTGGATAGATGTAGGTGGTGAATGAAAAACAGAAGGGATGATTGGGAAGAGAGATTGAAGTTGTTCGGAAGTGTGACATGAGGAAGAGTGTTATAGGATTAGGATGTAAGGTGGGAATGTATTAGGTGGGGATCTTGTGGGGTCCACAGATCCTGAGGTGTCAAGGAATTCCATCCCTGCACCAAATAGGCATGTAAAATGTCTTTGCACACCATTCTGGCGTTTAAACGCCGAGTGGTGCACATTCTGGGCGTTCAACGCCCACATGTAACATGTTTCTGGCGTTGAACGCCAGTTTCATGCTTGTTACTGGCGTTCAGCGCCAGCTTTTCCTCTTAGGCACATTCCTGGCGTTCAGCACCAGAATGTTGCTTGTTTCTGGTGTTCAGCGCCAAGTTGATGCTCTGTTCTGGCGTTGAACGCCAGCCAGATGCTCCTTACTGGCGTTGAACGCCAGCCTGTGCTTCCTCCAGAGTGTGATTTTTCTTCTGTTGTTTTTGATTCTGTTTTTAATTTTTCTATTTTTTTCGTGACTCCACATGATCATGTACCTAATAAAACACAAAATAACAATAAAATAAAATAAAATAAAAATTAGATAAATAAAATTGGGTTGCCTCCCAACAAGCGCTTCTTTAATGTCAATAGCTTGACAGTGGCTCTCATGGAGCCACAAAGGTGATCAGGTCAATGTTGTATAGTCCCAACACCAAACTTAGAGTTTGGATATGGGGTCTTAACACCAAACCTAGAGTTTAGTTGTGGCCTCCCAACACCAAACTTAGAGTTTGACTGTGGGGGCTCTTCTTGACTCTGAACTGAGAGAAGCTCTTCATGCTTACTCTCTTTTGTCACAGAGGGATGGCCATGTGCCTTAAACACAAGGTAATCTCCATTCAATTGAAGGACTAATTCACCTCTGGTGACATCTATCACAGCTCCTGCTGTAGCTAGGAAATGCCTTCCAAGGATGATGCATTCATCCTCTTCCTTCCTAGTGTCTAAGATTATGAAATCAGCAGGGATGTAAAGGCCTTCAACATTTACTAACACGTCCTCCACTATTCCATAAGCTTGTCTCAATGACTTGTCTGCCAATTGTAATGAGAACAAGGCAGGTTGTACCTCAATGATCCCCAGCTTCTCCATTACAGAGAGTGGCATAAGATTTATCCCTGACCCCAGATCACATAGAGCTTTTTCAAAGGTCATGGTGTCTATGGTACAAGGTATTAAGAACTTGCCAGGATCTTGTCTCTTTTGAGGTAAAATTTTCTGAATCCAAGTATCTAGTTCACTAATGAGCAAGGGAGGTTCACTTTCCCAAGTCTCATTACCAAACAACTTGGCATTCAGCTTCATGATAGCTCCTAAATATTGAGCAACTTGCTCTCCAGTCACATCTTCATTCTCTTCAGAGGAAAAATAGTCTTCAGAGCTCATGAATGGCAGAAGGAGATTTAATGGAATCTCTATGGTCTCTGTATGAGCCTCAGATTCCTTTGGATCCTTAATAGGAAACTCCTTCTTACTTGAAGGACGTCCCAGGAGGTCTTCCTCACTAGGATTTTCGTCCTCCTCCTCCCTTGTGCATTCGGCCATATTGATTACATCAATGGCCTTGCACTTTCCTTTTGGATTCTCTTCTGTATTGCTTGGGAGAATACTGGGAGGAGTTTCAATGACTTTCTTACTCAGCTGGCCCACTTGTGCCTCCAGATTTCTGATGGAGGATCTTGTTTCACTCATGAAACTGAAAGTGGCCTTTGACAGATCAGAGACTAGATTGGCTAAATTAGAAGTGTTTTGTTCAGAATTCTCTGTCTGTTGCTGAGAAGATGATGGATAAGGCTTGCTATTGCTCAGCCTATTGCGTCCACCATTGTTAAAGCCTTGTTGAGGCTTTTGTTGATCCTTCCATGAGAAATTTGGATGATTTCTCCATGATGAGTTATAGGTGTTTCCATAAGGTTCACCCATGTAATTAACCTCTGCCATTGCAGGATTCTCAGGATCATAAGCTTCTTCAGAAGCTGCCTCTTTAGTACTGTTGGATGCATTTTGCCATCCATTCAGACTTTGAGAGATCATATTGACTTGCTGAGTCAACACTTTGTTCTGAGCCAATATGGCATTCAGAGCATCAATTTCAAGAACTCCCTTCCTCTGAGGCGTCCCATTATTCACGGAATTCCTCTCAGAAGTGTACATGAATTGGTTATTTGCAACCATGTCAATGAGTTCTTGAGCCTCTTCAGGCGTTTTCTTTAGGTGAATAGATCCACCTGCAGAATGGTCCAATGACATTTTCGAAAATTTAGATAGACCATAATAGAATATATCTAATATGGTCCATTCTGAAAACATGTCAGATGGACATCTTTTGGTCAGCTGCTTGTATCTTTCCCAATCTTCATAGAAGGATTCACCATCTTTTTGCTTGAAGGTCTGAACATCCACTCTCAGCTTGCTCAGCTTTTGAGGAGGAAAGAATTTATCCAAGAAGGCAGTGACCAGCTTATCCCAAGAGTCCAGGCTATCCTTAGGTTGTGAATCCAACCATATTCTAGCTTTGTCTCTTACAGCAAAAGGGAAAAGCATGAGTCTGTAGACTTCAGGATCAACTCCATTCGTCTTTACAGTCTCACAGATCTGCAAGAACTCAGTTAAAAACTGATAAGGATCTTCAGATAGAAGTCCATAAAATTTGCAGTTTTGTTGCATTAAGGCAACTAGTTGAGGCTTAAGCTCAAAATTATTGGCTCCAATGGCAGGAATGGAGATGCTTCTTCCATCAAATTTGGACGTTGGCTTTGTGAAGTCACCAAGCATTCTCCTTGCATTATTATTATTTTCGGCTGCCATCTCCTTCTCTTGTTCGAAAATTTCTGAAAGGTTGTTTCTGGATTGTTGTAATTTAGTTTCTCTTAGTTTCCTTTTCAGAGTCCTTTCAGGTTCAGGATCAATTTCAACAGGAGTGCCTTTTTTCCTGTTCCTGCTCATATGAAAGAGAAGAAAACAAGAAAAGAAGAGGAATCTTCTATGTCACAGTATAGAGATTCCCTTATGTTAGTAGAAAAAGAAAGGGAAGAAGAATGAAGAAGAGTGGGTTCGGATTTTTTTTTTAGATGAAGAGAGGTGAAGAGAAGTGTTAGTAATTAAATAATTAAATAGAGTAAGAAAAGAGAGGGGAAATTTCGAAAATAATTTTGAAAAAGGGATTAGTAATTTTTGAAAATTAAAGATAAGATAAGATTAAAATTAAAATTTAAAACAAAAAGAATTTTTGAAAAAGATATGAGATATTTTCGAAAATTAGAGAGGGAAAAGTAGTTAGGTGATTTTGAAAAAGATAAGAAACAAACAAAAAGTCAAAGAGTTAGTTGAAAAAGATAGTAAAATCAAATTTGAAAAGATAAGAAGATAAGAGGTTAGATAAGATATTTTGAAATCAAATTTTGAAAAAGATAATTTTTTTTGAAAAGGATAAGATAAAAGATAGAAAGATTTAATTTATAAATTTAAAATTACTTACTTCACTAACAAGAAACTACAAGATAAGATTCTAGAACTTAAAGATTGAACCTTTCTTAACAAGAAAGTAACAAACTTCAAATTTTTGAATCAATCACATTATTTGTTAGCTAATTTTTGAAAATTTGATATAAAGATAAGAAAAAGATTTTGAAAATATTTTGAAAAATATTTTTGAAATTTTCGAAAAAGAGGAAAAATTGGAGAAGATATGATTTTTGAAAAGATAAGATTTTTAAATTTTTGAAAATTTGACTTGACTTGTAAGAAATAACTAATTTTAAAAATTTTTTGACTAAGTCAACTCAAATTTTCGAAAATTTGGAGGGAAATAAGGAAAAGATATTTTTTATTTTTGAAATTTTAAAGATGAGAGAGAAAAACATAAAAATGACCCAAAATATGAAAATTTTGGATCAAACACATAATGCATGCAAGAACACTATGAATGTCAAGATGAACACCAAGAACACTTTGAAGATCATGATGAACATCAAGAACATAATTTTGAAAAAATTTTTATGCAAAGAAAACATGCAAGACACCAAACTTAGAAATTTTTAATGCTTGGAAAATATGAATGCAAAAATGCACATGGAAAACAACAAAAGACACAAAACAAGAAATCATCAAGATCAAACAAGAAGACTTGTCAAGAACAACTTGAAGATCATGAAGAACACTATGAATGCATGAGATTTTCAAAAAATGCAAGAAAAATTTTTAAAGTATGCAATTGACACCAAACTTAAAAATTGACTCAAGACTCAAACAAGAACACAAAATATTTTTGGTTTTTATGATTTTATGATTTTTTTGGATTTTTATTAATTTTTTTCGAAAATATTTTTGGAAAAACGAATAAGAAAAATTTTGAAAAAGTTTTTGAAAAGAAAATTACCTAATCTGAGCAACAAGATGAACCGTCAGTTGTCCATACTCGAACAATCCCCGGCAACGGCGCCAAAAACTTGGTGGACGAAATTGTGATACAAGAGTTCCAGGCACTGTTAGAGAAGCTTTTTCTTTCCACAACTCTGTTCAACTTAACCAGCAAGTGTACTGGGTCATCCAAGTAATACCTTACGTGAGTAAGGGTCGATCCCACAGAGATTGTTGGTATGAAGCAAGCTATGGTCACATTGTAAATCTCAATTAAGTGGATTCATAGGGTCAAATGTAATTGGATTAGATAATTAAAAGATAAATAAATAAAATAGAAAGAATAGAAATACTTATGTAAATCAATAGTGGGAATTTCAGATAGGCGTGTGGAGATGCTGTGCTCCTCTCGGATCTCTACTTTCTTATTGCTTTCATCCAATTCTTCCTACTCCTTTCCATGGCAAGCTGTATGTAGGGCATCACCATCATCAATGGCTACTTTTAATCCTCTCGGGAAAATGGTCCTATGCGCTATCACTGCACGGCTAATCGTTTGGAGACATCACCCTTGTTGATAGCTACATCCCATCCTCTCAGTGAAAATGGTCCAAATGCTCTGTCACAGCACGGCTAATCATCTGTTGATTCTCAATCGGGTTGGAGTAGAATCCATTGATTCTTTTGCGTTTGTCATCACGCCCAGCCTTCAGGAGTTTGAAGCTCGTCACAGTCATTCAATACCGGAATCCTATTCGGAATACCACAGACAAGGTTAGACCTTCCGAATTCCCAGGATCCTACTGGAATACCACAGACAAGGTTAGACTTTCCGGATCCCCATGAATGCCGCCATCTATCTAGCTTATACCACGAAGATTCTGTTGGGGAATCTAAGAGATATGCGCCCGGCCTAAGGTAGAACGGAAGTGGTTGTCAGTCACGCACGTTCATAGGTGAGAATGATGATGAGTGTCACGGATTATCACATTCATCAAAGTGTTGTGCAACGTATATCTTGGAATAAGAATAAAAGAGAATTGAATAGAAAGTAATAGTAATTGTATTGAAACTTGAGGTACAGCAGAGCTCCACACCCTTAATCTATGGTGTGCAGAAACTCCACCGTTGAAAATACATAAGTGAAAGGTTCAGGCATGGCCAAATGGCCAACCCACATGGTCTAAGGACTAGGCATCCAAAGATGTTCCTCAGATCTAAAGTGATCAAAAGACGACTAATACAATAGTTAAATGTTCTATTTATACTAAATTAGCTACTAGGATTTACACGAGTAAGTAATTGATGCATAAATTCACTTCCGGGGCCCACTTGGTGTGTGCTTGGGCTGAGCTTGATCTATCCACGAGCTGAGGCTTTTCTTGGAGTTGAACGCCAAGTTATAACGTGTTTTGGGCGTTCAACTCCGGATCATGACGTGTTTCTGGCGTTTAACTCCAGACAGCAGCATGTACTTGGCGTTCAACGCCAAGTTACGTCGTCAATTTCCGAATAAAGTATGAACTATTATATATTGCTAGAAAGCTCTGGATGTCTACTTTCCAACGCCATTGAGAGCACTTCATTTGAAGTTCTGTAGCTCCAGAAAATCTATTTCGAGTTCAGGGAGGTCAGATTCTAACAACATCAGCAGTCCTTTTGTCAGCCTTTTTCAGAGTTTTGCTCAAGTCCCTCAATTTCAGCCAGAAATTACCTGAAATCATAGAAAAACACAAAAACTCATAGTAAAGTCCAGAAATGTGAATTTAACATAAAAACTAATGAAAACATCCCTAAAAGTAGCTTGAACTTACTAAAAACTACCTAAAAATAATGCCAAAAAGCGTATAAATTATCCGCTCATCATTAGACATGAGAAAAAATTGTAAAACAATTAGTGTCTCAAGTTAAAAATTAGTGTTTAAGCATTTTAGAGAGACACAAAATACATGTTTTTAATGGGTGTTTGTGTACGACTATGTCTTTCATCATTTTTGTCTCAGTAAACAAACACCATACATGTACTCCTGTGTACTCCTGTGTCTATATTTTGATGGACATGTATATCAAAAACAGACGCTGTGATATGTGTACTACTTTATTTTTTTAATAATATAAAAAATTTGATAATAAAAATGTATTATGTATAATGTATATATATTTTTAATTGGTTAAAAATTTTATTTATTTGATATTTTTAGGTATATATTGAAACATGCAAGAAGTCTAAAGAGAAGTAAGATTATATTGAAAAGAAAATTGATATTAAAAGACAAAGAAAATACAAAGCAAAGCACAATTCAAGGTAGATTTCATATAAAAAAATAAATTAATTATTTTATCATTTTTGTTTTTAGGTTAGAATAATATATTTTTTTATTTGGTATTTTTAAGTATGTCAGTTCTATATATTTAGTTTTTATTGGGTATACAAAATAACTAACATGTCATGAGTATTTTGGCCGAATGAAAGCCCATAAAATACAATATTTTCTATATATTATTTAGCTATTGACAAGTAATAAATTATTAATTTACATTATCTTCGCAATATGTTACTAAATTTGTTTATGAAAAAATTACAGGAAATTCAAGTGATAGTTCCAATGGTGTGCATTTTTAATCGGTGTTGTCGAACATTACAAATAGCATTAATACATATTTATTTTTAGATGATTTTTTTGGAACTTACTTATGGGAATGTATATGCACTTTATGTATTTTGATTTTCCTATTATTTATTCAATTATAAACTTTAACAGAAAATATGTTCAAAACTAATATCTCGAGTTATCTTATTAGGTAATAACCCAACACCATATTGATCAAGGTCTCCAACTACTAATCTACACTATGAAAAAAAATGATGTTCCAATATTAGTGATATTAGTAATTCGAGTATCACACGTGAAGCATATGATAGTCCATGTCATCAGACAAGTCAACAACATCTTTAACAAACATAAAATAATATCTACCAGTTACTATGTTAATATGTTTTTATTACTTAAAGACCAAACATTTAACTTTTTAATTGGTCTATTAAAAACAATCATTGGTATATGCTAAATAATTATTATAGATTCATTGGAGTACACTAATCGAATTAGATTGCAAAGGGATGTAAGACTGAATAGGAAGACTATGCTACTTCAAAAGAGCATGGTAAGATAAGCATGATAGATTGTAATTATCACAAAGCTAAAATTTTACTTCTTTTATCTTTAATACTACCTTCATAATATATATTCATAATTCAGCTGATTCAAACATTTAACATATATTCATTTTTCTTTTTTTATAATATAAAGTACTTGATGTATTATCTCTAATGATTACAGGAGCAAGTACATCTAATTCAAATTTAGATACTAAAGAATTAGAAGAAGTGTGCATAGTTGAAAAAAAAAGACACATGATACAAAGAGAAATATTTTTGAAGGAATTGACTACAAATCTTTCAAAAAATTTTCAAAAAGTTGAGGATATTACTGAAAATACGACTATTTTAGATGATTCTGTGCAAATTTAATACCCAGCCATATTCGATGTTGCTGAGAATACAGGTAATTTAAGAAGTAGCAATATCAGCACTTTATTATTTACTATTGTTATGCTTTTTATAAACAAAAAATTATCGTTTAGTGTTCAAGTTTTAAAATTCAAACTAAGATATGGTTATATATTATAATTTTTGTATTTGAACATTAATTTATTATAAAACTTAAATCTTGAGGTTGACACAATGAAATTGTATTATATGATCTCATCTTTTTAATCCATAAATTGTATTTTTCGGTAATCTTTTATAAATATTATTTTTATACTTAACATGGTGAAAGAAAGGTATATTTTTATATAAAGTATTTGTTGCAGATATAACTAAAACAATTTATTATCTTGGTGATTATTAGATGTGATAGATATTGGTGATCCAGAATTTTTTGTCGGCATTGCGACGCCATGATGTGGTATGAGGAGAGACCAGAGAAGTCCAAAACAGGATCCAATTTTGAGTTCTCAATATGTTGTATGCGAGGGAAGGTACAACTGCCGTTTTGAAGCACTTGATCGGACGCTCAGGAATCTTATGTCAGTTACCGATCAACATAAGACACATCAACCATTTGGTGGTAAGATTGTTGTTCTAAGAGGTGATTTCAGACAGAAAATTTCGGTGATTCTGAAAGGAAGTAGACACGATATATTAGCATCCGCTATTAACTCATCCCATCTGTGGTCATTTTGTAAGGTTCTGAAAATGCATACGAATATGAGGCTTCTAATGTCTTCTTCGGATCAAGATGAAGGTGAAATGAAGATATTTGCTAATTGGATACTTGATGTTGGAAATGGAAATATTGGCTCTGTTGTTGGTGATGAATTAAAAGTTAAAATTCCAGATGATCTATTGATTACAACTACTGATGATCCTCTCTCTCATTTGGTAGACTTTGCATATCCAAATTTGTTGCAAAACATGTCAGATTACAGGTATTTTCAGAGTAGAGCAATTCTTGCACCCACACTTAAGAGTGTCGAGAAGGTAAACGATTTCGTCTTGACAATCTTTCCAGGGATGGAAAAGGAGTATTTGAACTCTGACACAACATGTCAAGCTGATGAGAATGAAGATGTAAAACAAGAGTGGTTCACACCAGAGTTTCTAAATGACATCAAATGTTCGGGACTACTCAATCACAAGTTGACTTTGAAGCCAGGAGTCGCTGTAATGCTACTGCGAAACATAGACCAGACTTCATGTTTATGTAACGGGATAAGATTAATAGTTAACAAACTTGGCAGCAACGTAATTAGAGCGGCGGTAGTGACCGGTAGAAATATTGGAGATAAAGTGTACATTCCAAGAATGAACTTGATCCCTTCAGATTCAGGATTGCCATTTAAGTTCCAATGGAGACAATTTTCATTAACAGTATGCTTTGCAATGACCATTAACATGAGTCATGGTCAATCATTATCACATGTACGGCTTTATTTGCCAAAATCAGTGTTCACCCATGAACAACTTTATGTTGCTTTATCAAGAGTTAAGAGTCGCAGTGGCCTCAGGGTTTTAATTCTAAATGAAGACAGCAATCCAAAGTCATCAACAACAAATGTCGTGTTCAAAGAGGTTTCTAATAATATTTAGGTAAGAATAATATTATTTTTATTTTAATAACATGTTATGATTTACACTTTTGTACAAATCTTTACTGTAAATATAACTAATTTATCTATAACTCTTTTTTCAAATTTGAAATGAAATGTGTAACAAGGAGCACAACATCCAATGATTTTCTAATGAACTTAGTAAGATACTAGGTTGTCGATAAATTTTCATTAGCTTTTTGATATAAAATTTAGGGTAAAATTAACATGCTATTATTACAGTTATATATGTTCTTATTTTTTTTTATCTTCCTCCTTATGGTTCAAGAATATTATAAACTTCAAACTCTTCTATTCATATTTTACTTTGAATAAAGATAAAACAACATATTTAACACATTTATTATATAACGATGATAGTATTATATTAAATTTAAAAAATATATGATTATAAAATATTATTTTTAATTTAACTTATCAAATTTAAATATAAGCCCGTGCATCACACGGGTTTAACACTAGTCTTTACATAAATCGAATCAAATAAATTTAATTTAGCATGTTGAGTAGTAAATCGAATCAACTTTATTCGTAGTCACAAAAAAAATCAACTTTATTCCATTCACTACTAATACAACATATATATATAAATCGAATCAACTTGATTTGATTTACTACTTACAACACATACATAGTAAATCGAATTAACAAAAATTACATTTTTACAAACTTATAAATTCAAAAGGGAATAATAAACGATTTTTAAAAATTTATTAAAAATAATCTTTTAACTCATTAGCATCTAAAGAATCGTTATCGAGACTTTTGATATTGAAAAAATTATTATAAAGTATAGCCCTCCAAAATGGTATAAGTGTTAAAACTTAGATTTTTTTCAGAGTCAAAAGTAACAAATAATTATGCAATATAAAAAAGATCTACTATATTTATACAATATGTAATTTGAAAAATAATTAAATTATTTTTTATTAATATAATATTTTTAAAAATAAAAAAATAAATAAATGTCAATAATCTATGCAGATAGTAAATCGAATTAACTTGATTCAATTTATTTTGTATGTATTATACAGTAATAAATTAAATCAAATTGATTTAATTTTGATTCGATTTACTTAATAGTAAATCAAGGTTGATTCGATTTACTACTCAACATACTAAATCAAATTCATCTAATTTAATTTATATAAAGATATTTAAGACTGATTTGTATAAGAATTAGTGTAGGATATTTACATAATTTTTAACTCCAAACTATTCATTCATGTAATTTATTCATAAATTTGGGTATAAATCTATATATTGTTTAACTCATTTTTAATATTTTTTGTATTTCAATATATATTTTATATTGATAATTGATTTAATTTAGTAATTAATTTTTGATATATAAATAATATAGTTAAAAAAAATTAACTAATATTTTTATTTTTGTTTTACATTTAAACCAATGCTGATAATTTTTTTTATATTTTTTACATTAAAGATGTTGGCCCTATCATTCCCCAAATAAATATACAAATCACATTTTCTTCATTCTAATTCACATCCACTCCTTATATTTTGTTTTCATTCCATTTATTATATGTCACACCATCTTCAAAATTCCAAAAATACAATTTATTTTACGATATAAAATCAAATAAATACATTTTTAAACAAATATTAAAAAATTATTTAAATTTATTATTTTTAGTTATCAGTTAGTCATTAATATTTAAAAATATAAAATAAAATATGTTATTAAAGTACTAGACTAAAAAAATTAAACTAAAAAAATTAAATTAATAATTAAATAATGATAAAAAATAAAATTTTAATGACCTTAGCAATTTTGTTTTTGAATTCAGAAAAAACACGTGATGAAAATATAGTATATAGTATCAAAAACATCAATATTATGGTATTAAATTTGATGAGAGGAGGACAAGTTGCAAAAACAAACCTGTGGGAATGAATGCATGAAGCCATGAAAGAATTTTGCTAAAACAGAGAGCAGTAGAGTGAAGAAATAGATGGGAGGGATGTGGTGGGTCCCAATTCGAAAGAAGTAGAGATGAGAGCAAAGGTTACGTTTATATATATAATGAAAACCACACACGTCCCCCTGCCCTTATTATATCACTTAAATTACATTAATGTCTTGTTTGTTACTATGTGTGTGAAGTGTGAGATAGATGTGAAGAGTCTCATCATCGATCACTCAACGCCTCAGAAATAAAAGAAAGAAAGAAAGAAAGAAAGAAAGAAAGAAAGAAAGAAAGAGTAGAGTAGAGTACAGTAGTAATGAAAGGACAGAAAGCCTATGCGGTTGTGTTTGTGATACAAGCCATATATGCTGCCATGTTTCTTCTATCAAAAGCAGCATTCGATCATGGCATGAACAATTTCATCTTTGTCTTTTACAGACAGGCCATTGCAACCCTTTTTCTCATCCCTTTTGCTCTCTTCTTCGAATGGTATTAATTCGATTTTCAGATTAATTCTATAATAATAATGTGAAACTTCTTCCACTAATATATAATTGTGTAGGAAAACTGCGCCGCCTTTGCCTTTCGTCACCTTCTGCAAGATCTTCCTCCTTTCATTCTGTGGGTACGTATGAGTTCATATATGTTCCAGATTTACACTTAATTATATTTAATTTTTAATAATTTGCAGCATTACTTTGAGCTTGGATGTGTATGGTATTGGTCTTATGTACACGTCAGCAACGTTGGCTGCTGCTACCACAAACTGTCTTCCAGTTATCACCTTCTTCTTGGCGCTCTTACTCGGGTACCACATATTTAATTTTACCTACCATAACTTGTCTTTAAATTCTGTCCTCTGTCATGGAAATACAAAAATAGACTTCAAAATGGAAAAGTTTTTTTTTTTTTTTCTTTCGAATAAAAAAATTTTGTGATCGACTAAGTAATGAACTCAAATAATCCGACTTTAATTATATATGACCATTAACTTTATAATTCCTGTGTGAGCTTCATTACTTTGATTTTAAGAGTGATTTAACTCTAATTTATCAGTTTGTCAACTTTGTCGCTTTAAAGGATGATCCTCAAAAGAGGATCAAGCAAAAACATCAGTTGTACTTAAATACTTGGACATCACCAGCTCGACCCAGTCCAGTTTTTCAGGTTTTGTTGGTTCATATTCCTTATGAGTTGTGAATAACACTCGCAGCTAGCGAATCCTAAAAGTACTGCCTTCATATTTTATTCTTTAGGGTAGCTAGCTAGAGAGATCTATACCATACACTATATTTCATTTAAATAAATAAACCACGAATATCTTAAATTATATATATATATATATATATATATATATATATATATATATATAGCATTTTGACCTAGTAGAAACTAGAAGGTTGATCATCAGTTATATACATAAATAGTAGTGTAGTACACGTAGATATAGACGCATTTCTGTGTGTATATATGAAGGAAAATGACAGCAGTTGAAAAAGAAAGAAAGAAAGAAAGAAAGAAGGGGCAAAGGGTGTGAAGATAAGGCACTTAGAAAAGAAGACATTTTAAATTAGATATCCCATTCGTATTTCCAACGTAACACTAGCTTTAGTAAATTTGATTAAATTGACGATTCCTACGTCTTTTAGTTAAGTGAAAGATAAAAGGTACTGTTTGTAACTTTTTTTCAGAGATATATATGCTTACATCAGAGGTTAAATACATATTATATGAATTCTTCGGTGTCTACAGAAATTGTTGTGTTCAAATTGTCGGAATATAAATTGATTAAGGTGAGATCTATTTCTTTATATTTGATTCAACTAGTAAAATATAAGCACCATAAAAAGACCTATCTTTATACTTATGGGACAGAGATACAACTAGTATATCTAATATTAGATATTGATGTTCAAGCTAGGTAAATAATTTTAAGATAATGAGTGATTTGTGAATAAATAATCGAAAATAGTTAGTAACAAAAAAAATTAGCCATGCTAAGTGCAAAATCAAAGTTGGATTTTTGTGGGCTGGTCCAGCTCTCGTTTCTTCTCCAATAAACCTAATTAAGTATTAATGGTTGGTTAAGATCCTAGCCTTGTTATATCTAGCCGCTACACGTTTAGGTCTGAAATTCAAATATTGCAAATTTGGTTGAAGGTTGTACCAAAAAGAAAAGAAATTACAAAAGAAAGATTTAAAATCACTTTCCAGATGAGAGAGGACAAGACGTAGCAACGTACATATGCCGATGCTTACTGGGAGCGAGATTCTTCTACCTGAGACTGGGAGTGATAACATCTAAAAGCAGGTGTACTATATGTTGGGCTATTGGCATCAACTCTAATCTTAATAATGATAATAAAATCTCACCGAAATTCAGAAATAATAATGAATTCATGAGCATCATCACTATTATTTATCAAACATAATAATTCGAGTGTTAATAAAATATTTTCTTTGTTCTGCATGGGAGCTTAGCTTCCTCACTCTAATTATGGAGCACAATGCAACATCGTATATAAAAAATATTTGAAAAAAAAAAGATAAAATTCATTAAAAATTATTTTATTTTGCATTCATAATTATTACTCTTGAAATAAATAATAATATTAAATATATAAAATTATGGATAATAAATTAAATTAGACAATTTTAAATGAATATCTCCTTAGTATATATATATATATATATATATATATATATATATATATATATATATATATATATATCATTAATTGTCATTAATTATATATTTTTTGAATTATATTCTATACTAATTAATAACATTAATTGTCATTAATTAGTGGTTATTTAAATTTTTTTAAAATATACAAAATTAATAATTATTAATTGCTTCTTCTTAATTTAATTCATCTTTTACCATTTATTACGCAAATAATAATTCCTCTTTCTAAAAAAAACATACAAAACATAGGAAAAAATTATCCAAATCCTAAGAAAAAACATACAAAATATAGGAAAAAAATCATCCAAAACTAATAAAAAGGATCATCCGAAATGTAGAAAAAAGAAACATAAAAAACTAGTTAAAAAGGATCATCCGAAACCAAATAGGAGGAGAAGAAGAGTCGCAGGGTGGCCGACGACGACGACTTGGAAGGCGTTGCGTGGACAGTGGAGGGACTCGCGGTGGCGTGTTGCGACGAGTGGAGGAGTCGCTATGGATTAGAGCAGTTGATCGCGCGTTGCGAATGGGGTCCTGGTGGTGGCTGCATTGTGGCGGATGGAGAGTCGTGGGTGCGAGTGGCGAGCGATGGAGAGTCGCGAGCGACAAGGGTGCGTCGGGCGAGCGATGGGGAGTCGCGATGGGACGCGAAGAGGGTGAAGTAGAAGCGCAATAATAGTTGTCTTTCTTGCGCGAACGGCAGATAAGGTAGCGGAGAAGGATGCAAAGACGACCTGCGATGGCGCGCGAGGATGGTGCTGCGGCGACACTAGCGACGTGAGAACAAAACTGTTGTAGTTTGAGACATTGGAAAGAGGGATTAGAATTTGTGATTTTATGTGGTGAATGATAAATGGAAGTAAAAATAAATTAGAATAAGTTTTGATTCAAAAATGCTATTAATGTTAATTAATCAAATTTTAAATTTAAAAAATAATTTAAAATTAATTATTATTAATTATGTTGTTCAATTTTGGGCTGATGGACACTTGACTCCTATACTTTTCCTTGTTATTTATGTTCCTGATTGGGGAAACAACTAAATGGTTTAATTTAATGAGCATGATGCGTTCGCATTTGGACCCTTAGTTTGTTCTTCAATTCTAGCATTGGAGCTTTTACAGCTACATGCTATTGCTATGTGGCATTCACGTGAAGCAACCGTTTCCTTAAATGAGAGACGCCCATTTTTCCCTTCCAGACATTTTATTCCCAGCCATATAGAAAATAAATAACAGAGGTGATTATTCTCCTATATACCCTCCTATAATCAGATTCTATTGTTCGACATCTACTACCTCCTAAAAGTATACACTACTTTAAGTATTATTTAGCTCCTCTAATCTTGACAATATATTAACTGGAAGAGTGTGTGTTTAACATTTCTTTATAGGTCTTATATATTAATCATAGTATATACATTGTTACTCCAAGTTAATTAAGTTTATTTTTATGTTTTAAGGATTGAAAGCTTGAAAGTAAAGACAGCAGCGGGGATTGCTAAGCTGATAGGCATTGGTGCATGCTTGGTTGGTGCAGCAACTCTTGCCTTTTACAAGGGTCCTCATTTGGAATTTCTAAGCCACTATCACATTCTAAATTATCATAAAACCCAACAACACCAAGGTCATGCTCAATCTCATACATGGATAAGGGGCTGCTTCTTCATGCTCCTCTCCAATACCTTTTGGGGGATGTGGCTTGTGCTACAGGTATAATCTTAATCTTAATTTATGTTTTTGGTCCTTAATTAATTATTACCTAGCTAACATGTTATTTAATTTTAATTAACCTGTAGGCTTTTGTCATAAAAGGTTATCCTTCCAAGCTTCTTTTCACAACTCTTCAGTGTTTCTTAAGTTCAATTCAATCTTTTGTCATTGCCTTGGCCGTAGAAAGGAACATCGACGAATGGAAACTGGGTTGGAATCTCAGGCTCCTATCCGTAGTATACTGTGTATGTTAATCCTCTCAACCTTAATATATACCTATATTGATTAATGTACATTGTTAATTATTTATTAACTAGCCTCAATTTTTGTAATCTATAAACTCATGACTGATTGTAAATAACCTGTGATTTATATACACACAGGGGGTTATGGTGACCGGTGTCACATATTACTTACAGACATGGGTTATAGAAAAGAAAGGACCTGTGTTTCTAGCAATGTCAACACCACTTAACCTCATTATCACAATCTTCGCCTCTGCAATTATCTTGGGCGAGATAATCACTTTGGGGAGGTAATTAATTAGCTTTATTATTCTACTAACATATTGATTGAGTTGTGATATTTCAACTGAGATTATGCTATATAAATAAGTTATTTTTGTTAACCAAGTTTAATTAAGTTAATTTAATACTATGAAGTACAAACATTTTTTTTATTTACTGTGTTTGCGTGTCGGATATATTTCGAACGTGACACTAATCGACACGTATGATATATATGTCTTTTGTATCTAATCGTGTCTTAATAAAAAATAACAAAATTTGTTTCCAGCACATTTAGATTTGGACACACCTAAATATCATTATGTATCAGCGTATCCAACCTTATTTTTAACATTTATTTTTGAAATAAGTTTAAAAATAATATATATTATTAAAATTTAAAATAGAAAATATTTTTAAATACTTTATATAATTTAAAAAATATATTAAAAATAATTAAAAATTAATTTATATTTCAATATCGATAAAAGACCAAAATATCATTATAATTTATCTAAAAAATAATTTATATTTTATATATATGTCATATTTCCATGGGGTAAAAAACGTGATTAAGCCATGGGAGTGGAAAATTTACGGAAATCAGCCAAACTGAATTCCTAGACACCATTCAACCAGAAGCAAATTATTATATAATTCGAATCTAATCGTTTTGAATTAAAATCCCATGTAGTTTGACGTGACTTAATTCGAATTACATGCATGCATGAGTATCAAGTAGTTCGAAACAACTTGTTTCGAATTAGTATAGAGTAATTCGAATTAAGTAAATTCGAATTACTAAGATAGGCTGAACGTGCACATAATTCGAAACATATTGCTTCGAATTAGTATGGAATTGTAATTCGAATTCAATTGATTCGAATTATATATATATAGTGCGAATGTAGTTTATTCGAATTACAATGAACCGGAGCTATATATATATGCTGTGAACTCACGTAGCTCTCAACAAAGAGGTGAGATGGCTAGTGAGGATAGTTTTCTAGTGCTGGTACATCACAGGCAGTCGATTAAGAGGAAAACTCGGTCCGGCGTGAAGTTCACTGATAAGGATCCCCTATGTATTATCGTGAGGCCAACAACCACCTACGATGCTCTCGTTAGCTCTGTGATGGAGAAGCTTGGTCTGGAAGGGGTTAAAAGGGTTAAGAAGTTTTTCTATCGCATCCCAACCACGGTGCTCCATGATACCGTGAAGTATGATTATTTCACGATTGGGAATGATGAGGACTTGCAGGTAAGGACATTAGAGTTGTTGGCAAAGTTGGTTGATGTGGTATCTAGCTCGGGTGGTTCGAACCGGAATGCCAATACTATAGCCACGGTTTCCGGCTTGAGCTCGAGACCTGCGGTTGCTTCATCCTCCGTTCCTGTGTATGAGCCACCGATGCAGCCTGTTGCCTCCCCATCGTTTGCCGTTGATCTGAGTGGCAATGTTGGAGATGAGGTTCGATATGGGGAACATCTTCCCACCGAAGTGCAGTGTCCTACACCGGCTGGTGTTGGTGAGGGTTTGTTTGATGATCCAGATGACGATGATGTCGAGCCGGATATGATCGCTGATGACAATGGCGATGATCTTGGAACTACTGATCCGAGAAGGGCTACAGGTGGATCTAGTTCTGGCACACAGCAGTACCCACCCAATTTTTCATCGTTGGACCTGGATGCCATGAGGCAGGACGAAAATCCTGTGCAGGCCTCTGGATTTGGCGCTAGAGATACGGAAGGGTTTGCCGGTATGACGGAGTTCCAGGTTGGCCAACAATTTCAGGATAAAGATGAGGCGCTGTTGAGTGTGAAGACTTACAGCATCCGCCGAGGGGTCCAGTACAAGGTCGTTGAGTCTGACTACCGCAGGTATGTGGGAAAGTGTTCTGAGTTTGGGAATGGGTGCACATGGTTGATTCGTTTGAGTCTCCGACAGTGGAAGGACATCTGGGAAGTGAAGCGGTACAACGGACCGCATACCTGTCTCGCCACCTCCATCTCCAGCGACCATAGGAGTCTGGACTACCATGTGATAGCGACATTCATTATGCCGATGGTTAGAGCTGATGCCTCCGTCAACATCAAGGTGCTTCAAAATGCCACGGCCGCACACTTTGGGTTCAGGCCTACGTACAGGAGGGTATGGATGGCGAAGCAGAAGGCCGTTGCCGTCATCTATGGGGACTGGGATGAGTCGTACAACGAGCTCTCTCGGTGGGTGTTAGGAGTTCAGCTGACGATGTCTGGCACTGTAGCAGTCCTCAGGACTTGCCCTGTTCGAGTTGGGGCACAGCATGACGAGTCTCAGGCTTATTTTCATAGGCTGTTCTGGACTTTCCCCCCTTGTATCGAGGCATTCCGTCATTGCAAGCCGTTGGTGAGTATTGACGGCACCCATCTATATGGCAAGTATGGGGGAACGTTGCTAGTCGCGATTGCACAAGACGGAAACTCCAACATACTCCCCGTGGCATTTGCACTAGTTGAGGGTGAGAATGCTGAGTCATGGTCTTTCTTTCTCTCCCACCTTCGTGAGCACGTGACACCTCAGCCGGGTCTGTTAGTTATTTCAGATAGGCATAACGGCATCAAGGCAGCGCTCGAGGCTCCCGATGGGGGATGGCTACCTCCGGCTGCATACCGGGCGTTCTGCATTCGACACGTTGCAACGAATTTTGCCCTAACCATCAAGTGAAAAGATGCCCGGAGGCTTCTTGTTAACGCCGCATATGCGAAGACCGAAGTGGAGTTCGACTACTGGTTTGACATTCTGCGCTCTGAGAATCCGGCAATGTGTGACTGGGCGAACCGAATTGAGTATTCGTTGTGGACACAGTACTGTGATGAGGGTCAGAGATTCGGGCACATGACGACTAATATTTCTGAGTGTGTCAATTCAATCCTGAAGGGGGTAAGGAACCTCCCTGTTTGCTCGCTGGTGAAGGCCACATACGGAAGGCTGGCTAAGCTATTTATCCGTAAGGGGAGGGAGGCCGAGGCTCAGATGGGTACCGGACAACAATTCAGTCAATACCTAGTAAAGTGTATCGAGGCCAGCCTGAAGACAGCCAGGTGCTTCACGGTGACTGTTTATGACAGGGATAACTCGGAGTACACCGTGACAGAGACGACTCCGACAGGTTCATTCTCACTTGGTAGCTACAGGGTCTCACTAGGGTCTCAGACTTGTGATTGTGGATACTTCCAAGCACTTCATTTCCCGTGTCCTCACGCACTGGCATGCTGTGCTTATTCACGTCTTACTTGGCAGCCTTACGTCCACCAGGTCTATCGCCTTAGTTCCGTTTTCGGTGTCTATCAGATGGAATTTACACCTCCCATTCCGGAGGATTTCTGGCCACCTTATGCCGGACCTACCGTTATACCGGATCCGAACATGAGGCGTGCGAAGGAGGGTCGTCCAAGGTCCACACGCATTCGCACCAACATGGATGATGCAGATCCGAACCGGCAAAAGAGATGTGGCCTCTGCAGGCAGCCAGGACACACTCGTCGGAGTTGTCCGCAAGCCGGACGACCCACCGGGACAGCTGGGAATTAATAGGAGCGTTGGTTTGTCTATTTTTATTTCTTTTAGTATCAGCACATGTATTTTATTTCAGTTAGCAACCATTGTTCTACGTGAAACTAAGTTGTATTTTATAAGTGATGAAAGTTGTAATTCGTACCACATATGTATGTTGAATGTCTTTCTAATTATGGAGTTAAGTTACTAAAACAAACTACACTATCTGATGGGATGACTGATAATACATAACATAAGATCAAAGTAACTGTTGGATGAACAAATACATTAAGGAAACCATACATCACACTGATAACCAACAAAGAAGGTACATAATATAAACATAACAACACGACATACACCACTATCCGTAAATCATCTAAAGAGGTGCGACCCCGTGAAACAACGGCGTGGAACCCGTGTCCTGTAACCTCTACGTATAAGTGGCTCCTCATCCTCAATCGAGTCATCGTCGTCCTCCGGAACTGGCTGTGTCGGGGTCCTGGGCGGGACATGCACGGGTCTGGATGATGACGGGCCGGCAACTGAATGTGACCCCAGAGTCTGGGCCGATGCTGGCGTCCCACCCAGGACAAAAGTATGCGCAGGAGGCACCGTGGCAGGCTCGTTCAGATCTACATCTAGCGGTGCCTGTGTCCCTGTCGTGTGAACCCGTCCTCGTGCAGCCTCATCCTCCTGCATGATGGTCCGGATATCCTCAAGGAAATGCGGTCCACCGATCTCGGCGACAATGCCATCACTAGCAAGGAAGTATGGAAACATGGAGCCTGGACTCACCCATGGAGTACTCTCCTGAAGGGTCTGATCGTTACCGGGAACACCGACGAAATAATCTCCAAGAGGTCCACCCCCAAGCCCAGCGTCAGTGTGACTCGTGGGATCTCCCATACCAGATCCATACCACTCACCATCATGCCCCCCTGATGGGCCTATCAACCCCCGCAACATCACCTCCTCCAGCTGCACCCCCCCAGGCTGATGGGCACCCTCTCTAGCAGCAGCCCCCTCCTCTTGCCTCCACGACCACGTCGTCTCCCGCCACCCCTAACTGCGTCCTCGACGTCATCCATAGCATGATCCACCCAATTCCACTCACGCTGGCTACGACGTGTCCCGACTCGTGCTCTCCTCTCAATACGACGTCTGTCAGGAACATTGTCGACTCGGTCCATATCTGGAACTCGGCCTGCACCCCTCTGCGTTGCCTCATCCGGAATAAGAATACCTCTCGGATCCCCCAATAACATCTCCGGCGACAGGAACCTCTTTCCGTGCTGATGCCACCATGTCAAGAAATCATGCGAGGGACCGGGGTCGGCCACGATGTCGAACTGTAAAATGTGCTCTGCACGCTCCTGCCAGTGAAGATGCCAGTCAGGTAAGTGCGCCGGGAACCAACGGTCACCTCATCTCCCGTCCTTCGACATCAAGAAGTCGATGTTCAGGGCGGGACGCGGTGGGGGCTGAACGCCCCCAAACTGCGGTAAAACTCTATCAACCTGATGCCACTCGACCACCGCAAAATAAATCAGGGAACGTCACACACCGCCATAACATCGTATGCCGAGGCTCAAAGACCTCCGGATGGACAACCTGGATGACGTCGAGGGCGCTATAGGGCATCCATATGAACTGAAAAAAACCAAATAAAAACAATTTGACACTTCTGTTAGACAATATAAACTGAAACAACGACTGGAGATATATATGGGCTCAGCGTACTTACATCCCGAGGCTGTAACAAGTCGATCTTCAGGCGAGCCATCTGTACCCGAGGTCCCTTGTTGCTAATCCCAGGATTGTAATTAGACCATCTGCGTAAGAGGTTAAACATTCTAATGCGTTCATGACTCACTCTACAATGCATGAAATTGCTTGCATAATCGAAAATAAATACAATAAGGATACATAATACAAAACAATAACGGTACCTCGAGGCAAGGGGCCAGCTAAACGCATTATACCCAGTAGGCCTAAAAGAAGGAAACCTCCAGAAGATCAAAGACTGCAGTATCTGTAAAGGCCCAGCTAACTTCACGACATGTCTGTTGGCGACTCGGCACATGCACCGGTACAACCATGCTAGTGCCGCCGACCCCCAACTGTAGCCACCCATCTCCTCAAGCCGAGCAACATAGGGTAGCCATCTGATGTGTATACGATTGCCGGACTTGTCGGCAAACAGCTGCGTGCCCAATAACATCACGATATAGGCACGGGCAAAGCACCTAACTGTCTCCTCATCAGCCCCGTCGGGACACTCTCCAAATGTCTCTTGGAACCAGGTGCAGTTGACTGCGAATTTCTGAACCTGGTTCTCGGGAGGTAAAACACCGAGCAACTCATGGAACCACTGCCAAGCTGGCCTCCCACCCTCAATGTAAAGGTGGAAGTCTGTCAGGCAACCACTGACGTAATGTCCGTCCACTGGTAATCCCAGATGGTATGCGACGTCCTGAAGCGTGATGGTGCACTCTCCGAACGGCATGTGGAAGGTGTGCGTCTTAGGCCGCCACCTCTCGACGAATGCGCTGACTAGGGGCTCGTCTATTCGGAACCATCTGTCGTTCAGTCTCGCAAGATGGTACAATCCGGCCATCTGCAAGTACGGAACGTACCTCTCATCAAGACGCATCCCCTGCTGTCGCCTAACGCTGGATATGCAACGATGAGGCTGGCCAGTAGATAAACCGCATAATTAGAACAGATGCACAAACCACTAACATATACAATTTATTTCATAAAGAACCAAAAAAGAAATCGCGCGACACAACATTTATGAAACAAGCGACCAACATTGTATACACAAACCGCTAACATGAACCACGTGCAAAAACCATTAACAAATACAACAATCACTAACAAGTAAAACCATTAACAAAAACTGCTAGCATATACCTCTATCATAAACCACTACCCTAAACCGCTAACCGTCACTAAAACCACTATCCAAAACCATTAACAAAAATCGCTACCAAAAAACAATAACAAAAACCACTAACAAAAACCACTGGCCTAAACCACTAGCTTAAACCGCTAACACTAACATAAACCGCTATAAAAAAACCATTAACAAAAATCACTTGCCTACACCACTATCCTAAACCACTATCCTAAACCACTAACAGTAACATAAACCATTATCAAAAACCATTAACAAATACCACTGTCATAAACCGCTTTCATCAACCACTACCATAAACCACTAACAAAAAACACTATCAACAACGCAACATCATAAACCACTAACCTCGTCGTTGATCACCCCGACGATATGAGCAACTCCATCCAAACGATAAAGCCTCCCGGATCGTCCCCCATCGCCTGAATATGCCGCTCTGGTCTTACTCGGCCCGAATGTTGGTCGTTTTCTCTCGGATTTGGTGGGGTATGAGAATGACAAAGTGATTCGAATGAACTTGGTTCGAACTCCTTATATAGACGAAACCCTTGTAATTCAAATCAAGTAGATTCGAATTACTTAGTGTCACCAACTTCACCTAATTCGAATCAATATGATTCGAACCTCGCTCGTGTGCCCTTCTCCATCTAATTCGAATTGATATAATTCGAACTACCCTATTATAATTCGAAGTTAGTCGTTTCGAATTACTAAGGGATTTTGCATGCATAATTCGTTTCTTGTTGATTCAAATTACCTTGGAATAGTTCTTGAAAGTAATTCATATTGAATCAATTCGAATTATGTGAAAACTTGATTCGAATCCTATTGATTCGAATTATATAAAAATTAGTTCTGGTGGATTGAGGTATCGAAGTTTGATTTGGCTGATTTGGGTTAAAGTGAGCTCCCCTTGACTCATTTGGGTTTTTTACCCTATTTTCATAATTTATAAAAATTTTAAATTCATGTGTCCACATATTCTGTTTTATATCGTATCATGTACTCGTGTTAATATTCGTGCATCATAGGTCTAATAGTTTATTGGCACAATAAAAACTAATTAAAAGGCATAAGAAAGAAAAAAATAATTAAATTTGTTATAAAAATAATTTGTTCACTTAGTATTTTTTTATTGTTATATATACATAAAATTAAATATCAAATCAGCCATTTATATAGAATATATATTATATACATAAATATATAAATATATAACTATTGATTTAATAATTGATTTTTAGCGTAAAATTATATTTTTATACTAATATTTATATTCTCTCTATGTACACTTTGGTTGATAAAGTAAACATTTTATATCAATTATATACTAATCTATACATACAATACAAAAAAAAAAATGTGAACAGCCTTTTAGGAGGGTTGGCATTGGTTGTAGGACTGTACAGTGTGCTGTGGGGAAAAAGCAGGGAGCAAATGCCCAAAGCCTCACAAGACTTGGAGCAAACATCGGTTTAGTTGGAGTGAGCTAGGTCAGCTAGCCCCACATATGATTGTGATTATATTTTTGCTTTTTCTTCTTTTGGCAAAAGATAAATTGTCACAAATATAATATATATTAGATGTGAAGAAAGCAATATAGTTTGGAATGTTGCAAAAATTTTGGCAACAGTAGTTGACTAACATGATATATGATTTTGCCTAAAATCATGGATCAATTATTTCCACTACGGTTAAACTTTTAGGTGCCATATTAGTTTAGCATTTCTAGCAAGTTGTTAACGGTATTGATGCACTAGCGGGTAGTAAAGATATATTAATTGTAAAATTAGTTAAAGAGTGTTTTAAGAGTAGTAGTTAAAAAAATTAAAATATAAAATTTTGTCTCTTTTAATGTATTATCGATATATTTAATGTGTTGAAAATTTGAACACAACTATATTTTTTATTCAATATTTTTTTATAATATCTTTTAAAAGTGTTTTTAAAACACTTTCTAAAAATACAAAGACAAAAAATTTGGACATAATTTTGGCTATTTTTTTTAATTTTCAATAAAAGAATCAGAACATGCTAATGGCTTACTAAATAAAGAAGGCAATAAAGGAGGTAGGAATTTTTTTATAAGGAAAGAAGTGATGCATAAATACTGGTCAGATTAATAATCAAATTAATTTATAAAAAATGGTCATTTTTTAATTTTCGTATTTGTTTTCAAAAAAATTTATCAATTAAATTAGTACTTCAAAAATTATAAATTAATTGTGTTTGTTCTTTTATCAATTTATTAATAATCTTTATTAACATTGATGATGTGAAATATTAATTGATAGTATATATAATATCTGACACATTCAATTAAATGTTAATCAGATATGTTTATAAAATTTTATTAATTTAATTTTTTTAATTACATAAATTTTAATACGAATACAATTTAAGGATTAAATTAATAGATTTTTATAAACATATATTTATCTGCATCTAAGTGAATTTGATAAATGCTATGTATATGCTTAAAATTTTACGTCATCAATCGACAGAAAGTATTAATAGAGTGACAAAAAAATAAACGTAATTAATTTATAATTTTTGAAAGATAAATTTAATGGATAATAAAAATGTTTAGTAATAAAAAAAATTATTCAAAAACAGCTAAACCTTGTTTTATTTGACGTTCATTAACTTTAGCAACAATTAATAAATGGTAAATAAAGTCATTTTTAGCTTTTTTTTAATCTAATATTTCCGAATTGATAAAATCCAATAGCTATCACAGAAGATTTTTGTTCTGGTTGTGGTGTACCAGAAAGAATAGACCAATAATTGATGATGTACTAGGTGGCTTTATATAATCACTACTTTCAATTTTGGGAACCATGAAGAACCATCGTGGTCTACTTATAGTTAATAGAAAAAAAAATCCCTAAGGCATATATATTAAAAGCAATATAATCTAATTAATGAGATTTAAATTTTAAGAGTGTGTTTGGAATAAAATATTTTAAAAATTAATTTGATTCAATTTGAAATGAATTATTATGTTTGAAATCATATATATAATATAAGAATTGATTTAATTTACAATTTGATATAACGATTTGATTATATATTTTGATTCTTTATTTATCACACTATCCTCCACCATCACCAATAACTGTCATCTCATCGCCAATGGCCAAACCACCATCAGATCTCTTCTCGTTTCTAAGACTCCAATTTCTCTTTTATACTAATATTTAACGGGTAAAAATGACATTTTGTATATTTTTAACACACAATAATTTTAATTTCAATCAATTTCTCTAAAATATAAGAGAAAGAAGTTTATGTCATTACTCATCACAGTGTTAATTGATTCCTTTTAAATTAAAATAGATGAGGACCATTTTGGACAGAGGCCCGCTGAAGGATTAGGCCGAAGCCCATAAAGTTTGCTAAGATGGACTGATGGAGGATCAAATTTTAATAAAATCTACTCTTGGTTTGTCCCTACAGCTCCATTAAAGATCGAAGATGTTAAAAATGCACAAGTCCTGCAGTAGAGGCCTAGACCAAGTGGCAATGACATTGCTTCTTAATCAAGCTGCACTAAGTTCAAACCCTAGCTGGGATAGAGTTTTTAAAAAACCCTCAAAGTGTGGGTGTATAAGTATGTGAGTAGCGTAGTGACAAAAAAAAAAAAAAAATGCACGAGTCCTCAGGGTGCCTTCGGTATACACATACTGGAAAATTTTTTGAAATTAATTAAAAAAAAATTTATTTTTTAAAACAAATAATATTATCTGTATTTTTTAAAATATTTTTTTTTAGTTTGAAGTAAGTTCGCCCACTACAACAATGAACTTGCCTATTATTATTATGAAGTTCGCTTACTTTAATGACAAACTTCATTATTTTTATAGAGTTCGTCCGCTACATTGGCGAACTTCATGAATTTCGCCCATGCCAACGGCGAAATTTTCCCAACGCATAATATAAATCTACATACACCGAGTTCTCTTCATTTACATCTACATGCATTTTTTCTCGTTTATACTTTTCGTTCTTATAGTCCCTATCATGTCTGGAATACTATTATTATTAATTTATTAATGGTGAAATCGCGTTGATCAAGATGGATTTATCGTATTTATTTATGCAAACCAACCTTTGTATACTTACCGAATGAAGTGAGAGAGGTGGTGACGTTGAAAAATTTTATAGTACATGCCATTGGTCAACACATGAAGAGAGTGAGAAAAATTTATTACAGATATCCGATGGAAGCGGACGGCATTTTAATTTACAAAAAATATTTTATTTTTTCTAATTTTTAGTTGAAATTTTTTATATTATTTTTATATGTAAACATGATTTTTAACAATTTTTCATTTGACCAAGGTATCGAATACGTGATGATGAAGACATAGGACTAATCTGGGGTTGGCATAATCATTTTCCAAACGGCCATCTGCTGGAGTTATTTGTGTTTTTCGTTGATATGTGTGCAACGACTTCGTTGGAAGTTGATGGTGAGAATGCATCATCTACGATAGTCAGAACAAACACTAGAAGGTTGATAGTTGATTTGAAACATGTCATCCCAGGAGAGTCAAGAGGAGTCAAATCCTGATGATTATAATGATGGTGTGTTGGAAGCAGATCATGAAAGTCATGATGGTTCTATGGTTGGAGACCTAATGATGGATCATTATCAAGCTCATCATGTGTTCGATGATGAAGAACCTGAGGAGGAAGATGAAGAGTTAAACATCTTTACAGTGTCACAAGTTTCACTAACTCAACCTGTTAGTTCCAGACTGTATGATCATCCGGCTCACTATTTCACGTTGAACCTTGATGCAATGAATGTAGATTGGTCCTTTGGTCAAGGAGGGCCCGAGGATGATACAACGTGTGAGTTTGAGATTGGGAAATAGTTTGACAACAAAGAAGAAGCCGTGATGGCAATAAAGATGTATAGCATTAGGAGGGTTGTAGAGTATAAATTATTGGAGAGTGACCAGTTGAAGTATGATGTACACTAAACTCAGGTTGAGTCAGGATGTCAATAGAACATACGCATTGCACATCGTCAAAAACAGGAGAAATAGGAAGTTAGGAGATACAATGGTCCCATTCTTGCATGCAAGCAACAAGGTCAGGACCATGGAAGGTTGAATTCGAAAGTGGTAGCTACACACATATTCTCGATGGTGAAGGCAGATCCTACGATTAACATAAGAGTTCTCCAAGGAGCAATTGAGAATCATTCTGGTTACAAGGCATCTTACAAAAAAGTTTGGCTTACAAAGTAGAGAGTGATTGCAAAGATGTATGTTGATTGAAAAGCATCGTATAACGAGCTTCCTAGGTAGTTATCTGCAATGCAGATGTACCTACCGGCACTGGCCCCTCGTCTCCCATGCCCTCTACCACGTTTCCCTCCTCGTGGTTGCACCTGAGGGAGGTCACCATCCTTTGGCTGATGCAACTTCGGTAGGGGTGGAAAGTCAATTGGCTGATCGTCGGGTACATGCCCAACCATGGCATCAACCTGGTCCCCCTGACCAAGCAATAGAACATGTGCCCACCGGAAGTACCACCATAGATATTTTTGAGATGGATGCAGATCAAATGCATGGTGTAAGGGTAGCTGTATGTTACAAACACGAGTCAAAATCCGTTCGACATAACAACATATTTAACTTTTGTGTTAACACTTATCGCATACCTGATAAATGCTGATGTTGTTCAAAACCTGTCTCCAAGATCGAAGTCTAGTCTCGTAGTGTCATTGCATGACTCGTGACCCACCCACCTGCCAAACATTGCAACATTAAAATTCAGACAACAATAAATAGTAGTTTACACTAACTTGCATGATGAAAAATATAAATCCTAAATGCATGTCATACCTTTTCATCAATGGAAATTGTCACTGATCAAAACTAAAGGGCTGACGGCTTGGGATACGATGATATGCCCATGATAGAAGCAAACTTCCACATTCACCAAAATCTCATTGCCTATAGTCCGTAGCACGACACATCTGGCAGTACAACCATGCAAGAACGACTGAACCCCAAGACAATCAGCCACAACGATCCAGGTCCTCCAACAGAGGTAACCACCTCATGTGCACACGGGAGTCAGATGCATCTAGAAATAACATGCCCCCCAAGATCTACATAATGAATCCACGGGAGTACTACAGTAGCTTCTCATCTGTTGCATCCTAAGCCAACTCCCCACAAACAGTGTTTCTGAATCATGATAAGTTGATGATCCACTTATTCTGACCCTGTCTGTGGTTCGGATCTGGTACATGTCCTAGTAGCTGCTGACACAACTCCTCCATAGAATGCCTGTCATAATACTGTTCCCAACTACCAACACAGTCACTAATTGACTCTCCATCAACATTTAGACCCATCTAATATGCCATGTCCTATAGAGTGATTATTATCCCACCACATAGCATATAAAATGTATGGGATTCTGGCTTCTATCTCTCCATCAACACCAATGCCAAAGGCCAATCATGGTCCCACTCAACCATGTATGCCTGACAATCAGAATTTCCTATCGGTAAAGAAATTCACAAATAAGTTCGCGTTGTAAGTATAGTTTCTAAACCAACAGAAAATATTTTCATTCAAATGTTTGGTTGTCACAAGTAACAAAACCCAATAAATTTATAAACCGAAGTATTCAAACCTCGGGTCGTCTTCTCAAGGAATTACAGGAAAGTATGATTTATTATTGGTTATGGAAAACAGTATTTTTGGGTTTTGAAAAGGTTTTGAACAAGAGAAATGGATTGCAGGAATTAATAAATTAATAACTAAGAAATCTCTTGGCAAGGTATGAAAACTGGAAGTCCTATCCTAGTTATCCTTATCTATGGTGATGAGAATTATATTTTTACTCCCACTAAGTCAACCTCTAACTATGAAGATAAGTTAAGTGGACAAATCAATTTAACACCTAAAGTTCTAGTCAACTCCTTAAGGAAAGACTAGAGTTATAGGAATCTAAATTAATCAGCAAAGATAGTAATTATCAATCACGATGAGTTTGACAACTCAAGAGTTACCAATTAATCAACCAAAGCCAAAAGAGAAAAATCTAAATTATTTATATAATAAATAGAAGAAAGCAATCATGAGTCTGAAATACCTCAAATTATATTAATTAAGAAAATCCTAACATGAAAAGTTCATAAACAAATAAAAGAGAAAATAAATAAAAAGAACATTGAACCTGTGATGAAGAAGTAGAAATCCTAATCTTAAATCCTAAGAGAGAGGAGAGAACCTCCCTCTCTAAAAACTACATCTAAACTATGAAAAGTGTGAATTATGAATGATTGATGATGAATAAATGGATTCTCCCACTTTATAGCCTCTAATCTGTGTTTTCTGGGCCAAAAACTGGGTCAAAAATAGCCCAAAATTCGCTGATCGTGAAATCTGGTTCGTACAGGTCGCGGCAAAGTGACACGGAGGCGTCGTCCACGCGTTTGCGTGGATTGAAATTCGCAGATGCGATGTGTGCGCGTCATCCACGCGTCCGCATCGCCTAACTTTGGGGCAGCTATAGCAAATTATATATCGTTGCGAAGCCCCGGATGTTAACTTTCCAAGGCAACTAGAACTGCATCATTTGGACTTCTGTAGCTCAAGTTATGATCGATTTAGTACCAAGAGGTCAGGCTGGACAGCTTTAGCAGTTTCTTCAGTTCCTTGTATTCTTTCCAGTTTTGCATGCTTCCTTTCCATCCTCTAAGCCATTCCTGTCCTGTAATCTCTGAAATCACTTAATACACATATCAAGGCATTGAATGGTAATAAGAGAGGATTAAACATAGCAAAATTAAGACCAAAGAAGCATGTTTTCAATCAGAGCACAGAATCAGGAAGGAGAATGTAAAACCATGCAAATCATATGAATAAGTAGGCAAAGACTTGATAAAAACCACTCAATTGAGCACAAGATAAACCATAAAATAGTGGTTTATCAATACCACGTGTTTGAAACCAGCGCATCGGAGGTATTTTCTGATACGCTCGTTGAGTCTCGTCAGTAAATGATGATGCGTCCGCAATACCCTATTAGGCTACAAAATATTTAACATCTATGTCAAATACATTCTTAAAACAATATACATATTTTAAAACTTATTAAACACTAAAAAGTTAAACATTATACCGGTTGGTCAAGTCTGCCAGCAATGTGCTCTACTTGATCTAATCTATACAACGTATTCTCATATTCTTGTAACCTACTAACTCTTGGTCCATCAAAGTATCGAAAATCAAATAAGTACAAAATTAATAACAATCATTTCTACACCTACAAAATTCAAAAACACTAATTTAATACACTATTTTAAATAATTAATAAAATATCCATAAGTAATTATTTCTAAACAACTTTTATAATAATTTCTAAATCAGTAATTCTGAATAATTATTCTTATATTTCTAAGAATATATCTAAAAATAATTATTTCCATATTTTTTGAATAATTAATAAATCTACATAATTATAAGTTTAATATTATCTAATGTTAACTAATTTATCAAAATTTTTATTTTAAACCAATTATATGAAAACAAAATAAATTAAAAATAAAGAAATAGTTTAGATAACTTACTTGAAATTTAATTTGAAGTGAGGAGATGAGAAAAGAGAATCTTCAGAGAAGAGGTTGAAAGTGAAAAGAAGAGAAAGAGTGAAAAGTGGAAGGTTCGCCGCGAGTGAAAAATGAAAAATGAGACCACTTTGCGTTTTTATAGGATTCACGAAATTCACTATGCTTGTAGACAAACTCTTTAAAAATAATGAAGTTTGCTGATGCAGTGGGCGAACTTCATAAAAAAAACATATTCTAAAAAATAAAAATAAAATTATTTATTTTGAGAAATAAATAATTTTTTTAATTTATTTCAAAAAAATTTCTTACATATACTGAAGTTTCTCTTAGTTATCTCTTACTCAAGTAGTTTTCGATTTTCGGCTTTAAAATGGTATCTGATAAGCATCGAGACTTTTCAAGAATAAATCCCCATAGTAGTCTAATGAGCGAATATTTTATACGCTTTTTGGTAGTATTTTTATATAGTTTTTAGCATGTTTTATTTACTTTTCGTTATGTTTTTATTAATTTTTATTCAAAAATCACATTTCTGGACTTCACTATGGGTTTGTGTATTTTTCTGTAATTTCAGGTATTTTCTGGCTGAAATTGAGGGACCTGAGCAAAAATCTGATTCAGAGGCGAGAAAGGATTACAGATGTTGTTGGATTCTGATCCTCCTGCACTCGAAATTGATTTTCTGGAGCTACAGAAGCCCAATTGGCGCGCTCTCAATTGCGTTGGAAAGTAGACATCTTGGATTTCTAGCAATGTATAATAGTCCATACTTTGTTTGAGATTTGATGGCTCAAACTGGCGTTAAACGCCAACTAGAAACCCTTTTCGGGCGTAGAACGCCAGAACTGGCACCAAAACTGGAGTTAAATGCCCAAACTGGCACCAAAGCTGGCGTTTAACTCCAAGAATGGCCTATGCACGTGAAAGCTTTAAAGCTCAGCCCAAACACTCACCAAGTGGACCCTGGAAGTGGATTTCTACACTATTTGTACTTAGTTACTCATTTTCTGTAAACCTAGGTTACTAGCTTAGTATAAAAACTATTTTTAGAGATTCATTTAAGGACTTATGACATTTTTATAGTTCATGTTGTATCTTTGACGACATGAGTCTCTAAACTCCATAGGTGGGGGTGAGGAGCTCTGCTGTGTTTCAATGGATTAATGCAATTTACTCCTATTTTCCATCCAATTACGCTTGCTTCTATTCTAAGATATTCACTCGTACTTCAATGTGATGAATGTGATGATTCGTGACACTCATCATCATTCTCAAATCCATGAACGCGTGGTTGACAACCACTTCTGTTCTATCTGAGCTCAACGTAGTCATTGGGCGACAGCTTGAGTGCGTATCTCTTAGGCTCCTGATCCACGAGTTTGACTGCTTCTCCTGACAACAGAGCATGAATCCGTGAGATCACAACCTTTGTGGTAAAGGCTGGAAACAATTGGCAGCATTTCTGAGATCCAGAAAGTCTAAACCTTATCTGTGATATTTCGAGTAGGATCTGGAAAGGGATGACTATGACGAGCTTTAAACTCGCAAATGTTGGGCACAGTGACAGTGTGCAAAAGGATAAATGTATCCTATTCCAACACAAGTGAGAACCGACAGATGATTAGCCCTACGGGAACCGTAGCTGGACCATTTTCACTAAGAGGACGAATGGTAGCCATTGACAACGGTGATCCACCAACACATAGCTTGCCATAGAAGGAGCCATGCGTGTTTGGAGAAAAAGACAGTAGGAAAGCAGAAATTCAGAGGGCAGAGCATCTTTAAAACCCCAACCTGTTCTCTATTACTGAATAACAAATATCATTTATTTCATGTTCTTTTACTTTTTGCAAACAAAACTCTTTTTATTATTAAACTCCTTACTAAGAGTTACAGGATAACCATAGCTTACTTCAAGCCGGCAATCTCCGGGGATCGACCCTTACTCACGTAAGGTATTAGTTGGACGACCCAGTGCACTTGCTGGTTAGTTGTGCAGAGTTGCAAAAGTGTCACAACATCAAACTTAAACTGTTGCTTATCCCCACGCAACTTGACAAACAAAATAGGATGAAAAGAAGATTATGGTGCAATAACGTCTCAGAGTCTTTAATGAAGCTCAAATTCAAATTAGATGAGCGGGGCTTAGAGCTTTTTGCTTCTGAATAGTTTTGGCATCTCATTTTATCCTTTGAAGTTCAGAATGATTGGCATCCATATAAACTCAGAATTTAGATAGTGTTATTGATTCTCCTAGTTAAGTATGTTAATTCTTGAACACAGCTACTTATGAGTCTCGGCTGTGACGCTAAGCATATTGTTTTCCAGTATTACCACCGGATACATAAATGCCACAGACACATAACTGAGTGAACCTTTTCAGATTGTGACTAAGCTTTGCTAGAATCCCCAGTTAGAGGTGTCCAGAGTTCTTAAGCACACTCTTTTGCCTTGGATCACGACTTTAACCACTCAGTTCTAAGCTTTTTACTTGGACCTTCATGACACAAGCACATGGTTAGGGACAGCTTGATTTAGCTGCTTAGGCTAGGATTTTATTTTCTTGGGCCCTCCTATCCACTGATGCTCAAAGCCTTTGATCCTCTTTACCCTTGCCTTTTAGTTTAAAGGGTTACTGGCTTTTTCTGCTTTCTTTTTCTTTTTCTTTCTCTCTTTTTTTCGCAAGCTTTGTATAGGATTCACTGCTTTTTCTTGCTTCAAGTATCAATTTTATGATTTTTTAGATTATCAATAACATTTCTCTTTTTTCATTATTCCTTCAAGAGCCAACAATTTTAACGTTCATAAACTTCACTATAAAAAATATGCACTGTTCAAGCATTCATTCAGAGAGCTAAAGTAATGCCACCACATATAAATAATTTGAATTTTTCTTATTTTGTACTCAAAATATTTGCACCCTTGCTCTTCTAAAAAATCTACTATTTTATTCATCTTTGATGATGATAAGAAAATTAAATTATACTCAAATTGATAAAAATTAATACTAATGCTCATGCAATTCTAATACTAATGATCATGCAATCCTAATACTAATGCTCATGCAATTCTTAATATAGGTCCCTAATAACAGAAGTTATCACAGAGTTAGGACTCAACAACCTTGATTTTGGAAGATAGGTGCTCTTTCAATCTGTGGGACACCTGGCGCTTCAGCTCCTGTAGCTCACGCCCTTGCTGCTCTTGTTCCTTGAGCAATTTGCAAAGCATGCTGTTCTGATTCTGCTACTCTTCTTTGAGTTGATCCATAGCTTCTTGCAGCTTCGTGACAGATGCTTCTAAGCGGGCCCAATAGTCAAATTGAGGAATTTTTGGAAGGAGTTCATGCGCCCTCCTCTTGCTAAGGTTGTTTTGAACTTGAGGTCCATCCATTACCTTTTTGGTGATTGGGCGTTCAATTGTGATATACTCATCCACACCTATCTTCATCCCAGCATCTTTACATAATAGACTAATCAAGCTTGGGTAAGCCAACTTGGCTTCAATGGATTCCTTGTGTGCAAATGTGTAAATTTCACAAGGAATTAGCTGATGAACCTCCACCTCTTTTTCCAGCATAATACAGTGAATCATTACTGCCCTCTTGACAGTGACTTCAAAGCGGTTACTGGTGGGAAGAATAGAACGCCCAATGAAATTCAGCCAGCCCCTAGCAACTGGTTTGAGATCTTCTCTCTTCAGTTGGTTTGGGACACCTTTTGTGTTGGTTATCCACTTGGTTCCAGGAAGGCATATATCCTCTAGAACTTGATCCAACTTTTTATCTTTAGCCATTCTCCTATTAAAGGATTCTGGATCATCTTGTAGTTGAGGAAGTTTAAGACTTCTCTCACTTTATCAAGGTGGAAGTAAATAATCTTCCCTCTAACCATAGTCCGAAAGGTGTGGAAGGAAGTTTCCTCTAATCTTTGCTTATCTGTTAGCCACAGATTTGCATAGAATTCATGGACCATGTTTCTTCCCACAAGTGCCTCAGGATTACCTAGGACTTCCCAGCCTCTGTTTCGAATCTGTTCTTGGATCTCCGGATATTCATCTTCTTTCACATCAAATTTAACTTCTGGGATCACTGATCTTCTGCCCACAATTTTGAAGTAGTGGTCTGCATGTTCTTTGGTGCAGAATCTCTCAAGCATCCATTGTGGTTTTGGATTGTTTTTTTTCTTGCCTCTTGGAGTTGTTTGTTTTTCTTTAGGGGCCATGATCTTGGTTAGTGATCACGGAAAATCACACCAAACTTAGAGGTTTGCTTGTCCTCAAGCAAAAGAAAAGAAAGAAGAGGAAGAGAGGGAGAGAAAGATTCGAATAATTGCTCAAGGAGGTGGCCGGATGGATATTTAAAAGGGAGGGGGTGGGTTTCGAATTTTTTTGAAAAAGATAAGGGAGAAAGATATGATTGATAAAAAATAATTATGATATGAAAAAGATAGAATTTTAAAATTTAAAATATATAAAAAAGATATGAAGAAGTGAAATCAGAATTTTTGTTGATGCATCTAAGAAACAAAAGATAAGGTGGATGAAGAAAAGATTTGGAAAGAATTTGAAAAAAAATGAGGTTTAAAATTGTTTTGAAAAAGAATTGAAAAAGAATTTAAAAAGAATTTATAAAATCATTAATTTTTGAATTGGGGATTGAAAGATGAAGATTTGTAATGTTTTTATGCGGAAAATTATGAATGAAAACAAGAAAATTTGAAAAAAATTGAATTGGGAACGAAATTCCCCTCCCCTGCTGTTCTGGCGTTAAACACCCAAAATGGTATCCATTCTGGCGTTTAACACCCATCTGCTGGCCAATCTGGGCGTTTAACGCCCAACCAGGTACCCTGGCTGGCGTTAAACGCCAGAAATCCTTTGTCACTAGGCATTTTTTTGAACGCCCAGGACACTGCTCATTCTGGCGTTAAACACCCAGAATGCTGCCCATTCTAGCATTTAACGCCCAAAATGCTACCTTTACTGGCGTTAAATGCCCAGAATGATGCCCATTCTGGCATTTAACGCCTGGTATGCGAAATTGTGATCAATACTTTTCACAAATCAAATAATCCCCGGTAATGAATCCAAAAACTTGGTGTTCAATACCATGGCATAAACACAACTTCGCACAACTAACCAGCAAGTGTACTGGGTCGTCCAAGTAATAAACCTCACGCGAGTAAGGGTCGATCCCACAGAGATTGTTGGTATGAAGCAAGCTATGGTCACCTTGTAAATCTTAGTCAGGCAGACTCAAATGGAGATGAATGATGATATACGAATAAAACATAAAGATAAAGATAGAGATACTTATGTAATTCATTGGTAGAAATTTCAGATAAGCGTATGAAGATGCTTGTCCCTTCCGTCTCTCTGCTTTCCTACTGTCTTCATCCAATCCTTCTTACTCCTTTCCATGGCAAGCTTATGCAAGGGTTTCACCGTTGTCAGTGGCTACCTCCCATCCTCTCAGTGGAAATGTTCAACGCACCCTGTCACGGCACGGCTATCCATCTGTCGGTTCTCAATCAGGCCGGAATAGAATCCAGTGATTCTTTTGCGTCTGTCACTAACGCCCCACCTTCAGGAGTTTGAAGCACGTCACAGTCATTCAATCATTGAATCCTACTCAGAATACCACAGACAAGGTTAGACCTTCTGGATTCTCTTGAATGCCGCCATCAGTTCTAGCCTATACCACGAAGACTCTGATCTCACGGAATGGCTGGCTCGGTTGTCAGGCGAGCACTCGGTTGTCAGGCGATCAACCATGCATCGTGTATCAGGAATCCAAGAGATATTCACCCAATCTAAGGTAGAACGGAGGTGGTTGTCAGGCATACTTTCATAGGTGAGAATGATGATGAGTGTCACGGATCATCACATTCATCAAGTTGAAGAACAAGTGATATCTTGGAACAAGAACAAGCGGAATTGAATAGAAGAACAATAGTAATTGCATTAATACTCGAGGTACAGCAGAGCTCCACACCTTAATCTATGGTGTGTAGAAACTCCACCGTTGAAAATACATAAGAA
Source organism: Arachis hypogaea (assembly GCF_003086295.3). NCBI lineage: Eukaryota > Viridiplantae > Streptophyta > Magnoliopsida > Fabales > Fabaceae > Arachis > Arachis hypogaea. Next base: position 89,016,812 of record NC_092045.1, read on the forward strand.
CAAGGTCTAGGCATGGCCGAATGGCCAGCCTCCCAAAGAGGGTTCAATCATAAAAACATGATCAAAAGCTCTAAAATGATCCAAAGATGATAATACAATAGTAAAAGGTCCTACTTATAGAGAACTAGTAGCCTAGGGTTTACAGAGATGAGTAAATGACATAAAAATTCACTTTCGGGCCCACTTGGTGTGTGCTTGGGCTGAGCATTGAAGCATTTTCGTGTAGAGACTCTTCTTGGAGTTAAACGCCAGCTTTTATGCCAGTTTGGGCGTTTAACTCCCATTCTTGTGCCAGTTCCGGCGTTTAACGCTGGGAATTCTGAGGGTGACTTTGAACGCCGGTTTGGGCCATCAAATCTTGGGCAAAGTATGGACTATCATATATTGCTGGAAAGCCCAGGATGTCTACTTTCCAACACCGTTGAGAGCGCGCCAATTGGGCTTCTGTAGCTCCAGAAAATCCGCTTCGAGTGCAGGGAGGTTAGAATCCAACAGCATCTGCAGTCCTTTTTAGTCTCTGAATCAGATTTTTGCTCAGGTCCCTCAATTTCAGCCAGAAAATACCTGAAATCACAGAAAAATACACAAACTCATAGTAAAGTCCAGAAAAGTGAATTTTAACTAAAAACTAATAAAAATATACTAAAAACTAACTAGATCATACTAAAACCATAATAAAAACAATGCCAAAAAGCGTACAAATTATCCGCTCATCACAACACCAAACTTAAATTGTTGCTTGTCCTCAAGCAACTAAAAATCAAATAAGATAAAAAAGAAGAGAATATGCAATGAATTCCAAAAATATCTATGAAGATCAGTATTAATTAGATGAGCGGGGCTTTTAGCTTTTTGCCTCTGAACAGCTTTGGCATCTCACTCTATTCTTTGAAATTCAGAATGATTGGCTTCTTTAGGAACTCAGAATCCAGATAGTGTCACTGATTCTCCTAGTTAAGTATGATGATTCTTGAACACAGCTACTTATTGAGTCTTGGCCGTGGCCCAAAGCACTCTGTCTTCCAGTATTACCACCGGATACATACATGCCACAGACACATAACTGGGTGAACCTTTTCAGATTGTGACTCAGCTTTGCTAGAGTCCCCAATTAGAGGTGTCCAGGGTTCTTAAGCACACTCTTTTTGCCTTGGATCACAACTTTATTTCTTTCTTCTTTTTTTTTTGTATTCACTGCTTTTTTCTTGCTTCAAGAATCATTTTTATGATTTTTCAGATCCTCAGTAACATGTCTCCTTTTTCATCATTCTTTCAAGAGCCAATATTCATGAACCACAAATTCAAAAGACATATGCACTGTTTTAAGCATACATTCAGAAAACAAAAGTATTGCCACCACATCAAAATAATTAAACTATTATAAAATTCAAAATTCATGCAATTCTACTCTTTTTCAATTAAGAACATTTTTTATTTAAGAGAGGTGATGGATTCATAGGTCATTCATAACTTTAAGGCATAGACACTAAGACACTAATGATCACAAGACACAAACATAGACAAACATAAGCACTAAAATTCGAAAAACAGGAAAATAAAGAACAAGAAAATTAAAGAACGGGTCCACCTTAGTGATGGCGGCTTGTTCTTCCTCTTGAAGATCCTATGGAGTGCTTGAGCTCCTCAATGTCTCTTCCTTGTCTTTGTTGCTCCTCTCTCATGATTCTTTGATCTTCTCTAATTTCATGGAGGAGAATGGAATGTTCTTGGTGCTCCACCCTTAGTTGTCCCATGTTGGAACTCAATTCTCCTAGGGAGGTGTTTAGTTGCTCCCAATAGTTTTGTGGAGGAAAGTGCATCCCTTAAGGAATCTCAGGGATCTCATGATAAGTGGGGTCTCTTGTGTGCTCCAGCTTCTTCTTAGTGATGGGCTTGTCCTCATCAATGGGAATGTCTCCCTCTATGTCAACTCCAACCGAATAACAGAGGTGACAAATGAGATGAGGAAAGGCTAACCTTGCCAAGGTAGAGGACTTGTCCGCCACCTTATAAAGTTCTTGGGATATAACCTCATGAACTTCTATTTCTTCTCCAATCATGATGCTATGGATCATGATAGCTCGGTCTATGGTAACTTCGGACCGGTTGCTAGTGGGAATGATTGAGCGTTGTATAAACTCTAACCATCCTCTAGCCACGGGTTTGAGGTCATGCCTTCTCAATTGAACCGGCTTTCCTCTTAAATCTCTCTTCCATTGGGCGCCCTCTTCACAAATGGCTGTGAGGACTTGGTCCAACCTTTGATCAAAGTTGACCCTTCTAGTGTAAGGATGTTCATCTCCTTGCATCATGGGCAAGTTGAATGCCAACCTTACATTTTTCGGACTAAAATCCAAGTATTTCCCCCGAACCATAGTAAGCCAATTCTTTGGATCCGGGTTCACACTTTGATCATGGTTCTTGGTGATCCATGCATTGGCATAGAACTCTTGAACCATTAAGATTCCGACTTGTTGAATGGGGTTGGTAAGAACTTCCCAACCTCTTCTTCGGATCTCATGTTGGATCTCCGGATATTCACTCTTTTTGAGTGAAAAAGGGACCTCGGGGATCACCTTCTTCAAGGCCACAACTTCATAGAAGTGGTCTTGATGCACCCTTGAGATGAATCTTTCCATCTCCCATGACTCGGAGGTGGAAGCTTTTGCCTTCCCTTTCCTCTTTCTAGAGGTTTCTCCGGCCTTGGATGCCATAAATGGTTATGGAAAAACAAAAAGCAATGCTTTTACCACACCAAACTTAAAAGGTTTGCTCGTCCTCGAGCAAAAGAAGAAAGAAGAGAGTAGAAGAAGAAGAAATGAGGAAGAAGGGAATGGCTTTGTGTTCGGCCAAAAAGGGGGAGAAGTGGTGGTTTGGTTGTGTGAAAATGAAGGAGTGAAGATGGGTTTATATAGGAGTGGGGGGGGGGGCTCATGGTTCGGTCATGTATGGGTGGGTTTGGGAGGGAAAGTGGTTTGAATTTGAAGGGTGAGGTAGGTGGGGTTTTATGAAGGATGGATGTGAGTGGTGAAGAGAAAGATGGGATTTGATAGGTGAAGGGTTTTTGGGGAAGAGGTGTTGAGGTGATTGGTGAATAGGTGAAGAAGAGAGATAGTGGTGGGGTAGGTGGGGATCTTGTGGGGTCCACAGATCCTGAGGTGTCAAGGAAAAGTCATCCCTGCACCAAGTGGCAAGCAAAAATGCGTTTTTAGCCAATTCTGGCGTTAAACGCTGGGCTGGTGCCCATTTCTAGCGTTTAACGCCAAGAGCTTGCCCTTTTCTGGCGTTTAACGCCAGTCTGGTGCCCCTTTCTGGTGTTAAACGCCCAGAATGGTGCCAGACTGGGCGTTAAACGCCCAACAGCTAGCCTTACTGGCGTTTAAACACCAGCACGCTCTCCTCCAGGGTGTGCTGTTTTTCTTTCTGTTTTTCATTCTGTTTTTGATTTTTCAATTGATTTTGTGACTTCTCATGATCATCAACCTACAAAAGAACATAAAATAACAAAGGAAAATATATAAAATATAACATTGGGTTGCCTCCCAACAAGCGCTTCTTTAATGTCAGTAGCTTGACAGAGGGCTCTCATGGAGCCTCAGAAATACTCAGAGCAATGTTGGAACCTCCCAACACCAAACTTAGAGTTTGAATGTGGGGGTTCAACACCAAACTTAGAAGTTGGTTGTGGCCTCCCAACACCAAACTTAGAGTTTGACTGTGGGGGCTCTGTGTGGCTCTGTTTTGAGAGAAGCTCTTCATGCTTCCTCTCCATGATGACAGAGGGATATCCTTGAGCCTTAAACACAAAGGATTCTTCATTCACTTGAATGATCAATTCTCCTCTATCAACATCAATCACAGCCCTTGCTGTGGCTAGGAAGGGTCTGCCAAGGATGATGGATTCATCCATGCACTTCCCAGTCTCTAGGACTATGAAATCAGCAGGGATGTAATGGTCTTCAACTTTTACCAGAACATCCTCTACAAGTCCATATGCTTGTTTTCTTGAATTGTCTGCCATCTCTAGTGAGATTTTTGCAGCTTGCACCTCAAAGATCCCTAGCTTCTCCATTACAGAGAGAGGCATGAGGTTTACACTTGACCCTATGTCACACAAGGCCTTCTTGAAGGTCATGGTGCCTATGGTACAAGGTATTGAAAACTTCCCAGGATCCTGTCTCTTTTGAGGTAATTTTTGCCTAGACAAATCATCTAGTTCTTTGGTGAGCAAAGGGGGTTCATCCTCCCAAGTCTCATTTCCAAATAACTTGTCATTTAGCTTCATAATTGCTCCAAAGTATTTAGCAACTTGCTCTTCAGTGACATACTCATCCTCTTCAGAGGAAGAATACTCATCAGAGCTCATGAATGGCAGAAGTAAGTCCAATGGAACCTCTATGGTCTCATTTTGAGCCTCGGATTTCCATAGTTCCTCATTGGGGAACTCATTGGAGGCCAGTGGACGTCCATTGAGGTCTTCCTCAGTGGCGTTCACTGCCTCTCCTTCCTCTCCAAATTCGGCCATGTTGATGGCTTTGCACTCTCCTTTTGGATTTTCTTCTGTATTGCTTGGAGGAGTACTAGGAGGGAGTTCAGTAATTTTCTTGCTCAGCTGTCCCACTTGTGCCTCCAAGTTTCTAATGGAGGACCTTGTTTCAGTCATGAAACTTTGAGTGGTTTTGATTAGATCAGAGACCATGGTTGCTAAGTCAGAGGTGTTCTGCTTAGAACTCTCTGTCTGTTGCTGAGAAGATGGTGGAAAAGGCTTGCTATTGCTAAACCTGTTTCTTGCACCATTATTGTTGTTGAAACCTTGTTGAGGTCTCTGTTGATCCTTCCATGAGAGATTTGGATGATTTCTCCATAGGGTTCTCCCATGTAATTCACCTCTTCCATTGAAGGGTTCTCAGGATCATAAGCTTCTTCTTCAGATGAAGCCTCCTTAGTACTGATTGGTGCATTTTGCATTCCAGACAGACTTTGAGAAATCATATTGACTTGTTGAGTCAATATTTTGTTCTGAGCCAATATGGCATTCAGAGTGTCAATCTCAAGAACTCCTTTCTTCTGATTAGTCCCAGTGTTCACAGGATTCCTTTCAGAAGTGTACATGAATTGGTTATTTGCAACCATTTCAATTAGCTCTTGAGCTTCTGTAGGCGTCTTCTTCAGATGAAGAGATCCTCCAGCAGAGCTATCCAAAGACATCTTGGATAGTTCAGAGAGACCATCATAGAAAATTCCAATGATGCTCCATTCAGAAAGCATATCAGTGGGACACTTTCTGATTAATTGTTTGTATCTTTCCCAAGCTTCATAGAGGGATTCTCCTTCCTTCTGTCTGAAGGTTTGGACTTCCACTCTAAGCTTACTCAATTTTTGAGGTGAAAAGAACTTTGCCAAGAAGGCATTGACTAGCTTTTCCCAAGAGTTCAGGCTTTCTTTAGGTTGTGAGTCCAACCATATTCTAGCTCTGTCTCTTACAGCAAAAGGGAATAGCATAAGTCTGTAGACCTCAGGGTCAACCCCATTAGTCTTGACAGTGTCACAGATTTGCAAGAACTCAGCTAAAAACTGATGAGGATCTTCCAATGGAAGTCCATGGAACTTGCAATTCTGTTGCATTAGAGAAACTAATTGAGGCTTAAGCTCAAAGTTGTTTGCTCCAATGGCAGGGATAGAGATGCTTCTCCCATAGAAGTCGGGAGTAGGTGCAGTAAAGTCACCCAGCACCTTCCTTGCATTGTTGGCATTGTTGTTGTTTTTGGCTGCCATGGGTTCTTCTTCTTTGAAGATTTCTGTTAGGTCCTCTATAGAGAGTTGTGCCTTGGCTTCTCTTAGCTTTCGCTTCAAGGTCCTTTCAGGTTCAGGATCAGCCTCAACAAGAATGCTTTTGTCCTTGCTCCTGCTCATAAGAAAGAGAAGACAACAAGAAAATGTGGAATCCTCTATGTCACAGTATAGAGATTCCTTGAGGTGTCAGAGGAAAAGAAAAATAGAAGGCAGAAGTAGAAAATTCGAACTTATCAAGAAAGATGGAGTTCGAATTGTGTATTAAGGAATAGTGTTAGTCCATAAATAGAAGGATGTGAGAAGAGGGGAAGTAATTTTCGAAAATCAAGTAAAAGATTTTGAAAACATTTTGAAAAACACTAATTGATTTTCGAAAATAAAAGTGGGAAAGAAATCAAGTGATTTTTGAAAAAGAATTTGAAATTAGAAATCAAAAAGATTTAATTGAAAGTTATTTTGAAAAAGATGTGGTTAAGAAGATATGATTGGTTTTAAAAAGATGTGATTGAGAAGATATGATTTGAAAAACATTTTTAAAAAAAATTTGATTTTGAAAATTAATGACTTGGCTATCAAGAAAAGATATGATTCAAACATTAAACCTTTCTCAACAGAAAAGGCAACATACTTGAAATGTTGAATCAAATCATTAATTGATAGCAAGTATCTTTGAAAACAGAAAGAAATTGAATTTGAAAAAGATTTGATTGAGAGGATATGATTTGAAAAAGATTTGATTTTGAAAAATTTTGAAAACCTGAAAAAAAAATTGCATTGAAAACAGAATCTTCCCTCTTGTGCCATCCTGGCGTTAAACGCCCAGAATGGTGCACATTCTGGCATTTAACGCCCAAAATTATACCCTTTTGGGCGTTAAACGCCCAACCAGGCACCCTGGCTGGCGTTTAAACGCCAGTCTGTCCTTCTTCACTGGGCGTTTTGAACGCCCAGCTTTTTCTGTATAATTCCTCTGCTGTATGTTCTGAATCTTCAATTCTCTGTATTATTGACTTGAAAAGACACAAATTAAAAATATTTTTGGATTTTTAATAGTGAGGAATAATCAAAATGCAACTAAAATCAAATAACAAAGCATGCAAGATACCAAACTTAGCAGCTTGTATACTACTGACACTAATGAGAATGCATATGAGACACATAAACACTCAAGTCAAGAGAATTCAAAGATCAGAGTAAGAAATCATCAAGAATAACTTGAAGATTAATGAAGACACATGCATGAGTGCAAGAAGAACAGAAACATGCAATTGACACCAAACTTAAAATGAGACTCTAGGCTCAAACAAGAAATTTTTGGATTTTATGATTTTCTAAATTTTTTTGTGCTTTTTCGAAAATTAAGTGGAAAAAGAAAATGAAGGTATCAAAATTCTTAATGAGAATTCCAGGAATCATGCAATGTTTAGTCTAAGACTCCGGTCCAGGAATTAGACATGGCTTCACAGCCAGCCAAGCTTTCAAAGAAAGCTTCGGTCCAAAACACTAGACATGGCCAAAGGCCAGCCAAGCCTTAGCAGATCACTGCTCCAATAGCAAGAATGATAGAAATCAACAAGCTCTTGTGATGATAAGTTGAAACCTCGGTCCAATGAAATTAGACATGGCTTCACAGCCAGCCAGATTTCAACAGATCATCATGAAACTCTAGAATTCATTCTTAAGAACTCTGAAAAAAAATACCTAATCTAAGCAACAAGATGAACCGTCAGTTGTCCATACTCGAACAATCCCCGGCAACGGCGCCAAAAACTTGGTATGCGAAATTGTGATCAATACTTTTCACAAATCAAACAATCCCCGGTAATGAATCCAAAAACTTGGTGTTCAATACCATGGCATAAACACAACTTCGCACAACTAACCAGCAAGTGTACTGGGTCGTCCAAGTAATAAACCTTACGCGAGTAAGGGTCGATCCCACAGAGATTGTTGGTATGAAGCAAGCTATGGTCACCTTGTAAATCTTAGTCAGGCAGACTCAAATGGAGATGAATGATGATATACGAATAAAACATAAAGATAAAGATAGAGATACTTATGTAATTCATTGGTAGGAATTTCAGATAAGCGTATGAAGATGCTTGTCCCTTCCGTCTCTCTGCTTTCCTACTGTCTTCATCCAATCCTTCTTACTCCTTTCCATGGCAAGCTTATGCAAGGGTTTCACCGTTGTCAGTGGCTACCTCCCATCCTCTCAGTGGAAATGTTCAACGCACCCTGTCACGGCACGGCTATCCATCTGTCGGTTCTCAATTAGGCTGGAATAGAATCCAGTGATTCTTTTGCGTCTGTCACTAACGCCCCGCCTTCAGGAGTTTGAAGCACATCACAGTCATTCAATCATTGAATCCTACTCAGAATACCACAGACAAGGTTAGACCTTCCGGATTCTCTTGAATGCCGCCATCAGTTCTAGCCTATACCACGAAGACTCTGATCTCATGGAATGGCTGGCTCGGTTGTCAGGCGAGCACTCGGTTGTCAGGCGATCAACCATGCATCGTGTATCAGGAATCCAAGAGATATTCACCCAATCTAAGGTAGAACGGAGGTGGTTGTCAGGCATACGTTCATAGGTGAGAATGATGATGAGTGTCACGGATCATCACATTCATCAAGTTGAAGAACAAGTGATATCTTGGAACAAGAACAAGCGGAATTGAATAGAAGAACAATAGTAATTGCATTAATACTCAAGGTACAGCAGAGCTCCACACCTTAATCTATGGTGTGTAGAAACTCCACCATTGAAAATACATAAGAACAAGGTCTAGGCATGGCCGAATGGCCAGCCTCCCAAAGAGGGTTCAATCATAAAAACATTATCAAAAGCTCTAAAATGATCCAAAGATGATAATACAATAGTAAAAGGTCCTACTTATAGAGAACTAGTAGCCTAGGGTTTACAGAGATGAGTAAATGACATAAAAATCCACTTCCGGGCCCACTTGGTGTGTGCTTGGGCTGAGCATTAAAGCATTTTCGTGTAGAGACTCTTCTTGGAGTTAAACGCCAGCTTTTATGCCAGTTTGGGCGTTTAACTCCCATTCTTGTGCCAGTTCCGGCGTTTAACGCTGGGAATTCTGAGGGTGACTTTGAACGCCGGTTTGGGCCATCAAATCTTGAGCAAAGTATGGACTATCATATATTGCTGGAAAGCCTAGGATGTCTACATTTCAACGCCGTTGAGAGCGTGCCAATTGGGCTTCTGTAGCTCCAGAAAATCCGCTTCGAGTGCAGGGAGGTCAGAATCCAACAGCATCTGCAGTCCTTTATAGTCTCTGAATCAGATTTTTGCTCAGGTCCCTCAATTTCAGCCAGAAAATACCTGAAATCACAGAAAAACACACAAACTCATAGTGAAGTCCAGAAAAGTGAATTTTAACTAAAAACTAATAAAAATATACTAAAAACTAACTAGATCATACTAAAAACATACTAAAAACAATGCCAAAAAGCGTACAAATTATCCGCTCATCAACGCCCAAAATACCTCTTACTGGCGTTTTTACGCCAGTGAGATCTTTTTCTCTGTGATTCCTCTGCTTTATGTTCTGAACCTTCATTTTTCTGAATTATTTACTGAAATGTATTGACAAACAAGATAAGATGACTCATATAATTGTTATAAACATCTAATTTATGCTTATGGCTGGGTTGCCTCCCAGCAAGCGCTTCTTTACTGTCTTTAGCTGGACTTTACTGAGCTTTAATCTAGTCTCAGCTTTGAGCATTCTTGCTCAACATTGCCTTCAAGATAATGTTTGACTCTCTGCCCATTAACAATGAACTTTTTGTCAGAGTCAATATCTTGAAGCTCTACATATCCATATGGTGACACACTTGTAATCACATATGGTCCCTTCCACCGGGATTTTAGTTTCCCAGGGAACAATCTGAGCCTAGAGTTAAATAGCAGAACCTTCTGTCCTAGCTCAAAGACTCTAGATGAAAGCTTTCTGTCATGGCACCTTTTTGCTTTCTCTTTGTAAATTTTAGCATTTTCGAAAGCATTGAGTCTGAACTCCTCTAGCTCATTCAACTGGAGTAATCTTTTTTCTCCAGCTACCTTAGCATCAAGGTTTAGGAACCTGGTTGCCTAATAGGCCTTGTGTTCCAGTTCTACTGGAAGATGACAGGCTTTTCCATACACAAGCTGGTATGGAGAGGTCCCTATAGGAGTCTTGAATGCAGTTCTGTATGCCCACAGAGCATCATCCAGACTTCTCGCCCAATCCCTTCTATAGGTGTTTACAGTCCATTCCAGGATTCGTTTTAGTTCTCTATTTGAGATTTCAGCTTGCCCATTTGTCTGTGGGTGATATGGAGTTGCTACTTTGTGGTTAATTCCATATCGGACCAGAGCAGAGTCAAGCTGTTTATTGCAGAAATAAGTACCCCCATCACTGATTAGTACTCTAGGGACACCAAATCTGCTGAAGATGTGCTTCTGGAGAAATTTCAGCACTGTCTTAGTATCATTAGTGGGTGTTGCAATTGCTTCTACCCATTTAGATATATAGTCTACTGCCACCAGATGGTAAGTGTTTGAATATGATGGTGGGAAAGGTCCCATGAAGTCAATGCCCCATACATCAAACAACTCAATCTCTAAGATTCCTTGTTGAGGCATGGCATAACCGTGAGGCAGATTACCAGCTCTATGGCAACTGTCACAGTTACGTATAAACTCTCGGGAGTCTCTGTAGAGAGTAGGCCAGTAGAAGCCACATTGAAGAACCCTTGTGGCTGTTCACTCACCTCCAAAATGTCCTCCATATTGTGATCCATGGCAGTGCCACAGGATCTTCTACACCTCTTCTCTAGGTACACATCTACGGATTATTCCATCTGCACACCTCTTAAAGAGATATGGTTCATCCCACAAGTAGTATTTGCATCAGAAACCAATTTTTTTATTTGCTGCCTGCTGTACTCGTTGGGTGTGAATCTCACAGCTTTATAGTTTGCAATGTCTGTAAACCACGGTGCTTCCTGAATGGCAAATAATTGCTCATCTAGGAAGGTTTCAAAGATCTCAGTAGGAGGGAAGGATGCTCCTACTACTGGTTCTATCCAGGACAGGTGGTTAGCTACTTGGTTCTCTGTCCCTTTTCTGTCTTTTATTTTTATATCAAACTCTTGCAGAAGCAACACCCATCTTATGAGTTTGGGTTTTGAATCCTACTTTGTGAGGAGATATTTTAGAGCAGCATGGTCAGTGTACACAATCACTTTTGATCCTACTAAATAAGATCTGAACTTGTCAATGGCATAAACCACTACAAGCAACTCCTTCTCTGTGGTTGTGTAATTCTTCTGTGCGTCATTTAAAACACGACTAGCATAATAAATGACATGCAGAAGCTTGTCATGCCTCTGTCCTAATACTGCACCAATGGCATGGTCACTGGCATCACACATTAGTTCGAATGGTAATGTCCAGTCTGGTGCAGAAATGACTAGTATTGTGACCAGCTTAGCTTTCAGAGTCTCAAAGGCCTGCAAACACTCTGTGTCAAAGACAAATGGTGTATCAGCAGCTAGCAAATTGCTCAAAGGTTTGGAAATTTTCAAAAAATCGTTTATAAACCTCCTATAGAATCCTGCATGTCCCAGAAAGCTTCTGATTGTCTTAACATTGGCAGGTGGTGGTAATTTTTCAATTAATTCTACCTTAGCTTGATCCAACTTTATTCCCTTGTTCGAAATTTTGTGCCCACAGACAATTTCTTCAGTCACCATAAAGTGACATTTCTCCCAGTTTAAAACCAGGTTAGTCTCTTGGCACCTTTTCAGAATAAGTGCTAGATGGTCAAGACAGGAGCTGAATGAGTCTTCAAATACTGAGAAGTCATCCATGAAGACTTCCAGAAATTTCTCTACCATATCAGAGAAGATAGAGAGCATGCATCTCTGAAAGGTTGCAGGTGCATTGCACATACCAAATGGCATCCTTCTGTAGGCAAATACTCCAGATGGACATGTGAATGCTGTTTTCTCTTGATCCTGAGGGTCTACTGCAATTTGGTTGTAACCTGAATAGCCATCCAAAAAGTAGTAGTAATCATGATCTGCTAGTCTCGCTAACATCTGGTCTATGAATGGTAAAGGAAAATGATCCTTTCTGGTGGCTGTATTGAGCCTTCTGTAGTCAATACACATACGCCAACCTGTAACTGTTCTTGTAGGAACCAGTTCATTCTTTTCATTATGAACCACTGTCATGCCTCCCTTCTTGGGGACAACTTGGACAGGGCTCACCCAGGAGCTATCAGAAATAGGATAGATAATCCTAGCCTCTAGTAACTTAGTGACCTCTTTCTGCACCACCTCCTTCATGGCTGGATTCAGCCGCCTCTGTGGTTGAACAACCGGCTTAGCATTATCCTCCAATAGGATCTTGTGTATGCATCTAGCTGGGTTAATGCCCTTAAGATCACTTATGGACCACCCAAGAGATGTCTTGTGTGTCCTGAGCACCTGAATTTGTGCTTTCTGTTCCTGTGGCTCTAAAACAGAGCTTATGATCACAAGAAAAGTGTCATTCTCTCCCAGAAATATATATTTCAGGGATGGTGGTAGTGGTTTGAGTTCGGGTTTAGGAGGCTTCTCCTCTTCCTGAGGAGTTATCAGAGGTTCTTTTATTTTTTTCTGGTTCCTCCAGATCAGACTGGACATCTTTAAAAATGTTCTCTAGCTCTGATTCGAGACTCTCAGCCATATTGACCTCTTCCACCAAGGAGTCAATAATATCAATGCTCATGCAGTCGTTTGGGGTGTTTGGATGCTGCATAGCTTTGACAGCATTCAACTTAAACTCATCCTCATTGACTCTCAAGGTCACCTCCCCTTTTTGGATATCAATGAGGGTTCGTCTAGTTGCTAGGAAAGGTCTTCCTAGAATGAGCGTTGCACTCTTATGCTCCTCCATTTCCAGCACTACAAAGTCAGTGGGAAAGGCAAATGGCCCAACCTTGACAATCATGTTATCAATTATGCCTGATAGCATTTTAATGGAGCCATCAGCAAGTTGGAGACATATTCGGGTTGGTTTGACTTCTTCAGTTAAACCAAGCTTTCTGATAGTGGATGCAGGTATTAGGTTGATGCTTGTCCCAAGATTACATAGAGCTATCTTGGTACAAGCACCCTCCAATGTGCATGGTATCATAAAGCTTCCAGGATCTTTAAGCTTCTCTGGTAAGCTTTTCAGAATGACTGCACTGCATTCTTCAGTGAGAAAAACTTTTTTAATTTCTCTCCAATCCTTCTTATGACTTAAGATCTCTTTCATGAACTTAGCATAAGAGGGTATTTGCTCAAGTGCCTCTGCAAACAGAATCTTTATTTCAAGAGTCCTGAGATAGTCTGTAAAGCGGACAAATTGTTTATCCTATTCCGCTTGGCGGAGTTTTTGAGGATAAGGCATCTTGGCTTTATATTCTTCAACCTTAGTTGCTGCAGGTTTATTTCCTATAGAGGTGATTGGAGAAGCCTGCTTAAGAGGGTTATTATCAGCACCTGCAGGTGTCTGATCCCTTATTGGCATTTGAATGCCAGGATTGGGGGCTGGATGGGCGTTTAACACCAATTTTCCACCCTTTTCTGGTGTTTGGATGCCAGAATTGGCCGTCCACTGGGCGTTTAACGCCAATTTTGCACCCTTTTCTGGCGTTTGAATGCCAGAATCATTCCTCTCTGGGCTCTTACTCTCCTCAGAGGGATTTTGGGCAGTGGCATGGTCATCCTCTGTCAGTTGTTCCTTTCTTGACTTCCTGCTGCTTTGAGTTGAGGCATTCAATGTCTTTCCACTTCTCAAATGAACAGCTTGGACTCTTCTGTTATTTGTCTAGATAATTGCTGCCTTGTCTGATCTAATTATGCTTCCATATTCTTGTTAGTATTTTGAGTGTCTTGTAGCATCTCTTTAAAGTCTGCTAACTATTTTGTTATAGCAAGTAATTGCTGATTGAGTTCAGCAACTTGTTCTGGAGGACTAAGTTTAGTGGATACTGCTTTAGCCTCTTCTTTCATGGAGGACTCACTACTTAAGTACAGATGCTGATTTCTAGCAACTATATCAATGAGCTATTGAGCCTCCTCAATTGTCTTTCTCATGTGTATAGATCCTCCAGATGAGTGGTCTAGAGATATCTAGGCCTTTGCTGTAAGCCCATAGTAAAAGATGTCAAACTGCACCCATTCTGAAAATATTTTAGAGGGGCATTTCCTTAGCATCTCTCTGTACCTCTCCCAGGCATCATAAAGAGATTCATTATCCTCTTGTTTAAATCCTTGGATGTCTAGCCTTAGCTGTGTCATCCTCTTTAGGGGAAAATATTGATTCAGGAATTTGTCTGATAGTTGTTTCCATGTTCTTATGCTGGCCTTGGGTTGGTTATTTAACCACCTTTTAGCTTGGTCTTTTACAGCAAATGGAAATAGCAATAATCTGTAGACATCCTAATCCACTTCCTTATCACGTACTGTGTCAACAATTTGTAAGAACTGTGCCAGAAAGTCAGTAGGTTCTTCCTGTGGAAGACCGGAATATTGGTAATTTTGCTGCACCATGATAATGAGTTGAGGATTTAACTCAAAACTGCTGGCTCTGATGGAGGGTATACAGATACTACTTCCTTATGAAGCAGTAGTGGGGTTTGCATATGACCCCAGAGTCCTTCTGGACTGTTCATTTCCACTTAGGTCCATGATGGAGAAAGGGAGATGATGTGAATTATAAATGAACAATAAGTATTTTAATTTTTTTTTGAATACAGAAGTTAAAAAAGAAAAAAATAAAATAAAATAAATGAAAAATTAAATGGAAGTTTCGAAAATTAAGAGGAGAGAAAAAGTGGTTAGGTAGTTTTGAAAAAGATGTGTCCTAGAACTAAAGATACTTGAAGATCAACACTTGTAAGAGAATAAAAGAAAAAGATTTGAAAAAGATATAATTTAAAATTTTAAAGATTGAAACTTTCTTAATAAGAAAACACCAAAGTTAAAATTTTTCAATCAAACTACAAAATGGGACAAGCAATTCGAAAATAAAAAAAGAAAAAGGATTTTGAAAAATTTTATAAAAGATTTTCGAAAAATATAAAAAGAAATTTGAAAAAGAATTTATTTTGAAAAATATTTTAAAAAAGATAAAAAATTTTAAAATTGAAATTTTGACTTGACTAACAAGAAACAACTAAATTTTAAAATTTTTTTACTAAGTCAACCCAAAGATTTCGAAAATTATGAGCAATTAGAGGAAAAGATATTTTTTTGATTTTTTGAATTTTAATGAAGAAAGAGAAAAATAACAAAATGACTCAAGACACAAAAATATTTGGATCAAAACAAAGAAAACAAACAAGAAAACTTTGAATGTCAAGATGAACACCAAGAACACTTTGGAGATCAAGATGAACACCAAGAACAAATTTTGAAAATTTTTAAGAAAACAAAAACACAAAGGACACCAAACTTAAAAATTTTTATACTTTGGACACTAATAAATCGAAAATGCACAAGTAAAACAAGGAAAGACACAGAACAAGAAAAACTGAAGATCAAACAAGGGACACAAAAATTCGAAAATATAAAGAATAATAAAAACATGCAATGGACACCAAACTTAAAACATGAAACTAGACTCAAATAGAAAACTCTAAACCACCAAAAATAATTTATTCCTAATCTAAGCAACAAGATAAACTGTCAGTTGTCCAAACTCGAACAATCCCCGACAACGTCGCCAAAAACTTGGTGCACAAAATTGCAATCACACTTTTGCAACTCCGCACAACTAACCAGCAAGTGCATTGGGTCGTTCAATTAATACCTTACGTGAGTAAGGGTCGATCCCACGGAGATTGCCGGCTTGAAGCAAGCTATGGTTATCCTGTAACTCTTAGTCAGGAGTTTAATAATAAAAAGAGTTTTGTTTGCAAAAAGTAAAAGAACATGAAATAAATTATACTTGTTATTCAGTAATGGAGAACAGGTTGGGGTTTCAGAGATGCTATGCCCTCTGAATTTCTGCTTTCCTACTGTCTTCTTCTCCAAACACGCATGGCTCCTTCTATGGCAAGCTATGTGTTGGTGGATCACCATTGTCAATGGCTACCATCCGTCCTCTCAGTGAAAATGGTCCAGCTACGGTTCCCGTAGGGCTAATCATCTGTCGGTTCTCACTTGTGTTGGAATAGGATACATTTATCCTTTTGCACACTGTCACTGTTCCCAACATTCGCGAGTTTGAAGCTCGTCACAGTCATCCCTTCACAGATCCTACTCGGAATACCACAGACAAGGTTTAGACTTTCCGGATCTCAAGAATGCTGCCAATTGTTTTCAGCCTTTACCACGAAGGTTATGATCTCACGGATTCATGCTCTGTTGTCAGGAGAAGCAGTCAAACTCATGGATCAGGAGCCCAAGAGATACGCACTCAAGCTGTTGCCCAATGACTACGTTGAGCTCAGATAGAATAGAAGTGGTTGTCAAGCACGCGTTCATGGATTTGAGAATGATGATGAGTGTCACGAATCATCACATTCATCACATTGAAGTATGAGTGAATATCTTAGAATAGAAGCAAGCGTAAATGGATGAAAAACAGTAGTAATTGCATTAATCCATTGAAACACAGCAGAACTCCTCACCCCCACTTATGGGGTTCAGAGACTCATGCCGTCAAAGATACAATATGAACTGTAAAAATGTCATAAGTCCTTAAATGAATCTCTAAAAGTAGTTTTTATACTAAGCTAGTAACCTAGGTTTACAGAAAATGAGTAACTAAGTGCAGATAGTGTGAAATCCACTTTCGGAGTCCACTTGGTGAGTGTTTGGGCTGACCTTTGAAGCTTTCACGTGCATAGGCCATTCTTGGAGTTAAACGCCAGCTTTGGTGCCAGTTTGGGTGTTTAACTCCAGTTTTGGTGTCAGTTCTGGCGTTTTACGCTAGAAAAAGGTTTCTGGCTGGCGTTTAACGCCAGTTTGGACCATCAAATCTTGAGCAAAGTATAGACTATTATACATTGCTGGAAATCCCAAGATGTCTACTTTCCAATGCAATTGAGAATACACCAATTGGGCTTCTGTAGCTCCAGAAAATCAATTTCGAGTGCAGGAGGGTCAGAATCCAACAACATCTGCAGTCCTTTCTCGCCTCTGAATCAGATTTTTGCTCAGGTCCCTCAATTTCAGCCAGAAAATACCTAAAATTACAGAAAAATACACAAACCCATAGTGAAGTCCAGAAATGTGATTTTTGAATAAAAATTAATAAAAACATAACAAAAAGTGAATAAAACATGCTAAAAACTATATGAAAATACTACCAAAAAGCGTATAAAATATCCGCTCATCATAGTCCCTGAGATTCGCATGAATACCCCGTGTAGTCCTCAAGATCCCAATTTTCCCATTGTAGACCTCCAGAAAGAGCTCCAAGCACTCATAGTGGTCCCTGAACTTATTTCTAGTGATGAGTCATCACCGGAGCGCTTACGTGACGTCATTTTGCCACGCTGGATAGCTCCAAAATCTCGTTTTGGTTTGGTGCCCTTGAGTGCAAGTAACGACGCTGTTTATATGACATTTAGCATGAAAAAAAGTTTTCTCCAATATAAACACTTCACTCGTCTCTTTTTCTTCCACCCTCTCTAACAAACCACTATTTTATAGTTTGTCTTGTGCTCAATTGAGTGGTTTTTATCAAGCCTTTGCACACTTATTCATACTATTTGCATGGTTTTACAATTCCTTCCTAGAATTTGGTCTATGATTGAAAAAAAGCTTCCTAGAGTCTTTAATTTGTGTATTTTAATCATATCTTATTACCATTCGATGCCTTGATATGTGTGTTAAGTCATTGGTGCACGAAATTGTGATCATCAACAATGGCGCCAATAGACTTGGTGCTCTCAAACGTAAATCACACTTTGTCACAACTCTGCACAACTAACCAGCAAGTGCACTGGGTCGTCCAAGTAATACTTTACGTGAGTAAGGGTCGATCCCACGGAGATTGTCGGCTTGAAGCAAGCTATGGTCACCTTGTAAATCTCAGTCAGGCGGATTCAAATGGGTTATGGAGTTTTCAAAATTAAAAGATAAATAAAACATAAAGTAAAGATAGAGATACTTATGTAATTCATTGGTGAGAATTTCAGATAAGCGTATGAAGATGCTTCATTCCTCTTGAATCTCTACTTTTCTACTGCCTTCATCCAATCCTTCATACACCTTTCCATGGCAAGCTGTATGTTCGGATTTCACCGGCGTCAATGGCTACCTCCCGTCCTCAGTGAAAATGGTCCAAATGCGCTGTCACCGCACGGCTAATCATCTGTAGGTTCTCGATCATGTTGGAATAGAATCCATTGATTCTTTTGCGTTTGTCACTACGCCCAACACTCGCGAGTTTGAAGCTCGTCACAGTCATCCATCTTAGATCCTACTCGGAATACCACAGACAAGGTTTAGACTTTCTGGATCTTAGGAATGGCTACCAATGATTCTAACTTATACCACGAAGACTCCGATCTTTCGGAATGGAGGCTAAGAGATACGCGCTCGATCTAAGGTAGAACGGAAGTGGTTGTCAGGCACACGTTCATAGGTAAGAATGATGATGAGTGTCACGGATCATCACATTTATCATGTTAAAGTGTAGCGAATATCTTAGAATAAGAATAAGCTGAATTGAATAGAAGAACAATAGTAATTGCATTAATACTCGAAGAACAACAGAGCTCCACACCTTAATCTATGGTGTGTAGAAACTCCACCGTTGAAAATACATAAGAACAAGGTTCAGGCATGGCCGTGAGGCCAACCTCCCCAAAACGTGATCAAGAGATCAAAAGATTGTCAAAAGATGAAAATACAATAGTAAGAGGTCCTATTTATAAGAAAACTAGCTACTATGGTTTACAGAAATAGGGAAATGATGCAGAAATCTACTTCCGAGCCCACCTGGTGTGTGCTTGGGCTGAGCACTAAGCTTTACACGTGTAGAGACTTCTCTTGGAGTTAAACACCAGCTTTGGTGCCAGTTTGGGCGTTTAACTCTAACTTTTATGCCAATTCTAGCGTTTTGACTTTAAAATAGGGCAGAGAAGGGGCGTTTGAATGCCAGTTTGCATCGTCAAAACTCGAGCAAAGTATAGACTATTATATATTGCTGGAAAGCTCTAGATGTCTACTTTCCAACGCAATTAAGATTGCGCCATTTCGAGTCCTGTAGCTCCAGAAAATCCACTTCGAATACAGGGAGGTCAGAATCCAATAGCATCAGCAGTCCTTTGTCAGCCTCTGAATCAGATTTTTGCTCAGGTCCCTCAATTTCAGGCAGAAAATACCTGAAATCACAGAAAAACACACAAACTCATAGTAAAGACCAGAAATATGAATTTTGTATAAAAACTAATAAAAACATCCCAAAAAGTAGCTAGATCCTACTAAAAACTACCTAAAAATAATGCCAAAAAGCGTATAAATTATCCGCTCATCAGTCATTTCAAAGTTTATAGGGCAGGAATGGCTCAGAGGATGGAAAGGAAGCATGCAAAAGTAGAAAGAATACAAGAACTTAAAGAAATTGCTAAGCTGTCCAGCCTGACCTCTTCGCACTCAAACGATCATAACTTGAGCTACAGATGTCCAAATGATGCAGTTCCAGTTTCGTTGGAAAGCTAACGTCCGGGACTTCGATTTGAAATATAATTTCCATAATGGCCATACATCTAGGTGACGCGAACGCGTGCTTCACGTGGACGCATCGCAGTGACGAAAATCAGCGTGGCAGATTTCGCCCCAGCAATTTCTGGGCTATTTTCGGCCCAGTTTCAAACCCAAAAAACACAGATTAAAGTCTACAAAGTGGAGGAATGAAGGGGGACGATTCATAATTCATAATTTTAGGTTTTTAGATGTAGTTTTAGAGAGAGAGAGAGAGAGAGAGGCTCTCTCCTCTCTCTTAGGATTTAGGATTAGGATTCCTCTTAAAGGATTTAGGATTGTTTCTTCATACCAGGTTCAATATTTATTTATTTTGACTTCTCTTCTACTTTTAGATACTTTAATGCTTTTATTTATTCATGACTTCTGTTTCCAAATTGGCTTATGAACTCTTCATGTTAGATTTGGATTTTCTATTTAATGAATTTTTGAGGTATTTCAGATCTATGATTTGTTTCTTTTATTTATGATATAAATAATTTGGATTTTTCTCCTTTTGGCTTTAGTTGAGTAATTAGAGACTCTTGAGTTATTAAACTCTTTTGTTGATTGATAATTAGAAGTTGCTAATTGACTTGAATTCCACTAACTCTAGTCTTTCTTTGGGAATTGACTAGGACTTGAGTATTCATATTGATTTATCCACTTACCTTCATAGTTAGAGGTTGACTAAGTGGGAGCAACGAGCAATTCTCATCACAATCGATAAGGATAACTAGGATAGGACTTCTAATTTTCATAACTTGCCAAGAGTTTTCTTAGCTATTGATTTATTAATTCCTGCAATTTATTTCTCTTGTTCAAACCTTTCAAAAACTCAAAAATACTGTTTTCCATAACCAATAATAAAACATACTTCCCTGCAATTCTTTGAGAAGAGGACCCGAGGTTTGAATACTTCAGTTATTTATTTTTATTGGGTTTGCTTAAGTGACAAACAACTTTTGCACGAAAGGATTCTCCATTGGTTTAGAAACTATACTTACAACGCTAACTTATTTGTGAATTCTTTACCGATAGAGAATTTCGCTCGTCAAAATGGCGCCGTTGCCAGAGAATTGCAAACGTGTGCCTTATTATTGGTTATTGTAAATATTTTTCTTGTTTGTTTTCTTTGTTTTGATCTAAAAATTTTAAGTTTGGTGTCATTTTATTATTTTTCTCTTTCCTCATTAAATTCAAAAATATCTTTTCTCCTTATTTTAATTGATTTTTTCAAAAATTAAAAAAATTTAGATTTTTATTTTAAAATTTTTATCTTATCTTATCTTAGTTTTAAATTTCAAAATTCAAATCTTTTTCAAAAATCATATCTTTTTCTTATCTTATCTTATTTCAAAATCAAATTTCAAATTTCAATATTTAAATTCCAAAATTCAAAATTCAAATTTCAAAATTTAAATTTAAAATCTTAAAAATCAAACCTCTTCAAAATTTAAACCTTTTTCAAATTTTTATCTTATATTGTTGTCAGTGTTTCTAGTTTAGGAGTTTATTTTCATTAATTTTTTATTAGTTTTTGTTTTTATTTTCTCTTACTATTATGAACTCTCACCCTTTGGCTATGAGTCTGGTTACAACTATGTTGCAGGTAGAGGAGATTACAATGAGAACATGCATCAAGGTTGGAACAATCAAAGATGGGAGGAGCCACAAGGATTTAATCAACCCTCATGGCAACAACCACCCCCAATAGACTATCAACAACCATTCTGTGATGCATATCAAGGCAATGGCTATGGTGAGCACTCTTTTGATAATCAACAACCACCACCATATGCCTATGAACCCCCTTCTCAACATGACTTTGGACCACCATACTCACAAGTCCCTTTCCACCATTCACCTCCATATGACCCTAACCCGTATCCACCATACCAACCACCTTATCCACCTTATGAACCATACTTGGAACCACCACCTCAATATAAACCATCTCCTTATCCTTATCAAGATGAAACACCTTCCTACCATCAACCCTCCTATCCACCCCAACCTCCATTGGATACCAACCCTCTTAGAGTTATGCACCAAAGGCAAACATCCATGGAGACATCCATGGAGAAAGCACTTACCGATCTAAACTCTGCTATACAAGCCCTCGTCGCCCAAATTGGACCACCGAATACCTTCAACAATCAACCCTCAAGCTCTAATGCACTTCCTTTTCAACCACAGAATGATCTCTCCATCCCATCACCACCATCTATGGAAGAGCACCCACATCCATCAATCCAAGAGCAACATGATCCCAATGATGCTATTGACATGGAACAAGAGAGAAGGGATCGTCTTCGCGAATCCATACTTCATAAGGAGCTAGAGGAGGCACTAAAGGTGAAGGTAGAAGAGACCCTTGAAGATGAAGGAGTAATTGAAGGGAGTTGTCATGGAAAGGTAATCATCAAGGAGGAGTACAATTTTATACTTAAACAATTGGATAAGGCAGCAATTATTGAAAAGGAAGAAATGGTTGCAGACTTAGGAGATGCTGAACCTCCATGGGAAGGTCAAGTCATAGAACCCTCTTCTAATGAGTTTGAATTTTATGTTGAGGAAGGTGTACAACCTCCAAGGCATATCATAGTTGAAGACTTGGAAGAGGTTGATCAAGAGATGGAGATTCAAGAAGAAGAAGCACAACCTCCCATGCCCTTGGAAAGCAGTGAAGAGGAGACTGAATTGGAAGAAAGCTTCCAAGAGGAAGAAGTTGAAATTGAAGAAGCTTACAAGGAGGTGGAAGTTATCAAAGAAGAGCACAAGGGAGTGGAGCTTGCAAGATCATTAGAAACACCTCTCCCAAAGCCATTACCGTCCAATACAATATTCAAGTGGGTAAAATTCTTATCCTTAACCTTTACTTTCCCACTTGAATATGGGCTTCTAGAGACAGATGGTCAACTTAGAGCTCTTTGTGGCATTAAGAGCAAGAGAAAAATGGTTAGTGATTGGAGCTGTCAAGCAAGTTTCAACATGGTTGTATGCTCCAAGTTGAAATACAAAGGTTGGTGTAAAGCTCAATTGAATGGGTCTGGGAAGCTATTTGAATGCCTTAGTGAGAATTTTAATTGCGTGCCACCCGGATGGAATCATGATGATCTACACAAAAACGAGTGCAAAAGCAAGGTTTGGGACCCCGGAATTCATTCCAACAATCAATACGCTTGGGGCCTTGTCACTTGCTTCAACTTGCTTGAAGGGTTTCTGCGCCTAGTTTGGGACCCCGGAGGCCACTGGAATTACAAACATTGGTGGAGATTCAAGGATCAGTACAAGCACAAGCCACCATGACAAGGCGTTCACCAAATGTCCAACTTAAGGACTTTAATTAAAAGTGCTAGGTAGGAGACAACCCACCATGGTATATTCTTTCCTTTTTGTTCTTAGCTTTATTTTATTTTATTTTCATTCGTGTTCATTCATAATTTCTACATAGTCATCTGCATTCTGCATTCTGCATTTCGCATACTGCATAAAAAAAATGCACGCGACGCGTGAGCATCGCTGACGCGTCCGCGTCATGTATGCATGCGAAGCAAAGAAGAAAGAAACAGAGAGTCACGCGGGAGCGTGGCTGGAGGCGTGCCTTAGACACAAACACGCCCACGCGAACGCATCTCTGACGCGTCCGTGTCATTTGAAAAATCAGCCTCCCACGCGTACGCATCACCCGCACGCACGCGTGACTCTGCAAAATCGACGTACATGGGTGTATGTTAGCAAGTTATGATGGAGTGGGGCTAGAACCATGCTAGAAACACAAGTCCTACCACGCGAACGCGTGCCCCACGCGTCTGCATCATTTTAAAAGAAAGGCCATGCACGCGTGCGCGTCACCCTAAATTTTGGCAAATAGGCGTTTGAGACAGAGAGTTGCGCGAGCGCGCAGCTGCTCTCACGCCACCAGCGCAAATCAAGTCCCGTGTCCACGTGAATGATGCATCCGCGTCACTTGAAGATTTTGGAAATCACGCGAACGCGTGACCCACGCATCCGCGTCACATGCGACGCACAGTAGTCATCAGCGCCAGATATCTTATCTTTTCCCGAATCCTATTTCTCTCTTCTCCCTTTTCAATTCTCTTTTATTCCTTATTTCTTCCTTATCATTTCTTACTTTCTTCTTCTTCCTTTCTTTCACTTCTCATTTCTCACTCTCATTCTATTTTACTTAATTTATTTGCATACTTTCATTCATTGCATTTTAATTTTGTGTATATTTTTATTTTCTTTTCTAAATTTATTAATCTACCGTTGGTGTTAAATGTTCTTATTCAACTGTTGTATCTTTTTTGGTATTATTTTGGTGCTTAGTAACTTGTTTTACACTGTTGGATCATATTATTTAAGTCAATGCTAATCTTTTATGTTACTTATACTCCTTTTGCATTGACATGAATTTATATTGTTTTTCATTATCTCTTCCCCTTTGTTGCAATGTCTGCACCATTGATATGCCATGTGCTTATAGTGTTTCCTCACTTGCATGTTGTAGCTACCATGTAATTGAGACCCTTATTATTTGGTATTAACCCACCCATACTGTATTTATTTTCTTATCTTTATTTCTGGGTTACTTTTCCTCCTTTCCTCTTCTTTCAGGATGGCCACCAAAGAAGGGAAAGGAAAAGCTTCTCAATGGGAGGGGAGACAAGTCCATCTGCACAATCCTTGGAGAAAAGCATCAGTTGAAGCAACCCATCCACTTGCACATCTTATCATGCACCGAGGACGGTGCAATCTTTAAGTGTGGGGAGGTCGATACTGACTTCCATGGGTTAGTTACTCTTCTATCTCAACACCAATGGTTTATTTTCCTTGTTATTTGTTGCATTTTCATGTTTGATTGCATATTTTACCACTTGGTTAAAGTAATATTTTCTTTTTCAAGAAACATTTTAGAGTATTTTACTAATTTAAATTAAAAATTTTTATTAAACTTGTTCGAAGGAATATTATACTAGAACATGGTTTAGAGCTCGAACACACAAAACCAGTGAGATTTTGAGCCTACTTGATTGGTTGCATTTTATCAACCAATATTTTATTTTTGGTGTGTGTTTTTCTCTTTAAAATTATGATATTTGTCTTGCTTAATTCTATATGTCCATTATTTGATGTATGCATGCACTTATATGATTGAGGCCTTTGTTTCACTAAGCTTACATACCCATATGGCATTAACCTTTCATTATCCTTTGCAAACCAATTTGAGCCTATTTTACCCCTTTTATTCTTTACTTTAGCACATCATTAACTCTAAGTAGAAAATAATAATGTCCTTAATTTGAATTCTTAGTTAGCTTAGACTAGTGAGAGTGCTTATGATTTAAGTATGGAGAAATTGGGTTTGGAAACATTTGGTTTGAGAATTGAGTATGTTAGAATTTTCTGAAAATGTGAAAGAATATTAAGAATATGTTCATGCATTCAATACCTTAATCATATGCTTTGAGAAAAGTAAAAGAAAGAAAAATTATGAAAATTATAAAAAAAAGGAGAAAAAAAAGAAAAGAAAAAAGAAAAAGAGCAAACAATAAGGGGACAAAATGCCCCAAAGTCAATGGTGAAAGCAATGCATATGAGTTGTACTCAAATTCGGATGCATGAATACGTGGAAAACATGGTTAATGGATAGTTAGGTTTTGTATTGTGATTACATGGATTGTCTTAAGTTAGGTGGGAAGTTTAGGTTAATTAAGGATTCAGATTTTAGTCCACTTGGCCAAATACAATCCTACCTTGACCCTAACCCCATTACAACCCTTAAAAGACCTCTTGATATGTGTATCTGTGCATTAAATTTTTGTTGATTGGTAGAAGAAAGGCAAGCCTTAGAAGGCAAGATTAGTGGAGAATTGAGAGATCGAACCTTAAACACCTGAGCGATTAGAGTGCATACACTTCTAGTGAGGGTTCGATGCTCGATTCTTTGTTCCCGGCTTTCATGAGCTATTTTCTTCTGCAAGTTTACTTTTACTTTATTTTGTGATTTGAATTAGTGAAATCTAGTTCATATTTGTTCTTGAAATATTTATTTACTTTTCACCAAGTAGGTAGAATCATTTTTTGCATGTAGTTACATTCATATAGATAGGTTGCATTTCATACATTCTACCATTCCTCTTCACTCTCTTATAGCTTCTCTTTAGCTTAGCATGAGGACATGCTAATGTTTAAGTGTGGGGAGGTTGATAAACTACTATTTTGTGATTTATCTTGTGCTCAATTAAGTGATTTTTATCAAGCCTTTGCACACTTATTCATACTATTTGCATGGTTTTACAATTCCTTCCCAGAATTTGTTCTATGATTGAAAACTTGCTTCCTAGAGTCTTTAATTTGTGTATTTTAATCATCTCTTATTACCATTCAATGCCTTGATATGTGTGTTAATTGATTTCAGAGTTTATAGGGCAGGAATGGCTCAGAGGATGGAAAGGAAGCATGCAAAAGTGGAAAGAATACAAGAACTTGAAGAAATTGCTAAGCTGTCCAGCCTGACCTATTCGCACTCAAAAGGTCATAACTTGAGCTACAAAGGTCCAAATGATGCGGTTTCAGTTGTGTTGGAAAGCTAACGTTTGGGACTTCGATTTGATATATAATTTTCTATAATGGCCACACCGATAGGCGACGCGAATGCGGGCTCCATGCGGACGCGTCGCAGTGACGAAAATCAACGTGGCAGATTTCGCCCCTAGCGATTTCTGGGCTATTTCCGGCCCAGTTTCAAGCCCAGAAAACACAGATTAAAGGCTACAAACTGGAGGAATGAAGGGGGACGATTCATAATTCATAATTTTAAGTTTTTAGATGTAGTTTTAGAGAGAGAGGGGCTCTCTCCTCTCTCTTAGGATTTAGGATTAGAATTCCTCTTAAAGGATTTAGGATTGTTTCTTCATACCAGGTTCAATATTCTTTTATTTTGAATTCTCTTCTACTTTTAGATACTTTAATGCTTTTATTTATTCATGACTTATGTTGCCAAATTGGCTTATGAACTCTTCATGTTAGATTTGGATTTTCTATTTAATGAATTTTTGAGGTATTTCAGATCTATAATTTGTTTCTTTTATTTATGATATAAATAATTTGGATTTTTCTCCTTTTGGCTTTGGTTGAGTAATTAGAGACTCTTGAGTTATCAAACTCTTTTGTTGATTGATAATTGGAAGTTGCTAATTGACTTGAATTCCACTAACTCTAGTCTTTCTTTGGGAATTGAGTAGGACTTGAGGATTCATATTGATTTATCCACTTACCTTCATAGTTAGAGGTTGACTAAGTGGGAGCAACGAGCAATTCTCATCACAATCGATAAGGATAACTAGGATAGGACTTCTAATTTTCATACCCTGCCAAGAGTTTTCTTAGCTATTGATTTATCAATTCCTGCAATTTATTTCTCTTGTTCAAACCTTTCAAAAACCCAAAAATACTATTTTTCATAACCAATAATAAAACATACTTCCCTGCAATTCCTTAAGAAGACGACCCGAGGTTTGAATACTTCGGTTATTTATTTTTATTGGGTTTGCATAAGTGACAAACAAAACTTTTGCACGAAAGGATTCTCCGTTTGTTTAGAAACTATACTTACAACGCGAACTTATTTGTGAATTATTTACCGATAGAGAATTCCGCTCGTCACTCTCACTTCATATTCGTCTCTTTATCAATGGCGTTATCGTAGGGTTCTATATGCTGGGTTTAAAAGGTTGAGAGATGAAGTAATCCAACTGTAGACTCTTTTAGTTATTTCCTTTTTTTTACCTTGAATTTCCAATACAGTGTTGGTTCTTCATGATATGCAAGTTGTTAGTGTGGTTGAGGTTTACTCATTTTGTTGTCATTGTAGTATCTAGGGTTTGAAGATTGGTTGAGATTTTGTGGGGTTGCTCTATTTTACCCGAATGAAACAGGGATACAATAAACGATATATGCAGAATTGAAAAAATATGTGTGCTTATGGTGTTGATTTTGCTTTTTCTATAATGGATTAGTAGGCCAACAAAATCTGCTTGTATTAAGTGGAAATTTTGAATTTCATGTAGATAGAAGAGAGGTTGGACATCCTATTTCATCATGGGGGTGACATAAAAAAATGTAGATGGAATAATAGCATATTTTCCAGACAACAAGACTTGTTTAGGTGATTTAAACGCTGATACTCTAGATGTCTTCTTTATACGGAACTACCATAAGGAGCTTGGGTACAATGACATAAAGCATTGCTGGTGGTATGTTCCTAGAAAATGCTTGGATAATTGGTTGAAAAACGTAAACAGTGACAACAAAATAAGAGAGATGGTGAATTGTGCTAGGATAAATCAGGGAATGATTGATGTATATTTCGAGCATTAAGTGTCAGTGTCAGAGGTGTTAGTAGGAGGTAACACAGTTGTATATTATGATGATGATGGTGGAGAGGGGTGTAATACTACTACAAAAGTTTATGTGAGTCCCCCATTCGATGAGACTTATGCACTCATAGTTGCTGCCACCCCAAATTCTGTACCTAATACGAATTGTAAATCCAGTCCCAACAAAAATAAGACATCTCCACGGTAAATACAATCATTACACTCAAAAATCAATGTTCACACCACATCCAAAGTCACACAGCCACCACCAGTGTCAAGGACTCCAAACCAGTCCAAGATGCCTACACAAAACACTAACCCTCCCAAGACAACCAATCATCCCAAGATAACCAAAGCCCCAAGGCAATGAAGCCCACCAGATTCATCCAGCCCACTAAGCCTACCAAGCCCAGCCAAAGCACTAAATCAGATAAGTATAACAAGCAAAAACTGTCCAAGAAATCAAGTATTTCCAGGAGACCCTGCACAAGGTCTACTACTAGAGGATTCAAGAGCAAAGTGTTTAACAGTGAAGTTTTCTTTGAGGTGTCTTCTGACTCCTCTGACAGTGAAGAAGATAGCCTTTTTAAGCCATGCCCTGATGAAGAAAGTTTCTCTAGTTCTGATGCTACAGGGAATGATGCTAAGACTGAGAGTAGAATTAGGAGAAACAAGGTATAGGCAAATATGCAATCCAGAAATGTTAATCCACTATGTAAAAGGAAGGAGACGATATTGCTTGAAGACGATCGTTTGGTTCAGGAGGTGGGTGATAATGAAGTTGATCTTGGATTTGTCGGTAGTGTTGCTGAAGATACAGAGGATGGACTAGACCCAGGTGTTGACTCAGATGGCACCAATTCTTGGCACTTAGAGGAGTTGAAGACTCCTCTAAATTTAGAAGATGAGCTGGAAGAAGGATATGATTCTGAAAATGCATGCCCACTGTTTAGGGAGGGTGCAAGGTTTGGAGAGCTGCATAACAATTATCTTATGCATAACAATTATCTTTGTATCCAAAGTAATTATCTTTGCTATATGACTAGGATGCATGGTTGATGTGATTATTTGGCATCTGCAGGTATTCTATGTGTACACGTGTGTGCTGTCCTATCTCGTGTGGACAAGCAACCAGATGATTTCTGTCACAGATGGCTAACGATGGAATCATACAGAGAAACATATAATCACCACATTCATCTAATTCTTGGTTAACCACTATAGGAGCAAGCAGAGGACTACAATAGGCCACATGCCCCTAAAATCAAGAAGAAATCTGAAAAACTCAAGATGAAGAGAAGGATGGATGCAGATGAGAATGGTAGTTTAGGAACTAAAAAGCCTAAAGTTGATACAAAACTGTTGAGTAATACTGGAGATGGTGTACATCTAAAAAGGCAATTGGGGACCTTTACCTGCAACTTCTGTGGTGAAAAGGGACATACAAAGAGAGGTTGCAAAAAGAAGAGGGTGGCTGATGCTGCCGCTGTTGCCGAAGCGGCTAAGAAGAAGAAAAAAGATGGAGGACATCCTGCGCCTGAGCAGCAAGTTGAGCAACCCCAAGATGACGGTGACCAAGTGATGGGAAAAGTAGTCCAATTGCACAACCCATGGAGATCGAGATATCTCAGCCAACTGCTTTTGAGGCTGAAGATTTTCAACAAATAGCTTAATATTTATATAATTATGATTTTGTGATTTAAGTAGACTGCTCAATTATGTGTAATGCCAACTTTTTTTTATATAGGATCCTGGTATGAAAAGGCTTGTCACCAAGAAGAAGATCCTCTCAACTGGCAACCTCTTCAAAAGTGAATCCTTTGCAGGGTGCATCTTCAGCAACAACAACAAAATTTGCCAACTTGATGACATCCCAACTCCAGGATTTAAGCCTCCAAGAAAGAAGAAGTGAAGACTTTAGATAAATTTGTATAGGGCCTTCTGTTTTGTGTTATTAGGATTTTTCAATAGACAATAACTAGATGGTGAATTATGATCCTTTATGTTTTGTTGTGTTGTCTTGCTTTTGAGGAAACTACAGTTAGAAAAATCATGTTCCTTGGCTGCCTTTTATCTTTGTCATTGGTTGTTTTTTGCTAAACAATGAAATTTATCTTAATACACTATACTTTATGGTATTCAATCACTTTTGTTGCCTTCTTCAACATTTATTATTTTTGGTTTATTTCATGAACAAATATAAAAACAATAATTCCATAGTTAACAATGTTTCCATTCCATCAACAAGCACTTTTTATACATCTATTGCTCATCCTATGAGTACAGGAAACCACAACCAACTCATTCATCATTTATAATACATGATAACCATCAACACTATCAATACAGACACAACTAACACCATCACGATCGGATAGAATTAGAAAGGTGGATAAGATTGAATGGAAAAGATAATATAAATCTATAAGATCAGAGTTCCAAAAAAAATCATTAGTTGATAAGCTCTAGGCGCAACCTGCGAAGTAAATACCGACCAGAGTATACATATACATATATATACACCCCAAAGTAACCCAAAACAAAAAACCGACAACATGTTTCTCCGAGTCAACATCTAAGAGGGACAAACATAAAATACAAGGAGAAAAATATATATATATATATATATATATATATATATATATATATATATATATATATAAACAAAATACAACTCTGAGTCCTAAGAGTTCTTTGCTTCTTCAGAGTCTCTAGAATACACAGTGTGGTGCTTCTCAACCTGTATCTGAAAAATAACAACACGTATGGAATAAGAACCGGAGGTTCTCAGCATGGTAACAGTGCCCACATCTCTAACATAACGTCCTGGAAAAGCTGAAGGCGATCCTAGAACTCTAAAACTTAGATTATAAAACTTAAAGATTTAAAATGGAAAACCATAAACGGGGTGGTCCTCTAAGGTTATAAACTTAATCAAAACTGTACTAAAACCCTCAAATACTCCATCTTTCCTCTAATTCTCCAACTCCGGTGCATAGACAAGCAAAACAGACAAACAAAGCACATACAAAAAGCATATATAACTAGTAGGCAATTAGCAATTAACATGAATAAACAATTAAGCAAGGCAAGACAATGCACACTCAAACAAAATATACAAATGCACATGATGCATGCCTTTCAAACAAAATATATATATGCATGTGGGCGGTACATCACCACAAACCCCACATAACATCTCGACACTAGGCAAGCAGTAAACCACCACGAACCTTGCCAGGTCAAACCTCAAAACATTATCATTTTCAATTTCATTATAGATCATTCATTCATACCGTTCATAATCATTCAACTTTCCCAAACATATATCAACAACTTCTATATATATGTATGCATCATCAAACACCACAAAACACATTATTCCACCACCATCAATATTACTCATACTAATAATCATCACTATTATATCCAGCCATTCAAGTTCAATATTCATCATCATCAGTATCATTGTCATATACATCATCAATTATCTCTATCAAACACAACACCAATACCACAACCAATATGGCACCAACAACAACCTCAAACTCACTAATCCTTATGCATATCAATCCATCATAATCATCAACAACAACAATAATTCAATTCTTATCCTACGGTAAACTAACCTAAGTTTTTACGACACATTATATTTTAGCTACGAGAAATCGAAATAATACCTTAGCCGATTCCCCATTAATCCCGAAACGTCACAATTGACTATCGTTCCACAAAACCCAAGGCTTCAAGCCTCTCCAATAAAAACTCAACTTCCAATATACACTCCCAAGCATCCAATTTCACCAATTCAATCTCCAATTCAACAAAATTTCAATCTAATACATATAATTCCATTCATAACCACAAATCAATACCTAAACTTCACAAAATCAAAGTATTCACAAGGGACATGAGTTTCTCACCTTACCCACTGATGATATGGGCAAAACCCAATGATTATCTACCGCAAGAGTACCCCTAAACCATTAAAATTACAAAATCTCTCAAATTCTAAAATTCAAATCACAAAACTGAAAAGGGAAGAACTGGGCACGAATTCAGAATTTTCTTACCAAATTGTTGCATGGATTTTATAGAGAATTTTGAGACAAACGCCTGACCACTGACGACTTGTCAATTGGAGCTCCAGTTCAAAAGTTACGTTGGATTGAAGATTTAGGTGAGAGTTTGCATGTTTCACTTGTGTTTTTCACCCTTTCCTTTGCTTTCAGCGTGTTTTCCTTTGATGGGGGAGGAGGATGAGCTGAAGCTCATGTATATTAATGAATTGGGCTGGGCCTTGGGCCCATTATGGGCCTGGTTTGCTTAGTTCGGTCCGTTCGGTCCAATTTTGGGCCAAAATCTTTAAAATTAGTATCAAAATTCATATTTTAATTATTTCTTTCATTCTAAACAATAAAATTTACTTTTTTAATTTTTTAAAAAATAATTAATTTATTAGTTAATTATTTATTAATTTTTCGGGGTTTACAAACTTCGTCCAAAATGCTAAGGTTTGCCTGAGGTTTGGGTGAACTTCTTGTAAACCAAAAAAAAAGAAAAATTGGATTCTAAAAAATAAAGATAGAATAATTTTTTTCTGAAATTACAGATTTTTTATTTTACTTCAGAAAAATTCTCCTAAAAATCTATTCTCAAGCAATTCATATTTGACATTATTACTTTTATTTGAATTGAAAATTATTTTATTGGATTTCCATTTCTGTTGTACGAGATTTTGTGAAATAATTCTTTTGAAATAGAGAATGATAAAAATTTGCAAGTTCTATTTCATTGTCATTGTCAGTTTTCCAAAGTAAGAACTTCTGAATTGTTGGCAAAACTTGGGAATGTAGTCACTAGTTTAGGAGGATCAAATCAGAATCCTGAATCTCTTACACTGTTAGGAGCTTCTACCTCAATGCCTATAGTTGCCACTAGCTTGGTTGTTATAGTTGCACCAGAAATAACGTTAGTGGCATTTTCATCCTTTGCAGTTGATTTAAACATCGATAATGATGATGCTTAGTGACATTAGTGATAATCGTTCCTATGGTGAGCTAGCAATGCGATAGCTACTTCTAGTAGGATATCAGCTTCTACAGGGAGTGGAGTGTCAGATCCTATAGAAGATGTATTGCAGAATGATGACGACCTCAAGCCATACATGAAAGGCAAGGATAGTAATGAGAATTTAGGGAATATTCCAGTCAAACAGGGTTGCCCATCAAGTTCTAGAATCCAGCAATATATGCCGCACTTTTTCACTTTAAACTTGGAGTCCATGGCATACCAAGGCTTTCTGTGATGACCCAATTTTTAGCAATATATCCCTAATTCTCTTTATAAGCCTAATCCCCTCTAAGGTCACAAAAGTGAGGGGAAGACATTCTAGGTCTTCAGATGTGACTAAACAGGATGTCGTCGAGCAAAAACAACCATATGGTCTTTTCTTTTGGCAAGTCGTAAAGCATGTACATGCGGATGAGATCGGAGTTCTCATAAGCGAAAACTTCTGGTAGATCATGGAAAGGTTCTTCCATCTTCATCTATAGGGTGAAAAGAGGGGGTAATAATTGGGGAGTTCTTAGTAGGGTCGGGGTAACAGTTAAGTTCATTTTATTCCTTATTATATAGCAAACAAGCAATACAACAGTTACAAATTCAACAAACAAAGAATGGAAAGCAATCAACCAAAAGCACACATAATATTCACAGAAATACACAACACATAAATATGTGCAACCAAATATGATACATGTCTAGTCCTAGCGCAAGCTATGAGCTCATGTGTCAATTTACACCCCACAACCAAACATTACCTAGGAACAAGTCCCAGATATGGCTTCCCATTGTATATTGTACGTGCATATGAGTCGATATGGTTAAAAATACCATCAGTATATGACCACCGGCAATCGTTGCAAAGCTAGACACCATAATATATGCACAATGAAAAACAGAAATCAATAGTATGTGGGTGTCCCCAAGTTCAATAATCAATCAGTATGTGGGTTTTTCCAAGTTCAACAGTCAATCAGTACGTGCATTGGACAATGATCACGGATTTTATAAACCGCAAAATACCGGCAAGTGCACTGGGTTGTATCAAGTAATAAATTCATGTGAGTGAGTATCGATCCCACGAGGATTAACGGATAAGCAAGAAATAGTCAATTGATTATTCTAGTCAAACAATCAAAATTTGAATTTTGAAAATTTTGAAACATAAACAGCAAGCAAACGAAAGAAAACAATGAACGTGAGAAATAATATGAATAAATGAGTTAAGGCTTTGGAGATGTTAAAATTTTTGGATTAATATTTTTCACTTTCCACCTTAGTCATGCAAAGATACTTTTATGGCAAATCATTAGTAATTAAACCTAATCCCTTGGTGATTTAATTTATCTTTAACCTATTAATAACTAATCCCTTAGTCAATTATTTAAGAAAAGAGTTGAAGAACATTCACTAATTTATAAAATCACACAATTCATAAGAATCTCTTCTGGTTGATTTTATGTCACTTATCAATCTAGTTTCAAAACTTAAGAATTATGAGAACGATTTTCATGCTTAATTCAATTAATCAACATTTCCAAGAAGTTAAAATAATTCAAATTAGAGAAGAATTGTTTCCCAACATATTCAAACCCTTTAAGATGAAGAACGAAAACATTTTCTTAAGAAAAAATCAATTGCATAAATTAAAGGTAGAAAAGCCAATGTATTAAACCATGGAATTAACAGAGCTCCTAACTTTAACAGAAGAGAATTAGAAACTCATGTTCTTTAGAGAATCCTTATAAAATTAAAACTATAAATTTTAGAAGAAGAGAGAGTGGAAGAGGCCAGCCTCTGTGAGTGATCTCACTTATTTATACTAAAATTCCTACTAATTCAAATTCAAATTTAAATTTTAAAAAACCTAAATAATATATTTTTCTAATTAAAATAAATTAAAATATAAATTAAATACACGAGACTGCATTCCCAAGGGCGTGGGGACCACCCTGGGTGCAGGAATTGGCGCCAAACTTGAAGTCGTGGCGTTTGGCGCCAAGGTTGCTTCGCGGACTGGTGCTAAACGCCAATGTCATCGCGTTTAGCGCCATGATGCCAGAGAGA
This sequence comes from Arachis hypogaea, assembly GCF_003086295.3. NCBI lineage: Eukaryota > Viridiplantae > Streptophyta > Magnoliopsida > Fabales > Fabaceae > Arachis > Arachis hypogaea. Next base: position 89,051,869 of record NC_092045.1, read on the forward strand.
AAGTATCACTTATTATATTTCATTGGAAAGCTCTAAAAGTTGGCTTTCTAATGCCATGGGAACCGAATCATTTGGACCTTTAAAACTCAAGTTATGCTCGTTGGAGTGTGAAGAGATCATGGTTGACAGCATCCACGAATTTTCATTGTACTTGTCTTTAATTCTTGGTTCCTCCTTATACTTTTGCTTCTCTTTTCCTAAAATTTTCCTATAGGAATCATGAAACTAAGAAAATTAAAGTACTAATAGAATAGTCTTGAAAATCATATAATTACCAAGAAAAAGTCATAAATTTTCTATGAGAAATGCCCAAGAAAATTGCTTCAGATGCTCATGCATCACAACACCAAACTTAAGTTCTTGCTTGTTCTCAAGCAAGAAAAAAATCAAGAATAATCTTCATAATCTTAAATCTTAAAATACAAATGTGAATAGTAGCAATTCAAATAATTTTGGTTAGCCGTTTCACTTATGCACAATTCAACACAAATGGTTATAATCTTTCGAGACCTCTATCCGGATTAGATTATGAGATCCTTCCTTGAATCATCACCTTGAAGCAAGCTTATTTAATTTCTTTGCACATTTTTTTGTTAGTTTCTTTGTACCTTGAGTCTAGCCGTGACTCTAAGTGCTTTATTTTCAAGTATTACCATTTGATACATAAGCACCACAAGCACTTGATTGGAGGGATCTTTGAGTTGATTTTTCTTTTGATATTCTCCATCAGTGGTGCTCAGAGCCTTTGGCTTTCTCTTTCTTTGGGGGGAGGGTACTTTGCACCTTTGAGCTTAGCTGTGACTCTAAATGCTTTGCTTTCAAGCTTTTGCTTGATACATAAGCACCACAAGCACTTGACTTGGATCCTTAGTCAGTGTTATTCAGAGCCTTTGGCTTCTCTTTCAACCCCTTTTTATTAATTGTTATTCATTATATATTGCTCCTTCAAGGATTTGTTAAGTGTAAAGACCCCATAATAGTCCCCTAAACTAAGGCCTCAAGCAATTTGGCTCAGCTTGTGTTGAACATTCTTAGTTAGTTTGGCCTTCCAGACTCACATTGTCATGCTTTTGTTGATCAACCCTTTTTTTGTACATGATCCTTGCCCATATTTAGGAGTAAGCACAATTATAATTGTGGGTTGTGATGAAAACGTAATTATATGCACTTGACTAACAAGACTCATAAATGCATTGTATAGGATAGAACAAGATAATATATGCATATTATTAAAAAAGAAGGAAACAAAACAAATAGAAATCAACAACCTTATTTCTCATTGCCATCATCTTCCTCATCTACCTCTTCATTATCCTTTTAGGCTATGTAGAGCATAGCATCCAACACCAAACTTAGAACGAATGCTTGTCCTCAAGCAACAAACAAAAATATTGGTGATGGACTAAGGAAAAATCATGATTAAAAGTTATTGAGCAATTGACGAACGGATTTTTGACGGTTTAGAATTTTACAAATAAGTTCCCGTTGAAAGTATAGCTTCTAAACCAACAAGGAATCCTTTCGTGCAAAAGATTGTTTGTCACAAGTAACAAACCCCTAATAAAATTGATAACTGAAGTATTTAAACCTCGGGTCATCTCTCAAGGAATTACAGGGAGGTGTTCTTATTATTGGTTATGAGTTGTGTAAATTGGGGTTGTGGGGATGAGAAATGAGAAGAGTAAATTGTAGAGAGAATAGAAAAATAACAATAAAAACTCTTGGCAAGGTATGAGAATTGGAAGTCCTGTCCTAGTTATCCTTATCAATTGTGATGAGAATTGTCCGTTGCTCCCACTTGGTCAACCTCTAACTATGAAGGTAAGTCAAGTAGATAAATCAATATGAATCCTCAAGTCCTAGTCAACTCCTAAGGAAAGACTAGAGTTAGTGAAATTCAAGTTAATTAGCAACTTTCAATTAGCAATCAATCAAAGGAGTTTGATAACTCAAGTGTCACCAATTACTCAACCAAGGCCAAAAGGGTGAAAATCTAAATTAAAATCCTCCAAAGCATTTTATCAAACACTTGGAGGGATAACACCAAATAGTAGAGAAGCAATAGGAGATAATAACATTCAGATAACCAATCTCAAATATCAGCAACATAGATCAAAAGAGAGCAATCTTGAATATGAAATACCTCAAATTATATTAAATAGAGAATCCAATCACAAAAGGGATGTATAGATCAAAGTATTAAAGTTAATAAGAGTAGGAGAGAATTAAGTCAAGGAACATTAAACCTGGGATTGAGAAGAGATAACCCTAAATCCTAAAGAAATCCTAAATCCTAAAACTTAAGAGAGAGGAGAGAACCTCTCTCCCTAAAACTACATCTAAAACCTAAAATTGTGAATAATGGAAGTTGTGTCATTGAATGAATGGATTCCCCCACTATGTAGCCTCTAATCTGTGTTTTCTGGGCCGAAAAATGGGTCAAAAATAGCCCAGAAATCTCTGGGGGCGATTTCTGATACGTACAGGTCGCGGCTCATACGCGTCACTTGTCTGTGGCACAATCCACGTATACGCGTGCTTCACGCGTGCGCGTCGCTCAACAGCCAGGCAACTATGGCAAATTATATATCGTTGCGAAGCCCTGAATGTTAGCTTTGCAACGCAACTAGAACCGCCTCATTTGGACTTTTGTAGATCAGGTTATGACTGTTTGAGTGCAAAGAGGTCAGGATTGACAACTTTGCAGTTCCTTCAATTTCTTATATTCCTTCCACTTTTGCATGCTTCCTTTCCATCCTCCAAGCCATTCCTGCCCTGTAATCCTTGAAATCACTTAACACACATATCACGACATCGAATGGTAATAAGAGAGGATTAATATTAGCAAATATAAGGTCAAAGAAGCATGTTTTCAATCATAGCACAAAATCAGGAAGAAAAACGTAAAACATGTGAATTGTATGAATAAGTGTGAGAATAATGGATAAAATCCACTAGATTAAGTACAGGATAAACCCTAAAAATGGGGTTTATCAGTAATGCGAAAGCCTATCTAAGTAAAACAAACAAATTAAAAACTAAACAAAAGTCAAGGTAAAACGACGTAACATAAATGAGTTGCTAATGTGTTTACATGGAGTTTGGATCTTGCATGAGTAAAGTGTGGCAAAACCAAAATTGGTGTGAGAACACCAAACTTAGTGTGACGCAATGAATGTGAACTTGGGCCAAGTATCCAGGAAATGCAAGCATCCTATTAGTGTAAAAATAGCAAACTTAATCCATGAAACATATACACAACTTGAAATAAAGCAAAAAGAAGAATGAAAAGAAAATACCGAACATTGGGTTGCCTCTAAAGTGCTTCTTTAATGTCACTAGCTTGACGGTTGTTTCTTGCTAAGGTGGAGGTTGATAGTGCTTCACCTCATCCCCTCTCACCTTGAATTTTCTCCCTGTATCTTTATATGTTAGCTCAAGATGCTCAAGAGAAAGAACTCTACTCATTATATATGGCAACAGTGGGTGGTGAGATAATACTACTTTGTCCCCTAGTAAAAGTCTTTAGTTTGAATTTTCTTGTTCCTCCACCCTCTAGGCACTTTTTTCTTTGGAGCCTTCCCCTTACTTGATGCATATCCAACACCAAACATAGTTTTGATGTTAGGAGATTTCTTGTTGATTGCAGAGGGAGACTTTGGTTGCATAATCTTTGTGGCTTCAATTGAATGGTCAACATGTTGCACCTTCTCTGTCTCCTCCTTTCTACTCAAACTTGGAGAATGTATTTCTGAGAGTAATTTATTTAGTGCGTCCTTCAAATTTGGGTCCTTGGCTTCAACCTTCTCGTAATCCTCTTAGTCACTTGAATAATGCATGGTCTTGAAAACATGAAAGATTTGATGTTCATCATGCACCCTCAACATTAGTTCACCCTTTTTAACATCAATAAGGGCTCTTCTAGTAGCTAGGAAAGGTCTCCCTAGAATGATGGATGTATGTTCATCTTCCTCCATGTCAAGAATGACAAAATCTACTGGGAGAAAAAATTTTTCCACCTTGATTAGGACATTTTCAACCACTCCATTTACAAGCTTCATTGATTTGTCTGCAAGTTGTAGAGCTATTTTTGTGAATTTCAATTCTTGAATTTGCAACCTCTTTATCACAGATAAAGGCATTAGATTAATACTTGTCCCTAAATCACATAAAGCTCTATCAAAGGTAGTATTATCAATAGTGCAAGGAATTTGAAAACTTCCTGGATCTTTCTTCTTTGTTGGCAAGTTTCTTTGAATAATTGCACTACACTCCTTGGTCATCACCACTCTTTAGCCTTCCTTCAAGGATTTCTCTAAGAGTCTTGTTGTGTTGGTTATGAGGGAGGTGGTGGTTGGTGAAAGTGGTTCACATAAGGATTATTTAGGTTGTGGTGATAGTTACTAAAAGTGTTCTACTAGGATTATTGAATTGAGTTGGCTGGTGGGTATTGCTGAGTTGGTTAGGCCTCTGGTTTTGATTTTTTCAGCCAAAATTTGGATGGTTTCTTCATCCGAGGTTATAGGTTTTAGAGAAGGGATTATTGTGAGGCTTATCTAGGTAATTGACTTGCTCCATGGACACATATCCATAATCTATACCTTCACCTTGAGACAATCCATTACTTGTACCATAGGGATTCTCTTGGGAGCTTACTGCTGACACTTGCATTCCTCCTAGGTGTTGAGTAATTGTATTTATTTATTGAGAGAGGACTTTATTCTGCGCCAAAGGATATCTAAAGCGTCTGACTCTATTATTCCTTTCCTTGATGATCTTTCAGAAGAGTAGACGTATTGACTGTTGGTCACCATCTCAATTAATTCTAGTGCTTCATCAGCAGTTTTCTTCATATGCAAAGATCCTCCAGCCGAGTTATCCAGTGAAACTCGTGAGGTGGAGGTGATTTCATCATAAAATATCTAAAGATGGACCCAGTCTGCAAGCATATCTGGAGGGCACTTTCTAAGCATCTCCTTGTACCTCTCCCAAGTTTCATAGAGGGACTCTCCTTCATGCTGTCTGAACGTTTGTTCTGAGCTTAGCCAACCTCTAAGGTGGGAAGAACTTGTTTAGAAACTTAGTGACCAAATCCTCCCATGTAGCTATGCTCTCTTTGCACTGATTATCTAACCACTACTTAGTCCGATCTCTCACAACAAAAGGAAATAGCAATAGTTGGTTAATATCAGCTAGGATGCTATTTGTCTTGACCGTGTCACAAATTTGCAGGAAATTAGAGATAAACAGATTCGGATCTTCCTGCGGACTCCCACTAAACTGAAAATTTTGTTGAACCAATGTAACAAGCTGCAGTTTTAGTTCAAAATTGTGGGCATTGATATTAGGCATTACAATGTTGCTTCCACAACTTTCTGGATTAGGAATAGTGAAAAAACTAAGAGTTCTCCATGGTGGAGGGACATTGGCATTGTGAGGATTGCCTGCCATGTTCTGATCAAACTCTTCTTCAACTACTTCTTCAACCCTTTGATTTCTAGTTTGTCTTCTTTTTTGTCGAAGAGTTCTTTCAATCCTAAAATCGTATTGAAGTGGTTCTTTGTCCCTATTATTTTGCATAGACAAAAACAACAAGAAAATCAAATTGGAACTCCCTTCACTGAGTGAAGAGAATTTTCAGGGAAAATAAAATGAACAGTAAATAATTTTTTTTCAAAAGAAATAAAATAGAAAAAATAATAAAGAATGAAAAAAATTAAATCTAAATCCTAAACTTTAAAAAAATCAGAAAAAAGATTTGAAAATTCAAAATTTAAAAATTAAAACACCAAACTGAATTTCTTAAATTAATTATGCACTTTAAATAACTAACTAAATTACTTATAAATTTAAAATTTAAAACAAATAAATGCACTTTAAATGACCAACAAACTAACTTATAAATTTAAAATTAAAAAAGGACACCAAACTTAAATTCTAATTATATCTAAAAAAAATTCAATTTTAAATTTTAAATTTAAAAAAAGATATATTTTTTCAAAAAAAATACCAACTTAAATTCAAATTTTATTTTAAAAATTTAACTTTTAAATTTTTAACTTAACCGAAAAAGACTAAATTTAAAAAAAAATGAGAAACTTTTTTTTAAATAAAACAATGAAAAAAAAGAAACGAGAAGAAAAAATTTAAAATAAAATACAAATAAAAATAATAATGAAAACAAAAATAAAATAAAATAAAATAAAATAAAATAAACAAAAATTAAAAAAATAAATAAAGAAACGAAAGTTTTTAAAAAACAATAAAATTGAAATTAATGAAAATAAAATAAAAATTGAATAAAAAAGGGGGACGTAAAGAAAAATAAAAAAATTATAAAATAAAAAATCTAAATAAACAAAAAAATCTAACATAAATAATCAAACAACTGGTAGTTGTCAATCTCAATTAATCTCAACAACGGCGCTAAAAATTTGATCGCGGGTTTTACAAACTACAAAACACCAGCAAGTGCACCGGGTCATATCAAATAATAAACTCAGGTGAGTGAGTATCGATCTCACGAGGATTAATGGATTAAGCAAGCAATAGTCAATTGATTATTCTAGTCAGACAATCAAAATTTGGGTTTTGAAAACTTTGAAACATAAACAACAAGCAAACGAAAGAAAACAGTGAACGTGAGAAATAATATGAATGAAAGTGTTAAGGTTTTGGAGATGCTAAAACTTCCGGATTAATATTATTCACTTTTTACCTTAATCATGCAAAGATACTTTTATGACAAATCATTAGTAATTAAACCACAATCTCTTGGTGATTTAATTTCTCTTCAACCTAATTAATCGCTAATCCCTTAGTCAATTATTTAAGAAATGAGTTGAAGAACATTCACTGATTTATAAAACCACACAATACATAAGAATCTCCCCTAGTTGATTTTTTGTCACTTATTGTTCATACCCTGGGTTGAGCTATGCGACCCGCGCCGATTTTAGACAAAACGACTGACCTCTTCAGGGTCAGGCTTTTCGACCTCTTCATAAAGAGTTCGGCCAAATCAACTAAAAGGGCCAAACAGGCCCAAACAAATGGATACAACCCAAAATCTAAAGGCGGCCAAGGCCTAGAAAGATAAGGGTGGTTCTCCTTGAAGATAAGATAGCTTCATCCAAAAGATAAGATAAGATAACTATCTTATCTCCAGAAGGGTCACTCAACACCATTATAAATATACTGGAGCACCCAGGTATAACTCATACTCTGATTCTACTCTAAAAACCTGCCTAAAGCACGTGCTAACTTAAGCATCGGAGTCTCTTGCAGGTACCACCACCCTCCGGTAACAAAGGATCAGCAGCATCACCAAGTCCAACAAGTCGGACATGTCGGTTTCGACCACCATCATAGATATCGTCCGAGATCGACCTACAGTTTCAGATAACCCACGGAACACTTATCAATCCAGTTTCAAAATTAAGAATTATGAGAATTGGTTTTCAAGCTTAATTCAATTAATCAACTTTTTCAATAAGTTAAAATAATTCAAATCAGAGAAGAATTGTTTTCCAACATATTCAAACCTTTTAAGATGAAAAACGAAAACATTTTCTTAAGAAGAAATCAATTGCATAAATTAAAGGTAGAAAAGCTAATGTATTAAACCATGAAATTAACAGAGCTCCTAACCTTAACTGAAGAGACTTAGAAACTCATGTTCTTTAGAGAATCCTTAAGAAATTAAAACTGTAAATTTTAGAAGAAGAGAGAGTGGGAGAGGCCAACCTCTATGAGTGATCTCACTTATTTATACTAAAATTCCTACTAATTCAAATTCTAAAACTAATCTTATCTTTAATCAGAGTGGTTAAGATAACTTCCTAATTTAAATTTTAAAAAATCTAAATAATATATTTTTCTAATTAAAAATAAATTAAAATATAAATTAAATACACGAGATTGCTTTTCTGAGGGCGTGGGGACCACCCTAGGTGCAGGAACTGGTGTCGAATTTGGAGTCATGGCATTTGGCGCCAAGGTTGCTTCGCGGACTGGTGCTAAATACCAATGTCACGGCGTTTAGTGCCATGATGTCACTGAGAAAGCATCACTTATTATGTATCGTTAGAAATCTTTGGAAGTTGGCTTTCTAACGCCACTAAAACCACATCATTTGGACCTCTATAACTCAAGTTATGCTTGTTGGAGCGTGAAGAGGTCAAGGTTGACAACATCTACGAATTCTCTTTGTACTTGTCTACAATTCTTGGTTCTTCTTTGTGCTTTTACTTCTCTTTTCCTAAATTTTTCCTACAGAAATCATGAAACCAAGAAAATTAAAGTACTAATAAAAAAGTATTGAAAATCATATAATTACCAAGCAAATGTCATAAATTTTCTATAAGAAATGCCCAAAAAAAGTTCTTAAAATGCTCATGCAATAGACAACCGGGACAAAACCCTCGTCTTTCTCGGTTTGCAGTTCTCAATTAGTCTTAGTTATTTTCATTCTTAGTCATTTGTTCTTTCATATCAATTTTGTAAAACATTATTTCAATCTTCTTTCTCTACTTTCTATGACAAATATTCTTTCAAATTATTTCCGTTTTCTTTAACTATTCAATTAAATCAAAAATTTTATTTTCGTTATTTAAAATTCTTTCTTATCTTTCACCTCTTTCAACGTCTTACATATTCCTATGTCTTCTCTTATGCCTTCTCATATTTTTTTTTTTTGAAGAAGATCCAAAGGTTCTAAAATTAGCTTTGTCTTTCTAAAACTTTTAGAAAAACTTATCTTTTTACTGCTTTTAGTTATATCATAATTAATAACATAATTATTTAAATAAAATAATAATAATATTATAATATTTTAGAGCTAAAAATTAATTAATAATATTTAATTCTTAAAACTTTTGAAATTTTATTTTGACCTCCAAACTTTTTAGAAATTGCACTTTAATCAATTAATTTTTGAAAATTTTGCTTTAACTCCTAAACTTTTATTTAATTAACTTTCAACCTCAAACTTTTTATTATTTATATTTTGATCTCAAAATAATCAAAGTTACTGGAGTTTTTTGTTCTTCAAGAACCGAACCAACATCATCAAAGTTCATCGATTTTCATTTGATTTTTAATTAATTTTTCAATCTTTTCGATAACCAAATTTTCTCAATTGTTAACTCAACTTTTCAGTCATTAAACCACCTCAAATTTTACATGTTTAAAGCTTGCAAATAGCCTTGTTTCAGGCTAGAACAGTTCGGTTTCAGCATCTCTTTGGAACCAAATTGTTTATCTTGAAAAACACCAATTTTTATAAAAAATCAAGCAAATAAACATTTAAGCATCAATCATCACTTTAATTAACACACAGCAGCAACACAATTAATCATTTAGAATTTAACCAAATCCTACCTTCATATAGCAGTTATCAACACCAAAGCACCAAAAAAGTTTTTTAACTGAGAAATCTAAGAAAAAAACGTCAAAAATTGGCTACTTTACTAAGTTCTACTTGGCCGAACCTTGCATGGAGGGGAAGAAGCTGCATGCCTTGTTTTCGTTCAAAAAAACCAGTATTATTATGAAGAGAAAGAAGAGACAAACATTTTAATCAGTTTAAATTTTTTATAGAAGTTACGGATCTCAAGAAATTAAGATTGGAGGATTTTTGTTTCCATAGAATTTTTCACGGTCTCTCTCTTTCTTTCTCTCATATAGTTAGGTGAAGAAAGTAATTGAGATCAGAATGATGATAATGATATGATGTAATTAATAAAGGGGGTTTGTGTCACTTGTTTAAGCTATCGAGTCAGCGATTTAAGTTATAAATATCTCAAACGGATAATTACAAAAGTTAGATGTACTAAAACACAAGTAATAATACATATAGAGATAAATATATATGAGCTACTAATATAAATGACATTAGTAACATTGTGATCATAAGTATAGAAAATCTTTGATAAAGTATTAGCAAAACTAAATTCATTAAAAAATATCGATATTTACTAATGCTGACAGATTTTAAACTTGAAATATTAATTACCAAAATTAAATTATAAAATATTCATTATTAATAGATTACTAAAATTATAGTTTCAATTATGTAAAATATCTTATTATAAAAAAATTATATAATAATTTTAATTAATTCAAACTCAAATGATAATAATTATAAAAATTAATTTAATTTTGCCTATTAAAATAATTTTTAATAAATAGTTCGAACTAATAGAATAAATAATAATTAATTTAAACTTCAATAATTATAAAATTAATGTAGTTACTTTTTAATGAAATAGTCTTCTAAAGATAATAAGTTCATATTTATAAAATAAATCGCAAATAATCTATAACGAAATTTTTAAAAATACGGGTTGTTACACTTTTCAGACGTGAAATCTAGACTTGGAGAGAAAATTTTGTATGATATTTCAACTCCAAATGAGTTTTAAATTGGACAACAGTTTCATAGTAAAAAAGAAGTTGTGCTTAGTGTTAAGAGTTATAGCATCCGTCGTGAGATTAGTATAGAGCATTGAGTTATATTACATCAAGTATAATGGAAAGTGTAAAAATTTAGAAAATTGCAACTGATTGGTTTGGATCACTCTTCGATAGCAAAATGTACCTAAAACCACTTGTACCTCACTATGTATTTGTTAATGCAGTTTGCAAGAGATAGCACACTGAGCAGCTCCTTGAATAAAGTCCAAGTAAATCTTCCTCCCTTAATAAACTTCTCAAAGTCTATCAACACTATTACAAATCAGTATTTTTCAAACGAATTTTGAGACAAAATTAAGATAACTTTTGAACAAATTAGAGACAAAATTTTCATTGCAAACAAAATTTAAACAAATTATTTTGTCCCAAAAACCCAAGTTTCTAATTTACATTTTGTCTAAATTTTTTATTATAATGTATTTTAGATGAATTTTAGACAGGTTAGTTAACATAAAGACAATGTATTTCAAACAAATTTTTAATGAAAAAATATTTCATTTTATAAAAATTTCAAACAAAAAAGATACCTTATTTCAAACAAATTTCTAACAGATTTAATCAAATATAACATATTTTTTCGAACAAATTTTAGACAAATCAAATATTTCTTTTTAATTAAATTTCAGACAAATTTAATTTAATATAATTTACATATTTCAAACAAATTTCATACAAAGCAAACAATTATTTTTACATAAATTTTCTACAAATTTAAGATAATTTTCAAACAATTTTCAAACAAAATAATTTGCTATTTAAGATATAAATATTTTTGGAAAATAATAATTTTATTATAAGGTTTGTGTAGATCTATTTTCTATATTAAGACCATTATAATAAACAATTTTTCATAAGACATCATTAAAGTTATAAATAATAAAGTCATGAAAAAGTTAATTGCAATACTTATAAATTTGAATCGAATTCTAAGTAATAAAAGACTTATTATTCTATAACAAACAAAATACTTATATCTACTACAAGAAAATCCGACGGCAATATGTATACCGTCAGATTTAGCGATGGAATAAATCCGACGGTATAAATTTCGCTGGAAATTATTTACCGGTAGATTTTTTTGTCTACCGCTAATTATCGGTGGATTTAGCGATGGATATAAATTTTTATTTGACAAAATTCTTGAACTTGTTACCATAGGATTAATTCTCCCGATAAACCCAACGATAAACTTAAATTTTAAATTTTTTTAAAAAATCTAAATGGTAATACTTTCTTAGATGATAACATTTATTTTTGCAATCTTAACGCCCAAACAACAGTACTAAATCACACTTGTATTCTAATATAAAAAAGAAAAAAAAAAAGAACTTTTATTTTATTTCTTTCCAACTAAACAAAGCTTCATTCCTCTCATGAATATATATTTTTTGATTAAATTCTTTGTCCTATATCTAATTTACTAACTTTGTGATATTATATTATTACTTATAGGCAATTGCTCTTCTACACATGAGGGAATCATTAAGTAGTGTTTCAAGATCCAATGGTGACCACATGTAAATGTGGAACAAATTTATGCTCAACGTTAATTATTATAGCAACAACATTAACTTATGTTATTAAAAAGAAAAACAGCAAGCTCACATTTGTCCTAATTAAGTGAATTTTCATTTCTTGGATTCTAAATTAAAGTAACTTGAACCTTTTCTAAAACAATATAAATAAAAATAAATTATCAACAATTTATTTAACTCCGTTAGTAAGATAATATCAATTCAACATTTTTTCATATAAATGACATAATTCAATAGAAACAAGGAACCATTTATATATCTTTCCATATTCAATATTTTAATTGTTAATTGAACTAAAAAAGCTAACATATTCAATATTATTACATACCAAAACATATCACAACTTGCCACTACCCTCATCTTCAACATATAGTTCAATATTCAATTCAACGATACCTATATGACATTTAGAAACAGATCAAAAGAACTTAACAAAAAACTAAATTAGAATAATCTAATAAGCAAATAGTTAATAAAAATAACAAGACATTACACTGTCTAAATAACTCAACAACAACATTAATATTGAGATAATGAGCTGTCCAAAAAATTACAGCACACAAACAGCTTACTTAGATTAATTTTATGTCAATGAATAAGAACACTAAAATAAAATTTATTATGATAATAATAAGAAAAAACATAAACACGCATTAATAAAACAGAGCCAATTGAAGAAAGTAAAACTGGATTAGGGTTAGGGTTAGGGTTCAAAAAGGGGTTAGGATTTTTTATTTAAAATGAAATAAAAACGAGGATAGAATATGGGGAGGGATGAGGGCAACCTACCTAGAGGAGGGAGGAGAGACGCAACTCCGGTGACAGAACATGCACCAACGGCAGCGGCACCAATGACGGCGAAGATAGAAGGAGAAGCTTCATTTCAGAAAACAAAACAAGATAAAAAAAAGTCCATTAAGTCTTTAGAGAAGAATGCAGATGGCTAGCACTGACAGAGGGTGGCAGGAAGAGCTACCAGAGGTAGAGAGAAAAGAGAGAAAGAGAGAGGAGGAGGTTAGAGTGTGTGTGTGTGCGTGCGCATGTGTTTTGAAAATGAGAGGGGAAGGTACGCGTTTTGAATTTAGAGCAAGTTTACCATCGGATAAATCTAACGATAACGTATTGCGGGTCACCATAATACAGCGTTCCACTAATTGGGTTTACTGATAGATTTTTCTGCCAGTAAATTCCATGCTAAATTTTGCGCCTATTTTTCCATTTTTTCTCTAATTATTATTGGCGAATTTACCATCGGAAAATAAAATTCACCGATAATGATTTGACATGACGAATTTGACACCTAAACAGTCAGTAAATTCACCGGTAAAGCCGACGCTAATTTGCGACAGTAAATTCGATGGTAAATCTAACGGTATTCAACGTTTTTCTTGTGATAATCTATAACTCTAGTAATACAAGCACCCACTCGTGTAGTCACTATGAATTAGAAGACTTGACTGGTACACCACATCTTATAACGTAATGGTGTACTACACGAAAGACATAACACGTATATATTTTTGGACGTCATCTCTTAACAAAAGCACTAATCAGCGGGTCATCTAGCTTAAACCAATAGTTACTGAACCTATAAAAATGATATTATCCGATAATTTTTAAATATGGTATGATCGGAATCTTTTAAAGCACACCCTATAGCCTCCTAATGCTGGTAATATATCAAACCTGCTATATAATAATAAAAATATTTATTAAGAATTTATAAGAAACTTTAAAATCAATAGATTTTCCGACTAAAAAAGTTTAACAAATTCGTAACCTATTAAAATATATATAATAACTTAATTAATTCATAATTATTTCTTAACTATTTTTTACACAAAGTGATGAAAATTTAATCCTAAAAAGTTAAAGTCAATAATGTCACTACATGCAAAATCCAATTTTAGTATCTTTACCACTCTTCTATTCTAACCTTATCTATAGAAATCAAATCCTAAAAAACACTATCACTCCATTCTAAACTTAATTATAATAAAAAATTCTAAATTACTACCATCACTAATATTTCTAATTTAAAAACTCTAATAAAAAATTTTAACTGACTATTTTAACTAAAATTTCTAATTTAATAATCCCAAACCACTATGGATCACTAACATTTCTAATATAACATGAAGAAAAGAAATATGACGTGTATTGACCTCTTCGTTGATGTTATCAGCAACATAGGCAACTTCATCTAGTTAATAAAAACAATCTACGTCATCTTCCCTCACTAGCACTTTTTCTTTGTCGCTTTATTTTTCCTCTGGATTCTTTGGAGTGTGGGGTGTGGTGTGATAGAGATTGTAAATTATATGAAACAAAAACGAACTTAAATAGGTTCTACCTAGATAAATCCTTTACCTTGAGTGACTTTCTTGATAAATTGTAACACAAGGATTCGATTTAACAGTTATAGTGGTAAATCGTGCTATCCTAAATCGATTTGCCTTAGATTTTTTAAACCGATTTTGTCCGCATTGATTTAGAAGGTTTAGAAAATCCAAAATCTCAAATCAAAACTCTCTCTCCCCTGCAAGTAATTCAACATGGAGAATTACGATTTACTATTTTAAAGTTTTTGAACAGAAATTAAATTTGTCCAAATTAATTTATGTACAAACAGCAAAATTAAACTTTGTTGTTATGATTTATATATGTTGAAAAAGAACACTTGTATATGCAAAATAAAATCAAGACATTTGTATAATATTGAATATCAAACATTTTATTAATGTGAACTATCTTTAAAATTAATGATTAAATTAAATATTAATATAAAATACATATTGAAATATAAAACATAATTAAAAATAAACTAATTTTTAGTATGCTCGTAATGTTTCTAATTGTCTTATAGTATAAATTTTTTTATTAATTACTTTTAATAATAAAAGTAAAAACAAAAAAATGTCAATATACTATTTAGCATAAAATAATTTTATGCATACATCAAATTATGTAACACTACATTAACAAAGACAATCTCATTAGATTTTTTTTGTTTAACCAAACGGTATCTCCCAACCCGACAGGTTAAGGATTAATCCGTCGCGGATCTGAGAGCAATCTCATTAGATAACTAACTAGAGTTGAAGGCAACATAAGCCAGCTAGGGTAAAATAAGGCCCAATAAAAAAATCCCCAAAAAAGATCCTATCTAATTTAACCCTAACCCCAATGATAATACATCGTAAAAAACTAACCACACAAATCCTAAATCCTCTTTCTACATCCACGTAACAAATTCTAATCCTTCTTTTCACATTCTCTTTGACCATCGCCGATCCCTCCGTTACGACGCACAGCATCTCTGACTACTGCGGCTCCCCCCACTCGTAAGAAACATCCAAAATCTAAAAAAAAATCTAAAACCATTTTAAAAAATTACAAATTCATTTTAAAAATTCAAAATCATTTTAAATATTTTAAAACATCCGAAACGTAATAAAAACAAACATCTAAATCTTAACAAAAATGAGATATCCAAAATAATTTTAAAATTTTTAAAACTTAACAAAACAAGACATTCAAAAAAATATTGAGAAAAGAACATCCAAAAAATAAGAAAAAACATCCAAAATTATTGAAAAAACTCATCCAAACTCAAAAAAAAAGAAACATCCAAAACATAGAAAAAAGAATCATCTAAAACCAAACAAAAGAAGAAGAAATCGTAGGATGGCCGATAACAATGCCTTTGACGGCGCTACGTGGATGACACAAGCATGGACGACGAGGGTGACAACGTGCCGCCGAGGTCTTGCGTCGTGGGTGGACCCGGCGATGGCTGCATCGCAACGAATGGGGTCGCGATGGTGTTCCGCTATGCAAACGTGTTCAGAGGATAAAGTCTGCGGCAGTGGCGACGGCTGTGTCCAACAAGAAAGCCGCGATGAAGGACAATGGTGGGGTGCAAAGAGGATGTTGCGCGACATTACAGCAAACGCAATGGTAATTGATGGACAACGACACTAAAAACTACGTGATAACGGCAGGTTTGTGAGGTGAAAAATTTGACTATTTTCACATGGATGGAAAAGAATTAAGATTTTTGTAAATTTTTTTTATGTACCATAAATGCAATTAGAATAAATTTAAGTAGGATTTTTTTAGATTTTTTATTTATTTATAAAATTTGAATTATAATAGAATTGACTTATGTTGCTTTATAAGAAAATTGGTTTTTATATTTTTTCCAACAAAAATAATTATCTTTTAAATGTATTATATAAATAATCACAAAAAATTATATATAATTAAATAAAAATTTAATTAATATGTTTTTTAACACATGATAAATTTATTAATAGTAAAAACTTTTAAACATTTTTATTTAATAAATATAAAATAAATATATTAAAAACTTAAATTTTTACTTTTAACAATTTTTTTTTAATTTGTAAACTACACGACAAAAATAAATTTATTAAATTATTAATTTATCCTCTAACATCAAAATTAAACTCTATAAAAAATACAGAATAATACATATATGATATCTCATTATGGTATTTATTTCATCACTGCTCCTTTCTTTATTGCCAAAAACAATCAGACCCAAACACCTCCCACCTGAAGCACACATGGGTTTACAAACTCCAAGAACAAAATTTACTGCTATTTTATTAGACGCCCGGTAACTTTGTTCTCTTACACACACACATACAAAAAAGAAACTCTCTCTCTCTCTCTCTCTCTGTGCACTTGTTCTGTTTATCACGATCAAACAAAACTGAGAAAAGGTCCAACATACTACTATGTAAAAATTACATACAAAGAAAGACGCCAACAATATAAGATTAAGTTTGATTTGTATTCTACCAATAATAATGAGACTGGTCTAACACACCCACCGAACTTATGATAAGAGAAATGTTTTCGGACTCATTTTCCTTTTTCTGGTACTCATGATGTCCTTATTATTCTATGATATCATTGAATGGAGTGGAGTGTGACTCTAAAAGTGTTTCAACATTGATGGAAGAATCTTTTACGAGAGCTTGTTTAACTCATGATTGCTATGGAAGAAGGACTATTATCAAGCATCTGATATCCATTATGGTTGTCTCTGTCTGCATCTTCAGATGAAGACTGATCTTGATCTCGATCCTGCTGCCTCTCTTCTTGACCATTCATGATATGCATCAAAAGCTCTTCAGGCTTCAACTCGTTCTTCTTGTCATTATCATTATCATCAAGCTTGTTATTGTTCTTGGGCTTCTTGCTGTATATGGCCTCAAGATGGTGATAATAGGGACATGTTTTAGAGTCCTCGGGCTTCCTCTTGTTCTTCTCCTTCATTCTCTTGAAGTACTTGTTGATGTTCTCCCACTTCTCCTTGCACCTCTTTGCGCTCCGATCGTATCCGAGTCCCTTCATGGCCGTAGACACCTCCTCCCAAAGCGGTCCCTTGTTCCCTTGCTGCTGCTGTAACTGCTCATCCACTTGTGTCCTCAGCCTTATCAATGCCTCTACTTCATCCTTCGGCCACCGCGAAGAGCTCATGTGCACAAAATTCCCAACATTGATGCCATTCCCAACTTCGTCTTTCTCCTTCTCCTTCTCCTTCTCCTGCTCCTGGAGGTGGTTATTATTATCAGCTGGAAATTGCAGCGCGCCATTGTTGTTGCTGTTTTCTGCAAACTTTCTTATGAAGGACATAACCGCTTCGTCCTTGGCGGCGGCAATCGACCGTTCCTGAGCGAGAAGCTCGCGCTCCTTCTTGATCCTGGCAAGCTCCTCCGTCTTCCATGCTTGCTCCCTCGCCATTCGATCCTGGTCGCACTTATCGAGAACTTCCATGAACTTCCTCTGCAGGCTCTCTTGCTTCTCCAAAACCTCCCTCATAAGCCCCTCAAAGAACAGCCTCAGCCTCCTCTTCTTCTTCCTCCTCCTCCCTTCACCTTCGTCTTCACCCCCGCCGCTCGAGTAAGACGAAGTGGCGGAGCTGGAATGCTCCATTGCAGTAACCGGAAACCTAACGGAACATGGAACCGCATCTTGAATAACGGCGTTATTGTTAGGGTGCGGGTCTAATGCTTCTAGTTGATCAAAGAAACGGTAAGTTTTTCCGTTACGCTTTCCGGAACGGCCTTCCTTGGTCCTCCTATGGTACTTGTAAATATTCTCAAACTTCTCTTTACACTTCTTCGCACTCCTTTCATATCCCAGCTCACCTAATTTCCTAAACACAGTTTCAAACAACCATTTAATTTCATCGTAATTAACTGTAATTAATACTACTTAATTACTTTATTTACCTTGAGACTTGTTCCCAAAGAAGGGCTTTGGGGCTGATGTCTCTGAAGGCGCCGTCCATTTCAGACCTAATTTTTATCAAAGCCATTGTCTCTTCTCGCGGCCACCGGTTCGCGCCGCTTGAGTTCCGCTCACCATCTTCGCCTTTCAAACCATCGGACGATACGCTGTCGCCTTCCGCCGCCGCTACCGCCACCTTCCTGTTCTCTATGCTATTTTCCGGTAAGGTTGAGTTTTCCATTATCACTTTCACTCAATTACAGCTCTGTGCACTTGGAATTCGTTGGAGCGAAAAAAAAAATTAGAAAGAAAAACGGAAAAGAAAAGGGATGGTAAAAAATTGAAAGAAAGAGGGTAATTTTGATAACGGGAACGGAGGGTGCATTTTTTTTTTTGAATCTTATTGATATTGATTTGGGAGGAGGCTTCACGGTGAGTCACGGTTCTATTCTAGATTTCTAGTTCTAGTTTCTAGTCGGTGTAGTTCTACCATTACCGTAGCATATTATATCATTTTATTCTTATTGAGGGCGTAAGTTTACCCTAAGTTACAACTTACAAGAGAGAGAAAATGAATGGTGAATAATAAATTAATAACAGATATAGATATATAGTATTTTAAAACTTAACTAAAAAGCTTAATTTTGAGAAGGAAAAAAAATGTGAAAAAGAAAGAGGTGAAGAAGATGAGGTTATCAGATAGATTCCATCCAGCAAAGACACATGTCGACACGGCGGTATCTAATTGGGTGAGGCGTCATTACACTATTTTTCCACTTGTCCAACTTTGACCTTTCTCCAAAACAAAATTAAAATTTGACAGCTACGGTCAATTTTAGTGGCTTTTTTCCCTCCTTTTTTTTTATCTCATCTTTATTTTAATTCTTCGGTTTTCTATGCGGAAGAGGAGGAGGGGAACGAGGGCCCTAGATCAATTAATAAATCTAAAGATAATTATGAGGTCTGGTGATAAAAATATTTATGTGCAAGGGGTAAAATGGTGAAACTAAATGGAATGGGAGTGGGAAAATAATTGCGGTGGTGGTGGGAGAAAAAGGACACTTGGGGCCGAAGCAAAAGTCGGTTTCTTTTATAATTTTATGGGGTGTGAGTCCGGTTTGCAAGGGAAGAAGGCCCACAGAGCCCACATTCTTGTTCTGTACGTTTGTGCCACCCCTCCCACTCAGGCACTCACTTATCTTTGCCCCCCACACACAATTACGTGTGCAATAAATTTTGCCATCACCACATTGTTTTGTGTCGGTCATCTCAAAAAATATAAAAATAAAAAAAATAAATTAGATGCCATCCAAAACTCATCGCCCCGGCCCTTGGGTTTTAGGGTCTATTTAATTTGATTAATTTTTGTTACTATAACACAAAACGTTAAAATTTTCTATTATTGGTGTGTGGTGGGTTCGATAAATAACGAATTGATGCCAAGTACCGCACCAATTGCAATTGGCACGAGTTATTTATTCCTATTTTGGCGGCACCCTGTGAGATGCAAATATTGTGCCATGAAATATTGTAAAATATAATTTTATATCAGCTTTTTCCGTTTCAAGAAGACTTTTTTTTTCTTTTATTGTACATTAAAAAATTAATATACTTATTATAGATTTATTTTATATTAAGTATATTAGTTTTTTAATGCATAAAAAGGTTAAAACGATCATTATTTTAAAAAAAAAGAATATCAGATTTTTCTAACTTTTTAATAAAAAGTTTTATTTGGTGCAAAATTACATTTTAAAAGATTAATGAATAGCATTCATTCCTGTATCAGCTATTTTTTCTTTTCTTTTTAACTTTTATTTTCCTTTCCGCTACCTTTAACTATGGATTAGATTAATAAAAAAAAAGAAAAGTCAAATGAAACAAGGATTACCGGTGAGAGAGTTGAAATTAATGTTGCATAGAACCCCACTCCAATAAATTTTACGAAAATTTGGTTTCTGCTTTTGTATTTTGTGGTACTAATATGAAGTCTAGTTTACGAAGCGATGATACTTTGATGTGAATTCGAATACTTAGGCGCCTGACTGAGAAGGGATTGTCGGTCTATGATTGATGGGTCTAATTTATCGGCGTGGCATGCTTCATATTTATTTTTAACCCTATCTTATACAGTTATACTATATGGTTGAAAAAGCTTAGGGGTTGCTCAAGTTGAAAAATTAAGAAGAAAAAGTATCGTGGTTAGAGGGGAAAAAGACACGCATATAAATCCCAGTTAAGTTACGTAAACCATTTCCTACACTCCTCACGCGACGGTCAGTCTCGTCGTTTTCTTCGCTTCTTTTTCTTTCCCTTTCATCTCTATCACCTACCTTTCCCTTTTTCTAATTTAGCTCGTTTTATTTTTTTTTTATGGAAAAATGGTGCACATTACGGATTACTATTTGCAAATACGCGGCTCGATAATACAATAAACATTGACTTTAATTTTTTTAAAAGAGAAGATAAGAGTAAATGTTTAAATTAATTTTTTAAAGATACTAAACGTCACCTACAGTATTAGAATTTATTGATATAACACTTTTAAGTAATATTACAATATATATTTAATAATTTTAATTTAATTAATAGTTAATATAATAAATTTATAAAATTAAATTAAATTAAAATCTCTTAATTTAAAATGAATTTAATCTAATTTTATTAATTTATTATTTTAATAATCAATTATAATTCGTAAATATATACTGTAATATTATTTAACATGTTATGTTAATAAATTTTAATATTATTAATAAAAAATAACAAAAAAATTAATGTAATTAACTTAAAAATTTTAAAAATTAAATTTAGCTAAAAAATTTTTAGGAATCAAATTAAAAACAAATATTTTTTAACGACGAATTTGATGATTTATTAAAAAGATAAAGTATTAATGACTGGCACGGTCCATGTCTTGTCGTTACAGATGGAATTTAATTACAAATAGTCTTTATTATTTTACCTCACCAAAGAATAAAGATTGTTGACCATTTGGTAGTTTCTCAACTTTATAAGGCACACAAATGTACAACACATACGTTTATCATGAAATTTAAAAATTTATGAACAATTAATTTTACGTAAAATTAATTATATATACTTAAATTTTTATTTACATCTAAAACAAAATAACAAAAAAAACAAAAATATATATCCAAATATTTTAAAAATTAATTTTACTATAAAAAAAGAGAATTATTTTAACATTTTATTTTTTAACATCATAATTAAATATCAAAATTAATATATATATTTTTGACAAATATTATAAATGTCAAATTTTTTCTATTTTTTTAATGAATAATTTGACCGTAGAAAATTACTTCTCAATTTTGACACTTATTTGTTTTCAATTTACTCCACTATTTCTTTTTTTTTTCTGGTCTCTGTCAATTTTGACATCACACTGCTCTCAGTTTGGGATCATACTACTCATTCTTTATCTTCAAAATTTCAATTTATTCTTCAATTTTAAGATCGCATCTCATTCTTTGTTAAAATTTTTTTGTTGAGAATATTTTATAGTCAATAAGTAAATAGTATTTTTGACGGTTAATAAGTATCACAAAAAATATATTTTCAAATTTTTCTAACAAATTATTTTTGACAGCCAATATTTATCAAAATAAGATTTAAACTTTTTTCACATTACTTATATGTTAAAAATACTATTTTTGACAACTTTTATTAACATATTTTCATAGTTAAAATAATGTCAAAATTTATTTTTTTGACAAATTTTAATTCTTTTTTTACACGTATAACTCTAAAAAATAATCTATATTGTTGTAATATTTATTAATAAATAAAAAAATAGTAATATTCAGATATATTGGTGTATGACGTGTTATTCACATATGTGGAGCTGCTATGGTTAGACTTGCAAAACACAGATAAAATTTTGAATAGAATGAAAAATGAAAAATTTACTTATATTACAAAACACAAACTGTGTTTGGCACGAAAGAACAGTTATATTTCGAAATGTGTTTTTTGTCCCCTGCATACAGACATAACCAACTATGTTGACCACTTCGAAACGTACCAAACGCAGGTTGCGATGCATGAACAACATATGTGCATGCAGAATGGCTTTTTTACCTAAATGCGCAGATAAAATGTTTTAATTCCCAAAATGCGCATGATTTGAAATTTTTCTGAAAATACGCACTTCCATTTCTTGGCCGACATCTGTAAAATGGAATTCAACTCCATTTTCCCTTAGGGCCCACAAAATGGGCAAACCATATCAAGTTTAGCTCCCACGAAATGGGTTGTCCATTTCCTTAGTGACAGCAGCGAATTGGGAGGAATAACTCGGGCGCCAAGCGCGAAATGGGAGCACTGCGGAAGTGAGTTGGACACTCCATTAATAACAAACTTATTCTGCTTTTCAAATTTGTTTCGGTGCATCAATTTCCAGTTTTTTTCAATGCTTATCTGTTCTCTTTTTCCACTTGTTATATGCTCTATTTCAATCCTTTTTTCCCTTTTTGTTTGACATATATATATATTTGCTTTTTAAAAAAAATTGAACAATTTGTGAAACACGTTGGAGAGAATAAAAGTGCATTTCAATGCTTTAAACGTTGTTCTTTAATATTTGACCACTTTTCTTCTCTGAACACCAACGTGATTCTGCATCTCAAAAGCTCGTTCACTAGAAGAAAGAAATTATAGCTTCTGCGTTTACTCAACGCACGTTTAGATTGTTGCTAGTTATTATTGGTTTTTCCATAATTTTTTCTAAATAAATATTGAGAATATTAAAAAATTGTTAATTTTTATATATTATTTTTAATTTCATAGTTAAATATTAATTTTATTATAATAATAAAAAATTATAATATACTAAAATAGAGTACTATAAAAAAATACTATATAAAAAATACTAAAAAAATATAAAAAAATTAAATATATTTAAAAAATAATATTATAATTTAATATTATATTTTTTTAATAATTAATTAATTATTTATCTAAAAGTGATTTTAACTAATATTATCCATACAATATTTATTTTATCAAAATTAATTTTAGTAAAAATTGCGAAACATAAATCATGTTGACACAAACTCACTTCTACCCAAAATCAATTCTACAAAATCACTTTCATTCAAACTCTAATTTGTCCAACGTAAATCTAAACACACACTAAATTGAACCCCATACATCACCAGTGTTTTCTTTCCCCTATAGTACATACATATCAATAAAGTTCAGTTTGAAACATCCTTAGATTTATACGGTCACGGCATTTGGCCAACTCCTTTAATTAGTTTCCAAAATAAAATATTGCAATTCAAGGAGCCAGGAATAGCCAAAATAGGATTAATAGAGAAAGAGATCCGTTTGAGATTCAATGGCTAGCATGCATGTGTTTTCTAAGTAACCAAGTGATCAAATAATAAGATCTTAAACATCGTCACTAACTAACAATAACAATAAGAGGAAGCTAGATTAGTCAAAGTTTTGCTAATAAATAAAAGGAGGGGCAACTCCACAACTAACGTAACTTTAGTATTGAAACTAGGAGAGCACTGAGAGAGCTAAATGGAATTGGGCAACTCACCTCCGCAGTGGTCCCATTTCGTGCATGGCGTTCTTGAATTGTTCTTTCCAATTCGCTGCTGCCACCAAAGAATTGGACAATCCATTTCGTGGGAGCTAAATCTGATATAGTTTGCCTATTTCGTAGGCACTTAGGATGAAATGGAGTTGAGTTTCATTTTGCAGACGTCGGCCAAGAAATGGAAGTGCGTATTTTCAGAAAAATTTCAAACCATGCGCATTTTGGGAATTAAAGCATTTTACATGCGCATTTAGGTAAAAAAGCCTATGCAAAATACTGAAGCGGGTCTTTATAAACAAAATGCAAACTGAGAGTGAAGCAAGATTTTCACTTAGTTGAGGGTGTGTTGGAGTGAATATTTGCAATAGAATTTGTAAGGGAAGAAGAAGAAGAATAAAAGAAGGTTTAGGGTTTTGGTTAGGGAGGAAGAAAAAATAGTTTGTAATTTTATTTTACTTGAAGAACATATTATTGATTATCTGGATCATCCTTAATAAATAAGTGTTTTTTTTATTTTATGATAAATAAATTTATTTTTTTTATTTTACTTATTTGTGTTTTAAGTGGTAATTTTATTGTTCATTTTATAATTATTATTGTTATTACTATTGTTGTTGTTTTTGTTGTTATCGTCCGTCATTATATATAAGTAATAATTATTATTATAATTAAGTCACCTGAAAAAAAATTATTATTATGACTAGAATATTGTTAAATTTTGATAATACTTTTTATGATAATAATAATTTATTATTATTAATAAATTATCATTATTTTATAATAATATATTATTGTTATTAACATATTATTATTTTTAAAAACAAAAAAGGGTACGGGTTAAAATATTTTTATTATGATTATGAATAATATTATGATTAATAATATTATTATTATTATTATTATTATTATTATTATTTAAATATATTATTAACTGTTATTATTAGAAAATTATTATTATTGTTATTATTGTTGTTTTTGTTGTTGTTAAGAAATTATTAATAACAGTTAATGTTATTGTTAACACTAATTATAGTTATGAAGTAATATTAATAATTATTATTTTTCTTTTTACAGGTGATCAGAAATTTTTTGTCCAGAAATTTGATCTATCGAAGACTTTTAACGAGATAGTTACATCTACACTAGTATTTATTGGGTTTCACCATGTTTGCGAGTAGGCAAGATGAAAGGCTATTCTGCACTCTTGAGTGTCTTGGTGGAACGATGGAGGACGAAAACCCACATGTTTCACCTTTCAGTCGGCGAAGTGACTGTGACGCTGGAAGACGTAACACACATATTTGGCCTCTCGGTTAACTGGGAGCCCGTCACAGGTAGAATGGACAGCAGTCACCAGTTTTTGGTTGAGAATTGCATCACTTGTTTTGGTTGTCAGCCTGGTCCGGGCGATCACATCTTGGGTAAGGTAACTCTTGTATGGGTCCGGCGGTGCAGAGAGACCAAACTGTATGACACGATGGAGTCCATTCAACGGTACGTGTGGGCTCACATTTTCTGCATGCTTGGTACAGTTGTGTTTCTAGATAAGTCTACCACTTTTTTGAACTCGAAATTTTTGCCTGTAGTTCAAGATTTTCACTGGATTCCACTATACAGTTGGAGGTAGCCAGTCTGGCATATCTATACAAATCGTTGTGTCGTGTATCACAATATAACTGTAAAGAGATAGATGGATCATTTATTCTACTTTTTGTTTGGGCGTGGGAGCGTATGCCGTTCCTGACGCCTATTCCCCGGAATGAGCTCATCGATATTGGTGTTCCACTTGTGTGACGGTATTGTTTATCGTTGTTGTTGTTGTTGTTGTTGTTGTTGTTATTGCAATCATTCTAATCTTGTTTAGGTGGAGTCATTGACGCCAGCTAACAAGATATACACGAAGGTTTATGATGCAGTTTAGGCGGCAATTCGATGACACGGGAGTTAATGATGTAAGTTTTAAAAATTTATGTTAAGCTGCTTATCTTGTGGAACTGCAACTAAAAGTGCACCTTTATACTTTTCGTACAGGTGTGTGCCATTAACCTACACAAATGGCTTGCAGTGTCTAAATGCTAAATACAAGGATAGAAGCTCTAAAAAACGTGATGGAAAACTCTTACACCTTGAACCTCCTCACTCTCACGGTAAACAGGGAGCGTTTTTATTTGAACACAAGACCTTGGCATCTTCGCAGTCATTGCTTTCAACTAAGGGTGGCAAACGGGCCTAAACCCATCAGGCCGAGCCGCGTAACTCATCAAAAAAAGGCGGGCCAGGATGAAAAATTGAGACCGCCAAATAGCAAAAGGCCGCCTAACCTGCACTGCTTAAACCACGGGTTTGGATGGAATTTGGCGGGGTGGGACGGGCTTCCCCTCTGGGATTAGTATTTTTTAGCAAGGGGGTATTTTTGTAATTTTTGGGCCAAAATCTAACTTCTCCCAACGCAACTTACAAGAGAATGAAGATGAAAATTGAGTGTTTTGGATTATGTTTATTTTGCTTTGGAGACAATATTTATAATTATGTTTTGGATGAAAACTTGGTATATAATTATGTTTATTAGATATTTATAATTACAAAGATTTTAATGTTTGTAAATATAAAAATTATAATTTTTTATGCCTTTAGAAATTATAAATTTATTAAAATGATTGTGAAATTATATATATTATTTAATAGTAGCCCGCAGTTAGGCGGAGCGGGGTGGGATTTTAGGACCGTCTCACTAGGTGGGACAGGGCTGGGCAGCCCGCCATAAGGCAAGCTTTCGGCGGGGCAGGGTGGGTTTTTCCGCTTGTCACCCCTACTTTCAACCATACTGGCAGAGTCTGGTATAAGAAACTTTCCAATCACCTAAAACTTTTGCGACAGATTTCTGCTTTACCAACCAAGCCTTGCAGTAACTTATAGTGTAGTTGAATCTGGATTGAATTTCTGCAATAATAGACTTCACCTTTATCGATGGGTCTGCTTCAACCAACATCCTAATAGTATATGCAATTATGTCTGAGTCCAACTTGGCATGATCTTGTGAAATCGCCTCCATGGTGAATGTGTGTTTGCCATTGTATCTCCTGATTTTCCAACAACCTTTCTTTCGAATCAAGTTAACTCGGATAAGCCAATCGCACCTTGCACCATAGCCCTTGTATTTTGCATAGAATGTCTGCAGCTCAGACTCATACATAGTGTAATCAACTCCTCTAGAGATAGTGTAGCTTTTGATTGCAAATATCACCGACTCTCTAGAATCAAATTCCATTCCAACACTAAACTCACTATCTTTTGCCGCAACATTTTCTTCACCTACGACATGTGAACCACCGTTAGTTAGACAAGGCAAATAAAATAAATGGTAGTAGTAACTTTAATTAATAACCATAACATAACGTACCCATATTCGCATACTCTGAAAATTCCGGGACATGCATGGCCTCGACGTCCAGAATTCACATAAAAGACGGAACACCAAAAGGGTGCTGACTTACAGTCACATGCGCTTTATTTTGTACCGCCGGATTGCCTGCCAGGTCTCCGTCATCGTTTTCGTCATTGACTTCATAGTTGGCTTCAAAATTCTCTTCACTGTCATTGTTATCTTCTTTCCAATCCATATTCCTGAGCTCATCAACATTGACCTCCTCACCAACCGCGTCCATCATCATATGCTGTTCAAACTCAACATACAACTCTATCATCGGCACGTGAAATCGAATTTGTTGATAAATATAGAACATCTGTTGCATACATGCGTCGTCACTGATGGATATTATTTGAAACTGTATGAACCCACCAAATAGTTATACAAGATTTCTATACAAAATGTTGCTCACCGTTTTCGAAATGTGACTTTGTATATGTTCTCACAAAACCTATTTTTCAACTCTACAAAACTCATGGTACATGGAATAGTAAATGAAAACGAACATTCACAAATAAAAGTCACTCCTTCGTGTGTGTTTAGTATAATCTCACCGTTATAATAGACTCACAAATTTGCAATTCCTTCTATAACCTCAACTTCACCTATCCCAATTTTTTGACACAACTAATTGTCAAAAAAAAAAAACTCACAAATATGAAATATATGAAAAAAAGAAGAATGGGAGTACAAGTGAGGGAGTAGAAGTAATGCACAAGTTGGAATGAATTGTGTTTCGTATTTATAAGCAAGGTTTTTTATTAAAATATTTTTTCCATACAAAACGCAAACTGCGTTTTGCAACTTTATAAAAAGTTTTCTGAACCGTCAAAACGCAACCTGCGTTTTATGATTTCAAAAAGAAAATTAAAAATTATCCATCTCATAAACGCAACCTACATTTTGGGCTCATGTAAAAATAATTTTTTTTTTCAAAAAGTTGCATGTCACAAAATGCAACTTGCGTTTGGCATAAACAAAAAAGTAAAGTATCGTTTGTGTCTCCAACGTTTGGGGTAAGTCCTAAAGTTGTCCCTAACGTTTCAATCATCATATTTAAGTCTCTAACGTTTCAAAATTGACTCAACGTTGTCATGTCGTTAGAGATCCGTTAACAGAATTGGCGGCGGGACAAAATTGAGACGCTTTTGAAACGTTAGAAACTTAAATAGAATGAAAACGTTGGGGACAAAAACGATACATAGAAATAAATTTTAATTTTATCCTTCAATAATATCAACTTTTTACTTTCCATATTATTCAATTATTTTTTAATCACATCTAAGTAAATTACAGTTAATCACATTACTTTGATTCTAAATAAATTAATTTTTTTATAATTTTACTCTTAAAGTAATGTAATTTTACTTTCATTACTTAATCACATTACTTATAATTATTTTTATAATTTTACGCTTAAAGTAATGTAATTTTTTTACAAATAAATAAATTTTATACTTTTATTCTAAATAATGTAATTTTACTTTCATTACTTAATCACATTACTTATAATTTTTTTATAATTTTACACTTTTATTCTAAATAAATTAATTTTTTTTATAATTTTACACTTAAAATAATGTAATTTTTTTATAAATAAATAATTTTTATACTTTCATTCTAAATAATGTAATTTTACTTTTATTATTTAATTACATTACTTATATTTCTTTTATAATTTTACACTTTTATTCTAAATAAATTAATTTTTTATTATTTTACACTTAAAATAATGTAATTTTTTATAAATAAATAAATTTTATACTTTCATTCTAAATAATGTAATTTTACTTTTATTACTTAATCACGTTACTTATACTTTTACACTTTCATTCTAATCACATTACATTATTTATTTAGAATGAAAGAAATGTGATTAAGTGTAATTTATTTAGATGTGATTAAAAAATAATTGAATAATATATATAGTAAAAAATTAATATTATTGAAAGATAAAATTAAAATTTATTTCTATGTATCGTTTTTGTCCCCAACGTTTTCGTCCTATTTAAGTCCTTAACGTTTCAAAATCGTCTCAATTTTCTCCCGTCGTCAATTTTGTTAACGGATCCCTAATTAACGGCAGGACAACATTAAGTCAGTTTTGAAACATTAAGGATTTAAATATGACGATTAAAACGTTAGAGACAACTTTAGGACTTATCTCAAATGTTATGGACAAAAATGATACTTTACTCAACAAAAAAATAGAAAAACGTAAATAGGACAAAACATAAATTACGTTTTGACTGACATCCATAACAGTGTAAATACTTGATATACGTCTTTTTCAATACATTACATCATAATTATTTTTATATAAAAAAAATCAACCACAAAATTCTTTTAATTAATTAATTTGTTTATGTACGTATTTTACTTTAGTCATCCTATGCAAAAAGAAATATAAATAATTTTATAGAAAAAAACTACCATTTGTATCCATGAAGTTTACAAACGTTAACAAAATTACCTATAGAAGACGAAAAGTGACTTTGTACCCATAAAAGGCTGGGTCCGTCTGTCAATAGTACCCGAACTTTGTCACATCCTCTCCTCAAAACTCTGCTTGTTAGGTTCAGGTATGGTAGCTAAGACTGATGGATTTGGGCTAGCATCTAATTGGGCCTTATTTGTAACATGGGTCTCCTCTGTACTTTGGGCCTCAGTTTGTACTCCTTTTAGTTGAAGAGTTCTTCTAGGACCTTTTGCCTTCTTTGGAGTTGTGGTTCTCCTAACACAAATTTTTCTCATTTTTCTTGATGGAGTAACATTAATTTCACCAGGTACTTCTACACCGCCTTCGTCATTCATATCTATAACATCTACTTGGCTGATGGGGTGTTCTGTGTATAATTCAATCCTATGCCCATTCTCCACAGCAGCTTCATACATTTTAACTATATCCATGTCAAGTCGCAGAAGCCTCAAACCACCATCAATTTTCATTCCAGACTGTTGCCAGTAGAAATCGGAGATAATTAGATACCCAATATCTTTCAGTAGGTCACTAATGAAGAAGTCATTCAAGGTATCCACGTTAACTCTCTCCACCTCAGTAATTTCACCTTCTTTATAACACAACTTGCCATCTGACCCCTTTAAAGTCTATCTCTATGGTGTATTACTAACATGATATGCGTGGTGGTAGCTATTTCTATGAATAACAAAAGAAAAAAAATACATAATCATATCTTCTAATATTACCCAACACCCAAATGAATAAATCATCAAAAAGTGAATCAACCATCAATAAACATAATTAGTGTATAACATTATCAAACATCTAGTTTTTTTCAAAATTAAGAAGACATGAATAAAACTTCAAAAAAAGAACAAACCATAACAATACACCTACTATTTTTCCAAATTTTTAAACTGAAACACAATCCTGACAGTGACAAACTCTATGCGATCAGTGAAACGAAAAGACCCTAACTTTAGTTAATAATTTCATGATGTACGAGTTCAGTGAAAGAAAAAATTAGTAACTAAAATGAGAAATTGGGCACTAGTATTATAGGAAGATGGCTTACCCCTCACTGTGAAAGTGATGACTGTCTTCCAATCGTCTTGACACACCACGCCACGAAAAGATCACCCTGGGACTACGATTGTGGATTTTGGAGTGGCCGCCTTCAATCTTCAAATCAGTTTTGTTGGAGTCCAATAGATGGTTCACGTCTCTCTCTGCTAGGGCATGCAGAAAAGTGGTGAGGAAAAAGATGGAATGGCGCGAAGTGACTTCTAACTTCTCTCTTTCTCTTTCTTATATCCACCTGAAATGTTCTCAAAAAAATAAAAATTAAAACTCAAAAGTCATGTAAGCACTTAACGTGTCATGTTGACCTTTAGATTAACGGAGTAAACGAGTTATTAACGTCCGGGTACTATCGACAGACGAACCCAGCCTTTCATGGATACAAAATCATTTTTCGTCTTCTATGAATACTTTTGTCAGCGTTTATAAATTTTATAGGTATAAATAGTAATTTTTTCTAATTTTATATTATATAAATATTTATATTATCAATACAGTCACATTAACTTCTTAATAATATATATCAAAACATTAAAAAAAATCCCGAATTGGATAAACAAATAAACTGGATTGGATACAAGTCATCTTTCAGAAATTCAATTTTCTAACTTTCAGAAATAACTTTAATCCTTGTAGGACCATACTGTTATACATTATAATTAATATTATAAACTTTGTGACATGAATGATCTTTATCAAGCTAGATAAAATATAATGTCCGAAAGAAAAGTGTGTATGATATATATTGTTGACAGAAAACACGTTGAGTTACTCATCAACAAAATATTAGTTAGAAAATATGACAAATTTTATATAAACAAATACTTTAAGGAACGTCAAGGCACAACGAATTTTTTTAAGATAAACAAAATAAACATTTTGGAGGAAATTATATTTTTAGGCTTTATTAAGCATATCATTTATATTTGTAATAAGACATATGTATACAAATATCTCGTAAATAAGATAAATAAAGAATTTCTTAAAACAATATATGAAGTTCGAATATATATATATATCGTTATTATAAATGGAATATGTATATATAAAGGTGAATTCTATGGTATAAACATAAAAAAATTTTTACACATGAAAAAGTTAACGTGGCATAAATTTAAGAATAACACCTATCTTTTATTATTATTGTTTTATTTAGATTTGATAGATAAATACATAAAAATTTACAATTTATCTTTTTTAATTAAATATATTAATTCTAATAAAACATTAATTATAGATATATTTTTGTTGTATTGGGCCAAGAAAAAATAATAATTTTTTGAGTTATAATGAATTGTTATTAAAGGAACATATTTTATTGTGTTTACTTTATCAATAAAATTAATTAATTTTCATTAAATATTGTAAGTATGCATAAATAATGTTAAATATTATAAAAAATAAATATTTAAAAAATAAACATTCGAATTCAAAGTTTAGTCTCTAAATTATTATGTATAACATTGAATTTTTTTTACATTTTGTATAAAAAAATAATAGATGTTATTTTTACTTTGTGAGAGTAACTTTAAAAATTTTTGTCATTTGATTTATGAATGGCTGATTTCTGTCAGCGACAGACCCAAAATATTTTAGGAGTTGGAGTAAAAATATATATACTAAAATAAATTTTGTTAAACATTATTAAGCATATGAAAATATAAAAATTTAAAAAAGTTAGTGAATACTTTCATTCTTAAAATACTATTCATTATATGTAATTTATAGAAAATATTTTTTATTTTTAAAACTTACACTTAAAATATTTTAATTAAATTATAGATAATTTATTATCCTAACTAATTTTTTTTGTACACGTTCAATAATAAAAGACTGAATCAATAATCAATTAGTATATTAATGCCTAATGATACACTAGTATTTATAATTTGAAACTAGAATCATATATAAATACTAGACAAATTGAATCTATATATTAAAAGTATGTTTATATAAAATAATCGAAACATAATTTATAATTTTTACTTTCTTTCTTTTTAAAATAATTAAATTTGTTATATATTTTTTAATTTAATTTTGATATAATGTTAGATGAAAAATTTTATATATCTCTTTAATTATGTATTGTAATTAAAATATTTTTTATTACTATTTTTAAAAATAAAAAATATATTCTCAATTAGTAAATTAACCAATTCATTTTAAAAATTTATATGCAACATAGGTGCATATAATAAAACAAAAGATAAAAATAAGTAATAAGGATGAATAAATTAAAAATAAAATAAAATATATAAAATCATGAAAAAATATAAAAAAACTTAACTTATAATAATTTTTTTCTCTTTATTTTCAAAATAACTTAATATTTTTTAATTTAATTTTTGTACATTATTAGTTTCAAAATTTTTATACATCTAATTAATTATGTATCATTGCATAAAAGAAAATAATAATCTTTCACATACATGAATAATTATTAAAAAAATAATATAATTAAATAACTACGTATAAAAATTTATATTGTCAATACATCAAAATTAAATTATATATTCTTAAAAAATTACTTTACTACTAATTACAATTTTCAACTATTGATTACTTTGATTATCTCCCACAATCCCACTCAATTAAAAAATCCATTTGTTATAATATTTATGGTATTAAAATTAAAACGTTTTTAACTAAAAATCTATTACAAGCAAAATCATTTACGAGTTAAAATAAAAATATTATATAATTATAAAAATTAAAATAAAAATATAATTAATAAATTTTTTATCTCAACTAATTTTTGAAAAAAAAAACCCTAATAATTTCACTTATATATATTAAAAAACTAAACTTCAATTTAGTAATTAATTAATTGCTTAATTTCAAAAAATACATTATCACTACTTATTATTTTTTTTATTGAGTTGATTTAGTTATTTATTTATAATTTTGATATTAAATTAAATTTAACAAGATAAATATTTTTACACGTTAAGTTTATAAAACAATTTTTTTAACATGAAACTAAAAGAATATTATAATTTATTATGGGGCAAAAATAATATAACGATGGAGGCAAATATTTACATTCATATATAATCATTTGTTTTGCAAAATTTTAGTGGGGCAAATGCCCCCTTAGATTTCAACGTGGGTCCGTTTCTAATTTCTGTATAAGAAATTATTGTTATATTATTTTCAGTTATGTAAAAGTGATATATTTTAATTTAGTATAGATGTAATCACAAATTAAAGAGTCCTATTTGTATTTAAAAATTTTAAAAAAATTAAAGTTCATGAAGAGGGTCATATTTGTGAAGAGAATGGATTTTGTGTAAGCAGTTCATAAAATCAAAAGGTCAGTTTTGTATTTTAAAAATTTTAAAAATTAAAATTCATAAATAGAAAAATCAGATTTGTGTCACAAATCGAAAAGTCGGTTTTATGTTAAAAAAAAAGGTTAAACTTCACAAATTGAAAAATTAGATTTGTGATCTCTATATAAAAAAAAATACACCAAATTTCATACGTTATTGAAAAATACTATTATAAATTAATATCAAAATTAAAAAGTGTTTATGGATTAGTTAAAAAAAATTTTTAATCCATGAATTATTTATTTTTTAAATTAATTTATAATATTTTGATTTATAATATGAATGATAATTTATTTAAAATTACAAATATAACAACAAAGTTAAATTTAAAAAGATGAGAAAAAAATTTAAAGAACAAAATTGGAATCTAAAACATAACTAAAATTATTTGGTACGTATAAATATTTTTTAAAATGTTCAATATTTAAAATTATTTAAATATTTAAAATTATTTGATATCTATAAATGTTTACTTATATTCCCGTTGCATATGAATATTTTTCCATCTTTTTAAATTTAATCTTGTTGTTATATTTGTAATTCTAAATAAATTATCATTTTTATTATAAATTAAAATATTATAAATTAATTTTAAAATATAAATAATTCATGGACTAAAGAAATTTTTTAACTAATTCATAAATCAAATGACAAATTTTTTTTAAAGATATTCTCAGAAAATAAAAATAACATTTGTTAATTTCTTATACAAAATGTAAGGAAAATTTAATATTATTGACAAATTTTTTTTTAAAAATACTCTCACAAAATAAAAATAACACTTGTTAATTTCTTATATAAAATGTAAAAAAAATTTAGTATTATACACAATAATGTAGAGACTAAATTTTGAATTTAAATATTTATTTTTTTAATATTTATTGTTTGTAGTATTTAACATTATTTATACATACTTAAATATTTAATAAAAACTAATTAATTTTATTGATAAAGTAAACACAATAAAATATATTTTTTTAATAGTAATTTATTACAGTCCAAAAATTATTTTTTTTGCCTAATTTTTTGGCCCAATATAATAAAAATATACCTGTAATTAAAAGTTTCATTAAAATTAATATTTAATTGAAGAAGACAAAATATGAACTTTTATACATTTATCTTATCATATCTCAACAAAGCAAGCAATAATAGTAAGAGATAGGTGGCACTCCTAAATTTATACCACGTTAATTTTCTCATGTGTAAAAAAAATTTATGTCTACACCATAAAATTCGTATGATGAATGCTATAGTGTCTTTAAGAGTATACCTAACTTACCAAAAAAATAAATACATAATATTTAATAAATTTTAAATATTTTATTTTTTATTTTAAATATTTTATTTTTTACTTTTAAAAATAAATTAAATAATTTAAACACTATAATAAAAGACATTATAGAACTCACCTACCATATATTTTCTTAAAAGTTTGAAATACCATGTGCGAATAATTTGCTGAAGTTAGTATTTGACAATATTATCCTTATGAAAGCTTTTGAAGGACAAAAAGGGACAGTTGCAAATTTGCAATACACTGCGTAAAACGTTAATGAGAGCCATAAACATTGTAACTATTTTTCTTCGTTTTCCCATCATTATTATTGCAACATGTGTCATCTCAAAGTTCTTATTTATTAATGTTTAATAATAAAAGAATAATGTTACACATTTAAATTTTTTCATAAACTAAATCTAATTAAATTAGTCTAACATAATAAAAATTAATTATAATTAATATTATTCTAAATTTTATTGTTTAATTTGGTTAGATTTAGTTCATACAAAAACTTAAATATATCACATTATTTATAATAAAATATTATAATCTACAAAATATGATTAAGAAAACAGCTTAAAATACATATTACGATTATAAAATTTATTTTTTATTAAAAATATAAATTTTAATGTATTTATTTTATATTTAATAAATAAAAATATTTAAAATTTTTCACTAATAACAAATTTATCATGTGTCTTTTATGACTCATATTAACTAAATTCATAAATAAAACATATTACTTTAGTACGTCTAATTCAGTAATTCCACTTCTTTTTTCATATCATTCTCTATTTTCAATAATTTATTTTTTTCATAATTTCTGATATTAAAATTATTTGACATTATTTTGTTTACAATTAATATATTTTTCAAAAAAAATATTATTACTACTCTAAACTTGTGCTACTTATATTCTCTTAAAAATTAGAATTAATATTTATTTTTATTAATAAATACTATCTCTATTATGAATTTATGCTAATAGAATCACTAAATTTTATAATTACTAACGTTCGTTTTATTATATTTATTTTTTTAATTTCTTACCGAAATAACAAAAAATAAAACATCTTCTTTTTGTTTTTAATTATTGTATATTACAACAACATCACAAACAATGTTATACTTGAATATTAATATTTTTACCTCTCAAAGGAATAATTAACTGACTTTTTTAAAATTTCGGTCTACTTCGACAAAAAAAAATATAAACTAAAAATTTTAGTTGATTATTTAGACAACTTTTTTAAAAAAATATTCTTAAACTAATAATATTTTTTATTCATCTCAACTTATTTTGTGAAATAAATTTTTTTTTATATTATATTTGTAAAATAATTTTTACTATGATATAATAATTAATAATATATACCTGATAAAATTCAGGAATAGAAGAAATTTCAAAAATAACCTTTAAAGTATTGTAACTTATAAAGGAGATATTTTGCAAAGTATTTTTTAAACAATTATAAAAATAATAAAATTATCAATAATAATTTACAAATTTAAAGTATAATAGCAAAAAATATAAATAGTAGAAATATAATGATTAAGTAAACGTATAATATTTATAAACGTTACTTTTAACAATATAAGCTAGATAAAAATGATAACATATATAACATAAAAATACATTTAGAAAATTTAAGAATAATAATATATATAAAATTTGTTATTATTAAAAAGTATTATTACCATAAAATTACATAAAGAAACAATATATTACAAAATTAGAGAGTTTATTTGTCTAAAAAATAAAAATCAACAGCTTAGTTATTATTCTCATTTTATCTTTGGCTTAAAATGTTTTTTAGGCACAACAGATAAATAAATAAATAAATAAATAATTTTTTTGTTAATATTAAAATAAATAATTAATTTAAAAGAATATTTTCAGTTTCTTTTTTTTTGTATGGGCAAATAAAACGCATTTTCAACACATAATGAAATTGGCTGACTCACCTCTTTGAAGCCACACATGCACATTACGCAAATTTATTGGACTAAGGACCACAATGACATGTTTACCTCTACAAAACCTGCAATATCAAACCGCACTTGCAACTCTTCCATGCAGCTCCTTTTGTGCATATCCACATAATGTATATTCCCTATAACTTTTTTTATATTAAATCTAAATAACTTTAAATTATGGCATTTCAAACTTCCAGAAAAGACAGGGGTATATGGTGCACGAAATTGTGATCTCAATGGTGCCAACAACTTGTATGCACAATTGTAATCTCAACTCTTTTTCACAACTTCGCACAACTAACCAGCAAGTGCACTGGGTCGTCCAAGTAATAAACCTTACGTGAGTAAGGGTCGATCCCATGGAGATTGTCGGCTTGAAGCAAGCTATGGTCATCTTGTAAATATCAGTCAGGCGGATTCAAATGGTTATGGAGTTTTAATAATTTAAAAGATAAATAAACATAAAATAAAGATAAAGATACTTATGTAATTCATTGGTAGGAATTTCAGATAAGCGTATGGAGATGCATTGTTCCTTCTGAATCTCTGCTTTCCTATTCCCTTCATCCAATCCTTCATACTCCTTTCTATGGCAAACTGTATGTTGGGTGTCACCATTGTCAATGGCTACTTCCCGTCCTCTCAGTGAAAATGGTCCTCTACGGTTTCTGTACGGCTAATCAACTGTCGGATTGCTTGTCTCTGATGAAAAATACCATGCACAGATATCGTATGGCTAATCAGCTGTTGGTTCTCGATCATGTAGGAATAGGATTTACTATCCTTTTGCGTCTGTTACCACGCCCTACAGTCGCGAGTTTGAAACTCGTCACAGTCATCCCATCCCAGATCCTACTCGGAATACCACAAATAAGGTTTAGACTTTCCGGATTTCAGGAATGCTGCCAATGGATTCTAGCCTATACCACGGAGGTTCCAATCTCAGATTCAGATGCCCCATTGTCAGAGGGGAGTCGATGTAAATCGTTGATTAGAAACCCAAGAGGTATACATTCAATCTTGTCTTCATGTAGAACGGAAGTGGTTGTCAATCACGCGTTCATAAGTGAGAATGGTGATGAGTGTCACATAATCATCACATTCATCATGTTCTTGTGTGCGAATGAATATATTAGAATAAGAATAAGCATGAATTGAATAGAAGAACAATAGTACTTTGCATTAATACTCGAGGAACAGCAGAGCTCCACACCTTAATCTATGGTGTGTAGAAACTCCACCGTTGAAAATACATAAGAACAAGGTCCAGGCATGGCCGCGAGGCCAGCCTTCCTAAAATGGCATATGAATTCGAAAATAGGGAAAAAGACCTGATCCCAAGATCAAGGATGATCAAAAGATGTGAGTACAATAGTAAAAAGTCCTATTTATACTAAAACTAGTCACTAGGATTACAGAAATGAGTAAATGATGCAGAAATTCACTTCCGGGTCCACTTGGTGTGTGCTTGGGCTGAGCATTGAAGCTTTCATGTGTAGAGACTTCTCTTGGAGTTAAACGCTAGTTTGTAACTTGTTTCAAGCATTTGACTTTGGCTTGCAACTTGTTTCTGGCGTTTAACGCCAGAATAGGGCAGAAAGCTGGCGTTGAACGCCAGTTTGCGTCGTCTAAACTTGGGCAAAGTTTGGACTTTTATATATAGCTGGAAAGCCCTAGATGTCTACTTTCCAACTCCATTGAAAGCATGCCATTTGGTTTCTGTAGCTCCAAAAATTTCATTTCGAGTGCAGGGAGGTCAAAATCCAACAGAATTAGCAGTCCTTTTTCAGCCTCTGAATCAGATTTTTGCTCAGGTTCCTAAATTTCAGCCAGAAAATACCTGAAATCACAGAAAAATACACAAACTCATAGTAAAGTCCAGAAATGTGAATTTTGCTTAAAAACTAATAAAAATATACTAAAAATTGAATAAAACATACTAAAAACTATCTAAAAACAATGCCAAAAAGCGTATAAATTATCCGCTCATCACAACACCAAACTTAAATTGTTGCTTGTCCCTAAGCAACAGAAAATCAAA
The DNA here is from genome assembly GCF_003086295.3 of Arachis hypogaea. Lineage (NCBI taxonomy): Eukaryota > Viridiplantae > Streptophyta > Magnoliopsida > Fabales > Fabaceae > Arachis > Arachis hypogaea. The sequence goes on from NC_092045.1 coordinate 89,091,325, forward strand.
TAGAATAAAAAGAAGAGAATATACAATGAATCTCACAATATCAATGAAACTTAGTCCTAATTAGATTAGCGGGGCTAGTAGCTTTTTGCTTCTGAACAATTTTGGCATCTCACTTTATCCTTTGAAATTCAGAATGATTGGCATCTATAGGAACTCAGAATTTTAGATAGTGTTATTGAATCTCCTAGTTCAGTATGTTGATTCTTGAACACAGCTACTTTATGAGTCTTGGCCGTGGCCCTAAGCACTTTGTTTTCCAGTATTACCACCGAATACATAAATGCCATAGACATATAATTGGGTGAACCTTTTCAGATTGTGACTCAGCTTTGCTAAAGTCCCCAGTTAGAGATGTCCAGAGTTCTTAAGCACACTCTTTTTGCTTTGGATCACGACTTTAACCACTCAGTCTCAAGCTTTTCACTTGGACCTTCATGACACAAGCATATGGTTAGGGACAACTAGATTTAGCCACTTAAGCCTGGATTTTATTTCCTTGAGCCCTCCTATCCATTAATGCTCAAAGCCTTGGATCCTTTCTACCCTTGCCTTTTGGTTTAAAGGGCTATTATTTTTTTTGCTTGCCTTTTCTTTTTCTTTCTCTCTTTTTTTTCTTTTTCTTTTTTTTCGCAAGCTTTTTTTTTCACTGCTTTTTCTTGCTTCAAGAATCAATTTCATGATTTTTAAGATTATCAATAACATTTTTCTTTGTTCATCATTCTTTCAAGAGCCAAAAATTTTAACATTCATAAACTTCACTATAAAAAATATGCATTGTTCAAGCATTCATTCAGAAAACAAAAAGTATTGCCACCACATCAAACTAATTAAACTAATTTCAAGATAAAATTTGAAATTCGTGTACTTCTTGTTCTTTTGTAATTAGGCACATTTTTCATTTAAGAGAGGTGAAGGATTCATGGAATTATTCATAGCTTTAAGGCATAGACACTAGATACTAATGATCATGTAATGAAGACACAAACATAGACACACACAGAGCATCAAATTCAAAAAAACAGAAAAATAAGGGCAAGAAAAATAAAAAACGGGTCCACCTTAGTGATGGCGGCTAGTTCTTCCTCTTGAAGATCCAATGGAACGCCTGAGCTCCTCTATGTCTCTTCCTTGCCTTTGTTGCTCCATCCTTAGTGCTTTTGGTGCTCATATCCTTAGTTTCTCCCAATAGTTGTGTGGAGGAAAATGTATCCCTTGAGGCATCTCAGAGATTTCTTGATGAGGGAATTCCTCATGCTCTTGTTGAGGTCCATGAGTGGGCTCTCTTGTTTGCTCCATCCTCTTTTTGGTGATGGGCTTGTCCTCTTTAATGAGGATGTCTTTTTCTATGACAATTCCAGCTGAATTGCATAGGGATCACCTTTTTCTTGGCCATAACTTCATAGAAGTGGTCTTGATAGACCTTTGAAATGAATCTCTCCATCTTCCATGACTCGGAGGTGGAAGCTTTTGCCTTTCCTTTCCTCTTTCTAGAGGTTTCTCCGGCCTTAGGTGCCATAAATGGTTATGGAAAAATAAAAAGCAACGCTTTTACCACACCAAACTTAAAATGTTTGCTCGTTCTCGAGCAAAGGAAGAAAGAAGGGCAGAGAAGAAGAAGAGATGGAGGAGATGGAGGGAGTTAAGTGGTTCGGCCAAGTAGGGAAAAAGTGTATAAGATGTGTGAAAATGAAGGAGTGAAGAGGTGTATTTATCGGGGAAGAGAGGGAGAGTGGTCGAATGGAATTGGGTGGGTTTGGGAGGGAAAAGTGTTTAAATTTGAAAGTGAGGTAGATGGGGTTTTTGGGGAAGAGATATGGAGGTGATTGGTGAAGACAATATAGGAAAAAGGATAGGATTTGATTGGTGAGTGGTGTTTTGGGTGGAGTGTTATAGAGATGTGTGAAGGGGGGAGAGAGAGAGAGGTGTGGTAGGTGGAGATCCTGTAGGGTCCACAGGTCCTGAGGGGTCAAGGATATCTCATCCCAGCTCCTTTTAGGCGTGCAAAGCGCCCTTATTGTGCAATCCTGGCGTTTAACGCCAGACTGCTGGTTGTTTCTGGCGTTAAACGCCAGCTTTTATTCCTTTCCTGGCATTAAACGCCAATCTGTAACCTGTTTCTGGCGTTTAACGCCAGTTTGTTGCTTCTTTCTGGTGTTTAACGCCAGTCTGGTGCTTCTTTCTGGCGTTTAACGCCCAGAATGGTGCCAGACTGGGCGTTAAATGCCCATTCTGCTACCCTTACTGGCGTTTAAATGCCAGTAAGTTTTTCCTCCAGGGTGTGCTATTTTTAATGTTATTTTTTAATTTGCTTTGATTTTTGCATTTATTTTTGTGACTCCACATGATCATCAACCTAAAAAATAAAATAATATAGAAAAATAAAATTGGGTTGCCTCCCAATAAGCGTTTCTTTAATGTCAATAGCTTGACAGTGAGCTCTCATGGAGCTTCACAGATATTCAGAGCATTGTTAGGACCTCCCAACACCAAACTTAGAGTTTGAATATGGGGGTTCAACACCAAACTTAGAGTTTGGTTGTGGCCTCCCAACACCAAACTTAGAGTTTGACTGTGGGGGCTTTGTTTGACTCTGTATTGAGAGAAGCTTTTCTTGCTTCCTCTCCATGGTTACAGAGAGAGATCCTTGAGTTTTAAACACAAGGTAGTCCTCATTCACTTGAAAGATCAACTCACCTCTGTCCACATCAATCACAGCTTTTGCTGTGGCTAGGTAGGGTCTTCCAAGGATGATGGATTCATCCTCATCCTTCCCAGTCTCTAGGCTTTTGTCCTTTACTAGCACGTCCTCTACCTGTCCATAAGCCTTTTTCATGGATTTATCTGCCATCTCTAATGAGAATCTAGCAGCCTGTACCTCAAAGATTTCCAGTTTCTCCATTACAGAGAGTGGCATTAAGTTTATGCCTGACCCCAGGTCACACAGAGCCTTCTCAAAGGTCATGGTGCCTATGGTACAGGGAATTAAGAATTTACTAGGATCCTGTTTCTTTTAAGGTAATGTCTGCCTAACCAAGTCATTCAGTTCATTGGTGAGCAATGGGGGTTCATCCACCCAAGTCTCATTACCAAATAACTTGGCATTCACCTTCATGATTGCTCCAAGGTACTTAGCAACTTGCTCTTCAGTAATATCTTCATCCTCTTCAGAGGAGGAATAGTCATCAGAGCTCATGAATGGCAGAAGTAGGTTCAATGGAATCTCTATGGTCTCTAGATGAGCCTCAGATTCCTTAGGTTCCTCAAATGGGAACTCCTTTTTGTCCAAAGGACGTCCCATGAAGTCTTCCTCACTGGGATTCACGTCCTCCTCCTCCTTCCTAGGTTCGGCCATACCAAGTAACGTTATGGCCTTGCACTCTTTATTTTGGATTCTCTTCTGTACTGCTTGGGAGAGTACTAGGAGGAGTTTCAGTGACTCTTTTACTCAGCTGGCCCACTTGTGCCTCCAAATTTCTAATAAAGGACCTTGTTTCATTCATGAAACTGAGAGTGGCCTTAAATAGATCAGAGACTATGTTTACTAAGCTAGAGGGGCTCTGCTCAGAATTCTCTGTCTGTTGCTGAGAAGATGATGGAAAAGGCTTGCTATTGCTAAAGCTGTTTCTTCTACAATTATTAAAGTCTTGTTGAGGCTTTTGTTGATCCTTCCATGAGAAATTTGGATGATTTCTCCATGAGGGATTATAGGTGTTTCCATAGGCTTCACTCATGTAATTCACCTCTGCTATTGCAGGGTTCTCAGGATCATAAGCTTCTTCTTCAGAAGATGCTTCTTTAGTACCGTTGGATGCATTTTGCAATCTATTCAGACTCTGAGAAATCATATTGAGTTGTTGAGTCAATATTTTATTCTGAGCCAATATGGTATTCAAAGCATCAATTTCAAGAACTCCCTTCCTCTGAGGCGTCCCATTATTCACAGGATTCCTTTCAGAGGTATACATGAACTGGTTATTTGCAACCATTTCAATGAGTTCCTGAGCTTCTGTAGGTGTTTTCTTTAGGTGAATAGATCCACCTGCAGAATGGTCCAATGACATCTTAGACAATTCAAACAGACCATCATAGAATATATCCAGGATGGTCCATTTGAAAGCATGTCAGAAGAACACTTTTTGGTCAGTTGCTTGTATCTTTCCTAAGCTTCATAGAGGGATTCACCTTCTTTCTGACTGAAGGTTTGAACATCCACTCTAAGCTTGCTCAGCTTTTGAGGAGAAAAGAATTTGGCTAAGAAAGCCGTGACCAGCTTATCCCAAGAGTTTAGGCTATCCCTAGGTTGAGAGTCCAACCATATTCTAGCTTTGTCTCTTACAGCAAAAGGGAAAAGCATAAGCCTGTAGACCTCGGGATCAACTCCATTGGTCTTAACAGTATCATAGATCTGCAAGAATTCAGTTAAGAACTGAAAAGGATCTTCTAATGGAAGTCCATGAAACTTGCAATTCTGTTGCATCAGAGAAACTAATTGAGGCTTTAGCTCAAAATTGTTTGCTCCAATGGCAGGGATTGAGATGCTTCTTCTATGGAAGTTGGAATTTGGTGCAGTAAAGTCACCAAGCATCTTCCTTGCATTGTTATCGGGTTCGGCCATTACTTCTTTTTCGAGATTCTCTGTAAGGTTTTCTCTGGATTGTTGTGCTTTAGCTTCTCTTAGCTTCTTCTTCAGAGTCCTTTCAGGTTCAGGATCTACTTCAACAAGAATGTCATTGTCCTTGCTCCTACTCATATGAAAAAGAAGAGAACATAAAAGAAGAGAAATCCTCTATGTCACAGTATAGAGATTCCTTTATGTGAGTAGAAGAGAAGAAGAATAAGAAAGATGAGAAGAGAGAAGAAGAAAAATCCGAACACAGAGAAAAGAGAAGGTTCGAATTATGAGTAGAAGAGAAGTGTTAGTAAATAAATAAAATAAATAGAAAGAGATGAGAGGGAGAGAATTTCAAAAATTATTAAAAGGAAAAAGGAAAATATTTTTATTTTTATTTTAAAATATAGTTAGAATTCAAAAATTAGGAGAAGAAATAAAATAATTAGTTAATTAAAAAGAATTTTGAAAAAGGGTGAGGAATTTTCGAAAATTAGAGAGAGAAAAGTAGTTAGGTGGTTTTGAAAAAGATAAGAAATAGTAAAACAAATAAAAAGTCAATTAGTTAGTTGAAAAAGATTTGAAAATCAATTTTGAAAAGATAAGAAGTTAGAAAAGATTTTAAAATTGATTTTGAAAAAGATATGATTTGAAAAAGATATGTTTGAAAAGATATAATTAAAAATATATGATTAGAATTTATTTTTGAAAAAGATTTGATTTTTAAAATCAGAATTATTGACTTGACTCACAAGAAATCAAAAGATATGATTCTAAAATTTAAAGTTTGAATCTTTCATAACAAGAAAGTAACAAACTTGAAATTTTTGAATCAAAACATTAATTGCTAGTATTAATTTCAAAAATAAAAGATAAAATTAAGAAAAATATTTTTGAAAATTAATTTTAAAGAATTTTCGAAAATAATAAAAAGAAAAAGGAAAGATTTAATTTTGAAAAAGATTTTGAAAAGATAAATTTTTGAAATTGAAATATTGACTTGACTAACAAGAAACAACTTATTTTAAAAATTTTTGACTAAGTCAACCCAAAGATTTCGAAAATTATGAGTAAAATAAGGAAAAGATATTTTTTTATTTTTGAATTTTTAATGTGGAAAGAGAAAAACACAAAAATGACTCAAAATATGAAAATTTTGGATCAAAACAAATGATGCATGCAAGAACACTATGAAAGTCAAGATGAACACTAAGAACACTTTGAAGATAAAGATGAACATCAAGGCTTGTGTTGGAAAACTTTTCAAGAATAGAAAAACATGCAAGACACCAAACTTAGAAATTTTTAATGTTTAGACACCATGAATGCAAAAATGCATATGAAAAACAAGAAAAGACACAAAACAATAAAATTTAAAGATCAAACAAGAAGACTCACCAAGAACAACTTGAAGATCATGAAGAACACATGCATGAATTTTTCGAAAAATGCACAAATTTAAAAAAAATATGCAATTGACACCAAACTTAAAAATTGACACTAGACTAAAACAAGAAACACAAATTATTTTTGGTTTTTATGATTTTATTGATTTTTTTTGGATTTTTTTCGAAATTTTTTTTTGAAAAACAAAAAAGAAGAAAATTTTTGAAAGATGTTTGAAAACTTTTTGAAAACAAAATAAAGGTTAAAATAAGAAAAAAATTACCTAATCTGAGCAACAAGATGAACCGTCAATTGTCCAAACTCGAACAATCCCCGGCAACGGCGCCAAAAACTTGGTGCACGAAATTGTGATCTCAATGGCGCCAACAACTTGTACACACAATTGTAATCTCAACTCTTTTTCACAACTTCTCACAACTAACCAGCAAGTGCACTGGGTCGTCCAAGTAATAAACCTTACGTGAGTAAGGGTCGATCCCACGGAGATTGTCGGCTTGAAGCAAGCTATGGTCATCTTGTAAATCTCAGTCAGGCGGATTCAAATGGTTATGGAGTTTTAATAATTTAAAAGATAAATAAACATAAAATAAAGAAAGAGATACTTATGTAATTCATTGGTGGGAATTTCAGATAAGCGTATGGAGATGCGTTGTTCCTTATGAATCTCTGCTTTCCTATTGCCTTCATCCAATCCTTCATACTCCTTTCTATGGCAAGCTGTATGTTGGGTGTCTCCGTTTTCAATGGCTACTTCCCGTTCTCTCAGTGAAAATGGTCCTCTAAGGTTTCTGTACGGCTAATCAACTGTCGGATTGCTCGTCTCGGATGAAAAATACCATACACAGATATCGTATGGCTAATCAGCTGTTGGTTCTTGATTGTGTAGGAATAGGATTTACTATCCTTTTGCGTCTGTCACCACACCCTACAGTCGCGAGTTTGAAGCTCGTCATAGTCATCCCATCCCAGATCCTATTTGGAATACCACAGACAAGGTTTAGACTTTCCGGATCTTAGGAATGTTGCCAATGGATTCTAGCCTATACCACGGAGGTTCCAATCTCAGATTCAGATGTCCCATTGTCAGAGGAGAGTCGATGTGAATCGTTGATTAGAAACCCAAGAGATATATATTTAAGCTTGTCTTCATGTAGAACGGAAGTGGTTGTCAATCACGCGTTCATAAGTGAGAATGGTGATGAGTGTCACATAATCATCACATTCATCATGTTCTTGTGTGCGAATGAATATCTTAGAATAAGAATAAGCATGAATTGAATAGAAGAACAATAGTACTTTGCATTAATACTCGAGGAACAGCAGAGCTCCAAACCTTAATCGGTGGTGTGTAGAAACTCCACCGTTGAAAATACATAAGAACAAGGTCCAGGCATGGTCGTGAGGCCAGCCTTCCTAAAATGGCATATGAATTCAAAAATAGGGAAAAAGACCTGATCCCAAGATCAAGGATGATCAAAAGTTGTGAGTACATAGAAAAAGTCCTATTTATACTAAAACTAGTTACTAGGATTACAGAAATGAGTAAATGATGCAGAAATCTACTTCCGGGCCCACTTGGTGTGTGCTTGGGCTGAGCATTGAAACTTTCATGTGTAGAGACTTCTCTTAGAGTTAAACACCAGTTTGTAACTTGTTTCTGGCGTTTGACTCTAGCTTGCAACTTGTTTCTGGCGTTTAACGCCAGAATAGGGCAGAAAGCTGGCGTTGAACGCTAGTTTGCTTCAACTAAACTTGGACAAAGTATAAACTATTATATATTGCTGGAAAGTCCTAGATGTCTACTTTTCAACTCAATTGAGAGCCTGCCATTTGGGTCTTTGTAGCACCAAAAATTCCATTTCGAGTGCAAGGAGGTCAGAATCCAACAGCATCAGCAGTCCTTTTTCAACCTCTGAATCAGATTTTTGCTCAGGTCCATCAATTTCAGCCAGAAAATACCTGAAATCACAGAAATACACACAAACTCATAGTAAAGTCCAAAAATGTGAGTTTTGCTTAAAAACTAATAAAAATATACTAAAAAGTGAATAAAACATACTAAAAACTATCTAAAAAAATGCCAAAAAGCGTATAAATTATCCGCTCATCACAACACCAAAGTTAAATCGTTGCTTGTCCCCAAGCAACTGAAAATCAAATAGGATAAAAAGAAGAGAATATACAATGAATCTCACAATATCAATGAAACTTAGTCCTAATTAGATGAGCGGGGCTAGTAGCTTTTTGCTTCTGAACAGTTTTGGCATCTCACTTTATCCTTTAAAATTCAGAATGATTAGCATCTATTGTAAGACCCAAAATATTTGAAAAGTCTTTTTATGAGTAAGTCTCAAATCCTATAGTTATTTATAGCCTTAATTTCAGAGATTATTTTATTAAAGATAATTAAGGCAAGTTTTGATTTATTGGATTTGAGATAAGTTATGATTTTTATCCAATTTCACAATTGTTGGATTATTTTCTATATTCAAATTTATAAAGTTGGTAGTTATGAAATAATAAGGATTTTATATGATTTGGATTAGATAAATAATATTTTAAATATTATTACTGCTATTTTGGAAAATGAAGAAATTAAGTATACCATTTCTAATTTTTAGATTTGGGCATTTTATTGAAAATAATTTGTGAACTTGATGAGCAAATAGTATTTTCTATGTACAAATAGTGTTGGATTTAATTTGAGTTTCAATTACTATATTATTCCCAATTTTATATGAAATTACCATAATGCCCTTAACCCTAATTTTCAAAAATGAAACCCTAACCCAGTGACCCGTTACCCGACCCGGTTTCCCCCATCAGCAACACACCTCTCCCCCTTATCTCCATTCACGCGCAGCAGCTGTAGGGGAAAAAGGAAAAAGGCAGCAGCCTCACCCTCCCTCAGCGTAGCAAAACACACACACACCTCTCCAATGGAAATGGAACAGAGAGAGAGGGGCTGAGTGGCGGATGAGGAGAGGAGGAGGGAAGCTCGTCGCGCCGCGCGCTGGGCGCCACCATTGCCGCCGCATCGCCGCCAGAACTGCGCGAGTGACAGAGGGCAGCTCACTGCGTCGCGCCGCCTCCGCAGTCCATGCCGGCCTGGAACCACCGCTGACGCGTCCTGCTGAGTCGCCGTAGAAGCCTCCCTCACCGATGCCGTGAACTGCGAACAGAGGAGAGAGAGAGAGGTCGAAACGGAGAGCTACATGAGGAAGAGGGTGGTCGTGGGTCGCAGTCGTCGGGGCTTCCGCCATGTCCTGCCGCTCGCCGACACCGATCGATGGAGGAGTGCAGCGCCGCCGTTGTTCCATTATCGTCGAACTCGAAGGAGGAGGAAGGCTGCCGGTCACACCAAACAGGAGAGGCGTAGAGAGAGCTGAGGCGAGCTGGGAGTCCGACCACCGCGCCCAGCCGCTGTTCACGTCGCCGGCGTCGCCTCCATTGGAACCGCCTTGCCCAGACAAGCCGCCGTTGTGCTCCTTGCCGCAGTATCGCTGCTGTTGCTCATCTTCCGGAGCTGCAGCTGCTGGGGTTCTGCCACCGGTCTGATCTGAGGGAGAGGAGAAGCGATCGGAAGAGCAGGCACGGAGCTATTGCCGCTGCTGCCAGCTCCTGGATGCCATTCAAGCCGCCGCTCCTGCCGCCGTCGCCGGAGAAGTATGCCGGTAAGGGTTTTAATTTGTGGTTTTGGTCATTTTGGATCTTGAGAAGGCTTTGATGTTGCGCGGTTTTATAGTTGATCCATCGGAGCTTCTGGCCGCCGCCGGAGTTGTGCCGGGGCCGGTTCGAAATCGCAGCTGCCTCATTGTGTTATTCCGGTAAGAAATTATGTTTCGAATGATCTCACGTTAGTATTCTGTTGTGTTCGGTTAAAGAATATGAGTTTTGATAACATGGCGTCGAGTCCTGATTATTATATGTTGCGATTAATGTTGCTATGGTTATTGCGAATGTGGCTTGACGCTGAGGTTGCGGTTGTTGTTGATTTCGGGTTGAGGCGGAAAGGACTCTGTGACGCGTTTGGGTTATGGAATTGCGTTTTGAGGTAGGGGCGCTTTCCAAAAACTATGTTTTATGTATTGGAATTATTACATATGGATACTGATGTGAGATATTGTGTATTTGGTGATTGTATCTGCCTTATGTATTATTTGACTGACTCGAATGATTATGGATGTTGGTTTGGCTGAATTGTTGTGCGGTTTTGTGAAATGTAATGTTTGAAGTTGATTCTTTAAAGATTTGAATCTGAGTTTAATCCGTTGAGGATTGATTTGATTTGAGCCAATTATTTTAATGACGTGGAAAGTCGAATGCACTTTTGAATTCAGCATGGTTTATTTTAATTGATTTGGTTTTGGACAAATGATTTGTTATTGAACCGTTTCTTTAAAGCCTTGGAAATGAGCTATATCGATTGATATTGAGTTGATTTTTAAATGGTATCCTTGAGATACGCCACTGAGGCGATTGTTGGATTTAGCTTGCTTTAAATTGATTTCTGGTTTTGAGCTGTTGAAAAGGAATGAGGGATGGTTTAGTTGGGACCCGAACCGGGTGGCAAAAGTCCAAGTTTTAGGGGAGGTGCTGCCGAAATTTCTACAAAATCCTACAACTGTTTGTAAGGTTATTTAAAAAGGGTTGGAATTGAGAAATTGTATGATTTGATTTATTAAAAGGATATTTATGTTTTCAAGCTTAATTTATTTGATGAACCTTATACGTTGAGTTCGGCTTATTTAGAACTGAACTATTTTTACCGTTTGAATCACTGAAGGAAAGAATGATGCTCCAATATCGATTTTAAAATAAAAAGGAGTTTTTAGTGATTTCAAAGGAACCTAGACTTTTGATTGATTAATCAAGTTTGAGGCATTTTGGAAGAGTTAGAAAAATGGGTTCTAAAAAGAAACTTGAAAGTGGTTTGATTCAAATGAACCGGTTTCGTTTCAAATGAGTTGATTTTGGACCGGGTTGGAACTTGTGATTTTGTATGGCCGGTTTTATAGTAAATTCAGTTTTATTTACTTGAACCGAGAAATCTATGATTTTAAGAGTTTCAATGAATTTTAAGGAATTGATATAGGTTGACCTTCCCTAAAGACTTGGAACTCTGCCGAGAAACTTTTGTTATAAAATCCCATTGTTGGATGGGTGATTTTGAATGCTTTGAAATAAATCCTTAACTTGCCATGGTTTTGGAAGTTTTGGAAAGAGAATGCCGAGATTGGCTTTGTTTTAAAAAGGGAACTCACTTTGAGTAAAATTTGGCTTATGAGCCTGAGATGATTTGAGAAAATGAGATCCTTTAAAGCCAAGGCTGAAAAGAGTTGAAATTTGATTTCAAAGTGAAATGGCTTGAGAAAAGTGAGTTATGGCTTAAATGTTGGTTTTATGAATTTGATGATGTTGAATGATGGAAGTACTGTTTTTGTTATGGGCCAGAATGGCTGTGTATGATTATGAATATTGGCTGGTTCTGGATTGAACCGTGAGCCGGAATGGCTGTGTGTGATATTGATTTATGGCTGATTGCCGAACGAGTTATAAGCCGTATGGCTGGCTATGAATTATGAATTTAAGCCGAAGGGCTGTATTTATTGATAAATTGGTTGGTTCTGAATTGAACCGTGAGCCGGATGGCTGAGATGGATGGTGATCCATGATTGAATATAAATGCATGTATGCAATTGAATGATTTGTGAATTTAAGCCGAATGGCTGAGATGAAAGTTGTAAGCGAGTATGCTTGTGTTTTCTCTCTGTTGTAAGGGTGACAGGGCGCAGATACCCTCTAATGGCGACAGGGCGCAGATACCCTCTAATGGCGACAGGGCGCAGATACCCTCTAATGGCGACAGGGCGCAAATACCCTCTAATGATAATAATGCGCAACAGAGAGACTGTGTCCGGGTTAGCTACCGGACACGTCGGGTTGGCTTGGTAACCGACAGATGATATCATCAGCCTCTAGGGACAGACATGCATCATATGCATCTATGTGACATTGTTTGGGTATGCATATTGTACTTGGTTTGCCTATGTGATTAACTGCTAATTGTTCTATTTGCAATAACTGTTTGTTTGTGTTTGCATCTTCCTACTTGTGTTTGCTTCTGGAACTAAGTTGGATTGTGGTGGATTGGTTGTGGTTGGATTGTTTGGGCCTAGGGCCGTGGTTGAATGAGATGGACCGATGATTGATTTCGGTTTTGTGGTTCTGGTTTGGAATAAGATATGAAAGGTTATTTTGGTTCAGTATAGATAAACCTTTTTGAAATGCTTTGATGTTTTGAGAATTGAACAGTTCCTCTTTCAGAAAAGATTTCTGACTTTACTTTCATTGTAAACTGTTGTTTTTGTAAAGAGGCATAAGATGGTTATTAATCACTGGTACGGTTTATCTTCATGTATCCTATTACAGTAATTCCCAAAAAACCCTCTACTGAGAACCCTTTCGAGGATGATGTTCTCACCCCTTACATTTTTTCCCTTTCAGGATATGGGCGCAGAAGTTACGAAGAATTTATTTAGTTATTGTTGTGATGTTCTGTATTGCTTTAGATTATTAATTATTGTACCCTCGCTTTTATCTTGATATATTCTGTAAGAGGGATAGGAATTGTACTGGTTAATGTCTGTAATATTATTTGTATATGTATGTATATATATGGATGTACTCTTTATGAGTTTTTGTAAGTTGTATGGTTTCTTTGGATGTACGTTATCGAACGAAAGTATTTTTGGGAACGGTATTTGCGGTTTAAAGTTTCAAACAGGCTCATATTTTAATAATAAATAGTATAAGTGTCGTCGTAATGTCCGAGCTATCAGAGTTGCGCAGCCGGAAGCGCGAGCTTTGGTAGTTAGGGTGTTACATCTATAGGAACTCAGAATTTTAGATAGTGTTATTGACTCTCCTAGTTCAGTATGTTGATTCTTGAACACAACTACTTTATGAGTCTTGGTCGTGGCCCTAAGCACTTTGTTTTTCAGTATTACCACCGGATACATAAATGCCACAGACACATAACTGGGTGAACCTTTTCAGATTGTGACTCAGCTTTGCTAAAGTCCCCAGTTAGAGGTGTCTAGAGTTCTTAAGCACACTCTTTTTGCTTTGGATCACGACGTTAACCACTCATTCTCAAGCTTTTCACTTGGACCTTCATGACACAAGCACATGGTTAGGAACATCTTGATTTAGCCGCTTAGGCCTGGATTTTATTTCCTTGGGCCCTCTTATCCATTAATGCTCAAAGTCTTGGATCCTTTTTACCCTTGCCTTTTGGTTTAAAGGGCTATTGGCTTTTTCTGCTTGATTTTTCTTTTTCTTTCTCTCTTTTTTTTCTTTCTCTTTTTTTTTCCGCAAGCTTTTTTTTCAATGCTTTTTCTTGCTTCAAGAATCAATTTCATGATTTTTCAGATTATCAATAACATTTTTCTTTGTTCATCATTCTTTCAAGAGCCAACAATTTTAACATTCATAAACTTCACTATCAAAAATATGCATTGTTCAAGCATTCATTCAGAAAACAAAAAGTATTGCCACCACATCAAAATAATTAAACTAATTTCAAGATAAAATTTGAAATTCATGTACTTCTTGTTCTTTTGTAATTAGGCACGTTTTTCATTTAAAAGAGGTGAAGGATTCATAGAATTATTCATAGCTTTAAGGAATAGACACTAGATACTAATGATCATGTAATGAAGACACAAATATAGATAAACATAGAGCATCAAATTCGAAAAACAGAAAAATAAGAGCAAGGAAATTAAAAAATGGGTCCACCTTAGTGATGGCGGCTAGTTCTTCCTCTTGAAGATCCAATGGAACGCCTGAGCTCCTCTATGTCTCTTCCTTGCCTTTGTTGCTCCATGCTTAGTGCTTTTGGTGCTCCTATCCTTAGTTGCTCCCAATAGTTGTGTGGAGGAAAATGTATCCCTTGAGGCATTTCAGAGATTTCTTGATGAGGGAATTCCTCATGCTCTTGTTGAGGTCCATGAGTGGGCTCTCTTGTTTGCTCCATCCTCTTTTTGGTGATGGACTTGTTCTCTTCAATGAGAATGTCTTCCTCTATGACAATTCCAGCTGAATTGCATAGGGATCACCTTTTTCTTGGCCACAACTTCATAGAAGTGCTCTTGATGGACCTTTGAGATGAATCTCTCCATCTTCCATGATTTAGAGGTGGAAGCCTTCCTAAAATGGTATATGAATTCGAAAATAGGGAAAAAGACCTGATCCCAAGATTAAGGATGATCAAAAGATGTGAGTACAACAGTAAAAAGTCCTATTTATACTAAAACTAGTTACTAGGATTACAGAAATGAGTAAATGATGCAGAAATTCACTTCCGGGCCCACTTGATGTGTGCTTGGGCTAAGCATTGAAGCTTTCATGTGTAGATACTTCTCTTGGAGTTAAACACCTGATTGTAACTTGTTTCTGGCGTTTGACTCTAGCTTGCAACTTGTTTCTGGCGTTTAACGCTAGAATATGGGAGAAAGCTGGCGTTGAACGCCAGTTTGCGTCATTTAAACTTAGGCAAAGTATGGACTATTATATATTGCTAAAAATCTCTGGATGTCTACTTTCCAACGCAATTGAGAGCGCACCATTTGGCTTTCCATAGCTCCAAAAATTACATTTCGAGTGCAGGGAGGTCTGAATCCAACAGTATCAGCAGTCTTTTTTCAGCCTCTGAATCAGATTTTTGCTCAGGTCCTTCAATTTCAGTCAGAAAATGCCTGAAATCACAGAAAAAACACACAAACTCATAGTAAAGTCCAGAAATGTGAATTTTGCTTAAAAACTAATAAAAATATACTAAAAAGTGAATAAAACATACTAAAAACTATCTAAAAACAATGGCAAAAAGCGTATAAATTTTCCGCTCATCAGTATACCTGAAACACTTCCTATATAAATAGTATTTGTGTTTAGATTGATTTAAAAGATAAGAGTTAAGTACAATTTTAATCTCTATAATTTTGTTTGATAATCAAAATTGTCCCTAAGATTTTTTTTTGCGTTTAAAATTGTCCCTAACATTGAATTTAGTTTTAAAATTGTCCTTTAAACAAAAATACCTTATTTTATTACTATCTCTCCTTCTTATCACATTCTTCTGCTTTTTTCTTCCCTCTCCACCTCTTCCATCACCGTTCATACTCACGAAATCTCCACTTCTCTCTCTCTCTCTCTCTCTCTCTCTCTCTCTCTCTCTCTCTCTCTCTCTCTCTCTCTCTCTCTCTCTCCTACTTTTTTCCGGCCTCCACCGTCGTATCCGCACCTCCTCTTTCTTTCATGCTGAGGATGAAGAGGTCTCTAAACAAGACGGCCTCAGTATGTTCTCCTTTAACGCTACGACTTCTGACGACACCTACTTTAAACTTGAGTATAGATCTGTCCCACTATTTCATTCGCCTCCTCCTCCTTTCTTTCTGCTTTCCATCTATGCCTTTATCTTAATATAAAAAAATTCATTTTAATTTTATTTATTTTTGTATATGTGTTCATATTATTCATAAGCCATTGTAAAAAGTTTTACAATGTGTATTTGCCACAATTTCTATGAATTGAACAAAAAATTTTTTTATTGATTGTGTTTGTATCTTAAATTTTTTAGTTATTGTTTATTTTATATGTTAATTATTTCTTGTAATTTTTTATGCTTATATATATGTATTGACATGAAAATCTTAGTAATTTCTGTTAAAAATAATTTTTTATTCATGTTGTTGTACTATTTAGTCTTTTTTGAAAGAAATAAAAATTCAACGGGTCAACAACAAACAAGGAGAACTAATAATTAATTTGGATGGATAATAAATTTGGGAGGAAAAGGCAAGTGAGTAAGTGACTCTAAGAGGAAGAAGGCCACAGTTATGTTCAAAGAAGATGGTAGTGCAGATGGTATTTTTGGAGATGAGGGATTGAAAAAAATAAGGTATTTTTGTCTAAAAATTAAGAAAATGATGGTTTTAAAACAAATATTAACTTTAAGAACAATTTTAAAAGCAAAACAACTTTAAGGACAATTTCAATTTTCAGCTAAAATTATAAAAACTAAAATTGTACTTCACAATAAAAATAAATATATTTTATTATGATTTAAATTATATGAATTTGATTTTATATTTCAATCCAGTCTAATTTAATTTAAATTATTATTATGTGTATTATATTGATTTGAGAATGCTTCTCCATTTAACTATAATCACAAAAAATCAAATTTCAATTTAAATTTTATAATTTTAAAATTTTAATTATTATTTTTGTCAAACGAATAACTTGTTTTTTTTATATAGATTGAATTTTAATTATTATTTTTTTTCAAAATTATATTCTTATTCAATTCTTTTTTTTTTTCTCAAAAATATTTTTTCCACTCTGACAGTAACTCTTTTAACTCAAACATTTTCTCTTTTTTTTTTTACCTTTTTTTCCTCAAATTCTTCTCTTTTCTTTCTTGTTTTTCAATTTTTTCACATCTCAAAAATCTTTTTGAGATTTTCTGTACTTTTGATTCTTTTAAGTACACATCTTTACTTATAGCATGCTTAACAAATTCTTTCACCGTTAACCTTGAAGATGAATTAAATATAGAATTAAAAGAATTCTATTTCTTATGTTAATATATATGATTCTTCTTGAGATTTACAACTTTTAATTTTGTCTGTTTCGCCTGATTTTGTTCGACCCTTAACTACAAGTGTAGATCAAGCTTGTATCGAAATCTCAATTCGGAGAGTAGATACAACTCCTCTAAAAAAGTGAGCTCGATTCAAAACTTATCGACTTAGTGCAAAGTTGGTTTTTAACCATGAATTTTCGCGTGCAATATCCAAACAAATTTGTAAAGAAAATGCTCTAAACGTAACCTGAAAAAAAGTAATTAAAATGAATAAACTTAATAAATTTAAAAGATCTTGCATTAAATAACAGAAAATGAAAGGGTAAACAAAACTTAGAAGGTAAACAAATGAATAAACACAAATAGACGAATCTGATCGTGTTGGGTGATACTATTTCTCTTGAATTCTTCTTTTCTTGTTTTTCAAACTGAATTTTTCACGTTTCCTCTTTTACCTTGGCCACCAAGTAGTCAACCCCACGTTCCTCTTTCAGTAAAAGTCCTTGTTATCCACATGCCCTTTGTTATTTTGACTAAGCCTTTTCAACTTGATGGAGTTCCACCTTGTTGTCAATTAAGTCACTTGTCGAATTATACGCCATGATCGACACCACTATTATTGTCAAATTTTGCGCTAAAAATTGCCCCTTAAAACTTATCATTTCAAGAATGAAATGAGAAGTAGTCAACCCCACGTTCCTCTTTCAGTAAAAGTCCTTGTTATCCACATGCCCTTTGTTATTTTGACTAAGCCTTTTCAACTTGATGGAGTTCCACCTTGTTGTCAATTAAGTCACTTGTCGAATTATACGCCATGATCGACACCACTATTATTGTCAAATTTTGCGCTAAAAATTGCCCCTTAAAACTTATCATTTCAAGAATGAAATGAGAAGTTTTATGTCTCACCTGCTTCCTACGTGGCATCTTTCAAATTTTGGAACTTGAAAAGACAGTTACACAGACGTGAAACGGTACATGCAGTTCCCTAGGAATACGCAACGTTCATTATGAATTCTAATGAGCTTTTTATGAGATGTTTTCTTTTTTAAAATAACTTTCTCAAATCATTTCTTCTATTCCTTCAAAAGAAAATAGCCCTTAGTACCAGACGCTTTTCAACTTCCTTCCAAATTTATTTATCTCATTAATCTCTTTCTATGGATTCCCAAGATGCTCATCATTAACATGTTTCTCCTTCCATTACTACTACTTCTTCCACTTCTGCTACAATTGTTGTGATTGCCAACATTACGTTAACCACTGCTTCGGCAACTACATCATCCACATCTTCTTCTCTTTCTTTAATCATTTCCACCACCATTGCTGTCATCACTACAACTTCTGCCTCTAGTGCAATGGCTTCTGCTCAAAACTTACCTCATTCACACAGGGAGGCAAATGATGATATTCAGGTCATAGGCCCTCCTGCTCAAGTGGTTGATGTAGCATAGTTTATAATGACGACGGGACATTGAAGTCCCCAAACCCAGATGTCAAGACTACAGAACTTTGGCCTCGCTATGTATTCTTGCCCTTTAGAGTTAATGACATCTTATATTCATTTCTAGGGCCACTATCCACCCAAGAACAAATTAAATCTATTTGTCTTTCTTTCCTTCTCCTCCGAAGCATCTCCCTTTGATTTTCTATAAGAATGTAAAAACCTCTTACTTTGCTAGTTGAGTCTTTAGGACTGCACCCCTAAGGAGTCAAATTCCCTCTTCTCGACATGGATGTCTAGGTTAGCCCCAGTGTACAAACTAGTATGGAAATCAGTAGGAATTATTTTTGCTCTCAAACTTGCTACTTTTGACCTATCATACACTGCACCCCTTTTAGGAGCCAGTTTGTACTTTTGGTATCCTTCTACCAACGACTTTCATTTTCCATATAAGATGATGGGTCCCACTTTAACGGAAGTGTCTGCCTTGACTAGCATTCCTCCCGACAAGGAATGTGTATCATATTCAACTGAATACCCTGATAAGGTTTTCGACATCAATTTTAACTCAACTGCTGTGTCGGATTTTATTCAGAACAATATGGGTTCTAATAATGAAGCTATTACTGATAGTGAGCATGTAACCTTCCTCCTTCTATGGATCAATGAGTTCGTTTTTTATCCTAAGTCTATCCAAATAAAGAAAAACAATTATCTTTCTTTAGCCATCATGCTTTATCACAAGAAATACATCGACCTTCCTTATTTGATCTTAGGCTAATTGTATGAAGCCTTGTCCTTAGTAGTCGATGAGATTCCTCGAGCTGAAACCTCTATAAATCCTTTTGGTCCACTTTGGGTCGTTAACTTGTGGCAAAACGTTGTTCTCGACCTTTAGCTTACAACCTCCCCATCCAACATTCCCAAGACTCTTATTGACGGCATTCGACTTTCTTTTCTTTCTTGGTCGAAACCAAAAAACATGTCTCCAATTGATGCCTTTTGTCATTTTATCACTGTTCTTCTTAATATTACGGCTGATAATAATACTTCCTATTATTCGAATCCTTTTACTTATCGTTGAAGTTTCATCTAATGTCTTCATTCCTTTATTAGCTCCAATCTCAATAATCAATCCATAGTCGATGTCTTGTGGTCTTGAATGTTAACTCCTCAAATTCGTCTAGTAGGGTTACCACATGAATAGACTATGGCTTTGAAAAAAACGTTGGTTACGTACTCTTCCCAATATGTTTCTTGCCAATATGGCTTTGCCCAAGCACTACCTTCTCCATTATCACTCAACTCCGCAGCACAATTGATACACTATGAGGTGTCGAGTTTGGAAGAGTTCAACCAAATCTTAGATTTAAATCACCAAAGAATGAGTGAACAATTTTATTGTGCCGACATCACCCGTTGATTTCTCTCGACACCTTCTTTTCACAAATGGTGGTCAACATATTATTCATCTCACTATGCTTTAGTTGATCAAACTTTCTCTAATTTGGACTTTCTTGCTGTATAAATTGTTGCAGCATCAAAGAAAATCAAAAGTCACACAAAAGAAATCATAAAGTTTGAGGAGTGCTACAAAGTTAAATAACATTTCAGGAAGGTGAGGTATGTTTTCAACAAGGGCTTAGAGGTATGAGAAAAAAAAGAAAGAGGCACATCTTTATAAATGCCTTTAACTCTTTTCAGAAGTTTTCACTAAAAATTCTCTTTTACAAAAAGAATCTTTCATGTGTCCTTTCAGATTTTCTCCTTTCTCTAATTCCCCTTTTGACCTTACTGATCGACTACCTGACCCTCCTAAAGGAGCCCTGGGCATGATTTACAAACTTTGTAAAAATGACCCAAGAACATTGGGGGTAACATCGACTGGTGCCATTTACTATCGAGGAATCAATGATAAAATCGATGGTAACATAAGGATCGTCAGATATCCTCCAGGTTACTCATGCCTCTTTGGGTCTTCATCTTTTCCTTTACTCGTCTCATATTTTCATATTTTTTACAATTTCTCAACTTATCAAGATCACATGATTTGTAGTTGACCCCCGGCCAGTCAAAGAAAACTGGAATTCAGCTGAAGATGTAGCCCCTAAAAAAGAAAAGTGAAGACGCGGTGGCAGTCAAGGCAAGTGAAAGTCGAGTGATACCACTCTTTCCTCTAAGAAGCGTGGGCCTGTCGACATTCTTATAGGCTCCGAGCCTAAAGAAGTTCAAAATATTTGAGGCATAGCTTCTTCAAAGGTATATGTACTTGTATATTTCCATTGTACTTACTGCGTATTTATGTGCACACTTAGCATCTATTTATTTTTCATTACAGTCCAAACAATCCAAGAGAGGCTTCCAGCCTCGAGTTGAAGTCGACAGTCCTTCTGATAGGGAAATCGATCAACCTGCGCATGTTGAGATAGAAGTTACTCAACACATTCCTATCGACACTCCTCACGTGGCTAGTTTGATTGCTCCTACTCCAACTTAGACTTTCCCTTCTACTACTACCTCCTATGCTTTGACAACTTCCCCATTGGTAAAACCTTTAAACCTGTAATATTCGTTATGTATATACTTTTTGCTCATCATTACTACTATTACTATTATTATTATTATTATTATTATTATTATTATTATTATTATTATTATTATTATTATTATTATTATTATTATTATTATTGAATTATATAGTAATTGTCATAATTATTTATTGTTGTTATATGTGTAGAGCCTATTTATCGTCGACATAGAGTTTAGTTCTAGTGAAACTATGATTGCGCCAATTAAAGATTATACCAAGGTTCTAAAAATCAGACCGGACTAGCCGTTTCGACCAGGTTAATCAAAAACCGACCCTCTGGATGGTCCGATTGATCCCAAAATTGCCCTGCAAAAAAATCGGTTAAAAAATTGGTCAAACTGGTAGTTAATCGGAGAACCAAATGAACTGGCTAGGTTTTTTCAAGATCCGATTCTCTAATCAACATAAAAAAACGATGTTATTTTGATCCCAGTAAAAAAAAGGAGAAGAAAATCCATTCCCTAAATGAGCAAAACAAAATACTAGCACCTCTCTCTTCCTTCCAACCCTAATTTTGTCTAACCCTATTAGCAACAAATGGAAAAAGCTACGCCTCCACCATCCCTATCACTATCGATGTCGACAATGACCACCAACAGCTGCAATTCTCGCCATCCGAAGGTCTACTCTTCTACTCGCATCGCCAGAAGGGAGGTTCGAAGCTGCTGTCTTGTCGTTGTCGGCGGCTTCTATCATCGCCACTCGAAGGTCTCTTCTCATAGTCATCATTGTCTTCCTCTGTCCTCATCATCTTCTCTATCCTTGTTGTCGAACATTTGACTTTGAGCCATCTATTATTGAGCATCTATCTCTACCGCTGTGGACTCTTTTGCCGCTTTTGACTCTTCTCCATCTCTCTCTGCCACCGTGAGTTTTTCAATCTTCAGCTATTCAGTTTATTTTTTTATTTTGTTAATTATAATGAATTAATCATTCTGAATTAATGATTATGGATTTTGGTTACTGAATAGAATAAATTCTGGTTGATATAATTGTCAAAAACAACGATAAGTTCAATTTTGGATTCTGGATTTTAATGGATGAGGTTTTATTTTTGCTGAGTTAATTTTGTTGATGGGATTCTGTAACACCTTACCACACAGAACTTTACACTTAAGTCATAAAATAGAGGTGGTGTGGTATTACGATGTTTAAAAATAAAATCATATATATAATATAAAAGAAAAATTGTTTTATCTAGGAGCCTTTGAAGAAAGATATTAAACAAAGGTGTTAAACGGAAAAGTGCATCACTCTTGAAAATAATAAATGTATTCCAGATAGGATAAGAGTAAAGCAACATATATACATATATACATAGGAAAAGAATTCCAAAGATACAAATAACAAAGTTTCTGACTCGGCTTGCAAAGTTAAAACCGGCCAGAGCATATACACATATATACAAGATAAAGCTCAAAAGGCCCAAAAGACAACTTACAAAACCTGTTTCTCCAAATCAGCCTTTAAGAGGGATAAAGCATAGTATATATACAATGGAGATATAAGAGTATCTATATATACATCAGAACCAAAATAAAATCCCAACACAAAGATCATCGCTTTCAGAAGCTCCCAGTATGACTTGGCAAAGTGTCTCATGTCCTGCATCTGAAAACAACAAAATATGTATGGAATGAGAACCAGAGATTCTCAGCATGGTAACAGTGCCCACCTAACTAACATATAACATCTCGGAAAAGCCATAGGCGATCCTAGAACTTCCGACAATAGATTCAAACTTAAAACTAAAATTGAAAACCATAAACAGAGTAGTCCATCTAAGGTTCTTATCTCTAATTCATTTCTAACTTAAACCCTAATTTTCGCCTTCCTCCAATCCTCCAAAGCTCCAGTGCACAGACAAAGCAAACACAAGTAGGATACAGATACAGCAGGTAGCAAATGTAGCAGATAAGCAAGAATATCAATTACGCAAACCCAAGAATGCAAAACCAAACAAGACACTCAAATGCATATCATGCATGCCTTTCCTACTGGCCGTGATCTCACGTGTCGATTACTTTGCCAGAACTCGACACATCTGGTAGCTAACCCGGATATCATCCTCTTGAAAACCGGTGGGCGGTACACCACCATGAACCCCTCCTGGTGGGCGGTAGACCATCACGAACCCCTCCATTTCCAGCGGTACACCACCACGAACCTTGCAAGATCTTCAATTAAAAAACAACACACACACGTGGGTGGTAAGCCACCAGAACCCCACAGAGCATTCTCATTTAAAAGCATGTGGGCGGTAAACTACCACGATCCCCACATATATCTCGACATTGGGCAAGTGGTAAACCACCACGATCTTTGCCAGGTCAAAACTCAAGAAAAGTCAATTTTATTTTCTAATTTTTTGGATTAATAATTAGTTATTGGCTAATTATTTACTAATTTTAGGTTTTTTACATCCTACCCCCCAAACAGAAATTTTTACCCTAAAAAATATCATCCGCCACTAAGACTTGATGCTTGATCTTCATCACCAAGGGAACTCAATCCTTTCTCTATCCCATTCAAGTCTTCATATGGAGTATGCCTTGGAAGGTGTGCACTTTCCTCCCTAGCATCAATTTCAATCATCTTGGAGGGGTTTTCTTCAAATCTATGTTCCCATGGAGGCTCCGCATCTCCTAAGTCTTCTACCACTTCTTCCTTGTCTTCAACAATTAAAGCTTCCTCCAATTGTTCCAATACAAAGCAACTTCCTTCATTTCCCACCGGAGTTTCCAATCTCTCCTTCATGCGATGTTCTTTATTTAATTCTCCACATGTAGCCATGGGAGTTTCTTGAGTGTTCAAGCATTGGGATGCTAATTGATTTGTTACCGCATCCAAGGCGGCCATGAAATTTTGCACATCCCTTTTCATCTCTTCTTGCCCTTGAACAAGAACACCAAGGATTTCATCCATTAGAGGTTGGGGTGGGTGGAAGGGTTCATCAAATTGGGAAGATGGTTCTTCTTGGTAGAGTTGTGGTGGTTCAATATTCTCCACTCTTTCCACTTGTTGCACAACACACTCCATGGTTACTTGAAATTGATCCAATGCTTCCTTGAGACGATCCATTGACTCTTCTTCCTCTTGGATTATATGATTAGGATCATATGGCTCTTGGATCAATGGATATGAGTATTCTTCCATAGGAGGTTGTGGTGGAAAGTAGTATTCATCTTGTGGTTGAAAATTTTCATATATTGGAGGTGGTTCATCTCGGTAATAATATGGAGGGGGTGGCTCTTGAAAGGGTTGATATTGTGCTGGTTCCATATATGGCTCATATGGCTCAAAAGTTGGTTGGTGTGATGGATATGGATTAGGGTCATATGAAGATGGTTGGTAAGAAGGGGCTTGTGAGTATGGTTGAGAGTTATGTTGAGGGTATGGATCATAGGCATATGGTGGTGGTTCTTGAAAGTCACAAGGTGATTCACCATAGCCATTTGATTGATATGCACAATGGCTCTTCTTCATAGTGCATTAGTGGAGGTTGTTGCCATGAAGATTGATCATATGCATATGGCTCCTCCCACCTTTGGTTATCCCATCCTTGATACACATTCTCATTATAGTTCTCATCACCTACAACATAATTGTAACTACACTCATAGCCAAAGTGAGAATTCATGATAGTAAGAGAGGGCAAAAAAAACAAAAAAATAGGAACAATTAAAGAGAACAAACTAAAAATTAACAAAGAAGCAAAAAGCAAACATATTCATAATATTCACATATATACAATAACCAATAACACAACACCATTGCAAATCCCCGACAACGGCGCCATTTTGATGATTAGATTTTTGACGGTTTAGAATTTCACTAATGAAATCTCGTTGTAAAGTATAGTTTCTAAACCAAACAATAATCCTTTCATACAAAAAGTTGTTTGTCACTAAAACAAACCCCTAAATTTATAAACCGAAGTATTCAAACCTCGGGTTGTCCTCCCTAGGAATTACAATAAAGTGTCTTGTTATTGGTTATGAGTTATTTTGGGGTTTTGGATAAGAAGCGTGAAAAGTAAATGGCAATGAAAATAAACTAACAACTATAAAAGGCTCTTGGCAAGGTATGAAAATTAGAAGTCCTATCCTAGTTATCCTTCTCAATTGTGATGAGAATTGTTCATTGCTACCACTTAGTTAATCCTTACTAGATAAAGGAAAGTCAAGTGGATGAATCAATTTAATTCCTCAAGTCCTAATCAACTCCTAAAGGAAAGACTAGCTTTAGAGGCATTCAAATCAATTAGAAACTTCTAATTATCAATCAACAAAGGAATTAGATAACTCAAGAGTCACTAATTACTCTACCTAGGCCAAGAGGAACAAAACCTACACTAAAATCCAGCCAAGCATTTCATCAAACACTTGGAAGGCACAAAAGGAAAATATTTATCCTAATCACTAACCACAATATGAGAATTGGCAAGGATTAATCTCATTAAATAATCCTCTAACTAGTAGTAAAGGAAAGTCAAATGAGCTATATCAATCCTAGTCCATAAGTCCTAACTCTCCACTAATTCAATTAGTGAGAACTAGAGTCAATGGATCCCAATCATCAATTACTTGGACATTAGTAACTCAAGAGGTCCTAAGTTACCTTTCCAAGCCAAGAGTATAAAATTCTACTCTAAAATCCAACCAAGCATTTCATCAAACACTTGGAAGGCATAAAAGGAAAGCATAGTAAAATTGCAAAAAAAGTAAATCTACACTACTCAATTGCAAGGAATTAAACAACAACAAATCAAATGAACACAATTATTATGAATTACCTCTAATTGAATTGAAAGAGAATAGGAGGAACAAAAGTAGATCCACAACAAAGCATAAGAACAACATAAAGGAAATTACAACAAAGGAATAGAGGAAGATGAATGTAACAACAAAGAATTGAAAGGTAGAAGTAGAAGAAAGCAAAGATTAAAACCTAGATCTAAGAACTAATCCTAATCCTAATCCTAGAGAGAAGTGAGAGCTTCTCTCTCTAGAAACTAACTCTAACTACTAAAACTATGACTAATGGTAACTAACTTGTGTTTTCCTCTTCATTCCTTGGGTTAAATAGCATCAGAAATGAGTTGGATTGGGCCCACAAGGCTTTAGAATTCGCTGGCTACGTTTTGCTTTAAGTGAACCAGGTGGCAGCAACGGTGCGTGCGCATACTATGCGCGTGCGCGCCACCATACGTGTAGCAACTATGGCAAATCTTATATCGTTTCGAAGCCCCGAATGTTAGCTTTCTAACCCAACTGGAACCGCAGCATTTGGACTTCTGTAGCTCAAGTTATGGTCGTTTAAGTGCGAAGAGGTCGGCTTGACAGCTTTCCGGTTCTTTCATTTCTTCATGAGTTCTCCAACTTTTCATGCTTCTTTCTTCATTCCCTTGATCCAATCTTTGCCTCCTAAACCTTAAATCACTTAACAAACATATCAAGGCATCTAATGGAATCAAGGAGAATTAAATTTATTTATTTTAAGACCTAAAAAGCATGTTTTCACTCTTAAGCACAATTAAGGGAGAAGTTATAAAACCATGCTATTTCATTGAATAAATGTGGGTAAAAGGTCATAAAATCCCTTAAATCAAGCACAAGATAAACCCTATAAATTGGGTTTATCAACCTCCCCACACTTAAACCAAGCATGTCCTCATGCTAAAACCGAGAATGAAGTAAGGGTATGGCACTTATTCAATGGAAACTAACTAAATGCAATCTACCTATATGCAACTATCTAAATGAATGCAATTGCTTGGTCAAAATAAATCAATTTCCAAGAAGCATATATGCACAAGGGCTAAGGACTAGCAAGTCTAATCCAAAATTGAATTGAGTTATTAAATATTTTTACAAACTTGCATGAGAAGAGATGATCATAGGTGGAAACATGTAATTGAGCATCAAACCCTCACCGGATGTGTTTGCACTCTATTCGCTCAAGTGTTTAGGGTTGATTCACTCAATTCTCCCCTAATCATGCTTTCCAAGATTTGTTCTTCTTCTAACAATCAACATATATTTCATGCATGCATACAAGTATCATGAGGTCTTTTCTTTGGTTGTAATGGGGCTAGGGTCAAGGTAGGATGCATATTTGGTCAAGTGAGCTTGAAATTTGAATCTTTGATAAGCTTAAACTTTCCACCTAACCTATGACATCCTATACAATTAAGTTCTAACCTAACTACCCATTCCTCACTTTTTCACATACTCATGTATTTTCTTTTCATTTCACAACACATATGCATTGATTTTATTGAGCTACATTTTGCTTTGGGGCATTTTGTCCCCTTTTTATTTCTTTCTTTTTCTTCTTTTTCTTTATTTTTCTATTTTTTTCTTTTCCATATTATTTTTCTTTTCTTTTTCTTTTGTTTTTCTCATTTTTTTTTCTTTATACAAGAGCATCAATGCATAAGGTTTATACATTTGATCAGTACATGAGCATGTACCCAATTCCCAATATTTTCAATAAAAATACAAAACTACCCTTTTATTCACCCAATGTCCCAAGGTTCCCACACTTGAATGATACTCACACACACTAGCCTAAGCTAATCAAAGATCCAAATTAAGGACTTGTATTGTTTTTCGCTTTAGGCTTGTAATGTGCTAAATTAAGAACAAGTGGGTTAAGCGTAGGCTCAAATTGGCTAACAATGGATGATAAGGGGTAAGGCTTTTTGGGTAAGTGAGCTAAATGAAATGATGGCCTCAATCATATAAATGCATGAATACACAAAATAATGGACATAAAGAATCAAACAAATCAAAGATTACATTCATAGAAAGAGAATAATGCACACAAGAAGGAAAAATAAGTGGTTATAAGATGTAACCACACCATTAGGCTCAAAACTCACTTGCTTGTGTTCTTAGCTCAAAAACATGATCCACAAGATATATAATTCAAGCAAGTTCTATGAAAAGTTTTCACTCAATTCAATTGGTGCCCTATAGATAGAAATCTTGAAAAATTTATTATTTTGACTAAGCTTATTTTGTATACATATGCAAAAATTAAGAAAATGCAAGTAAAAATCCTAAAATCCTAGAATGAAATGCAAAAGTGTTGGAATTAGAAACTTGTCACCTAAAATCGCCGACCGGTCGGACGACCTCCCCACACTTAAAAGTTTGCACCGTCCTCGGTGCATTCAAAGTTGAGCAAGGGGGTACGGCGAATCTCCGGATTGTTGCGTGTTCTTAGTCTTGTTTCCGTTATTGCTTGTGGTGCATTGACAAATGAATTTTTGCCGGTATAGAAATTATCAAGTAATCAATCGTAGTATAGTCTAAACCGACGCAAAATCCATCATCAAACAAATCTACAATCTATAATCGAGAGTATTAGTCCCGAGTCGTTCTTCCCTAGGAATGCTACAAGGATGCATGCTATTGGTTAAGTGGTCTTTTGTGGTTTAAAGAGTGTGGCCTAGAAGTGCTAATAAAAGAGAACAACAATCAATCAATATTAAAAACATTGGCCAAGGTTGAACATTGGAAGTTCCATCACTATAGTTTCCTTCAATTGTGATAACAAAGGAGTGTTACTTCACTTAATCAACCCCTAATTATAGAGGAAAGTCAAGTGAAAGTAACTAACTTGAGTCACAAGTCCTAGTCTTACCCTAGGGAAGTCTAGCTTTAGTGCACTCCAAGTCAATTAGCAATTCTCAATTCTTAATCAACAATTGACATCCATTATTCAAGTGTCTCCAATGACTCAACCACTAGGCCAAGTGAGGGGATACTACTCCACATCTAAAGTTGGCATTTTCTCAAACACTTGGAGAGCAAGAATGAAAGACATAGTAAAATTGAGAAGAGATTTAGAATTAAAGCAATTCAACACAAGAGATTAACAACAATCAACAATGAACCACAATGAAAATGAAATCTTCAATGAATCAATAGAATCCAATAACAACAAAGTTGAATCTAAGACTTATGAGAATTGAACAATTACAAACACTAATGAGATTAGAGAAGAGGATCTACAACATGAACAAAGTAAATTGAGTGTTGTAATAGATCTCACCAAGGAATGGTTGAGAATTGAGAAAATGAAGATGAATCCTAGAGAGAAGTTGGAGTTTCTCTCTCTACAAATGTAACTAACTAAAAAATATCTACCTAAGGATCTAAAATTAGTCTATGGATGTGAATGTGTATCAATCCCCTTCAATCCTTGGCTCTTATATGCATTTTGGCGCCAAAGTTGGTTGCTGAAACCTTCCAAAATCGCCAGGCACGTGTTGCAATAAAAGAATCACGTGCGAACCACGACGCGTGCACGCACGGTACGCGTGCGCGTCCCTGGCTAATTCTGCGATGTGCGCGCGAGCGCCTTGTGCGCGTACGCGTGCTTGGCCGAGATCAACTCTTTGGCTTTTTGTGCTTCTCTCCACTTGCATGCTTCCTTCCTTGCTTCCTTTGATCCATGCCTAGCCTATTTCAATCCTGGAATTACTAGCAAACACATCAAGGCATCTTATGGAATCAAAGAGGAACTAGAATTCATTAAAATAAGGCTTGAAAAGCATGTTTTTACACTTAAGCACAAATATGGGAGAGATAACAAAACCATGCTAATTCATAGGCTAAATGTGACAAAAGGTTATCAAAACACTCTAAACTTAATACAAAACAACCCGTCAATTTGGGGTTTGTCAACCTCCCCACACTTAGACCTTAGCATGTCCTCATGCTAAAATAAGAAAGAACTAAGGGGTATGACATTTATTGAATGCAACTAAACTATATGAGTCCTATCTAAATGCAACTACCTAAAGTAAATGCAAATGCTTAATTCAAACATATCAAATTGCCAAGAGAGCATGTGTAAGCACAAGGCTAGGTCATAGGAATTAATTCCAAACCATAATTGTATTGAATTATCAACAAGAATTTAAACTTGCAAGAATATAGATAATATGGGTGAACACATGTAGTTGAACTTTTGAACCCTCACCGGATGTGTATCCGCTCTATTCACTCAAGTGTTTAAGGGTCAATTCACTCAATTCTCTTCTAATCAAGCTTTCTAAAATTTGATTTTCTTCTAACAATCAACATTTATTCAATGCATGCATACATTCATCATGAGGTCTTTCATTTAGGTTGTAATGGGGTTAGGGTCAAGGTAGGATCATTTATGGTTAAGTGGACTAGGATTTGAATCTTTGATTAGCATAGACTTCCCCACCTAACTATATAATGACCTATACAAGTTCAAACTATTCTAACTACCCATTCTTCACTTTTTTCTTACATATTCATGCATCCTTATTTGATTCATAACACTTATGCATTGATTCTCTTTTATTGAACTCACTTTGGGGCATTTTGCCCCCTCTTTATTATTTTTCCTTCTTTTTCCATATACAATTTTTTTCTTTTCTTTTCTTTTTTTCTTTTTCTTTTGTTTTTCTCATTTTCACTTTTATTTCTCTTCTCTTTTTTTCTTTTCATTTCTTTTTCTTTTGTCAAACTATATACAAGAACATCAATGCATAAGGTCTATTCATTTAATCAATACATGAGTATGTACCCAATTCCTAAACATGAAAGTGTACTACCCCTTTTATCCCATCCAATGTTCCCAAGCCTCACCAACTTTGAATAATAAACACTCTCACTAGTCTAGGCTAATCAAAGATCCAAACAAGGACTTTTATTGGTTTTCCGCCTTGGCTTGTAATGTGCTAAATTGAGAATAAGTTGGTTAAGCATAGGCTCAAAATTGGCTAACAATGGAGACTAAAAGGTTGGCTATTTGGGTAAGTGGCTAAGGAAGGAATGGCCTCAATCATACAAATGCATAAATACAAGAAATAAATGGACATATAGAATCAAGCAAATCAAGGATTACAATCATAGAAAGAGAACAATTTCACACAAGAATGGAAAATAAGTGGTTATAAAATGTAACCACATCAATAGGCTCAAGTCTCACAAGCTTGTGTTCTTAGTTCAATACATGCTTCACAAGGTATGAAATTCAAGCAAGTTTTACCAAAAATTTTCTTTTTCTTTCAATCAATTGGGTCGATGCCCTATATTTAAACTTCTTGGAAAATTTCAATATTTGACTAAGCATTGTTGTGATTGAAAAATTCAAAAATTTTCTTAGTTCACCCTTTCCTTTTTCACTTAAAACAAATTTCTTATGCAAAAAGGGTGACTAAGTGTTTGTAAGTCAAAGTATGATTTCTAATCACAACCACTAATTAAAAAGAAAGATATGCAAAAATGTATAAAGAAAAATTCAACTAAAAGTAAAAGTATGAAATCCATCATCTAAAACGTCTAAGGATATCCATAAGCATCAAAATATCTAAAATCCAAAATAAGCAAAAAGTGTCCAAAGCAAACTAGAAATGCATCAAAATATATACAAAAATGTGCAAAATAGGATAACTAGGCTGAAAAGTTCACCGGTTCCCGAATAATGCTACCGGTGCCCTCCCCACACTTAAAACCAAGCATCGTCCTCGATGCTAAACCAAAGGATCAGTGGGAGGTACAACGATAGGCTCTGGCTCGGGCTGTGGAACCGGCTCCTCCTGAGTCTGCGGTGGCTCTGTAATGTCAGGGGCATCCTGCTGAATCGGTGCCTCCGCCTCCTCCTCCTGATGATCCTGCTCATCGGAGGCTGGAGAGTCGGGAAGCGGAGGTAGCTCAGCACCCAAAGAGATAAGTGCCTGGTCCATCCGATCTAAACGGCGTCTGACATGGCGTCGCTCGCGCTCTAAGAAACGGAAAAGACGCTGGACCAGGAGATAAGTAGGCTCAGGGGCTGCTGGTGGATCAGTAGATGATGAAGAAGCTGCGGCTGTAGAGGATGATGGGGCAGCTGTAGGGGCTGATGGTGAAGGTGTCCCCATGACAGCTCTAGCCCGAGAGCGGCATCTAGCAGGTGGCCTCTCATGCACCCAACCACCCCAGGGGATAGTAACCTCCCTGTCATCTGCATCAGGGGGCGGTGGTCGCACATCATCATCTGACCACGGGACATCTGCCAGGGCCGCCATACTCGTGACCAATGTAGGAAATGGGAGTAGGCCACGAATATGCGCCCGCCACATACACTGTCGGATAAGTCTAGGGAAAGAGACCTCCTTCCCCTCCATAACACACCCAATCAGTAGAAGCATCTCCATAGGGATCTCAGAAAAATGGGTGGTGGGTAGGACATAGCAAGCGAAGATCATCTGCCAAGTCTTGGCCTCACGAGTCAGATGAGTAAAGAGCATCCCTTTCGGCTTGGTGTTGTTGGCATCCATAACCCATGTGGCATCTGGTAACCCAATAACACTCCTGAGTGCCTCATAATCAAAAGTCATGCTGTGTATGGTTAACTCAGCCTGCTGATGGGCACACAGCTCATCAGGTACATGCCGGCACTGTAGCGCCTCCTCAATCGCAGTCTCAGTAATCATAATCTCTCTACCCCTCACCTGAACCGAATCCAATGTCGGACGGAAGAAGTTGCAGTAGAATTCCTTCACCCAAGATACATTGATATCCCCCAAATCTCGGTCAACAAAGTCGATACCCAACTCAAGGATCCGACCGGTAATAGACCGTCTCACATCAGTAGGGAGGAGCAGCTTCTTCTCAATGTTCAACTTTGTAGTTCGATATCTAGAAAATCGGAGCTCACAGTAGAGATTGGGGAATTTGTCTGGATTGGTAGAAGGTAACTGTTGATTTTTCTTGTCTACATCATTCAATGGGTTCTTGGCATAATTCTTGTAGATGGAAGGAATGGAGGGGGTAGAGTGTTTTCTCTTCTTGGAGATAGTGGCTATGGCTTTGCCCTTATCCGACATCCTGAAAAATATGATAGAATATATAAGACATTTAGCATGTAGCAAAGAAGGCATGTTCAGGATACAATTATCAAAGAACAATCATGATGTTGCAATGAATATGCAAAAGTGAACAAGTAAACCAAGAAAGCAAGCTTCATTAAAATCAACAACTCATATTTAAAAGGCAATAATATCATCATATTTTTGAAAGAATTGTTAAAGGGGGTTAAAGGTGAGCGGAAGTTAGATGGTTAAAGGAATTAGTGAGTTAGAAAAGTGGATTAGTGATATGATGATATTTATGCGTAATGAAAAGAAAAGATATGGTTCATGTTCACAATGATTGTGCAAATCCGGGAAGTCAAAAGGGAAACGGAAATTTGCCCAAAATTAAAATGAAGACCAAAATGAAACTAATTTCCTTAAAAATCGGGCAGCATTCCAGCTTAAAATTGGACGTTCCCGGATAGCAAATTAGCACAAGAAGCATAGAAAACAACATCAATTAGGCAAAGTGACAGTGGTATAGCATTCAGGCAACATGAAATGCACAAAATCATTCCAAAAATCAGCATACAACATCCAAATAAGCAGACAGCAAATTATGCACGAACGGAGCACTTATCAGGCCTAGAATCCTCTATCCAGCCCTAGCTACCTAACCGCAATTATTTCTATCTAACCTAACAGACAAAATTTGAAAGCAAACTAATTACATGCAATTACAGTAATTAATCAAAACGAACAGTAAAAAGGAAAAATAGAAAAAAGTAACAAAAATGGAGCAGGAACCTGGGAGCAGAGAAGAACGAAGAATGGAAAGGAAACTGGGGAGAGATAGTGCCAGGAGCTGCGCCGCCGTGAACGGTGGCGGTTATGGCAGATTGGAGGCGGCGGAAATTGCCGCCGGTGTTGTGAAGGCGAGAAACGGGGAGGCAGAGGGGGAGTGGCTTAAAGAGAAAGAATGGGGAGTGGGTGGAGGAAGAGAGTCACCGGCGGTGATGGTGGAACGGCGGCGGTAGTGGTCGCGGACAACGGTGAGACCGAGAGACGGAAAGGAGGGAGAGAGAGAGTGATGTGAGTGGAGGAAAGAGAGAATGAGTGGGGTTGGTCGGAGGTTGAGAGAGTTTATGAGTTGGCCGGAGGTGGTGGCCGGCGCTGCTGCTGTGACGGCGGTCGTGGGAGAGAAGATGAAGAAGATGAAATTGGGGAGGGGGAGAAGTGCGTTGCGGCGCAACGCTCTTCGCGTCTTAGGGTTATCCCATATTTTGAATCGACGCACGCGTGCCACTTGCGCGTCCGCGTCCATCGAGAAAACTTGGGACCTACGCATGCGCGTACATCGCGCTTAAGCGTGGATGAGCAAAATGGGAGAGGACGCGCGCGCGTACAGTGCGCGCACGCGTGCATGGAGTTAGGCTAGGGGCTTAGAGTTGGCCCAACTCAGGCCTAACTCTCTGGAGATTGGCCTGGAAGTCGCGCTACCAGACCGGCGCGCACGCGGCATGTACGCGTCCGTGTTGTGTTCAATTTCTGGCATACGGGCGCGCACGCGGCGTGTGCGCGTCCGCGCGAGTTGAGTTGGGCCAGGGGCTTAAGAATGGCTCAGAGCTGGCCCAACTCTCTGGGGGTTGGCTCAACAGTTTACAGCAGCAAATCGGCGCGGACGCGGCTGGTGCGCGTCCGCGTGAACTTCCATGTTCTAATAGTCGGCGCGCACGCAGGTAGTGCGCGTCTGCGTGGGTTAGGTTGGGCTTAGGGCGCAATGTTTGCCCAAGAGAGGCCCAACTCTCGGATATGTGGTCGATGCTGAATCCGCACAGGGGCGCGTGCGCGTACTTTGTGCGCACGCGTCCACCCCCTTCTCTCTTTTTTTTTTTTTTAGGATAATGCCTAAAAGCTCTACTTGCCCAAAGACTCCCCATGGTGCCTACAACTCCTTATTTAGTCAAAAACCTACACTTTCTAAAATGCAAGTTGGTTTTGAGATTTATTCTATTTCTACTAAGCACAACATACCTGTTAATATGCTAGCAACTAATGTACACAAACAAGCTAAAAATGAAAAACTACCTACAATGGTAACTCAATTCACTTATCAAGCCAAATTAAAAGAGTATGGAAAGAGTTTACCATGGTGGGGTGTCTCCCACCTAGCACTTTTAGTTAAAGTCCTTAAGTTGGACATTTGGTGAAGTCCTTGCTAGGGTGGCTTATGCTTAAACTCTTCTTCGAATCCCCACCAGTGCTTGCACTTCCAATAGCCTCCGGGATCCCAATTTAAACGTACAAGGCCTTCAAGGGGGCCTAAGCAAGTAACAAGGCCCCTAAGTTGATAGTGGTCTATGTATGTTCCAGGGTCCCATACTTTATTTGTCAACCCCTTTTCTTCTTGATCTTTATGCCTCCAACAGGGTGACAAACTTATTGAATTCTCCTTGTAACTCATACTCACCATCCTAATCCCATTGAATTTGGCTTCACTCCACCTTTGAGACTCAAAGTTTGATATTCCATCCTTTATGCACCTTGATTCAAATTGTCCACCGACATCTAATCCGTTCTTACTCTCTAGCCCACAAAGAGCTCTACGTTGGCCGTCCGTTTCTAACAATGCATATTGATATGGGTCAAGGAAATTAAAGGATGAGATGATTACCCACTCAATTTGTGATTGGGACGGCGACTTAGCAAGGAAGGTATCCAATGGTCTTGACATTGTAGGTTCCACTTCCTTTGGCTCCTCCATGATGATTTCCATCTTTGGATAACTTTCTTTAAATTCTTCTTGTTTGCTAACTTCCTTCAAACCTTTATCATTGATCAAGTCATGTGTTGGAGGTTGCGCACCCTCCTCAACATTGATTTCACATTCGATGGGGGAAGCTTCAACAAGATCACCATTGTCACTTGATGTAGAGTTATTTTCGTTGATGGAACTTCCTTCTTGTTCAACCTCCTCTAGGTCTTCTTCCACTTCTTTATTTTCAACAATCTTCATTACCTCCGCTTGTTGCAATACATACTCCAATTCCTTGCGCTCAACTTGAGATTCTAAAGTCTCCCTCATACCTCCCTCTTTGGTTGCTTTCTCACAATCATCCGTGAACTCATTTCGGTTGTGATATGAATCCCAAGAATCTATCTTTTGACGGATGGTTGCTTGAAGTCGGTCCATTTCTTCTTTGAAACGATCCCTTAATTCTTGTTCCGCTTTACTAACATAAGTAGGATCATATTGCTCTTGGATTAATGGACATTGATATGCTTCCATGGAGGTTTGTGGCGGAGAGGGGAATTCATGATATGGTTGGAAAGGGGATTCATCAAAGCTTTGAGGTGGGAAGTTGTTTTGGTTATTGGTAGATGGTGGAATTATACGGGACGTAAATTCTTGGAGGGTAGAGGTGAAACTAGTGAAGGCGGTTTGGAGTTCTTCTTGCTCTTGAAGAATGATACCAAGTGTATCATTCATGGGGATTTGAGTTGGAAGGTAAAGATGTTGGAGTGGAGGTGATTCAAGGGTTGCTTGTTCATAATCGTCGCAAGGGTATGCGTAGGGGGAATATAGATTTGGATCATATGTAGGCAATTGGTGGAAATAAGATGTGGGTTGAGAATAAGGTGCATAGAATGGTGGTGGTTGAGAGGTATAACCATGATAAGAATCATCATGTTCATAAGAATGATATGCATTATAGGAAGGATTACCATCATAGTAACTTGAAGGGGAAGGTTGCCATGGTGATTGCTCATATGGATATGGCTCCCTTCCTGAGAATTCGTCTATCCCATAATGTGAGCCATCATTCAAGTTTTCATCGCCTACAAAGTAGTCATAGTCATATCCAAAACCACAAGGACGAGAATTCATAGTGGCAAATAGAAACAAAACCAATAGAGATCTTAAAACTAACAAAAACTAACAAACAAACAAAAGACAAACATATTCACAATATTCACATATTTACATTAACCAAAAACATGGCACTCATGCGCATTCACCGGCAACGGCGCCATTTTGACAAATGAATTTTTGCCGGTATAGAAATTATCAAGTAATCAATCGTAGTATATAAAAGATGAGATGAGAGGATATAAAAGAAAGGAAGCATACTTTGTTAGAATGAAGTAAATCACTAGAAATGAGTGAGTGAATTAGTGTGACATTAAGAAATATTAGGTGTGTGAATTCTAAATTGCGCGGTTTAGAACACACATTAGTATAAAGAGCTATGTCACAAAATAAGCATGCACTTTACTCATTCTAGTATGCTTGAGATGCTTTAAGTAAGCTTGTAAGGTAAAACAAGCATTAGAGAAGCATGAAAGCATTCAAGTCAAACATATGGATGGATATAATCATGAAATACAATGCATTAAGGTAAATGCTCAACATCATCCATCAAGAGATTGCCTAATCAAAGAATACGGTTCAAATCACATGGTGGCCAAATCATGCAATTCAAAAAAGTTACAAGCTCAAATGCAATTCTCATCACTTGGTATTCTTAAAAGGTAAGCATGAAAAACTCAAGACCAAGTAGCAAAATATAACCTCAGTCATAGAATCCAACAAAGATTGTCTAAAAACATTAATGCTAAATTAGCATTTAGGCAATAAGGGGGAAGCAATGCATAGTAAACGAAGTCAATAATCCAACACTTATGATGAAGAGAGAGAAAATAAAATGAAAACCAAAATAAAACTAACTAAAATAAATGGTTATCCATGGTGTTTGGAAGTGTTGGATGAGGGGTAGAAGAAGGAAAGAAGAAAGGAGAAGGAAAGAAATGGAAAAATGAGAAGAAAAGAAATGTAGTGAAGGAAGGGCATCCACGCGTACGCGCACATGGCGCGCCTGCGTCGATGGCTTATTTCGAGAGTGGCGCGTACGCGTCATGTGCGCGTACGCGCAAGTGGGGTTGTGCCAAAGGCACAACGCGCGCACAGTGCGGGC
This sequence comes from Arachis hypogaea, assembly GCF_003086295.3. NCBI lineage: Eukaryota > Viridiplantae > Streptophyta > Magnoliopsida > Fabales > Fabaceae > Arachis > Arachis hypogaea. The sequence continues at coordinate 89,128,829 of NC_092045.1, forward strand.
CTAACTCTCGGGTTAATGCATGGAAGGTGGAACTTCTCAACCCACGCGTACGCGTGCATGGCGCGCTCGCGTGGATGGTCGAAAATGCTCAATGTACGCGTACGCGCGCAGTGCGCGTACGCATGGATGGTGCTCTGTTTTCAAAAATTTTTGGTATGTTTTTACACCAATCCAAGCATTCCAAACCTCCAAACAGCTACCAAAACACCATAAAACCTTATTTAACATACTAAACTATCAAATGTACTTAACAAACTACCAAAACATGAAATTAAACTAATTCTACCCATATATACAAAAGAGAAAATGAAAAGATTTTACCATGGTGGGGTGTCTCCCACCTAGCACTTTTATTTATTGTCCTTAAGTTGGACTTATGGGGAGCTCCTCTCAAGGTGGCTTGTGCTTGTACTCATCTTGGAACTTCCACCAATGCTTGAATCTCCATTGTGCCCCAAGATTTTCTATGGGTTGAGCCAAGTGTTGATGGAGTTCTTCACAAGCTTGGGGCTCCCAAAGTTGATCCTCTTCTTGTAATCCGGGATCCCACACTTTGTTTTCACACCCATCTTGAGGTTGATCATCACTATTAGTCCAACCGGGTGGTGAGTAAGGTGAATTCTCTATATAGTGGCCAACAATCCTCCTAGACCCATCTATTTGAGCACTACTCCAACCTTTATATCTCATGTTTGATGCATTAACCATAATGAGCCTTGATTTGCAACGCCAACCACGAAACCTTTTCCGCTTACGCTTCATCCCACAAAGCATCCTAAGTTGACCATCTGTTTCAAGCAAGCCATACTCAAGTGGGACAATAAAGCTAATAAAAATGAATTTTACCCACTCAAGTGAAGGAGTAGATGGCAATTTAGGCAAAGATGCTTCCAAAGATCTTGACAAAGCATAGCCAACCCTCATTCTTCTATCTCTAGGGACTTTCATCTCTTCACAAGATCTCTTAATCTCAATCCTTTGTTCAACAATTTTATCTAAACCTTTTCCCTTACTCAAATCATAATAGGGAGGGTGAGAAAAATTTACCTCCTCAATGCTTTCAAATCCAATCGGAGAAGGTTTTTCATGCTCAAAGGATTCTTCACCACTAAGACTTGATGATTGATCTTCATCACCAAAGGAACTCAATCCTTTCTGTATCCCATCCAAGTCTTCATATGGAGTATGCCTTGGAAGGTGTGCACTTTCCTCCCTAGCATCAATTTCAATCATCTTGGAGGGATTTTCTTCAAATCTATGTTCCCATGGAGGCTCAGCATCTCCTAAGTCTTCTACCACTTCTTCCTTGTCTTCAACAATTAAAGCTTCCTCCAATTGTTCCAATACAAAGCAACTTCCTTCATTTCCCACCGGAGTTTCCAATCTCTCCTTCATGCTATGTTCTTCATTTAATTCTCCACATGTAGCCATGGGAGTTTCTTGAGTGTTCAAGCATTGGGATGCTAATTGATTTGTTACCGCATCCAAGGCGGCCATGAAATTTTGCACATCCCTTTTCATCTCTTCTTGCCCTTGAACAAGAACACCAAGGGTTTCATCCATTAGAGGTTGGGGTGGGTGGAAGGGTTCATCAAATTGGGAAGATGGTTCTTCTTGGTAGAGTTATGGTGGTTCAATATTCTCCACACTTTCCACTTGTTGCACAACACACTCCATGGTTGCTTGAAATTGATCCAATGCTTCCTTGAGACGATCCCTTGACTCTTCTTCCTCTTGGATTATATGATTAGGATCATATGGCTCTTGGATCAATGGATATGAGTATTCTTCCATAGGAGGTTGTGGTGGAAAGTAGTATTCATCTTGTGGTTGAAAATTTTCATATATTGGAGGTGGTTCATCTCGGTAATAATATGGAGGGGGTGGCTCTTGAAAGGGTTGATATTGTGGTGGTTCCATATATGGCTCATATGGCTCAAAGGTTGGTTGGTGTGATGGATATGGATTAGGGTCATATGAAGATGGTTGGTAAGAAGGGGCTTGTGAGTATGGTTGAGAGTTATGTTGAGGGTATGGATCATAGGCATATGGTGGTGGTTCTTGAAAGTCACAAGGTGATTCACCATAGCCATTTGATTGATATGCATCAAAAAATGGCTCTTCTTCATAGTGCATTGGTGGAGGTTGTTGCCATGAAGATTGATCATATGCATATGGCTCCTCCCACCTTTGGTCATCCCATCCTTGATACACATTCTCATTATAGTTCTCATCACCTACAACATAATTGTAACTACACTCATAGCCAAAGTGAGAATTCATGATAGTAAGAGATGGCAAAAAAAACAAAAAAATAGGAACAATTAAAGAGAACAAACTAAAAATTAACAAAGAAGCAAAAAGCAAACATATTCACAATATTCACATATATACAATAACCAATAACACAACACCATTGCAAATCCCCGGCAACGACGCCATTTTGATGATTAGATTTTTGACGGTTTAGAATTTCACTAATGAAATCTCGTTGTAAAGTATAGTTTCTAAACCAAACAATAATCCTTTCATACAAAAAGTTGTTTGTCACTAAAACAAACCCCTAAATTTATAAACCGAAGTATTCAAACCTCGGGTCGTCCTCCCTAGGAATTACAATAAAGTGTCTTGTTATTGGTTATGAGTTATTTTGGGGTTTTGGATAAGAAGCGTGAAAAGTAAATGGCAATGAAAATAAACTAACAACTATAAAAGGCTCTTGGCAAGGTATGAAAATTAGAAGTCCTATCCTAGTTATCCTTCTCAATTGTGATGAGAATTGTTCATTGCTACCACTTAGTTAATCCTTACTAGATAAAGGAAAGTCAAGTGGATGAATCAATTTAATTCCTCAAGTCCTAATCAACTCCTAAAGGAAAGACTAGCTTTAGAGGCATTCAAATTAATTAGCAACTTCTAATTATCAATCAACAAAGGAATTAGATAACTCAAGAGTCACTAATTACTCTACCTAGGCCAAGAGGAACAAAACCTACACTAAAATCCAGCCAAGCATTTCATCAAACACTTGGAAGGCACAAAAGGAAAACATTTATCCTAATTATTAACCACAATATGAGAATTGGCAAGGATTAATCTCATTAAATCATCCTCTACCTAGTAGTAAAGGAAAGTCAAATGAGCTATATCAATCCTAGTCCATAAGTCCTAACTATCCACTAATTCAATTAGTGAGAACTAGAGTCAATGGATCCCAATCATCAATTACTTGGACATTAGTAACTCAAGAGGTCCTAAGTTACCTTTCCAAGCCAAGAGTATAAAATTCTACTCTAAAATCCAACCAAGCATTTCATCAAACACTTGGAAGGCATAAAAGGAAAGCATAGTAAAATTGCAAGAAAAGTAAATCTACACTACTCAATTGCAAGGAATTAAACAACAACAAATCAAATGAACACAATTATTATGAATTACCTCTAATTGAATTGAAAGAGAATAGGAGGAACAAAAGTAGATCCACAACAAAGCATAAGAACAACATAAAGGAAATTACAACAAAAGAATAGAGGAAGATGAATGTAACAACAAAGAATTGAAAGGTAGAAGTAGAAGAAAGCAAAGATTAAAACCTAGATCTAAGAACTAATCCTAATCCTAATCCTAGAGAGAAGTGAGAGCTTCTCTCTCTAGAAATTAACTCTAACTACTAAAACTATGACTAATGGTAACTAACTTGTGTTTTCCTCTTCATTCCTTGGGTTAAATAGCATCAGAAATGAGTTGGATTGGGCCCACAAGGCTTTAGAATTCGCTGGCCACGTTTTGCTTTAAGTGAACCAGGTGGCAGCAACGGTGCGTGCGCGTACTATGCGCGTGCGCGCCACCATACGTGTAGCAACTATGGCAAATCTTATATCGTTTCAAAGCCCCGGATGTTAGCTTTCTAACCCAACTGGAACCGCATCATTTGGACTTCTGTAGCTCAAGTTATGGTCATTTAAGTGCGAAGAGGTCGGCTTGACAGCTTTCCGGTTCTTTCATTTCTTCATGAGTTCTCCAACTTTTCATGCTTCTTTCTTCATTCCCTTGATCCAATCTTTGCCTCCTAAACCTTAAATCACTTAACAAACATATCAAGGCATCTAATGGAATCAAGGAGAATTAAATTTATTTATTTTAAGACCTAAAAAGCATGTTTTCACTCTTAAGCACAATTAAGGGAGAAGTTATAAAACCATGCTATTTCATTGAATAAATGTGGGTAAAAGGTCATAAAATCCCTTAAATCAAGCACAAGATAAACCCTACAAATTGGGTTTATCAGAACCTAGCAAGATCTTCAATTGAAAAACAACACACACACGTGGGTGGTAAACCACCACAAACCCCATAAAGCATTCTTATTTAAAAACATGTGGGCGATAAACCACCACAAACCCCACATATATCTCAATACTGGGCAGGTGGTAAACCACCATGATCTTTGCCAGGTCAAAACTCAAGAAAAGTCAATTTTATTTTCTAATTTCTTGGATTAATAATTAATTTATTGGCTAATTATTTACTAATTTTATGGGTTTTACAGATTCTGAGTTAGGGTTGATTGTTGATTTGAGTGGTGGTTGTTAATTTTGTTTTCTGAGTTGGGGGTTGTTGGTGATGTGATTCTGAATTTAATTTGGATGATGAGTATGGACTCTTTGTTTAATTTTTCTATTTTTGGATTCTCTGGCTTTCGATGTTGAGTTTTCTGTTTTTGGATTTTGTGTTTTTATTGTTGAATACTTGATTAGAAGTCTTTGATAAAATGTTTTTGTGATTCTGAATTCTTTGTCGCTAGTGGTTTGAGTTTTTGTGTAAGTTTGTGATTCTGAATTCTTTTTTGTGATTCTTAAATATAATCTTCTAGCAGGTTTTGGCTTTCAATAGCAAAAAGTACATGTTGCTACCAAGTTACATAATTGCATTCATTGAGAGATACCATGAAATATTGAACCAAGAATGTGATTAGAGGTGAATGAATTACTCTAAGTTGATGAACTTGCATAGAAGAATTATGCAGCAATAATTTATTATTGTTTAAGAAGTTATAGAGAGCAAGATTATGAGAATCGAACCGGTTAATAAACCGGTACAATGACTAGTTTAATGGTTCAGAGGTTCAATCGGAGTTCAACCGGTTTAATTAAATATATGATAAAATTATAAAAAATTTAATATATAATTTTAAATATTTAAATTAAAGATTTTTAAGGTGGTAAATTTTAAAATTTTACAATTTTTCATAATTTTTTATTAAAAATTCACAAATAATCAACAACAAAATATAAAAAAAAAAGTATAAATAAAAAATTTCAGCATAAGCAAAGCAGTCAGAATCAACCATAAACATCTCAAAATTAGAAAAATTTCAGCCATCTAGCACAATGCAATGAAGCATGCACCATAACACCATCAACAATTCAGAATCAGAAAATCAGCAACTACAATCACCAATCCAAAATCAGAATAAATTAGCGTAAACAACACAAGATAAAATTGTGGCAATGTTTTTATTTTGAATAAATAACATCAAAACAATTCACCAAAATAGCAAGTACAATAGATTGGATTGAAAATTAGCAACCAGAATCACCAATCCAAAATCAAAATAAATCAGCATAAACAATACAAGATAGAATTATGGTAATGTTTTTATTTTGAATCAATAACAGCAAAACAATTCACCAAAATAACAAGTATAATAGATTGGATTTAAAAATCAATCTCAGTAGAATTAATAAATTAAACAATTGAATTTATAACTCATCAACACAGAAATCAAATAAATATTCAAAAATTAATATCTCAAAACTCAGAATCATCAATAATACATATGTATATTCAAAATAAATTTCAGATTTCAGAGGAATAGAGTCAAAGAGAGTTAGTCTGAGACTTGAGACCTATGGGTTGAGAATTTGAAAATTTTGGCCAGAGATAAACTGCGACTGCGAGACACCACACGGAGAAGAGAAGCAACGACGGCGAGACACGGTGTGGAGAAGAGACGCAAAAACGACGTCGGCGAGGAAGGGGGAAGCAGAAACGACAAGGACGGGAGAAGCAAAAACAACGCTGGGGAGAAATGGAGAAGTAACGACGACCCAAGACGAGGATAAGAGAAGCAGTGACGCCAACCCACGACGAGGAGAAGAGAAGCGACAGAGAGACAAAGAGGACGACAGAGAGAGAAGGGTTCGGCGATGACAACAATGCGGGGCTGTGGGGACTGCAGTGGCTACAAGTTGGGTAGCTGTGGGTGGCTGCGGTAGTTGTGGATGGCTAGGGTTTTTTTCTTCAATTTCAACTTCTTCAGTTTCAGAGAGGAGGGGACGAGGGAGAGGGAATGGGAGTGGGAGTAGGAGTGGGAGTGGGGTGGGCTGCGGGTCTTGGGTAGCCATTTAGGTTTTTTGTTTTTTTGGAGAATACAATGAACCGAAAAATCTTTAAAAAAATAAGCCGGTTCTGAGAGCTCATCAGTTAACTGCCAGTTTGACCGGTTTTTTGACCAATTTTTTACTGAGCGATTTATGAGCCTAACCGAACTGGCCTGATGACTGATTTTTTGTTAACTCAGTTGAACCGATCGGTCCAGTTTAATTTTCAGAACTGTGATAGAAAGTGAAAAATAATTTGAGAATGAAAAAGAAAATTGATTCAATTATGATCTGCATGTCTCTTTTACACTGAAATGCATAAATATTTATACTAAGTTACTACCTTAACTTCTATAATCTCTACATGTATATTGAATTTTTAATGATTTTATTGTATATTTAATTAAATCAGCTCAATTACGATTCAATTCCAGTTGAACCATTGAACCCATCATTTGACAGGTTCAATTACTGGTTCGATTCTTGCAACCTTAAATGATACCATTTGTAGGGGTATGGATTACCAGGTGTGTGAATATGAGCCAACCACATTTTATGCTATGTGTGTACAATATAGAACAAGTTGTGATTGGCTTATCAAGGCTAGTCTTACTAAGAGAAAGTTTTGTGGGTTATAAGGCGGTACAATGGTAGTCACACATGCACCAAAACTAAAACTTCTAAAGATCATTCCAACCTAAACTCAAACATGACTGCAGACGTGATAAAGCCGTTGGTTGAATCTAATCTATCTTTAAAGGTGAAATCTGTGGTTGTTGAAGTACATTCGAAATTCAATTATACAATAAATTACCATAAAACATGGTTTGCTAAACAAAAGACAATTGCGAAAGTTTTGGGTGGTTAAAAAGCTTTTTATAAAGCTTTACTGTCGTGGTTTGAAGCAATGGTATAAAAAGATCCATTAGCAGCATAATGCTCGACATAATGCTCTATAAAAATGTGCCAGGCAAGTGGATCCCAACTAAAGTCCCTAATAAAAAAATTCAGAGCAGAGGCAAGAACTTTCAGTAGATTGACAATCATGATTTCTTAGAAAATAAATCCGTCCTAAACAACAACAATATATGGATCTTCACGTACATCTGTTTACCAAGTGCGGTATCCAATTGCATTATGGTGTGGACCCATGAAGTTTGACATGGCTTCATTTATGATCAGCTGTAGTAGGTACAATGCTAAATTGCATCATAAATTTATTTTTGAGGCCAGTATTGCTGCCATCTCTAAATCCTGATACTGACAGACCATCTATTAGGAGTCCAAATATCATTGTAACATCCTCCAAAGTAATTGTGCATTCACCGTGTGAAAAATAAAATATATGAATTTTTGGATGCCACCATTCAATTAAGACATTTATAAGAGCATTGTGTAGAGTAAATTTTTCAATTTGAGATATGTGATAGAATCCACTATTCCGTAATTCGATTTCAACTCAGAGATCATACACATCTTGGTAGAAATGTCTTGATTTCAAATTTTTTAAACTCTGAAACAAATAATAATAATAATAATAATAATAATAATAATAATAATAATAATAATAATAATAATAATAATAAAATAAACAAACATAAATAAAAATAATAAATAAACAAACATAAAAATAATTCACTACAACAATATAGATTTTTTTTAGGATTATAATGTGTAAAAGAAAATTAAAATTTGTCAAAAAAATAAATTTTGACACTATTTTAACTATGAAAATATGTTAATAAAAGTTTTGTCAAAAATAATATTTTTAACATATAAGCGATTGTGAAAAAAATTTAAATCTTATTTTGATAAATATTGGCTGTCAAAAATAATTTGTTAAAAAATTTTGAGAATATATTTTCTGTGATACTTATTAATTGTCAAAAATGCTATTTATTTTGACACTTATTGACTATAAAATATTCTCAACAAAAAATTTTAATAAAGAATGAGATGTGATCTTGAAACTAAAGAATAAATTGAGATTTTGAAGATAAAGAATGAGTAGTATAATCCTAAACTAAGAGCAGTGTGATGTCAAAATTAACAGAACCCAAAGAAGAAAAAAATAGTAGAGTAAATTGAAAACAAATGAGTGTCAAAATTGAGGAGTAATTTTCTACTATCAAATTTTTCGTCAAAAAAATATAGAAAATTTGACATTTGTGATATTTGTCAAAAATATATATTAATTTTGACATTTAATTATGGTGTTAAAAAATAAAGTGTCAAAATAACTCTATTTTCTTGTAGTGATTATATATGATGGACACTCAAAATATTTAACAATGTAATCTTCAGAATGCGTAATGTCATCAACTATCTTCTAGAATTATTCTTTTTAAAACGAAATATCTATTATATATAAACTATATTTAATATATATTTAACAACAACATTAATAATAATAATAATAATAATAATAATAATAATAATAATAATAATGTGCTATCACAGTATGTAGTAAGAAATAATAAACTGATGTTACTACTAACAAATAAATAAGTTTAATAATTAAAATGACATTAAAAATAGCTATATCAATACGGTACTAATAGTATTATTAAAATATAATATTATTTAAATATTATAAATAATATTACAGAGTATTATTAAATAGTAATAATATATTAAATAACATTAACATAATATTTAAATAAAATATATGTAAACAAAATAATATATATAAACATATATTTAAATATATTTAAATATATCTTAAATTAAAATACATTAAATTAAATATATTCAACAAATTAACAATAAGATATTTTAACAATATATATTAACATATTATATTAAGTATGTTTAACATGATTTTAAATATATAAAATATATAATTAAATATTATATTTAAATAATATATAATAAAGTGTTAAATAATATATGTAAACAAAATATTATATATAAAACATATATTTAAATATTACATAAAAATAATTACATATTTTAATTTTAAAAAAATCTATAGGTATATTAAAATTTTAAATATTTTTATGCATATTTAAAATTTTAATTATATATTTATACATATTTAAATATGTTTATATTTTTATATATATTTACATTAATATATTATATAAAATATATTTAACCTATTTAAACGATATTTAACTGGTACTTTTTTTTATAACCTTAAAATATATCTAACTAATATCCTAATTTAACTAATATTGTGTAACTAACTAACTAAATTTAATACTTTTATCATTGTCAATCAATTAATTAATAGAAATTAATTGTAAAAAATATCCTAAATTATTTTTTAATAATAAGTTTAATTATTTAAAAATATATTTATTTGTTTAATGAAGGTATTGATGTTGGTAGCTAGAGATGAAAATAGTGATATCTAGTGATAATAATGGCACTATAAGAAAATGGAACATTTGTAACAAAAATTTTGTATCAAATTTAAAATTGTTACAAAAAACTATTTTTTTGTAATAATGGTTGTTGAATGTTACAAAAAAACTATGTTTTGTTACAAGACATCCAGATATTTTGTAACAATCTATTTTATTATGTTACAAATTATGGTAGTTTTTGTAACGTGCTGGTGTGTTGTTACAAAATATTAAAAGTAAAGTAGTTGTAAAAATTCGTAGTATTTTGTAACAAAATAGTTTTTTGTTTCAAAAATTCCAAATGTTTTGTAACAAAATATCTTTTTGTCTGAAAAACATAAATTATTTTGTAACAAAAAATTAATTTGTCACAAAATTTAACATTGTTTGTAACAAGTTTTCTTTTTGTGTCACAAAATATATGTATAATTTATAATTTTTTTTTCAAAATGTTAAAAACTTTAAGAATTAAAAAAATTGTCTATATAATTTTTTAAAATAATTTTATTGTTTCAGAAATTAAAAAAATTGTTTATATAATTCTTTTAAAATATATTTTATATATTATTTTTTACATATTCATTAATTTTTAAATGATGTAAATATTAATTTATATGTCTTTAGAAAATTAGTATATAATTTTTAATAATTAAAATTTTAAGATAACTTAAAACTAATTTGTGAAATTTAAAATTTTTTTATTAATTTATAAATATAAATAACAATAACTAAAAATATTTCAAAAAAAATTTAAAAAACTAAATGCACTGTAAAAACCCAAGGGCTAATAGCTAGTGAATGTAAAACGGTAAAAAAAAACCTAAGGTTCCTCCATTCCCCCACTTCACTCGAAGCCTCACACTCAGTCACTCTCAACCCTCATCGTACCGTCTACAAACCCTATCTGCAATAGAAAATGGAACTGCTGTCGGAGGAAGAGTCACCGGCGTAGCCCCTTGGAAAACGTCTCTGGCAGCGTCGTGGTCCTCCTTAGTATCTGTTCCGTCGCAAGCGCCTCGAATCTGCTTCGTCTGCGTCACTGCTCACCTCCGTTTGTGTCGTCCTGGCCGTCTTGGCTCCGCTGCGTTCCGCCTTCTTTGCCTCCGCGTCATGCCTCTTCTGTATCTGCTACCTCCGTTTCTATGGTCGTCTTGTTGGGTGACTCCTTTGCTGGCTGTGCTCTGTTCGTGCCAAAGCTCTGCTCGTGCCGAAGCTCTGATTGTCCGGTCACCTCTCCTCGCCGGTGGCCTGCGTCTTCGATGGTGGAACGGCCCCAACCCGTCGCTGAGTGCTGAGTTTGGTTCTACTTCTGACATTCTTCAGTGTAGAGGTATTTTTTTCTAATATGTAGTTATTCTATATTAATTTTTTGGACTTCATTCTTGCTGTTTTATTGTAGGTTTAGAAGAGAAAAATTGATGCTAATTCCTAACTGTATCTGTATGTAAAACTAAATGATTTAATATGTTGTTCTGTTTGTTCTTTTTCCTTTCTTGAGGCTTGTATACTAAAGTTGGAAAAACTGAGTTACATAATAAAGCAGAAGAAATTTTTATTAGCACTAAAAAGTTTGTCTCCTAGCTTGATAGTGAAATGATAAAGTGGGTATTATTACAAGACAAAATGCTCCTTTGGATATAGAGAAATAGAGCCAAGTTGGAGATAATGTCAAGCAAAAAATATGCGACATTGTTTTGGTAATACATATTTATATTTTTTGTTATTATGTATATTATAGGGTTTATTTCTGCTAACTAACTTTGACAAATCATATGTAGGAAAAGTTTGATATAGCAGATACGCAAGTAATGCGCAAAATGATTTTAGCTAAGGCTAACATATGTTATCGAAGTTGGCACTCAAGATTGCGTGAGCACTATGAGTTGTACTAAACTGATGAGGAGCGCCTTCAAAATTCACCAAACAATGTTCTACCGGAGACATGGGAGAATTTGGTGTCCTACTTTGGAAGTCCTTCTTTTCAGGTTTGAATTTTTCATTGTGACAACCATTGAGGTGTTCTTATGTTGTTTTGCTATTTTAGGTCAATGCAAATAATTATACCTTACCTCCTTTTGTCTTTTGTGAGTTTGGTCTTCTATAGAAAAAAAGTTTAAGAAACAAAGATAATAGAAAGCATCATGTTGTACCACATATTTTTGGTCGAAGGAAATTTCAAGTTGTTAGACGTGATCGGATAAATAGTCTTAAAGTTTTAATTTGGTCTTATATTTTTTGCTATGTCACGTTTGCACTTAATTACATGCTATATTTTAAACTTCCAAAAAATTTGCAGTGCCATCCTAGAACCGGTGTCGAGCCTGACATTCAAGAATTGTGGCAAATTACTCATCAGAAGAATAATGGAGAATGGGTCAATGGAAAAGCTAAACAAATTGATGTAACATTACTAACCTTTTCCTCTTTCTGTTGCATGAAAGTTAAATTTTATCTCCATTTTTAAATTACAAATTGGATTGTGTAGGATGATATTAGCTGTATGCTCGATGAATCCTATGATTTGGAAAATCCTCTCACTCCAAATGAAGCTTTTCTACTTGTGAGAGGTGAGAAAAGTGGTGCAAGTTATGGCATAAAGGCTCCAAAGTCTAAGTTAAGGATTCAAGCACAACTTCAAGAGGCAATGCAAGACCGTGAGGAGCTAACAAAGGAAATAGATGTGCTCAAAGAAAAATTTGAAGAGCAACAAATACGGCAAGAGGAAGAATTAGCTCAAATGAAAGCTCAATTGGAAGCTCAACAAGCTGTTGTGAACTCTCTCATAGCGCGCTTTAACAATGAAACAAACTAGACCCTAAAGGTACTCCTAAAGTTGCTTATGGTTTTAATACATTTTCGTAGATGATTCCCATTTTATATTAGTATACTTTAATTTTTATATGGATCTATTTATCACATTTTACTTGTGTCATGGTTGAAAAATGATAAATGTCCTATTATTTGGTTTTATAAATTTGGTTGGGTATGGCCGAGATATAAGTTGTGAATTGGTTGTGTTTGTTGAAACCGTGGACGGTGGAAATATCCAAGTTTTAGGGGAGGTTCTGTCAAAATTTTTCTAAACATTTTGGATAAAACTTAGTGAAAAATTTATAATCAGTGTTATATCTTGTTTCTAACATTTTTGTTTCGGTTTTTCTTATTTACAGGAGTACTGAAATGGTGACCATATGCTACCTTGAGGGCTCAAGAATGTTTTGATGCATAGAGACACTAATCAACGTACTCACTAGCTAATGTTATTTTGTTTCAAGACAATTTTAGCTAAAAGGATCTTGTTTGACTTATGTATGTTTTTGCATATTATATACATGTAAACTTGCTTATTAAAATTGTTAATATATTAGTTAATTTAAAAAATAATTTAGTAAATTATGCATGTAATTTGTAATAAAAAAAAGTTGTTACAAAATAATTAATTTACTTTCGTAACTAAAGAAAAAAATGTTACAAAATCATGTTACATTTTGTAACAAAATTTTTTGATAGAAAAAAATTGACTGTCACGAAAAATACCTTCAAGTCCAAAATTTGTTACCATTTTTGTAACGGCTTCTAGTTTTTTGTATCAGAAAAAATTGTTACAAAATATGGTATTGAATTATATCAGTTCCATTTTTCGTTACAAAAACTTTTTGTAACAGGACTTACTGCAATGGACTCCTTTTTTTGTTACAAAAAACTTTTGTTTCAAAATTTCGATGTTTTGTAACAATATTTTTTGTTACAAATGCGCCTTTTTCTTGTAGTGTGGGTGTTGGAGTTGTTTCAAAAGAGAGAAAGAAGGAGAGGTGAGGGAGATGAGGGAAATGGATCCTCTCAGTTTTTTGTCCTTAATTGTTTTATAAAGTACGATCTCTCACCTTAGACTCTTTAAGTGGGATTAAGAGAAAATAAGTGAGTAAAGATATTAAATGGTGAGATCACACTTTACTAAACAATTGAGGACAAAAAAAATTGAGAAGCTCCACTCTCGCAGGGTCACGGGTCCACTGGCATGGGACGCGTGTCATGCATGCTTGCAATACGCACGGAATGCAATATACCAAGGGCGGATTGTTGCTCCGTCAAAACAGCGTTCTCAGCCTTCTATTAAGCACCGTTTTTGTCATTTTTAGTGCAATATTCACTCTTCTCTACAATTATAAAACAAAAATTAAAAAAAATACTATTTATGCTTCTCATATCAAATACTATTTACAAATTTTGTTAAAGATATAATAATTAATGTTGTCTTTTTTATCGGCTTAAATTTTTAGGATTAGTGATTTTATGACATGGTATTAGAGTTCTATGTCTGAAAGGTCTTGAGTTCGATCCATGGTGAATCCCAAAAATAAAAAAAATAGCATAAGACAAATAAAAAAGAAAAAAAGGCTAACACAAAAATTAAGTAAACTAAAAAAAATTTACTTCAATTTTTGGAATGAGTGATTTCATGACAAATTTAATGACAATAATTTCCATAGATAAAAGGAAGGAGGCAAGAGCTGTGCTAATTGTAATGCACCGCTTAGACATCGATCCATGGTGAATCCCAAAAGTAAAAAAAAATAGTATAAGACAAATAAAAAAGAAAAAAAGCTAACACAAAAATTAAGTAAACTAAAAAAATTACTTCAATTTTTGGAATGAGTGATTTCATGATAAATTTAATGACAATAATTTTCATAGATGAAAGGAAGGATGCAAGAGCTGTGTTGATTGTAATGCACCGCTTACACATCGAAGTGTATAGACAGTAGAATAAGTTACTTCAAAATAGCAAGATCCTTCTCAGTTACCTATTAATGTATGAATACTATCAGTACTCCCTGTTTTATTGGGTATTGTGTGACACTAGTAGATCACAACTGTATAATAGAATATGAAGAGTTAGCTAGTATAATTTTTCTTTCTTCTTTTTTCTTTTTTTTGGCTATATATAGTTGTACCTTTTGTCTCTGTAAAAGTGTGATTTATCCACTAATGCAATAGATTTATTTCTCTTTTCTTTAGTTTGTGTAAGACCTAGAACTTTTGAAAAAGGGCTATCATGAGCTAATTTCAAAATTCAATATTTCTGTAGCTTTAATTTCAGAAATTTCTTTATTAAAGAAATTTGGAGCAAGTTTTGATTAATTGAATTTGAAATCAATTAACATTATTATCCAATTTTACAATTATTGGATTATTTTCTATATTCAAATTATAAAGTTGATAGTTGTGAAATAATAAAGATTTTATATGTTTTGGATTAAATAATTAATATTTTAAATATTAATAATACTACTTTGGAAAATAAATGATTTAATTATAATATTTCTAATTATTTGATTTGGACATTTCCTTGAAAATAATTTGTAAAAATAATGAGCAAATAGTATTTTCTATATACAATTAGTGTTAGATTTAATTTGGGTTTCAATTATTACATTATTCCCAATTTTATTTGAAATTAGCAAAGTACCCTTAACCCTAAGTTTCAAAAAATGAAACCCTAGTCACCCCCCTAAACACACACACAGCCGCAGCCTTCCCCAATTCAACCAGCAGCAACAGCTGCGAAAATGGAAGAAAGAAAGATATAGAGAGGGAAAGGAGAAACGGGATCCGTGGAGGAGAAGAAGGAGAGGGGGGAGAAAAGAGACTACGCCGCGCACTGGGCTTCTCCGCCACCGCGCCATCGTCTGGCCGAAGAGGAAGGAGAGCGTCGCGCCGCCTTGGAGTCCACTGTCAGGTCCGAGCGAAGAAAGAGATCGAAACAGAGGGCTATGCGAGGAAGAGGGTGGTCGTGGGTCGCCGTTCTGCCTCGCCATCGCCACTGAAGCCACACCCAGTCCAGCTGCACCGCCGTCCCTGTGCCGTCGCAAAGCAAATCAGAGGGGAAGGAGAGGACCGTGAAGGGGAAAAAGGGGTCACGCCGCCCAATCGCCGGATTGCTTGCCACCAGTGTCGCTGGTGTTGTCGCGAGGAAGAGAGGGGGAGCCCCGCCGGAGGAGAATCGTCGCGGAGTTGTTCCTGCCGCTGCGCCCAGTTGCTGTTGAGGGCCTTGTCACCGCTCATGAGGGTGCGCCGGTAAGCCTCTACCGCTGGAAATGCCGCTGTCGTCGCCGGAAGGCCTCGTCGGTAAGGATTTTAAGCTGGTTCTCCTTTCCGTTGAGTTTTGGGAACCTCATTGTCACCACATGTTGTTCAAGTCACCGCTTTCGCTTGAGGTGGTTGCCGGGCTGCCACCGAACCGAAGCAGAGTTAGTAGTGGAAGAGGAATAATGAGAAGTTGTTCTCATTGCATGAAGGCTACACACACCATAGAAACCTGTTACCATAAACATGGATTTCCTCCTCATTTGCAAAAGTGATTTGGAGTAGCAAATGTGAACAATATGGTTGTTGCTGAGAAAACATGTGGAGATAGCAACATACCTAATGTGCATTCAACTCAAGAGGAGAATAGTAAGAGCCTAGACAACTTATTTTCTGAAGATAAAAAACAAGCATTGATTTCACTATTCCAGCAATATAAAAGTGATACTGCTCATAGTTCTCTTCAAACACAAGCCATAAACACAGTGATAGCTCCTTTAGCAGGTATACACCATATTTTATCAGTTTTCCACATTTTTTTATACACACATGACTGGATTATTGATGTTGGTACCACTGCATATGTTACTTTTTCTCTTCATACTTTTCACTCTCATCACACAATAGATCCTGTATTAATCAAATGTCCAAATGGAATCGAGACCACAGCAACAATTAGTGGAACTATAATTTTAACATGTGGTTTTTATCTTACAAATGTGTTATATGTGCCCTCTTTCAATTTTAATCTCATATCTGTTTTTGAAACAACTAATTTTTTACCTTGTCAATTCTTATTTAATAATATACACTTTGAGATACAGGACAATTTTTTCTTAAAGATAATTGGTCATTCTAGACAAAGAAATGGCTTGTATATCTTCAATACAGATGCAACTTATGTCAACTTAGAAGTAAAGAATAGAGAACTAGTCAACACCAGCAATTCAGTTAGTGTTGCTGCTATCACAAACACTATAAATTATGAAACATGGCATTATGGATTAGGACAAGTCTCAATTGGTAGGTTACAAGAAATAAAAAAGAGTTATCCTTTTATTGTATATCCATTAAAAGGTAAACTTTGCGAACTATGTCATTATGCAAAACAAAGAAGATTGCCTTTTCATTTGAGTCAAACAAAATCTGTTAATTTATTTGATTTAGTGCACATGGATATTTGGGAACCTGTTTCTACTCCATCTTTTGTTGGCCATAAATTTTTTTTAATAATAGTAGAAAACAAAAGCAAGTTCACTTAGCTATTTTTTATGAAAAATAAAGGTGAAACTTTTTTTTTATCCAACAATTTGTGCAACTAATTGAAACCCAGTTTCAAACAAAAATAAAGAACATCAGGACAGATAATGGAGTTGAATTCATCATGAGTTCCCTTTATGAAAAACAGAGAATAATTCATCAGACTTCATGTGTTGAAACACCTCAACAAAATGAATTTGTAGAATAAAAATATCAAGATATTTTGAATATTACTAGGGCACTCATTTTTAAGGCTAATCTTCCTAAAATTTTTTGGAAATATGCTGCATCACATGCTGTACATATTCTCAATAGAGTGTCTAGTTTATCTATTAATAATAAAAGTCTTTATCAGATTATTTTTAGTAAAATGCCAAACATTCAACACTTCAGAATTTTTGGATATCTTGTATTTGCTTCAACTTTAGTTGCAAATATAAAGGAATTGGATAAAAGAGGGAAAAAATACATTTTTCTTGGCTTTAAAACAGGAACAAAAGAATATCTTTTAGTGGACATTAATAACAAATAATTTTTCACATCTAGAAATATAATTTTTTATGAAAATTTCTTTCCATATAAGAATAATCAAGTTTCTCATCAATTTAAACATGTTTCCAATTCTAACCAAGACACTAAGCCTACATTACATAATCATGATCCTATAGATGTCTTTGATAGTAGTACATTATCTTTCTATACTTTAGATTTACATCCCATTCAATATACATTGTTAAATACTCCTTCCAACACAATTGATGTTCAACCATACCCAACCTTACCCATTTCTTTAAGTTTACCAGCAGCACCAACATCATGTACTACCCCATCATATGATGAAAATCTATCTAATTCCTAGTCCATTGACATTAATCCACCTCCTTCACTAAGAAGATCTTTCAGAGAAAGACACAAGCCAAGATATCTTGATGATTATGAATGTATGCAAACTACTGTCTCTAATAGCATGGTTCAATCATCAATCACAAAATCATATCCTCTTTCCAATTACTTGAGTTATAATTCCCTATCACAATCACACAAAGTACTTTCCATTGTAATTTTCATAAATCTAGAACCAAAGAACTCTGAACAGGCTATTCTGAGTGATTGTTGGCAGAAAACAATTAAAGCTGAGCTTGAAGTATTGGAGGAAAGCAAGAACTGGAAAACTTACTATTCTATTGAAAGGGAAGCATGCAATCAGATGTAAATAGATTTTTAAAACCAAGTATAACTCTAATGGGACTATAGAGAGACACAAAGCAAGGCTTGTGACCAAGGACTTCACTCAAACACAAGGGTATAACTATTTTGATACCTTTAGTGTTGTAATCAAAATGAATATCCTTCGTGTATTCTTAGCAATTGTAGCTAGTAAAAACTAGTTTATTCATCAATTAAAGGTGACCACTGCCTTTTTTCACGGTGATCTACCTGAAGAAGTCTATATGAAGTTGCCCCTTAGTTTAAATGCATAGCCAGGAATAGTTTGCAAGGTGGAACGATCCTTATATGGCCTTAAGCAAGCAAGTCGCAAGTGGAACTCTAAGTTATGCTCTGTCTTGATTGCTTCATGTTACTCACAATCAAAGACAAATTATTCCCTTTTCACCAAATCTTTTTCAATAGGTTTCACTTCTATTCTTGTTTATGTTGATGATTTGGTTCTAGCGGGGGATGACATAGAAGAGATCTAGCGTGTGAAGATGAAATTCGACACTTCGTTCAAAATCAAAGATTTAGGCGAACTAAAATTTTTCTTGGGCATGAAAGTTGCAAGAAACAAAAGAAAAATAGCTTTATATCAAAAGAAGTATACTCTTGATCTCCTAAAAGAGTATAGATTATTAGATTTAAAACCAGCCAGCACATTTATGAATTATTCAACTCATCTCTCAAAAGTCGTCAGGAACATTATTAAATGATGCTAAGTCATATAAAATACTCATCGGAAGGTTGATATACCTCACTAATACCAGGCCTGACATAAGCTTTGTTGTTAGCAAGTCAATTTCTAGATTGTTCCATAGATGAGCACTTCAAAGTAGCCTTACATGTATTGAAGTACTTGAAAGGAGCACCTGAAAAAGGATTACTTTTTGAGTCTATTTGTGACTTGTCCCTTCGTGGTTTCTCAGATTCTGATTGGGGTACATGTCCGAATACCCGAAGGTCAGTATATGGATATTACTTCTTTCTTGAAAGATCTTCGGTATCCTAAAAAAGTAAAAAATAGCAAATAGTTGTTCGATCATCTTCGGAGACAGAGTATTGAGCAATGGCTCTTGCAACTTGTGAAGGAATTTGGCTTATATACATCTTGAATGACTTCAAAATCAAGTTACCAGGTCCTATGATATTATTTTGTGACAACCAATCTGCTAGATATATTGCGGCTAATCCAGTGTTTCATGAAAGAACGAAGCACATTGAGATTGACTGTCACAAAGTTAGAGAGAAAGTTCAAGATGGTTCTTTAAAGCTCATGCCAATTCCATCAAGAGAACAACTTGCTGATGTACTTGCAAAGGCACTTCCACCAGGTCTTTTTCAAGAGATATGTAGTAAGCTTGGAATATATATTTTGTACACTCCCAGCTTAAGGGATGCTATTAATGTATGAATACTATTAGTACTCCCAATACTCCCTGTTTTATTGGATATTGTGTGACACTAGTAGATCACAGCTGTATAATAGGATATGAAAAGGTAGCTAGTATATTTTTTCTTTTTTTTTTCTTTCTTTTTAGCTATATATAGTTGTACTTTTCTATCTTTGTAAAATGTGATTTCTCTACTAATACAATAGATACATTTCTCTTTTCTTTAGCTTGCATAACAGAATCTTCATTTTTTCACTAAGAAATCTACAGCTCAAAACAGATTTTCTCATTACTAGCACACAATATTCTAATTTTTCTATTCTAAATGCAATCCTTCAAATGCTGGTTATATTATGTTGATGAGAAATCCAAAATGCTACACTCCGATATCATTATTTTGCAGCTATCAAAATCAAGCAAACTATGTTGTTTTGTTTTGTTATTTTTTTTTGGTGATATATGGGTAAAACTATCAAGGGAGTTGAATAGGCCCATACAATATATGCGTAAAGTCTATTAATATGGCTGAGTGCATCTAAGGTCCTACACTGAAAGAGGGGAAAATAATAAAAACAAAACAAAACAAAAAGCTGCATCTGAGATCCACATAGTATTGGCGTCAACTTCACCAAAATAACAAAATAACAGAGCATTGGTTTCAACTTTCAACTCCTGGCATCAATGCATCTTTCGAACATCTATAATAGCTTTATTCCCATTTATGTTGCATAGCTCTTTGTTTTACAAGTTTATGGAATAAGTTTTATTCTTACTTATCGAAAAAGGAATAGCTTTGACTGCTAAGTCTAGCATAATGAGTTAATGGGACTTCCTATAAATTATTTGAATTTCTTTAACTTGTTAATAGAAATCAAATTGCTGCTTTGTATTATTAATAAGGTTGTGGATTCGTTACTCCTACTTTTAGGTGGGAGTAACATTATCTAACATAAAAATATTTACAAATAGAACCCCATTCTTTTATTTTGAAAAAATTAATAATTAAAAGTTTGCCTGTTTGTTTTTGCTATTTACACATTTTCCATTTTCTTTTAATCATTATGTCGAAAGAGATGAGATGTTTGCCTTTCCTAAGGTTCTTGCCATATTCTCGTCCACAACTACTACTGTGACTGTCGCCACTGCCTCCTGCACTCAGCACCGTCACCACTCCTTCTACTGCCGTCGCACCACATACACTTTCCGGTCCCTCCGCCACACCACACTTACCGATCCCTCTGCATTGTTATGCTTCGTCTCTGCCTCTGCAAACTACCCAAGTTTCATTTCACTTTATTTTATTTTATTACTTTTTCTATGGAAATTTTTGTGAATTTGGATATTTTTCTGCTGTCTTTGCACCATACTTTTTATTATATTTTATACTTCGGCCCCTATTTTTTGTTTTTCATAGAAGAATTGCTATATGTCCTTGAAGCAATCATAATACATTTTGTGAGATATGAGTCTAAGGGATACATCATGCAAAATTGGTCTTTCTTTATCAATTGAAAGTTAAATCTTGTTTTCTATTGGCTTGTCAAGCTAATTGACTAATTATTATTTTGTCATGTGAAGGATTCATTGACTAAACGTGTTCCATGAGAATTGAAAATCTTAATCATCTCTTCTACCCAAAAAGCTATCTTAATTAATTTTGGATTCTTTTCATAGCATTTTTCTTTTAGTTTTACATAATAATATACTTCATGCTATCCTAATGTGTAGAGTTGTCTTCACTGTTAAATGAATAAAATAGGTTGTGGTTGTGAGCTTGGAGAATATACATTATTCAGCCTCTGTATTGCCAGTTCATCGTTTTCTATTAAAAATTGACTATTTGTTAGAACTACTTATATCTGAAGTATACTTGGAATTTTGTTAGTCATGCTGCTGCAGTTCTAATTTTTCATCCACATTTTTTTGGTTCATTTGTTAATTACAATCCATTAATGTTTGTCTGTGATAGGGAAAGGATTTTGTAATGACATCTTCTGAGCCTATACGAGTTTTTTGTGTTTCTTAAGTTTATATCGACTAGGTTTTTGATACAACTATATGTATTTCTCTTGTTGGGAATGGTGGTCTGATGCTAATTTTGTGGTCTTGGAGAAAATCTATGGAAGGTGCAAATAACAAGTTAAAAGAGAGTAGCACCTCCAATTTGGAGTCTTCAAAAGAGAAGGGAATTTTTGAGTTTTTTACCATATTATTTTAACGATTGATGCTGGTTTTGGACTTTAATTTTCTATGAATATCCACCATCAAGCTCATTTGATTCGGTAATCTATCCAACTATATTTTGCATGTATGCTGCTTATTTAAGCTACCTATTCAAGTGCCCTCGTATCAAAAGGATCACGTTTCTTATATTTATTGTTAGCATGTTATTTAACTATCAAGAGGTATCATGTTTTGTTGGGTTGTGAACTGTGTTATGAATGGTAAAAAGTATAATTTAGGGTTTCATTTATGGATTAGCCTTTCTCTAGGTGGAGTTGAATTTTTATCTCTCTTCTCTATATAAGTTGAAGGGGGTAAACTCATTAACCTTTTTCCTAGTCCTTGTAGCATTATTCTTGGGAAAAGGACTACATATATTGCAAAATTCATTCATGTACATTTTTCAAAGTTGTTGTTATCCTAGCATGTGGTCAAGACTTGTGCTTTTCTTTAGAAAAATGAATATTTTCATAGAAAATTTTGAAGGTATAACTTACTTTGACCATTTACTATAATTTTCTATGTTATCTTTTTTTTTCCTTTTGTATGTAACTTTGAATTTGGAACTATTACTTTTCGTGGTTTAGAATTGTATTTCTATGGAATACATTATACGTAGTTGACGTCTTTTCCTTAAGCCAATGTTTGCCTCAGGTGCCGAATTGATATAAGGAATTTTTTGTTTGTTTAATTCTAAACACAAGCAATACCCATACCTCCTGCAAATTTTCATTTGTCATTGGCTCTTTCTTGGGCCATTATTATCAGCTTGCTTTTATATGTACAGTCAATTAAGATTCTAGTATTGAAAATGTAGTGATAGACCTCTTTTTTGTGTTTTATTTTTTTACAGTGCTAATGATGCAATTTTGGGTGAAAATGAAGAAAGACTACATGCTATATGGAGGGAAGGGCACTACCGAAAATTAGCCTAGTTAAATAAATGTCTATACAAATGTCAAAGATTGTCATATATGCTGTTAAGTTACTGCATGGTGCATTAGAACCTTCGTTATTTGTAATTTTTTTTTAAAGTTGTATTCAGTTAGAACAATAATGAAAGAGTTTCCAAAAATGAGTTTTGGTTATTCTTAAAGAAATTGAAGTAAAAAATTGAGGTTATTTGAGGTGAAATTGATAAATGGAATGTTATTTGTGTTGGTTCCTTTTTCTAAAGATTTTCAAATGCTTTTAATGGCACTCCATGGCTTGAATATTCCAAATAGAGCTATTATCTCATCCTTTAACTGAAATAAATACGCATTCTTATTCTTTTTTATGTTTTTATGTTAACAATATTTTAAACTAGCTTCGCTATATTCCAACCTGATTGGTATTTTCTAATTCTTGAATCGAAAATGTTTTTATTATAGAAACACGAAATGTGCCAGGGCTTGAGATCATGAACTAGAATATCGAATAAATCAAAATCACTTTCAATTCGATCCACTAAATAAACTATGCTTACAGATTTTAAAAGGAGATCCAACATTTAGTCACAATATAGTATTATATAGAATCTCTTAGGACACAAAAAAGACAGACAAATCAAAACAAAATATAGGTTTGTTTTCAAGTTTTTAACTTGAAGCAGAAAAAAATAGACAGAGTCAAGACAATCTGAATGATCGCTCTCTTGACATCTAAGGAAAAATAACAACCAAATTCGAAAGAGAAGCTCCTAGTGAGAAAGAAATTTAATTTGGCTTCCTAATGTTCTATTCATCAAGAAATACTTCATTCGTCAATAACAATTGCGATGCTATTATAGGCTTACAGAAAGTAATGTAAATAATCAAATTCAATTATAAACAAACATATTGGTGCAAAAATAAAAGAGCACTTTGGATGTTTGCCCACCTGAAAATTTAAAACAAGCATGGCTAGGTATAATAGATGCGATATAATGTAATCCAAAGAATGAGCAATAGCAAAGTTCAACCATACCCTGAATTTATATTTGGCGCTTCACTGAATAGTCTGAGTAGTAGGTTATTAACATCTTCTATGCAAAAGTAAAACAAGGATTATGATTATGATGAAAATATGTTTTTCTTTATTATTAAATGATAAAATTCATGTTCCGAAAATAAGGGTGGATACTTCACAGGCCAAGTGAAAGCCATAAAATGCATTTCTCAAAAATGCTTACTATCTTATGTCATTGCCCCTTAAAGAGAATAGTTTTGAATAGTTCATCATCAAAAATATTTGTTCATAGATACTTAACTTGACAACTATTTTGTATTTAGTATTCACATAAATCGTTTTATGTTTTGGCAAGGATAGAGATATTGAGTTAGGTACAAGTTATACTTGCATAGAGTCTCAAATTTACTGTGAAATCTTACAAAAATAAAAACATCCAAATTCACATAATTTTCATAGAAAGGACAATAAAATAAAATAAAAATAAAATCTTAAAGGAGTAGTTCGCAGGGGCAGAGATGAGGGAGAATGATTGAGATCGGAGATAGTGGTGACGAAGAGGAACATAGCGGCAACGTCAAAACTCAACGCAGAGGAGGTTGGATATGTGGCGACTGCTGTAGAATCGTTAACTCCACTGAGATACTGAAGAGCTCCAGGAGTGAAGAGGAGCTCTCCGAGAGCCCGCTTGTTAGTTTCAACTTTCTCAACATTGATGCTGGATAGACACTTGTCAATTGTTCCATTTGACTCATCATCAGCAAGAATACACTTTCTAGAGGGTGCCAGATTATGCTTGGCAAAGAAAGATTGTTAAGAAAAAATTATACATATGATATAGTTTTGTTATATTTGATGCAAAGTTCTGATTCAATCAAAAACAAAAAGAAGGGAAAATTGTACTTCTTATTCAAATTGTGTTGGTTTGGTTAAATCAAAGGGGCAAATCTTTTTTTTTTTAGAAAAAGTTTTCCAAGTCAAGTCAGATCTGAAATCTTCACACAATCAGACACCAATTAATAATCACAAATTTGAAGAGAAAAATTCATTATGCTTATTGCCAATTGCAATACTCAGTTAAGACGATGCATTTTCTTTTTCACCCTTAATCTGTCATTGAAGTGGAATAATTGTTTTATTTTCTTTTCCACCTTTAAAATAAACATTGTGATGCGAAGACAACAGAAAAATTTTCAAATTTACAAAAATTGCTATAGAAAAAGCAATAAAACAAAATAAAGTAAAATGAAACCTGGATAGTTTAAAGGGACAGAGCAAAGCACAACAACGCAGAGGGACCGGGAAGTGTGGTGTGGCGGCAATAGGAGTAGTGGCGGTGCTGAGTGCAGGCAACAACAGCGATGATGGTAGCTGCAGAGATGTGACAAGAACATGAACATTAGTGAAAAAGTTCTAGCAGAGATATCTCTTTCATCTCTGAAATTATGATTAAAATGAAATCTGAATAGTTCGCAGAAGCAGAGACAAAACACAACAATGCAGAGGAACCGAAAAGGTGGTGTGATGGTAGTAAAAGGAGTAATGGCGGTGTTGAGTGCAGGCCTCGACAACGACGGTGATAGCTGCAAAAATGTGACAAGAAAACGAACATTAGTGACAAAATCTTAACAGAAACATCTCTTTCATTTCTAAAATTATGATTAAAAGAAATGAAAAAAAATCTAAAAACCAAAACTAGAAAGACAAAATTTTAATAATTAATTTTTTCAAAAATAAAAAAATAAAATTCACTTTGTAAATATTTTTTGGTAGGTTAACAGTACTTTCACATAAAATAAGAAGTAAGAAATCCATCGCCTATTGATAGTGTTTAACAGAATCGTTTAAAGAGGACCACTATTTTTCTAGACTAAATTTTTTAGATTAGGATGAATTTGGTGTGAAACACAATAATATTTTATTATTAATGTTTTACACTGTTATATTAGTAGTACAAATATCATTAATTTTTTATAATAAAAATATTTAATTATAAAAGACAAAATGTGGGTGAGATAAAATATTATTAATGTTTTTGTAAAGATTTATAATGATATATAACACATCATTTAGATCATTTTTAAAAAATTCATCTCTAATAATTTAATATAAAAGAAAATAAGGTTTTTTTTTATATCATGAAACAACCACCACAAAGTTCTTTTTGATGGTGTGAAGTTGACAATTTCATGAATTAAACAATATCATTATTATTCAAGTATTTATCTAAAATCTTTCAATACAGATATATAGTGTTGATGCACAAAAAAAGAAAAACTTAGTATAATGAATTATCTATTTTCTTAAACACCCGCTTTTTATTAGCAAAACAATATTTCAATTGAGCTTATTTGAATTTCTTAAGAAATCAATCTCTGATTTATTGGATATCTCTTTGTCTTTAAGGTAAAATTCAGGAAAATAATTATGTAAAAATTAGAAAAGTGAAAAAGGGAAAAAATGGATGAAACTTGAAATACTTAACAAAGCCTAGCTCAACGAGGAGGGAAACAGTTATAACTTACAAGTTACAACTCGGTGACGGAATTCCTTTCGCTTTAACTCACTTTCAAACAACTCTGTCACCCTTTCCTCAAATGGCCACCAAAGCCTTCTCCGTACCCTTCGCTGACGTCACCAACAGCGTCAGCTTCCCCTTCGCTCCTAAACCCCCAACCGCATCTCCAAGACACTGCGTTTTCTCACTTACTTGCTCTGCCGGTAACCCTCTCTTCTCAACCACGAGTGTCTTAACTTAATGTAGTGTAATCAAACCAATCAATTTCACTTTATGAAATCCATTTCTTCTATTGTAGTGCATTGTCATTTGGATGCATGGAAATGATTAATGATTACACATAAACATGTTAGTTATAGTAATACAGCTCAGAGCTCAAACAAATTTGATCAAGTTTTCTTGCTTGATTCATAGGTAAGGGTGAGAGGCCTTGGAAAACTTCGGATGCAAGGCTTGTGCTTCAAGATGGTTCAATCTGGAATGCCAAATCATTTGGCGCTTCTGGAACCCAAGTTGGTGAAGTTGTTTTCAATACATCATTGACTGGGTGAGAAAAAACTATAACTATCAAGGAATTAGGATCTGTAGTTATCATTCTGAAATTTTGATAATTTTGTAAACTGCAGTTATCAAGAAATTTTGACGGATCCTAGTTATGCTGGTCAGTTTGTGCTCATGACAAATCCGCACATTGGGAATACCGGTGTAAATTTTGGTATGTGTTTATGTTATAACTACAATTTCCATGAGTCTTGAATCCATGTGCTTGGAATTCATTTAAACCCAATTTTGGATGCACTGCCCGATAGATGATGAGGAATCAAGACGGTGCTTCCTTTCTGGTCTAGTTATTCGGAGTTTGAGTATCAGTACATCAAATTGGAGATGTGTTAAAGCACTCGGTGATTACTTAGTGGAAAGGAACATCATGGGAATCTGTGAGTACTTGGTATATGAAATTTGTTTTGAGAAGTAATTTAATATCAAAATAATTTAAGTTCTTGCCATTGATTGAGTTTGATGGTAACTTGTGATGCAACAGATGATGTTGACACGCGTGCAATTACACGAAGATTGAGACAAGATGGCAGTCTTATTGGTGTCTTGAGCACTGATAATTCTAAAACAGAACAGGAACTACTGCAGATATCTCAGTCGTGGAACATTGTTGGTAAGGATTTGAGTCTTTGTGGTCATGTAAATGTTTTCTAAATTGAGTTACATGAGTCCTATTTTATATTTGCAGGTATTGATCTAATAAGCGGCGTCTCATGCATGTCTCCACTTGAATGGATTGATAAAACAGAAGATGAATGGGAATTCCATCCAAATAAAGATCCAGCCGGAGAAACTTTCCATGTAATTATATTCCATTAGCACTGTCTCTTTCGTTTTGTTGTCTATTGGGGTTATTTAAGTTGTGCTTTCATGCCATCTAATGAACTGTAGGTAGTTGCTTATGATTTTGGGATTAAGCATAATATACTTAGGCGATTAGCATCATACAGATGTAAAATTACAGTTGTGCCGTCTACATGGCCAGCATCAGAAACTTTGAAGATAAAGCCAGATGGGGTCATTTTAAGCAATGGCCCTGGAGATCCATCTGCCATTCCTTATGCTGTTGAAACTGTAAAGAATATTCTTGGAAAGGTGCCTGTTTTTGGAATTTGCATGGGCCATCAATTGTTAGGCCAGGCTTTAGGTGGCAAGACCTTCAAGATGAAATTTGGTCACCATGGAGGAAACCATCCTGTTCGCAACCTGAGAACTGGCCGTGTCGAAATTAGTGCTCAGGTATGTCAACTAAAGGTTTTTTTTTTCCCTACCGATTCTTTGTATTGTAGTATATCACCATAAATATGGTTAACCTAGTGTCATATTGGCAGTAAGAGCTACTATGAAAATGATAAATTGGTATAAGCAATATCACAAATTCAATTACAAAGTTTAATTGAGATGAAACTCACCATGGTAATGTCTTTCTGTGATGAAATATGAAGCAGAATATCAAATTCAATTTGAATAAAATCAATTGCAATGATGTTTGGCAAACTATTTGATTTTTAATGTCTTTTAACTTTATTAGAAATTCCAAAAATGTAAACATCTTATTGTTGGACTTGCGGTCTTCTTTCATGAAATGATGGTATATGAATTCGCAGAACCACAACTATGCGGTGGACCCTGCCACATTGCCAAAGGGGGTGGAGGTTACACATATCAATCTTAATGATGGAAGCTGTGCTGGTCTAGCCTTTCCTTCTCAAAGAGTTTTGTCCCTTCAATACCACCCTGAAGCATCCCCTGGACCTCATGATTCTGACTATGGTATGAGATTTAGAATTTTTTGCACATATTATTATAAACATTATATGAAATGATGAAACCATAGTTTTTAGTGCAAGTGAGGTTTCTACTTTCTTTGATGTCTGTTGTGATTGAGTTATAAATATAGTGATGCTTTAATTAAGTTAGCTAGAAAAAAGTGTTGTATTAGTACTTAGTAGTAAGTTAAATTAGTATATTAGTTAGACAATTATATGCTGATATCAGCAGTTAGTTAATAGTTAGTTAGAGATTGATGTATTATAATTGGCTAGTATGCAGTGGCAAGGTGTATATATGTGCATTGAAGCAATAACAGAAAACGTGACATTCGTCACTCATTTTTTCTCATTTTTGAGTCTCACTGTCGTATGGTGTGAGTTCCATACTAACATTTCCTCACCACCTTACTCTGCAAGTAGAACAGAGTTTCTTCATCTGCATTCCAGTTAACTTGCTTCTTTTAGTTGCTAGTTTGTCACAAAAATACTAATACCCGCTTGTGTATAATGCAGCTTTTAGAGAGTTTGTGCAGTTAATGATGCAGGATAGAAAGAAAGCTAATAAAAGTCTAAAACTGGCAGCAGCGCAAGCTTCGGATGCATAGGTGCTTTCTAGTGTTGGCGGCAAGAATTAGGGTATCTTCATAAAATGTCATTTTGGTCCATTGTTTTTGAAGATGTCTAGGAAGTAGGAATTGAGTTTTCGTCTTTCGTGTCTTTCTATAACAAGGCCAAGCTACAAGCAAGTGAGAATTAACGTATTCATCGTAGCAACACTAGCAACCACCAAAGTTTTGCTAGGCATTTGCAACAGATTAACATTTGTCTTGCAACCCAATGTAGCAATGCCTACGTTAAAAAAAAAATTAGCACTAAATAAAAAATAATTAAGTATGAAGGACAATATAAATTTTACAAGACAATGATACCACTATATTCATTCAACCCCATTCATTTATTTTTATAGCCTATCCCTTAATTAAAGGTACTGGGGATTTGTGTGGAGCATGGGCCATACTGGAAATTCAATCTCAGTAGATACGATCTGTCTCCTATTTCTCAACTATGAAGGAGCCGAGCTGGGTTTTATTAGCTGCCATTTTGGTTGATTTATTCATTAATAAAAGGGATTGGTTTTCAATTTTCATGGTCCTGTACTTCACCCTGTCTTACTTTACAGTTTACACAATCTCAACCAGAATAATTATTAAAAAAAATTATACTACCGTAAAATTGTTGAATTGGGTCCTCCTTTTAGATTAATGTTCTTACTAGTTCCTACTATTAATATTAAGTTTCTCTAATTTCTTTCGGTAGCCTTATAAGAAAAAAACCAAAACCACAGAACCTAAAATGGCAACTGGCAAAAATAAAGCTAACAAAAACTCCAAAAGAACAAGATAACCATTAAGGCTCTATCATAAAACTTCAGAAATAATAATTCAATTTGGAGATTGAATCATAGAAACAAACAACAATGTAAGCACGATTCCTGATAAACAGCACATAAAAGTTACAAATAGATTAACAAATCGAGAGAAACGATAACTAAACTAAGCCCTCTCGCCCCTAATCCTTCTTGCAAGTTGAATATCCTTTGGCATAATGGTGACTCTCTTGGCGTGAATGGCACAGAGGTTAGTGTCCTCAAACAACCCAACCAGGTAAGCCTCCGCGGCTTCCTGGAGAGCCGCCACAGCGCTGCTCTGGAACCTGAGGTCGGTCTTGAAATCCTGCGCGATTTCCCGAACCAGACGCTGGAATGGGAGCTTTCTAATGAGGAGCTCAGTGCTCTTCTGATATTTCCTGATCTCTCTCAATGCGACAGTTCCGGGCCTGAATCTGTGTGGCTTCTTCACTCCGCCAGTTGCCGGAGCTGATTTCCTTGCGGCCTTAGTGGCCAGTTGCTTCCTCGGAGCCTTACCGCCGGTGGACTTGCGAGCTGTTTGCTTGGTACGTGCCATTGATGGAAATGAACGAAGCGACGAATGGGAATTAAAATGAGTGAAGATGTAAGTCGAAATTTGAATTTGTGCGTTTTGCCGAATGGATTTTGAAGCAATGGTGAGGTGAGTATATATAGCAAGAGAGGGTATGGGCGGAGGGTGAAAATTGTGGCGCGCGAGTAAAATTTTTGTTAGAGATCCGTGTGTAGTCAATGGACGGGTGTGATTGGATTATCGTACAAGGATGACGGATTTCCTTCCGTTTATAAGTTTTGGGCTTACCCCCAAAGTCCCAAACTTTGGCGCCCGCGGACTCACGGTCAAACTCTTTCAAATTTCATTTCTTTTCAAGATGGTAAAGGTATTTTTAAGTTCTTTAGTCTGGGTTATTACTAGACGAGGATAAAATAAGATACAATAGTGAAAATAACGATAAAAATATAAGGGGTTAATTGATTTGCTTTTTATTTTTATTATTTGAAAGTGGTTTTTATTTTTAACTTTTTACATCTAAAGAAATGTGATTGGTTTGTAAAAAAAAGATTTATTTTTAAACGTTAAAAATAATACAAATATATTTGGTTGATCTATTTTTAAAATGTATTTTTTTAATATTTTAGAATATAAAATTATATTTTTATTAAATGTATGATTAGTTATTTAATTTTTTTATTAAGTTAATAATTTATTTTTATGTAATATCAAACATAAAATAAATTACTATCTTAAAATAATTAATGAGTAATTACCCAAATCAGTCTTCGAAGATTTTAGAATTGGACATTTTAGTCACCAAAGAAAATTAATACACAGATCAATCCCCAAGGTTTTACTCCCGCAGACAAACCAGTCTCCAGTTCATTTTTCGGTAAAGTAATTACCCAGATCAGTCTCTAAATATTTTAAAAATAGACATTTTAGTCCCCAGAAAAAAATAATGTACAAATCAATCCCCAACATTTTTCTCTATTAGACATAATAGTCCTCCGTCCAAAAATAAAATAAAAATAAAATAATAATAATTATTAATTACACAATAATATTGTACTATATTTTTTTATTTTTTAGACAAAAATAATAATAAATTTATTCATTAAATTCTTATATATATATATATATATATATATATATATATATATATAGTCATTCAATAATAATAATAATAAAATTATTAGAGATTATTTTACAAGAAATTCAAAGTTAAAACCATTTAATATTTTTGTATTTAGGTCCAGTTTAGGTAAATAACTTAAATAAGTTCTTTTGGAAAAAGAGCTTAAAACATAAGGATTTTTATTAATAGCCAGCTTATAAATAAGTTATTTTATATTTGAATTTTTAGTTATAAAAGTACTTATTTTAAAGTTGTAGCGTTTGGATAAATAACTCAAAAGATAAATTTTTTTTTTTACAAAAGAGAATGAATATTAAAATAACGATGATAACAAATACTTTCCAATATTGAATGTTGATTTTACATAACCTAATCACTAATATTGTGTATGATATAGTAGGTGAAAATAAAAAATAAATATAAAATGTGTGTCAATGTATATTTTATTGCTGTTTTTTATTTTTTATTTTTACTCCTATTAGAACTCTCTTCTCCGTTATTGAGGTCAAGAACTTGTTATAATTAACTATGAAAATAATAATAAGCTATAAAATTACATATGAAAAAAATAAAATTAAAACTGAAATTTCATTAATACAAATTTAATAATAAAAAATAGTGATAAAATGATAAAAAAAAATACTTAGAAGGAATATATGCAATAAGTTGTTCAGATGTAATTTTGTCTGAAAATGTGGTGGAGGATCAATACTTCCATCAGATGTTTTATTACGTAAAAATGGTAAGACTTGGAACATTGCGTAAGAATGATGGTGGAAGGCAAGTGCTTCTAGCAGATCTTGTGTGAAAATGGTGATGAATGGTCAGTATTTTTCATAGAGTCAAGAAGGAAAGTAGATTTTTTTGTTATAAAATAAATTTTTTTTAAGTAAGTGGTAGAATGACTTCTCGAGAAACAATAAGTCATATATTTCTACTTCTTCAAAGAGCTACAAATTAACTTTTTGAGAAGTTAAAATCTTTTTTTAAAATAGTGCCAAACACATAGATCGTGACTTTTCATAATCCAAAAGTAAAAAAAAAAAAGTATCTTTTTTTAATACATATTTTTTAATACAAACATATATATATATATATATATATATATATGTTTGTATTAAAAAAATATGTATTAAAAAATATTTTAATTTAGATTTATATTAAATACATATTTTTTTAATACAAACATATTTTTTAAAATAGTACATATTTTGATTATATTAAATACAAAAATATCAAATAGTTTTTAACCTTAAATTTTTTGTAAAATAATTTCTAATAATTTTATTGATTATTATTATTATTATTATTATTATTATTATTATTATTATTATTATTATTATTATTATTTACATAATAATATTATACCATAATTTTTTGTATTTTTTAGATTAAAATAATAATAAATTTATTCATTAGATTCTTATATATGTATTTATATATATAGATATATAGTCACTTATTAATAATAATAATAATAATAATAATAATAATAATAATAATAATAATAATAATAATAATAAATAAATAAATAAATAAAATTATTAGAGATTATTTTATAAAAAATTTAAAATTAAAATCATTTGATATTTTTTATTTAATATAATCAAAAGATGTACTATTTTAAAAAATATGTTTGTATTAAAAAAAATATGTATTTAATATAAATCCAAATTAAAATATTTTCTTTTAATACATATTTTTTAATACAAACATATATTTTTTTTACATAGGACATCTTTTGATTATATTAAATACAAAAATATCAAATAGTTTTAATCTTGAATTTCTTGTAAAATAATCTCTAATAATTTTATTATTATTATTATTATTATTATTATTATTATTATTATTATTATTGAGTGACTATATATATAAGAATTTAATGAATAAATTTATTATTATTTTTGTCCAAAAAATACAAAAAAATAGTACAATATTATTGTGCAATTAATAATAATTATTATTTTATTTTATTTTATTTTTGGACGGAGGACTATTATGTCTAACAGAGAGAAACGTTAGGGATTGATTTGTACATTAGTTTTTTTTGGACTAAAATGTCCATTTTTAAAATCTTTGGGGACTGATTTGGGTAATTATTCTGCCAGAAAATAAAGTGGGGACTGATTTGTCTGCTGGAGTAAAATCTTGGGGATTGATCTGTGTATTAATTTTTTTTTAGGACTAAAATGTCCGATTCTAAAATTCTTGGGGACTAATTTGGGTAATTACTCATAATTAATTGTATTCATATTGATCTACCAAGTTAATATACAAAATGACCCTTGAAATTTGACTTCTGATAAAAAGTGACTCGAGTTAGTCCTTCCGTCCATTTCTGTTACGGGAAAGATGACATTGCACAATTAAACAACGTCGTTTTGCTGTTTACGCCTAAATGACATCGTTTTATTTATCCCTTTCCTCTTCTTCCTTTTTCTTAATGTCTGAAGCTTCCACCACCCTCAATCATACCTTCCCAACCCCTTCGCTCTCACCACCATCACCACCATTATCCTCCTCCTCACCTTTTTTTCATCTACCACTCCAATTTGGGTACAGATTTCTCATTTCTCAAATTTCTGAACTCAAATGAGCTACAAATTCTATCTTCTTCTTACAATCTGATTGCTATGAGAGGTTCAGATAAAGCTTTGACCATTATTGGTGAAAAGGTTCTTCATTCATTGCCAGCAAAACAGACTCCAAGGTACTTTCTCTTCAAATTTTTTAGAAGTATTAGTAGCTGATAACTAGACTGTAGATAATATCTTCTTAGCTCCTTTGGCAGCAAGGACAGATTGGTTCAATTGTTGGTATTCGTCGGTTGAGAAGTTGGAAGATGGGTAAACTGCCATAAGAATTTTTTACATGAATACTTTTATTTTGTGAGGAAGAGATAGCTTCTAAAGAGAAGTCCATAGAATTTTCTATCTTAAAGTCTTAGGACACATTCCAATGGAAGTATGGTAGAAGAAATAAGTCACTTTTACTCAAATTGTACCATAAATTAAAGTGGTAGAATAGGGAGAGGTGAGGAGGAGGGAGTGGTGGTGAGAGTGGTGGAATTGGAAAGGTATGATTGAGGGTGGTGGTAATGAAGTGGTGGGAGGTTCAGACATTGAGAAAGAGGAAGAAGATGGAGGAGGAGTAAAATGACGTCGTTTAGGCATAAATAGCAAAAATGATGTCGTTTAATCGTGTCACATCATCTCTCTAGTGATGGAAATAGATAGAGAAGTCAACTTGAGTCACTTAAAATTTCAAGGTATAATTTGGGTCAATTGAAAATTAGATGACTAAATTGAGTTAGGGATCAATTTTCAAATCATTTTGAATATTGACTCGGATTTATAACTAATTTATTATTCACTATAACTTTTTAGAACTAAATTGATCACACTTTTATTGGTTCTTTTTTCTTACTGCTTCTAACACTGTTTGCTATAGTTGGCTATTTTAGTTGAACTTAAAAAATTTCATCTTAAGTTTATACCTATATTAGAAAAGCATGTTATTTTTTTAAAATTAATTAATAAAATTTTATTTACAAATTATATTAAAAATTATATTTTAACATTTTTCAAAAAGATGTTTATGTAAGCTGGTTAGAAAATGAAAACTGATAATAATATTTGGTGGCAAAGAATGGAGGAGTTAGTATGTTAAAAAACTAATGGTAAAAGAAAGAGGAGAAAAAAAATCAATGCATAAAATTGATGGTAAAAGAGAGAAAAAAAATTAATGCATAAAAAGAGGAGTCGGAGATATTTGAATTTTAAACATAACACTGAAAATTTTTTCAAAAATAATGACTGAAAATTCTGGAAACGAGAAAAATGTATTTTTCAACTTTGTTTTATTTTTTAAAAATATTTTTATTGAAAATATTTTTAAAATGTTCACTCAAATATATTTTAATGCCTTATTTTTATTTTCATTAAAAATAAAAATAAAAATGCTCAAACTAATCAAAACCTAATAATTAGTGTTTACTTCGATGTCGGCTCTTCATCATCTGGGACTGTAGTATGTTTCAAGGGTTGGACTGTTCGTCCATTAAAGCGGTACGTGAGCTGGGTTCAGAAACTTCTTCCGCTTCTGGTAAATCAAAAGGCAATCTTTCACATTCTGTTAGGGAAGAAATTAGAAAAACGACGAAACTTATAGGTTGCCGCCACAAATTCCACCCCAAAAAACCATAGGAATAAATGAGATTTGTGGATGTGGATAAAGATATGCTTATGATACTATAATTTACGTTTTATTGAATTGAGTATCTTTTTTCAGTTTTTGCGTCTTATTCGGGAATGTGAGTTTTTGTTTCCCAGTCCTTTGTTGGAGGAGAGCCTACAATGTCCGAATGTTTGAAAGAAAGATGCTAATGTCACTAAGGGAATAGCTCCAAAGTCGAATTATATATTTTATTCGATACAAACTTTTTTTTGAGGATCCATTATAATAATGAAAAAGATTTCTGCATATCCGCAAATAGCGGTCAATTATATCAAAATCAGATGAATCGGCCCTTCAATTCGAATTAGCAAAAGCAATGTCTCCTTGCATAATATGGATTCTAAACATTCATGATCTCGATGTGAATGAGTCGAATTACTTATCTCTCAGAAGATTTTTTCTCTTGTTAAAGGGTCTATTCTTTTTTCCATTATTTTTAGAAAAGTCGACAAATTGGATGGATAAGCAAAAGATATTCTTTCTTTTTATTTTTTTGATACTCATATAAAGTAGAAGATATTTTAACCATTTGCATCAAACTCAGACTTCCTTCTTGCATACATGCTCCTCCGGACGCACATATTAGAATAAGAGATAAAAGTTAATTGCCATTTCTTCATGTTCGTTCCAAGTTCGAAGTACCATTTGTACAAATAAAAATCTCGCTCGTTACAAGATTTCTTCTTCATATAGATAGATATAGGATCTATGGAGCAATTACAAGTGAATCAATTTAAAAGAGACCTAAAGTTAGGAATTTCTCAATAGGTAATGTTGCTCCAATACCCAACCAAAGGGCTACTGCAGTACCAATCAAAAAGATGATCAAAGATTTGATACCTGACACACTAAATATAACTCCTAACTATACCATTATGTTTGGTGATAAATTAAATTTAAAAATAAACAAATGATAAAAAATAATTTATTCTTATTTTTTCATATAAAAAATTTAAAAATATATATAATGATAAAAATATAAATATAAAAAATCGATAGAAATAATAAAAAAATAAAAATAATAAATTATGTTTCTTTTTAATGTTTCAGTATTTTTCATGAATATAAAATACATTGATTCATATTTCTAAATATAACGTATACGTCTATGTTTAATATGTTAAATACAATTTTATATCTATATGTCTTTGTTTCAGTGTCACGTGCCTCTAAACAAATATAGCCTTAAAGACTTGGATAGTTTTTAATGTTAAACAAATTGTATGACTATTTGTAACTATGTTTCTTTACCAAAAATTACCGCCAAATGCCATCCACTATCAGCGGGTTTCTCCTCGCGTGACGCAACCATCGCCGCCCGATCACTGTAGCACCTCTCCCCTTGCGATTCGCAGCGCTGCTGATCATCACAACACCCTTTCTCTCTCTCTTATTTTCACCTTGTTGTGGTCAACCCATAATATGCTGAATGGTTCTTTTAGTAGATATGCAGATGGTTATTTTAATTCTTATGTGGATAGTTATTTGATTGGAATGGATTTAGTTAGGTACAATTAAAATATGGTAGATGTTTATTAGGTATGTGGATTATTATTTTTATCCTTAAGTGGATGGGTATCCTTAAGCGTCAATGAGATCATTGTTGACGAACCAACGGCGATGAGGTGGATCTTGGATGCGATGATGGAACTGGTTGGTGACCAAGTGATGGCGGTGACAACAGATGATTTAGAAGAGAAATTGTTGCTTTCGTAAATTAGAATATAATTGTTTGGTTGTCGGGTTCCGGACAGATCGGGTGAGCAGGAGAGGGAGTGAGGACGCCTTAGCTTTGGTCGCACTGGTTGTGGGTTTGCCGAGTAGCCGAGTACTTGTCTTGAAGAGAGGACAAAAAAGGGGGGGTGCCACCTGCAAAGACACTCCGACGCTCAAGTCAGCGATGTGCAGGCGGGTAGAATAATATGGTGAGAGGATATGACGTACCTCGAGGGAAGAGCCAATCTACCCCTTATATACATGTCAGTAGTGGGCCCCCTTATGGGGACAGGCCCATATTCTCAAGGACGTTGTCCTGTGGCTACGTGTGAGCCGTACGGGACGCGTGTCCGGGTCGGTTGAAAGCCGCGTGACCGGGCCGGGTGAAGCTCGGGCCGGGTTGACCCGCGGGGATCCCGGGCCAGGCCGTAACAGTGCCCCCCACGCGCCAATGGTAGCTGTGGGAGCTATCAATGGCGTGTTGTCTCGCCTCTCATTCGGGATCGTCTGGTCGGCCGTTCGTGATAAGGATATGCCCCCAACGCGCGTGTCCTTTGGTTGAACAAGCAACCGTTTCGTCGCATCGTTCCTAGTGCCGAGCATTAAATGCTCATAATGGGGTGAAAAACCCTTGCTGAAAAGACCATTCTGCCCCCAGACGTTTCGCGCTTCCTGGGGGGGTAGTTTTTAAACAGGCCAGTTTTGGCACTCCTTTCTTTCTTTTGCATCTCCTTTTTTCTGCCTTCTTCTTGCTCCCAAACCTCAACACTTCTTTGTAGTGCTGTTGTGCGCCCCTTCCTTCGCATCTTTCTCTATCAACTGCTCCGTCCTTCTTCCACTAATTCAGGTAACTTTCGAATTACTCTCTCTTTTATGCATTATTTTTGCATGTTTGTTGTTTGGTTTTTTGTTGTTGTTGCGTAGCCTTTTAATTGCGACTAGATGTGTTAGGGGAGAAAGTACCATTCCAGGGTAGGTTTTTTCTTGTTCTTTTCGTGATTTGGTCTCGTTTGGCCTTAGTCGGGGAGTCGTGGGGGTAGTGTCTGTATTCGGCCTGAGCAACCGATCTCTTAGACTGACTGGATGGTCCCCCCATGTAGGTATGGCTCGCACGGTTTCCCGGGCTTCCGTTAACCCCGCGGCGTACGATCCCTATGCTTGGGTCGTTTCCGACGTGAAGGATTCGCCTAACCAAATGGGCGAGGAGGAGCTCACCGAGTTCCGACAAGTCGAGTACTTGTGTGGAGGGACTGACGAGGAAGCCAATTATGACGTTTTTGTCCCGGCTCCTCACGAGCGATTGTATGAAATCAACTTCCAACATCCCCGAGTCGCCGACTGGATTTGGTTCTACAAGTCCATGTTCACCCAAGTCGGAGTTCGTATTCCGTTCTCAGCCTTTCAAATGGAGCTTTTAGGTCGAATTTCCGTGGCGCCGTCGCAGTTGCATCCGAACAGTTGGGCCTCGATCCACTGTTTCGAGATGGTTTGTGAGTACCTCGAACTGCCGGTGTCCGTAGATGTCTTCCTCTTCTTTTTCACCCTCACAAACCCTTCAAAGGAGGGGAAACACAAAAAGGGGTTCATGTCCTTCCGGTCTGCCCAGGGTCGGAGGATTTTCGGTTTGTTCGAAGATTCCTACCATGGGTTTAAGGACAAATATTTCAAAGTCCGCCCTGTCAAAGGTCGTCACCCCTTTTGGCTGTCATTGGAGGGGGTACGGCTCATCCCGACCTATTGGAGTTTCGGGGCAGGGTCCAATACCTTTATTAAGGTAACCTATAATGGCATGTCGGCGGTGGATAGGCAGATTGCCGAGGTGTTGATGGCAGTCTTTGGGAAGAATCAAGTAAATCCCCACCTCCTTATGGGTGACCGGGAGTCCGGTCGTAATTATATTTGTGAGAAACTTTTACTTTACCTTTTATCCTTTTGCTTTTATTGATGTTTTGTGGCGATTAACCGACCTTCTTTGCTTTCCTGCAGTGGAGATGTCTGCGTCGGTGACGGGACTTCCCAACTTATTCCAAACTTTCCTCTGCGCTAGCGACGACGAAGGGGACAATGAAAAATCTGCCGCCGAGAAGTCTGCAATTCC
Organism: Arachis hypogaea; assembly: GCF_003086295.3. NCBI lineage: Eukaryota > Viridiplantae > Streptophyta > Magnoliopsida > Fabales > Fabaceae > Arachis > Arachis hypogaea. The sequence goes on from NC_092045.1 coordinate 89,168,628, forward strand.
TCCGGAGGACAAAACTACTTCCGAGCAGGAAGCCGCGGTTGACGGGACTGGGACCTCGACCCAAGCTTCCCAGGTCGAGGGCGACAAAACGGTTCATGCTTCTCCCTTCCGCGAGGTGATAGGCACCGGGGGTTCGACGTCTACCCCTGAGGTCGATGACGGTGTGGAAGAGGTCCCTAACCCTAAGAGGAAAAGGAAGACGTCCTCCAGTCCCGAGGGGGTCCTTACCGTCATGGAGAGGAATTTTGATGCTGGGAACTTTATAGATTCCCAGCTGATCCCTGGTACTGAGGAGTATTTCCACGAGTCTTCCCTTGCCGGGCAGGCGAGGTGGATGTATCGTACCCTTCTGCGGGGCGCCGTGATAGCCCGGAAGGCCGAGTTTGAGCTGTCCGGGATGGAGTCCCTCCGCAGAAGGTTGGAATCTAGTGGGAAGGCTAACAATGAACTGAAGAGTGAAGTCGAGACTCTCCGGGAGCAGTTGACCCAATTGAATGAAAAACTTGACGCCGCCGAGAAGAAGGCCACTGCTGCCGAGAAGAAAACTGCCACTGCTGAGAAGAAGTTAAAAGACTCGGACGCCACGGTTTCTCGCCTTGTCGAACGTGAGATGACTTTGGAGAGCCAGGTCGGCGCAGCGCAAAAATGGGTAGCCGAGATGGAGAAGGAAAAGCAGGCCGTGGAGGCCGAATTGGCAACGTGGAAGGCCAAGTACAAAGATGTCGTGAAGCAGGGGAAGGGTGCGATCTTGGCGACCGAGGAGGCTCTTAAGGCTCAGGTCAAAGTCATTGCTCCCGAGTTTGATACGTCGGCGATTGGTGTTCTCAAAGTCATTCAGGATGGCAAAGTATTCGACGTCCCCAAGAAATGAATCTTCTGTTTAAAGTTTTTGTTTAGCCGTTTTGTTTTGGCTTATGAACAATTTTAATTTTAGCCGTTTTGGCTTATGGACAATTCGATTTTAGCCGTTTTATTTTGGCTTGTGAACAATGACCTTTTTAGTCGTTTGCTCGAGTTGTCGTGATAAACTTTTTCTTATTCGTCTGGTCGTGTTATCGTTTCTATTAACCGTTTTTGGTTTATTGTCGTCATTTATATCAACGGCCCATGGTCTTTCGCGTAGTCGTTACGACGGTGGTTGACGGGTTCCCGGGGTGATCAGTCCCGGGGTCACGCGTCGTCGTTGGTCGTGATGAGATGGTTTATCTGGAGAATTGAGTGACAAAACAGAAGAGAAAATTTGCACAAGTATATCTTATTCGGTAATCGTATAAAGGACTCGTAAGTCGCTATGAAAAGTTCAAAAGTCAAATTTGCAAATTAACTACTTAGCTAGGTTGGTCGGCTTGTCGGGCCATCTTCTAGGAGTAGAATCTTCTTAGGTTGTCCGCGTTCCATGTTCTCGGGACTTCCTTGCCGTCAAGCCTTTCTAACTTGAAGGCTCCTTTTCCCATCACTTTTTTGACTCTGTATGGGCCTTCCCAGTTCGCCGCTAGCTTGCCTTCTCCGGGGGTCGGTAGGCCGATATCATTTCGCCTCAGGACGAGGTCGTTTGGCTCGAATTCCCTCTTGAGCACTTTGGTGTTGTAGCGCAGAGCCATTCTTTGTTTTAGCGCCGTTTCTGTCAAATGGGCCATTTCCCTGGCTTCATCTATCAGGTCTTTTTCTACGGTTTCCTCCACTCCTTTCAAAAGCAACCGCGGGCTTGGCTCACCGATCTCTACGGGTATTACTGCATCCACCCCGTACGTTAGTCGGAAAGGAGTTTCCTTAGTGGAGGATTGTTCAGTTGTTCGGTAGGACCAGAGAACCGCTGCTAGCTCGTCGGCCCAAGCACCCTTTTTATTGTCCAACCTCTTTTTTAGCCCTAAAAGGATAACCTTGTTGGCGGACTCTACTTGTCCGTTCGTCTGAGGGTGTTCTACCGAAGAGAACCTTTGCCTTATACCCAGGCCGTGGAGAAATTCCATGAATTTTTTGTCAGTAAACTGCGTGCCGTTGTCCGAGATGACGACTTCCGGTATCCCAAATCGCGTTATCACCTGCCTCCACATGAATTTCCTGCAATTGGACGAGGATATGCTAGCTAGTGGTTCGGCTTCTATCCATTTGGTGTAGTAGTCAATTGCGACTATGAGGTATTTGACTTGCCCGGGGCCGACTGGGAAGGGCCCTAAGAGGTCGACTCCCCATTGAGAGAATGGCCGGGAGGTCGTTAGCAAGCTTAACTCGGAGGCCGGCGCCCTGGCAAAGTTGGCGTTCTGTTGGCACTTTACGCATTTTTTGACAAACTCCTTGGAATCTGCCATCATCGACGGCCAATAGTAACCGGCTCGGATTAGTTTCCTCGCTAGGGCCTTGCCTCCAATGTGGTGCCCACAGCAGCCCTCATGGACTTTCCTGAGGACGTAGTCCGTCTGGTCGGGGTGTAGGCACTTCAGTAGGGGTTGGTTGAACCCTTTCCTGAACAGCTGTCCTTGGATGACGGCGTATTTGGCCGCTTCCCTTCTCAATTTCGCCGCGTCCTTTTCATCAGTAGGGAGTTTGCCGTGTTCTAGGAAGTCGGTGATGGGGTCTAGCCATGAAGGACCTAGGCTTGTTATGTGCAGTGTGATTGCTGGTTCTCTTGTCATGCCTTGGATGAGAGACCGGTTCCCTTCTCCTGGCTTTGTGCTGGCTAACTTTGACAGGAGGTCTGCCCGTGTGTTCCTTTCTCTAGGTACGTGGTAGACCGTGACCTCTTCGAACTTTTGGCTCAAGCTTTTAACCTTTTCCAAGTATTTCTGTAGCAAAGGGTCTTTGGCTTGGGAGCTACCGTTTACTTGGGAGGTGACGACTTGGGAATCGCTGCATATTTCTAGTCTTCTTGCGCCGACTTCTGCCGCTAGGGTTAAGCCTCCTATAAGGGCTTCATATTCTACCTGGTTGTTCGAGACGGGAAACTCGAATCTGACCGACTGTTCGTATACAACCCCAATCGGGCTTTCCAGGATGATCCCGGCACCTCCGAAGGTCTGGTTGGAGGCTCCGTCCACATGGAGCTTCCACCGTGTACCCACTTCTTCGCTTGGATCTCCCGTTACTTCTACTAGAAAATCCGCCATCGCCTGCGCCTTGATGGCTTGCTGAGGTTCGTATCGTATGTCATACTGGGAGAGTTCGATGGACCAAGTCATCATTCTTCCCGCCAGATCGGGTTTTTGGAGTACTTGCCGGATCCCTTGGTCCGTTCTGACGACAACTTGATGACTCTGGAAGTACTGCTTTAACCTTCGTGAGGAAGTTAGGAGTGCTAAGGCTAGCTTTTCCAACTTGCTATACCTTAATTCTGCCCCTTGCAAGGCCCTGCTTATGAAATAGACTGGCTGTTGAGCTTTTCTGTCCTCCCGTACCAGAACTGCGGCCAGGGCTTCACTCGTTATGGCGAGGTATAGGTATAATGGTTCCCCGTCCTTCGGCTTCCCGAGAACGGGTGGTGCCGCCAGGATTTCTTTGAAGTGCTGAAAGGCCTCTTCACATGCGGGTGTCCACTCAAACGCCATCCCTTTCTTCATGAGGTTAAAAAATGGAAGGGCCTTTGTTGCCGAAGCTCCGAGAAATCGGGATAATGAGGTCAACCGCCCTGCCAACCTCTGGACATCCTTGATGCAACTCGGGCTCTTCATCTGGAGTATTGCCTGGCATTTCTCCGGGTTAGCTTCTACCCCTCTTTGAGTTATCATGAATCCCAGGAACTTGCCGGCTTCCATGGCGAAGGCGCACTTGAGGGGATTCAGCCTCATACCGTGTTGACGGAGGGACGCGAATACACTCGCCAGGTCGCTCAAGAGATCGTCAGGTCGTGTTGTTTTTGCCAGGATGTCATCCACGTAGACTTCAACTGTTTTCCCTATGAGGTCGTGGAATATCCTGTTCATCAGCCTTTGATATGTTGCCCCCGCATTTTTCAAGCCGAATGGCATTACCTTATAGCAGAAAGTTCCTCCTGGCGTTATGAACGCCGTCTTGTCTTCGTCAGGACGGTGCATCGGTATCTGATTGTAACCGGAGTAGGCGTCCATGAAACTCAGATACCGATATCCCGCCGCGGCATCGACGAGTGCATCTATGTTAGGGAGGGGGAAGTATTCTTTGGGGCATGCTTTGTTAAGGTCAGAATAGTCCACGCACATTCTCCACTTGCCGTTGTGTTTTCTCACGAGTACCACATTCGAGAGCCATGTCGAGTAGTCCACTTCCCGTATGAAGCCTGCTTCTAGGAGGCTGGCCGTCTGTCTGGCCACCTCCTCTGCTCTTTCCGCCGACATCTTTCTCCTCCGTTGAGCCACTGGGCGTGCTTCCGCCTTGACGGCTAGATGATGTGAAATGATTTTTGGATCTATGCCCGGCATGTCGGCTGGAGTCCAGGCGAACAAGTCCCTGTTGGCTCTTATCATTTCGATCAAAGGCTCCTTCAGCTCAAGTGGGAGGTTCTTGTTAACGAATGTGAACTTTTCCACTTCGTCACCGATTCTAAACTTCTCCAGGTCCCCTTCTGGTTCTGGCCTCGGCTTGTCTTCCACTCTGGCATCAAGGTCAGCTAGGAACACGCCGGATGCTTCCTTGGACTTCTTTCGAAGGGAGAGGCTGGCGTTGTCACAAGCGACCGCCGTCTCGAGGTCTCCCCTTATGGTCCCTATGGATCCGTCATCGGCAACGAACTTCATGACTAGCAGCTTGGTGTTGATTATGGCTTCGAAATCGTTGATTGTTTTTCTTCCCAAGATGATGTTATAGGCTGTGGAATCTCGGAGGATTACGAACTCGGCCATCGCCGATCTTCGGCCTTGGGCTTGCCCCACCGAGATTGGTAGGGATATCACTCCGTCCGGTTTGATGAAGTGGTCGCCCAACCCGATAACCCCGTGCTGGTGAGTCGTCAGGTCGGCATCCTTTAGCCCTAGTGCGTCGAACACGTTGCGGAACATGATGTTTGAATCAGCTCCTGTGTCGACGAGGATCCGTTTGACGAGGCCGGTTCCCACTCTGGCCGTAATGACCATGGGGGGGTTTCCGGGGCGTCGTTGAACCATTGGTCTTCCGGGCCGAAAGAAATGGAGGGAGGTTTCTTAGAGTTTTGCACCGGCGGGGATGAGATCGTCAGAACCTTAGCGTCTTTCTTGTGTGCCGACCGGGATTTTGGCGCGGCGTTTTTTGCCGTTACCACGTTTATCACAGTGAGGCCGTGGTCTCTGTCTTCGAGTTCTTGTCGCCGCTTGGCCGGACGGTTTTGCCTTCCTCGTCTTGATCGCGATAACGTCTTCTCGGCTCCCTGATGAGGTGGGAGAACGCTGCCAGCTTTCCTTCCCTTATCGCTTGTTCTAGTGCATCCTTCAGGTCAAAACAGTCCTGCGTTTGATGGCCATAACCTTTGTGATAATCACAATAAAGGTTCTTGTTTCCTCCCGTACGGTCCTTAAGTGGTCGGGGCTTCGGAAGAATTCCCTTCTCAGCTATTTGCTGATAGACTTCCACGATGGGGAGAGTGAGTGGAGTGTAGTTAGTAAATTTCCCGACCCGAGGGAACGGTCTAGGTGCCTTGTTTGATGCCTCCTCCCTGGTTTTTTCTTTTGCTCTCTCTCTGTCACCTGGTTGCCGAGCTTGGCTGTAACCGGACTGCCGCTTATTGGCAGCCACGACTCGGCTGACTTCCTCGTCGTTTATGTACTCCTTGGCCACCGTCTGGATTTCATGCATTGTCCAAACCGGCTTTGTGGTAAGGTGTTTTCGGAAGTTCTCGTTGAGGAGGCCGTTTGTCAGGCAGAGACTGGCCACCGAGTCGGTTAAGCCGTCAATTTCCAAGCATTCGTCGTTGAACCGATCTAAGTACCTCCTGGTCGGCTCTCCTTGTCTCTGGGTTACCCCCAGAAGGTTGATAGGGTGCTTGGCCTTTGCTATCCGCGTTGTAAATTGGGCCAGGAATGCACGGCTGATGTCCGAGAAACTGTAGATGGAACCTTGAGGGAGGCCGTTAAACCATCTGATCGCTGGCCCAGCTAGGGTTACCGGGAAGGCGCGGCATCTTACTTCGTCCCCCACTCCCTCTAGATTCATCCTGGCCTCAAAGGCCGTGAGGTGTTCTAGAGGGTCTTGAGTTCCGTCGTACCTCATGTCTGTTGGTTTGTCGAAGTGTTTCGGCAACCGGACCTCGAGGATAGATCGGTGGAACGGGGTGACGCCCATTATCACAGGTTGTCGTGTTCTCTCAGATCTCCCTTCCCCGTCTTCACGACCTCTTGCCGCTCGGCGGATTGGTCTGCCGCGAGAGTAGATGATCGTGTCGTTTCGTCTTCTTATTATGGGTGACTCCTCCCGTGTGCTCTCCGCTTCCGTCCGGGATGCGGATGTACGCCGCGGGCGGCTTCTGTGAGAGTCTTCCTCTTCGCTCCCGGGAGACGGGGTATAGCTAGGATCGGTGGACCGTCCCTCCCGTTCCCGGTCGGCCAGCTGTCGTTCTAGGTTCTTGACTCTGTGGCGTAGCTCCTGCATTATTATCGCACTATCGCCGCCCGTTCCCCCGAATGGTCGTGTTCTCGTGTGTTGTTGGGGGGACCTCCGCCGCCCCCTTAGCGAGGCGACGGAGGCTGCCCCCTCCGCTCCGGCTGCTCGAGCTTGGTCGCCGGGACCCAGCACGACTTCCATTTAGGCAGGAGTCCCCACAGACGGCGCCAATGTTCGGTTGTCGGGTTCCGGACAGATCGGGTGAGCAGGAGAGGGAGTGAGGACGCCTTAGCTTTGGTCGCACTGGTTGTGGATTTGCCGAGTAGCCGAGTACTTGTCTTGAAGAGAGGACAAAAAAGGGGGGGGTGCCACCTGCAAAGACACTCTGACGCTCAAGTCAGCGATGTGCAGGCGGGTAGAATAATATGGTGAGAGGATATGACGTACCTCGGGGGAAGAGCCAATCTACCCCTTATATACATGTCAGTAGTGGGCCCCCTTATGGGGACAGGCCCATATTCTCAAGGACGTTGTCCTGTGGCTACGTGTGAGCCGTACGGGACGCGTGTCCGGGTCGGTTGAAAGCCGCGTGACCGGGCCGGGTGGAGCTCGGGCCAGGTTGACCCGCGGGGATCCCGGGCCAGGCCGTAACAATAATAAATGGTTAAAATTTTTGAATAATATTTTTTTTGAATAATTTAAATAATTTTTTTTTAATTTTATTGAGTCAAATATTTAGCCCAATATTCATGTTGTTTAAATCTTTCGTTATCTTTCTAGCATAGCCGTAAATTTAGTCTGATCTCTTAACGATAAACGAAGAATTGATAGTGTCTTCTTAAAGAATTATTTATTATCCCAAATAAAAATTTTAGTAAAGAGGCTATTTGTCCCGATCTAATATTATATTTGAGTACGTAACACGTCCATTAAATTGTTTTTTTTTAATTGTAAAAAATAAATTATTGTCCTTTTGTAAAATAGACCAAGATATTTTACTCTTAAATTTTTTTAACTTTTAGTACAATTATACCGTTAGAATACTAAAAGAACATTATAATATGTAACAAATCACAAATGAGGTGTTTTTCATTGTTTTAAATTTAGAAAATTCAAAATTTAAATTTCTACAAAAATTAACAACTTTGACCTTAAAAAGAGTATTTCAATCTATTTAAAATTAATTAAAACATTATTTTAGTCTTTTAAAATGAAGTTCAAATTTTGTCTTTTTAAAAAAAACCTTAATCCAAAATGAGAATTTTAGATTTAAAAATTAATACTAAAAAAATTTTAGAGGATTATAAAAATTTATTATTTTTTGTTATTAATTAATTATTAATATTTAAAAATATGAAATATAATATGTTTAAAATTATTAGACTAAAGAAATTAAATTAATAACTAAATAATGACTAAAAATAATAAATTATAATGACCATATAACCTTTTTCTTAATATTAAACATGGTATTTTAATCCTGTAAAATTTATTAAATCAGCGTTTCAGTCATTTTAAATCAAATTTAAATTCTTGCTTTCTAATCCATTTAAACAACGTTTGTTTAAAAGGGAATTTTAATCTTTTAAAATAAATCTTGAAAATTATATTTTATTCTAAAAAATTAAATCCATCTTTCTAATTTCTGATACAATATAATTAAACAATAAAAAGACATTTTAGTTCTTTTTCAAAATTAAATTCAAATTTTTTTTATTTCTAATAAAAATTAAACAACTCTGGAGGAATATTTTTGCTTTTTTTTAATAAATAATCATAAACGATTGTTTTTGTTTTTTAAAAATTAAATAAATTATGTAAACCTTTTTCTAATCGAATTCTAAATCTAATTTCTAACACAATTAAAAATTTTAATCCTAAAATGTGTATTTTAGTCTTTTAAAAATAAATAAAAAGAGTATATTAATATCTTTAAAATTAATTTCAAATTTCATTTATAATACAAGTAAAAAAAATTAATCCTAAAAGTTATCCTAGTCATTTAATAATCAATATTTAAAGGGTTATTTTTTTAGTTTTTTTAAATTAGTTCTTAAAGAAGTATTTTACCCATTTTAGTTATTTTAAATCAATATTTTATTTGTAATATAATTAAATAGAATTAAACTTAAATCAGTATATATTAATTTGTTGTTGTATGATGAGAGTAGGACCGGCAATGGATAGAGTAGGGTAAGATTTATATTCTACCCTAACCCTACCTTATCCATGGGTTAAAAATCTCTCAACCCTAACCATACCCGCACCCAAAAGTTCTAAACCCTACCCTATCCGACCCTACCTGCAGAAACAAAAAAAAATTCAAACAAATATAAAATTCAACCATTCCAAATTTCATACATATTAATAAAATAAAAAATAAAAAACTAAGTTCAAATTAAAACTAAAAATAATAAAATTTAAAAAAAATCCAACATAAAATTATAAATAATATGATTATCAACTAACTTAGTGATTATTTCAAGTTTTTATAAGAAGGACATTGTGAGTACATGACTCACTTTCTTCACAACATATATAACTTTTACATATATATTATATAATATATTAAAGATGCGGGTAGGGTAGGGTAGGATACCCTAAACCCATACCCTATCCTATCCACAGGCAAGTTTGCACCCTACCCTACCCTACCCTATCCTACCTGCAGCGGGTAGGGTAGACAACTCTACTCGAAAGGGTTGGTTAGGGTTGGGTACCCGCGGGTAGAGTATATATTGTCAGCCCTATACGAGAGAAAATATTTTAAGATTTTTAATGATAAAGTATCTTATTCTTTTGTATTGGAATCGTGGTTCTGAAAACCAGATTGGACTGACCGGTCGAACCAGTTCAATCGGGACCCAGCAAAGAAAACAGTCCAATCCGCTACTTATAACCGTCCAGTCACGAACTGATTTAAAATCGTTAAACTGGATGATTTTCGGTCGGTCCAACCATCCAGAATCTGGCCGATTCTATATAAATGCCACTATTTTGATTCAAAAAAGTCAATCACCCACTCTTTTCTCCAACACCCCCTCACTCATGAGACTCACATTCAGACTCAAACACTCTCACTCATCCTATCTGAAGCCCAAAATCCTAGTTTTCTCCTCAACGGTTCTGTCGCAGTATCTCCGCCGTCCCTGGCTTCCTCCTTCCCCTCCTTTCCAACCCAAGCCCTGTCTTGTTGGCTGTAGCTCAGCACGACGTCCCCATCGTCCTTGACTTCTGTGTTCAAGGCTTGAAGCAGCTCGCCGTCATCTTGTCACTCACCGTCCGTCTCTCTGTATAAGGTTAATGGCACTGCTTTCATGGTACTTGCTTGCAACCAACTCCTATATATATATATATATATATATATATATATATATATATATATATATATATATATATATATATATATATATTAAACTTTCTCTGAAATTCATGGATCTGGGATTTTATTGTTCATGTTCTTATTTACTGTTGTTCATGTTCTTGTTTACTGTTCACTATGTACATAAGAAACAATACTTTAAATCTGGAAGTACAGGCCGTTTAACCTTATCACTCAAAGGGACTGTAGCAGTAAGACCCTGGATTTCGGGCAGTAAGGCTAACTTGATGATGTCCCCAAAAGTGATAATGGTCTAAACGTAAGAACTCCTGGTGGCTATAGATTTAAAGGAATATAAAAAAAGAGTTAAAAACCCAAATTCAAAATTTGAGTGATAGTTTAGTGATAATATATATGTTATCTCTGAACCAAAGGAGGGCTATGATATCAGATTTTATGTAATTATGTCTAAACTCTTTCGCTCTCTCTCTAGACGCCTTTCCTTTTCTTCACCGTCCTCTTCTTCCTCCTCTCCGATCCATTCTTCTTCCAATCCCCTTACTGAGAAAGTTACTCGTCCTGAGGAACTTTCCCCCAAACACAATATCTTTGAAGAAGAAGTCTACTTCGAAGATATCAATCAAGCCATTGACAATTGGGAAATACCCAAAATCCCACAAGATGAATTATATGTCCCTGATGATAACAAGAGAAAATCTGATTATATCATCAAAACCGCTGAAAATAATATTCCTCTAGGACCCGATTCCAGTGAGGAATTCCATCTTCTGACTAAACAATCAGTTAGAGAACATGCCCGCCACTACAGATATCTTCACATAGGGTGTGTCCAAGTTGCAGTCAAACCACTCATCCGAGAAGGTTTGAATGCCTCTATCCTCATGTGTCTTAGAGACATTAGACACAATGACTTCCAAGACTCCTTAATCGGAACAGTTGAAACAAGTCTAGGACATGGTCCAGTTTACTTCAACTGTTTCCCAAACAAGACAGTCAGTCAGTTAGACCTTAACATTCTTGACTCTCTTTTCCTAAACATTCGAATTCATGGTCTTAACATGAAAGAAGGTTCCATTCCAGCCGCTTTAATCTATAGGATTCAATACAAGGTCATGAATACTTGTAACTCTAGAGTCCTTCTTAAGTCCCAAGATCGTGAAACCACTTTGTTTGGCACAGACATGACAAAGGCCAACGTTATGATCCCAAGGCTCATAAGATGGGATGAAATTGACTTCCCTCAATCATGGTCAATTGACCGAGCCATTCCAACGCAACCTAGACAAGCACCTCTATTACGAGAAGTAAAACAAGATGAATCAGGGAAAGTAGAGATTTTCTTTGATAGACGAAACTCTTTTTCTTCTAGATCTGAAGCAGGAACATCTAATGATTTTGCTTCAGCAAGAAGATCTTTTTCAGTAACTTCCCAATCTTAGTTTTCAAAAATGTCGAGACCAGCCAATTCTGAAATACATATTTCCGGATTACAAAACAATTCAAGCATTTCTCAAGGAGTTTACCAAGAAGATGATGGTGATGTAGAATTTGAAGTTGAATCTTCTATTCCATCCCATCAATCTCCAACATATTCTTCTTTGAATGGTAAATGAATAACACGGAATTTATTATAAACAGAGAAGCCTTACTTAAAAACCTTAACTCTAAAGAGTATGACCTCCAAAGAGAATGGTATTTAAGTACTTATACAGCTTCTCAAATCTCATCATTCAAAGAAAAATATTACAAATTTTTAAATGATGTTAGATTGCATATTCCTTTTTTTGAATGGTTTCATGCTTACTCCATAAAAAACAACATTGAGTATCCTTTTAAAACTAAACAAACTTCATTTTCAGCAAATGTTATTTCAACTTGGAAAGTCAAAGATGGGAACTTAGTTAGATCCGAGTTTCCTCCAAAAGGAGCTTTTATTATCTCAAATACGGAAGGACATAATCCTGTTATGGCCTCTCCTTTTAAAACAAAGAATGTGGATGAAGCTGTCGCCCCTAAAGATATTAAAAATCTCATTGAACAATCAAATTATACCAACAGATTTTTGCAATGCTTGGGTGACAACCTTTCATCTTCAGGATCTACTTTCTCTTTGAAAAATATTTCTGAAACATCTACTTCTAAAAGTATTGAGAAACCTCTTTTTAAACCTTTTAAAATAAGTAGCAAGGCTAAGCAAAGTCTTAAAACCTCCATTTTAAAACAACAATCTAGTGATTCGGAAGTTATTCAAAAGAAACCAAAACGATCATCATCTTATTCTCTCGCAATTAGTACAAGAAGAAGAATCTGGTGATGAGGATCTTGGTTCTCTTTTAAACCAAACTGAGTGCTCTAAAGGACAAGAAAATAAAATTTCTAACGACAATGAGGTAAAACAAATTTTGAGAATAATAAATGTATTCTCCTTTATGAAGCATCGTGTTAATGTCCGAATTGTCGTTAATGATTTTGCTTTTGACACCATTGCACTCTTTGATTCAGGTGCAGATTCAAATTGTATTAGGGAAGGTCTGGTCCCCACAAAATATTTCGAAAAAACTACTAAACTCCTTTGCTCAATAACGGGTGAAAGGCTAGGTATCAATTTTAAAATAACCAATGTCTTTATTGAAAAGGGAAATATCAGAATTCCCACCGATTTTATCATAGCAAAAGATATAAAAAATGATGTAGTTTTGGGGACACCTTTCATAAATCTATTGTTTCCATACCTGGCAGATTTTCCTGGACTTACCTCTTTTGTAGGAGGACAAGTAACTTTCTTTGAGTTTCTAGACTCACCAAAGCAAAGATCTCTAAACCTAATTGAATCCAAAACCAAACAGATTTGTTTTCTAAAAGAAGAAATCTCTTTCAAAACCCTTGAATCACAGCTTTCGCAACCAAAGATTCAAGAAAAAATAAAAAATCTTTTAAATCAAATTGAAAAATCTATTTGTTCTGATTTGCCTCATGCTTTCTGGGATAGGAAAGAACACATAGTTGATCTTCCATATGAAAAGGATTTTAAAGAATCAAAAATCCCTACAAAAGCCCGTCCTATTCAAATGAATGAGCAGCTTTTGCAGCATTGTCAACAAGAAATTAATGATCTCTTGGATAAAAGATTAATCCGTCCTAGCAAAAGTCCTTGGTCTTGCTCTGCTTCTTATGTTAATAAACAAGCTGAAATTGAAAGAGGAACTCCCAGGCTTGTTATCAATTACAAACCTTTGAATCAAGCTTTACAGTGGATTCGTTACCCCATCCCAAACAAAAAGGATTTGCTTAATAGATTAAACTCAGCAAATATTTTTTCAAAATTTGATATGAAATCGAGCTTTTGGCAAATCCAAATCACTGAATCAGACCGATATAAAACAGCTTTTACCGTTCCATTCGGACAATATGAATGGAATGTAATGCCTTTTGGTCTGAAAAATGCCCCTTCCGAATTTCAGAAAATCATGAATGATATTTTCAACCCATACTCAAACTTTGCAATCGTTTATATTGATGATGTCTTAATTTTTTCCCAGACTCTGGATGAACATTTCAAACATGTTAAAACTTTTATGTACATCATCCAAAAAAATGGACTTGCTGTTTCTAAACCAAAAATTGTTCTTTTTCAAACAAAAATCCGATTTCTTGGTCACATAATTTTCCAAGGAACAATAACTCCTATTGAAAGATCAATTTTGTTTGCAGAAAAGTTTCCAGATTATATCCTCGATAAACCTCAGCTCCAGAGGTTTCTAGGATGTCTCAATTATGTTTCAGATTTCATCCCGAATCTAAACAATCTCCTTAAGCCCCTTCATGATAGGCTTAAGAAAAATCCCCCACCTTGGACAGACAAACATTCGGATATTATCAGATTTCTTAAAACCAAAGTCCGCAACCTTCCATGTCTTTACCTGCCCATTCCTCATGCATTCAAAATAGTAGAAACTGATGCATCAGATTTAGGATACGGTGGTATTTTAAAACAAAAACTGCATGATAAAGAATGTATTATTGCATTTACATCCAAACACTGGAATTCTACTCAACAAAAATATTCCACAATTAAAAAAGAAATTTTAGCCATTGTTTTATGCATCACAAAATTTCAATCCGACTTACTCAATCAAAAATTTTTAGTCTGAGTTGATTGCAAATCAGCCAAAGATGTTTTACAAAATGATGTGAAAAATCTTGCATCAAAACAAATTTTTGCCAGATGGCAAGCAATTTTAAGTGTCTTTGATTTCAACATTGAGCATATCAAGGGTAACTCAAACTCTCTCCCTGACTTTCTCACACGTGAATATTTGCAGAGAGATAATCAAGGAAAAGATGCCTAAAAAGGCAACATTAGCCTCGGTAAGAGGCAGAGGTATTCGCCTAGCCCTTCCTGGGCCAACCAAGAGATCTGGGTCAAGTACCCCAACCGGGTCATCTACCCAACAACCTTCCCCTATAACCCAAGAGCCGACTGGGTCATCTACTCAGATCACAAAAAATGTAGTTGAGTCATCTACTCAACCCCCAAGTAGTCAAACAGCCAAACAAACAAAGGCAGATTATGCCTTCCCAATCCAAACCTTGTTGGCCTTACAAGATGCAGGCCTTATAAAACTCCATAAAAAATCCTGGGCTGACATATGTGACAGCTCAGATGAAGATGAAATAGACCTTACCAAACTTATCTCACAGATGGCAACTCAAAAAACCATTTGCAATGATCCAAAAGGAAAAACAATTGCCCAAATCATGCCACCTCAATCAAACCAAACCCATCATGTCAAGACTCAATCAAAACAACCAACCACATACATTTCAAAAAACAAGTTCTCATCTGTCCTTCTAATGGAACCTGAGTTTTGGGAAAAATCACCTTTTAAAGTTATACCTAAAGTCTTTCCACCAGGATTCCATTTTAGACCAACAGCCTTAAACAAAACCAGACAGTTTTATGAATTCATATTAGTGGATTCAGATTCAGTCTCAATAAAACATTACAAAGATCCTAAAGATGCCACCAACATAACTCATTCAACCATTCAAATTCTAAAAGTACTCACCCCTAATCAATTTGGTAAAAACCCAAACAATACAAAAAAATTCTCTAATCCTTATGACCCGATAGGATATTCTTATTGGGATTATGTGGATGCCTGGACAAGAGTATTTTGGTTACAAAATAATCAGAACAGACATTCTTGACTCATCTATTTCAAGAAAAATACCAATTATCAATTCCCAAATTGGTTCTCCCAATGGTGGGATTACTTTGGTCCTCTACCAGAAATCTTGCCCCCACTTGCCGATGAGGGGTTCAAAATTTTCACCAAAAAATTTGACCAACAGGAAACAAGCATTCTTGTAGATCTTCAATTTTTCTCTGTTTTTTCCCTGGCCTGGGTATTCTCATGGCAGTACAGGTACGGCAAACAAGAACATCCAAAAGCACCACCTATGCTCCAAAGAAATGCCTTTGTAAAATGGTGGTCTCAGTTTGATGCCGCCATGGCTCATCCAGAAAAAGTTCGAAATTGGTTCAAAGAGCACCCCCAAGTTCACCAAACCATTCGACCATGAAGAATCAGTATTCCTCAACCAGAAAGCCCAGATTGCAGCAGCCCTTGCAGGGGCCCAATCAAAAGAAACCTTAGCAAGACACCTTCAACAAATCATGCAGATGATCGATGAAGACAAAAAACACAAAGATGATCCTACTCCCTCAGAAGAATCATCAAGTGATTACAATTAAAATGAAGACGATTGCTTTGGAATCAATCTAGGAGAAGATTAGATCTTAAGCCAAATTGGCAAAAAACAAAAATGTATCAACTTGTACTGTACCAATAGTACCGGTTAACATAACCGGCACTGTAGAAACAGTAATTTTCTCAACTATAAAAGGAGGCCACGCTTTCATTGTAAGGCACCCTTTTCATTTTCACAAAAACATAGAGAGAAGTTAGTGAGAGACGCTCTGAGAGTTCCCCTTGTAAGCTCTCCAGCTCTTCTTCCCTCTTCTCCCTTTTCAATACATTCAATAAAAATCTTTTATTCAGTTCTTTATTTTAAGTGTTTCCATATTTACATTTCTGCAACTGCATATGTGTGCGGACTACCGCCACATCTAACTACATATCTAACCTGCATCTGCGTGCGGACTACTGCTGCATCTAACTTCATATTTATTTCTTTGCTCTTGCATATATCATACTGCATTCATACTGACACCTACCTCCTTCTTCCCCTTTCCCTCCTTGATCCACTTCGGGCCATCTGGTATTAGAGCCTGATGGGGAAGTAGGAATATACATATTATCATTAAACTTTCTCTGAAATTCATGGATCTGGGATTTTATTGTTCATGTTCTTATTTACTGTTGTTCATGTTCTTGTTTACTGTTCACTATGTACATAAGAAACAATACTTTAAATCTGGAAGTACAGGCCGTTTAACCTTATCACTCAAAGGGACTGTAGCAGTAAGACTCTGGATTTCGGGCAGTAAGGCTAACTTGATGATGTCCCCAAAAGTGATAATGGTCTAAACGTAAGAACTCCTGGTGGCTATAGATTTAAAGGAATATAAAAAAAAAGAGTTAAAAACCCAGATTCGAAATTTGAGTGATAGTTTAGTGATAATATATATGTTCTCTCTGAACCAAAGGAGGGCTATGATATCAGATTTTTGCATCTGAGATTGGAAAGCAGCTCAGCAGAACGGTCTTTCCAAAGAGATGGATCACCAATGAAGTGGCTTGCTATGGTAAAAATTAAGGTATTGACAGCATCGGGGATAGGTTCCCCGTCGTCACCAATGATGGGTTCGTTCTGGTCGTTGACTTTTATGGCAGAAAAGATTGAGTGTTTTTGGTTATCGGAAAGGTAGTTATCCCACCATCCCTTCAGCTGGCCACTAAATCCAGAAACAATAACATTGGCTATAGCTTCTTCAGAGGTGTCATGGGCTGCTTGATAGGCTGTGCCTACCATTGTCATGTGCTGGAGCATACTCATGATATTATATTCCGTTTTGCCATCTATATTCCATTCATAGACATTATTGGCATTGAAGCTAACAAAACCTAGTTCTCTTTCTTCGAGAGCTAGATCTGGAGCGGAAACACGATTATAACCATACGTAGATGGTTTAGTTAAACCCTTCCACTTGGTTAGGGAGTTGGTCAAAATGGGGCTGATCTTAAGGGATGATTTGCCAGAATCATCACTTTGCTCAGAGCAAGATTCATTGGACTCAAGGCCAAGGGCATTAATAGCTTTAGATGCGCGTGTTTGAATACGAGAAGTAGATTCACCCGAGTTTGTAGGAGTTTCAGGGATAGTAGTAAAACGGTTCAAAAGTTGGTCAATCTTTTGAATAACTTCCGAATCACTAGATTGTTGTTTTAAAATGGAGGTTTTAAGACTTTGCTTAGCCTTGCTACTTATTTTAAAAGGTTTAAAAAGAGGTTTCTCAATACTTTTAGAAGTAGATGTTTCAGAAACATTTTTCAAAGAGAAAGTAGATCCTGAAGATGAAAGGTTGTCACCCAAGCATTGTAAAAATCTGTTGGTATAATTTGATTGTTCAATGAGATTTTTAATATCTTTAGGGGCGACAGCTTCATCCACATTCTTTGTTTTAAAAGGAGAGGCCATAACAGGATTATGTCCTTCCGTATTTGAGATAATAAAAGCTCCTTTTAGAGGAAACTCGGATCTAACTAAGTTCCCATCTTTGACTTTCCAAGTTGAAATAATATTTGCTGAAAATGAAGTTTGTTTAGTTTTAAAAGGATACTCAATGTTGTTTTTTATGGAGTAAGCATGAAACCATTCAAAAAAAGGAATATGCAATCTAACATCATTTAAAAATTTGTAATATTTTTCTTTGAATGATGAGATTTGAGAAGCTGTATAAGTACTTAAATACCATTCTCTTTGGAGGTCATACTCTTTAGAGTTAAGGTTTTTAAGTAAGACGTCTCTGTTTATAATAAATTTCGTGTTATTCATTTACCATTCAAAGAAGAATATGTTGGAGATTGATGGGATGGAATAGAAGATTCAACTTCAAATTCTACATCACCATCATCTTCTTGGTAAACTCCTTGAGAAATGCTTGAATTGTTTTGTAATCCGGAAATATGTATTTCAGAATTGGCTGGTCTCGACATTTTTGAAAACTGAGATTGGGAAGTTACTGAAAAAGATCTTCTTGCTGAAGCAAAATCATTAGATGTTCCTGCTTCAGATCTAGAAGAAAAAGAGTTTCGTCTATCAAAGAAAATCTCTACTTTCCCTGATTCATCTTGTTTTACTTCTCGTAATAGAGGTGCTTGTCTAGGTTGCGTTGGAATGGCTCGGTCAATTGACCATGATTGAGGGAGGTCAATTTCATCCCATCTTATGAGCCTTGGGATCATAACGTTGGCCTTTGTCATGTCTGTGACAAACAAAGTGGTTTCACGATCTTGGGACTTAAGAAGGACTCTAGAGTTACAAGTGTTCATGACCTTGTATTGAATCCTATAGATTAAAGCGGCTGGAATGGAACCTTCTTTCATGTTAAGACCATGAATTCGAATGTTGGTGATAATATTAATTTTTCTGTTGATTGGACTAAAATTTGTGAATCAATTAATGGAAAGGAAATCATTATTCAAATTTTATGTTGCTATTCATTGATTTTGTACTGTTGTTGTGTTTTTAATTTCTGAAAGTTTTGTTGAAATTTGGTTACTACTGCTAAACATGAAAATCAAATAATTACTGAAAATTTTGTGCTTTTGCTCATTAATTTTGTGCTATTGCTATTTTTTCAATTTCTAAAATTTTTGTTGAAATTTTTTTGCTATTGCAAAAAATAGAAATCAAATCATTATTAAAATTTTTTATTTTTTTTATCTTTATTTGATTTCAGGTTTAGTGTGGTTACTTTATGCTCTGTTTAGTCTCTTGTTAATAGTGTTTTTGATTGGATTTATCTTTTGAGAGTTGCTATTAGTGTGGTCTGCAACAAGTTCTTGCAGATTTTGATGATTGATAAATTTTTATGTTGGCATTTAAAATTTGATATTTTTTTTTTACTATTTAACTTGAGTTTGTATTTTGATAAGATCATATAGATTTGGCTAAAAATATTTTATATAGTATTTTAAATTCAAAAAATATTTTAATATTTATATTAGACTATAATTATATTTTAAGATGTTTATTTATTATTTTATTCTAAAATAATTTTTTTAATTAAACCATTGGTTAGATTGATTAGACTAATAAATCAATAACCAATGATTAAAACAGTTTAATGACTAATCTGATTTTCATAACCTTGATTGGAATATAGAATTCGTGGCCTAAAAAATAAGTATTAGAGGCCATTAAACATTAAAGAAAATGAATTGATTATATTAAAATCATTAAAAAGAATTAAATTAACTAAAATTTATTTCAAAACAAAGACTCACATGTTTTGAGAAAGACAACTCAATCCGGGTAGACATTGTCTCTTCAATGTTAGCATTTCATCCCCACGCTTCAAGCGCAATTGCCGGCTCCGCCATCAAGTCAATCCTTCCATCGTCACTCTTGCAACGTGTCCCGATTTGGTAATCACTGCCGCCAAACCGAACTCGACATGCATGGCCTGGCACTACCATGATGTTGCTAGCTAGCTGGACCTTTATCAACTAATAATAAGAATGCCCTAAATCATTGCAGAGGTGGTCGTTGACTTCTTAGTTATTGATACAACTAATATTTATGCTTGTAATAATATTACAAATTAATTAACTAATTTATTTATTTTTAATTTTTTAATATATGTCAGTACTTAATCTTTAAATAAAAAAATATTTAATAATATTAATATTTTTGTAACAAAATTGTTCCGAAAAATACCTTAAACCATGGTATGACTTATGTTAAAAACAAGAGACTAAATTGAAGAAAGTATGATATATTATTGAGTGAGTTAAGAATGATACAATATAAACGAGTATTATATATAGGTGTTAGAAAAATTAAAGTAATAAAAGCATAATATCTTATGATAAATATATAGATATGTTAAATAATGTTAATTGATCTAATTGATCTTAATTATACTTAAACATTCTCCCCTCTCCTTCAAACTCAAGTGGAAGCTAAAGATACAATCTTGAGTTTGGACATTAGAGTCCGAAAACAAGTAGGATGATGAGCCTTCATGAAGATATCAGCAGTCTGATCCAAAGTCCCAATAGCTATGAGACGAACAACATCAATAAGAAGGCGTTGCCAGACAAAATGGCAATCAATCTCAATGTGTTTGGTGCGTTCATGAAAAACATCATTATGAGCAATCTGAATAGCACTACAGTTGTCACAATAAACATTAGTTAGGGATCATTGAAGAAAACCCAAGTCTTCGAGAAGCCAACGAATCAAGACAACCTCAGCAATGGTGTCAGCGAGAGCTCGGTATTCAGCTTTGGTGCTTGATCGAACAGTGAACGTTTGTTTCTTGGCTCACCAGGAAATAAGAGAGTCACCAAGAAACAAACAATAACCAGTAGTAGAATGACGATCAATGGGATCACCAGCATAATCAGCATTTGAGTACGCCTGAAGGGTTAAGGATGACTGGACAGAAAAATGAAGACCATAAAATAGAGTGTCTTTGATGTAGCGAAGAATACAAAGAATTGCACCATAGTAAGTAGTACGAGGAGCTGACAAGAACTGGCTAAGAACATGAACTGGATAGGCGATGTATGGTCATGTGACAATCAAGTAGACGAGACCTCCAACTAACTTTCGATAAAGAGTAGGGTTATTGATGCGTGAGCATCTTGTTTATCTTTTCTTAGTGAATTTGCATCTAAATTGTTGAGTTTAATTGAGAATTAATTATATTTTAGCCACTATGGATGCTATTTTGAGTTTTGTGCAATTTTATTTATTTTAGGTAGCATTCGGATGGATTTGATGAAGTTTCTGCAGAGAAGAAGAAGAAACCAAAGAGATGCCCAGCAAAGACCGACGCGGACGCATGGCCCACGCGACCGCGCGGAATGGAGAAATCACAATGACGCGATCGCGTGCCTGACGCGAACGCGTGGACTGGAATCTGCACAAATGATGCGAACGCGTGGATGACGCGGACGCATCACATGCGCGATCTGCAAAAGTACAAATGACGCTGGGGGCGAATTCTGGGCTGTTTTAACCCAGTTTCCAGCCCAGAAAACACAGATTAAAAGCTGCAGAATGGACAAATCAAGTGGTCCTCACCCATCAATTGAAGATTTGTTAATTAATTCAAATTTAAATTCAAATATTATCTTTTAGGAAAAGATTTTATCTTAATTTTAGATATTAGATTTTTTTAATTAATTAGGATTAGTTATAAATAGGAACTGTGTACATTTAGACAAGGACATATAGATTGTTACCAGAACCCTTATTTTTCTTCTCTGAACCATGAGCAACTAATCCTTCATTGTTAAGGTTAGGAGTTCTGTCTATTTGTAATGGATTAATTCGTTTGATCTTTCTAATTTATTCATGTTTTGATCTATATTTCAATAATTGTTTTCGTTCTTAATTTAATTAATATTGGGTGGAACGGAAGTATGACCCATGTTCTAATTGAGTTCTTGTAAAACTTGGAAAACCTCTTTACTTGAACAACAGCTTGGAAACATATTATCCTAAATTTTAATTATTTGGATTTAATGGGATACGTGACATATAATCCCCTTATTTTTTGGTAATTAAAATTTTTGTGGCATATAAATTGAAAATTGATTTTTACCCTCTAATTGGAATTAACTGACCAATGAATTGGCAGTTAATGAATTTTAGAGGAGACTAGGAAGGTCTAAGGAATTAGGGCCTAGTCACATATAGTTTGCTATGAAATTATATATTGCATGATTAAATTAGTCAGTAATAAAAATTAATCCGGAAAAATAGATAACTCTGAAACCTTAACTATCTTCTCATTATATTATTCCCAACTTATTTATTTGTCTATGTTTAATGCTCTTTGAATACCAAAACACTCTTTTCTGCTTGCCTAACTAATCCTATCAAACGCTATTGTTGCTTGATCCATCAATCCTCGTGGGATCGACCCTTACTCACGTAAGGTATTACTTGGTACGACCCGGTGCACTAATATTTTTCTTAATTTCTGAAATTAAGTTTGGTGTTACCTATTTATTATTTTCCTTCTATTTATTTTATTCAATATTTTTATCTCTTTACACAGGTTACCTCACTGGGAATTCTCTACACTCTGACGTAGAGACTCCCATTCTTTCTTGTTTTCTGGTTGTTTATGCGCAGGAATAGAGACAAAGAACATCTCTTAGACTTTGATCCTGAACCTGAAAGGACTTTCAGGTGGCGTTTACAACAAGCAAGACTTTACAAGGCTACAGAATCCACTATGGATCCCAATAATAATGCTAATGTCAATATGGCAAATCCGAATGGGGATGATCAACAAAGGAGAGTGCTTGGCTCTTATTCTGTCCATACTGCGGATCTTTATGGAAAAAGCATTGTGGTGCCCCCTATTGCTGCGAACAACTTTGAGTTGAAGCCTCAACTGGTCACCCTGGTGCAACAAAATTGTCAGTATCATGGCCTTCCCCACGAAGACCCAAATCAGTTTATTTCTAGTTTTCTGCAAATTTGTGACACCGTGAAAACAAATGGAGTAAACCCAGAGGTGTACAAACTCATGCTCTTCCCATTTGCTCTGAGAGATGGAGCAAAACTATGGCTAGATTCTCAACCCAAGGACAGTTTGGATACTTGGAACAAGGTGGTTACTGAGTTTCTCACAAAATTTTTCCCACCAAAGAAGCTAACTAAGCTTAGGATAGAGGTTCAGACATTCAGACAAAAGGATGGTGAGACTCTGTATGAAGCTTGGGAGAGATACAAGCTACTGACTAGGCAATGCCCTCCAGACATGTTCTCCAAATGGACACAAATAGGCATATTTTATGAAAGCTTGGGTGAAATGTCCAAAATGTGCTTAGATAATTCTGCAGGAGGCTCATTGCACAAGAAGAAGACACCAGAGGAGACTACTGAGCTTATTAAATTGGTTGCTAGCAACCAATATTTATACTCCTCTAACAAGAATCCTATGAACTATGAGGCTCCTCAAAAGAAGGGTGTCATGGAAGTGGAAACTCTTAATGCTATTCTTGCTCAGAACAAGCTTATGTCTCAGCAAATAAATCTTCTTACTCAACAGATGGGTGGCATGCAAGTCTCAACTATCAACATCCAAAATTCCCCTCAAGAAGCCTCGTATGACATGACAGGTAATTTTGTGCAGAATGATAACTATGATTATACTCAAGCCTCTTCTGAACAGGTCAATTACATGGGGAGTGCTACTAGAAATCCCAACAATGATCCCTATTCTCAGACATACAATCAAGGATGGAAAAATCACCCAAATTTTGGATGGAGAGACCAACTTCAGAGACCTCAAAATTTCAACAATAATTCTCAAGGCGGCTTCCAACAGAATAATTACAATAACCGCCAACCTCAGCCTCAGCAGGCTAACTCTAAATCCAAGGAAGATTCGAATTGGGAGATGATGAGGAGTTTTATGCAGGAAACAAGAGCCTCCATCAGAAACCTGGAAGTGCAAATGGGCCAGCTAAGCAAGCAAATACCTGAAAGGTCTGCAACTACATTTCTAAGTGATACAGTGGTGAACCCAAGAGAAGACTGCAAGGTGATTCAATTGAGAAGTGGTAAAACAGCTGGCTCTGAGACAAGGGCTAATGAAGAGCTAGTTGAAAAGAAAGCTCCAGAGGAGAAAAAGGAAGAAGTCGAGCACGCCCTTACAAAGCGTGCAAACAACCCATTCTCTGACTCTCTAGACACGTATCCTACATTGCCAAAGGCTCTGAATACAAGCCAAAAATGTCATATCCTCAGAGACTTCAGAAGGCTTCCGAGAAAAAATAGTTCTCTAAATTTTTAGATGTCTTCAAGAAGCTACAGATCAACATTCCCTTTGTAGAGGCTCTGGAGCAAATGCCTCTCTATGCTAAATTTATGAAAGAATTGTTGACCCACAAGAGGAACTGGAAGAAACAAGAAACAGTGGTGTTAACCAAGGAATGCAATGCCATTATTCAACACAACCTTCCTGAGAAGATGCCAGATCCAGGGAGCTTTGTCATTCCTTGCACCATTGGAGATGTCACCATTCAGAGAACTTTATGTGACCTTGGAGCCAGTATCAATCTCATGCCACTTTCAGTGATGAAAAAGCTTCAAATTGAGGAGGTAAAATCTACTCGTATTTCTCTTCAACTTGCTGACCTTTCTATTAAATTACCTGTGGGTGTTGTTGAGGATTTACTTGTTAAGGTAGGACCATTCATCTTTCCTGTTGATTTTGTTGTATTAGACATGGAAGAGGAAGTAAAATCCTCTATCATACTTGGTAGACCCTTTTTAGCTACAGGTAGAGTTTTGATTGATGTACAAAACGGTGAATTGACTCTGAGAGTCAATGAATAACAGGTGGTCCTTCATGTTTTTGAAGCTCTCAAGCACCCTAATGATTCTGAAGGGTGTATGAAAATAGATATTATTGAACCACTTGTTCAAGAGGTACTGAAAGCTGAGATGCTGGATGACATTCTGGATCCTATCTCTGAATATAAATTAGTTGAAATTGATAATTCACCACCCCAGAAGGCTATGGTCTACACGTCTAAAGCAGAGGAGGAAGTCCCCAAGCTTGAGCTCAAATCCTTACCTCCTTCTCTGAAATATGTGTTCTTGGGTAAGAATGACTCATATCCAGTAATTATTAGCTCTTTCCTGAAGCCTGAAGAGGAATAGGCGCTTATTTCAGTGCTCAAGAGCCATAAAACAGCTCTTGGATGGACCATTAGTGACTTAAAGGGGATTAGTCCAACCAAGTGTATGCACAAGATCCTCCTTGAAGATGATGCTAAACTAGTCGTGCAACCACAAAGGAGACTCAATCCAACCATGAAAGAGGTGGTCCAAAAAGAGGTAATGAAACTATGGGAAGCAGGAATTATTTATCCTATTTTTGACAGTCCTTGGGTAAGTCCTGTGCAGGTAGTTCCCAAGAAAGGAGGGATGACAGTGATCAAGAATGAAAAGAATGAGCTTATTCCCATACGAACCATCACAGGATGGAGAATGTGTATAGACTACAGGAGGCTCAACACTGCTACAAGGAAAGATCATTTCCCCTACCTTTCATTGACCAGATGCTTGAGAGGTTAGCTGGTCATGCATTTTATTGTTTTCTAGATGGATATTCTGGATATAATCAAATTGTAGTGGACCCTCAAGATCAAGAGAAAACAGCATTCACATGCCCCTTTGGAGTATTTGCCTACAGAAGAATGCCTTTTGAACTTTGCAATGCTCCAGTAACTTTTCAGAGGTGTATGCTTTCAATTTTTTCTGATATGGTTGAAAAGTTTATTGAGGTATTTATGGATGACTTTTATGTTTTTGGTAATTCTTTTGAATCCTGCCTTAATCATTTATCTCTTGTTTTGAAATGGTGCCAAGAATCAAACCTTGTTTTAAACTGGAAAAAATGTCATTTTATGGTTACAGAAGGTATTGTTCTTGGACACCGGATTTCAAGTAAGGGAATTGAGGTTGATAGAGCAAAGGTAGAGGTAATTGAAAAATTACCACCACCTACTAATGTTAAAGCAGTCAGGAGTTTCTTGGGTCATGCAGGATTTTATAGAAGATTTATAAAGGATTTTTCTAAAATTACTAAACCTCTAAGCAACCTCTTGGTTGCTAATGTTCCTTTTGTCTTTGATTCTGATTGTTTGCATGCTTTTGAAACTCTGAAAGCAAACCTTACCTCTGCTCCCATTATAGCTCCCCCTGACTGGGATCTACCATTTGAATTAATATGTGATGCTAGTGACTTTGCTATAGGAGTTGTTTTAAGACAGAGGCATGGTAAGCTTGTACATGTCATTTACTATGCCAGTCGTGTGTTGAATGATGCCCAAAAGAATTACATAACTACAAAAAAGGAATTATTAGCTGTTGTGTATGCTGTTGATAAGTTTAGGTCCTATTTACTTGGTTCTAAGGTTATTATTTATACTGATCATGCTGCTTTGAAGTACCTTCTAACCAAACAGGATTCTAAACCAAGATTAATCAGATGGGTGTTGCTCCTTTAGGAGTTTGATATTGAGATAAAAGACAGAAAAGGGTCAGAGAATCAAGTAGCCGACCATCTTTCCAGAATTGAGCCTGAAGCAGGAGTACAACCACCAAAAACTGTGACTGAGACGTTTCCAGATGAGCAGTTGTTCCTCATTCAGCAAGCACCATGGTTTGCAGACATTGCAAACTATAAAGCCATGAATTTTATCCCAAGGGAGTACAGTAGGCAACAAGTGAAGAAGCTATTGACTGATGCAAAGTACTACATTTGGGAAGAACCATACCTTTTTAAAAGGTGCTCGGATGGAATAATCCAGAGATGTGTCCCGGATGAGGAAAAGCAGCAAATTCTTTGGCATTGTCATGGGTCTGATTATGGAGGCCACTTTGGTGGTGAAAGGACAGCTACAAAAGTCCTTCAGAGCGGGTTTTACTGGCCGACTCTCTTTAAAGAATCAAGAGCATTTGTGAAGCACTGTGGCAGATGTGAAAAAGCTGCAAATCTCCCTACAAACCATGAAATGCCACAGCAGGAGATCCATGAGGTTGAGTTGTTTGATGTGTGGGGTATTGATTTCATGGGACCTTTCCCACCCTCACATTCAAATAACTATATTCTAGTGGCAGTTGACTATGTGTCTAAGTGGGTGGAAGCCGTAGCTTTGCCCACCAATGATGCCAAAGTGGTAATGAGCTTTCTTCAGAGATATATCTTTAGCCGGTTTGGTGTCCCAAGGACACTCATTAGTGATGGAGGAAGCCATTTCTGCAACAGACAGTTGGACTCTCTTCTGCAGAGATATGGAGTCCGTCATAAAGTGGTAACCCCCTATCACCCTCAGACAAGTGGACAGGTTAAAGTTTCCAACAGGGAACTTAAGAGGATTCTAGAGAAGACTGTCAGTATTTCAAGAAAGGACTGGTCTAAGAAGCTTGATGATACTCTCTGGGCATACCGGACAGCATATAAGACTCCCATTGGCATGTCCCCTTATCAGTTGGTCTATGGCAAAGCCTGTCACTTGCCAGTTGAGCTGGAGCATAAAGCTTACTGGGCAATCAGATACCTGAACCTTGACTCAGAAGCTACAGGAATTAAGCGAATGCTTCAGTTGAATGAGCTTGACGAATTCAGATATTCAGCCTATGAGAATGCCAAGCTCTATAAGGAAAGAAATAAGCTATTGCATGACAAGAAGATAGCCATCAGAGTTTTTGAACCCGAACAGAGAGTACTTCTATATAATTCAAGACTCAAATTCTTTCCCGGGAAGCTGAAATCCCGGTGGCCAGGACCATTTGTGGTTACCAGAGCTTCACCATACGGTCATGTGGAAATACAGGAAGAGAATTCTGACAGGAAATTTACAGTGAATGGCCAGAGGTTGAAACATTACCTTGGAGGCGAGATTGATCGCCAAAGGTCCACTCATCTGCTGAACTAGCATAACTGACCGTCAAACTAGTGACAATAAAGAAGCGCTTGTCGGGAGGCAACCCGATAATTTCGTATCCTTAGCCATTTTTATTTTTCGTAGTAGTAGTTTTCTTACTTATTTGATTCCATTGAGTTCTTACTAAATTTCTGATCATGAGCTATTTTAGAACAGAAACCGGATATATTTCTAAAAAAAAAAATTTTTTTGCCACGCGACGCGACCGCATCAGCGACGTGTCCGCGTCGAAATGAGAGGGGAGAAAATAAAAATGAATAGAGAGTCATGCTGAAGCGTGGCTGGAGACGTGCCAGTAGCACAAATTATCCCACGCGACCGCGTCACCGACGCGTCCGTGTCGCATGGGAATAATGGCCTCCCACGCAACGCGTTCCCCATGCGGCCGCGTGCCATGATTTTTCGACGTAAAAAGGGTGCACAACGAATTATTGTGCGAGAGTGGTGCTAGACGCACAATCCTTACCACGCGACCGCGTTGTCGACGCGTCCGCGTCATTCTCTCCTGAAGCCCACTCACGCGATCGCATGCCCCACGCGATCGCGTCACCCCAAATTTGGCAAATATATAAATTCGAACAGAGAGTTGTGCAGGCGCGAGGCTGCACTCGCGCCAGAAGCATAACATGGGTCACGCGATCGCGTGACCGACGCGATCGCGTGACCGACGCCACCGCGTCAACTGAATTAAAGCGCAATCACGCGAACGCGTGCCCCACGCGGCCGCATCGCTTGCGCCGCCCAGTTTTCTCTCTCTCTCCCAATCCTAATTCTCCCTTATTCTTTTATCCTTTTATTTTTCTTTCTTCATAATAATTTATCTCTTTCTGTTTTCAGTTCTTCTTTGCTTGAGGACAAGCAAAACTTTAAAGTTTGGTGTTGACGCTTTGCTTAGAAATTTTCCGTTTATTCCCATGGCACCAAAAGGGAGGCAAATCATCTTCACTGAGGAGCACAACCTGAAGAATAAAGCAACCGCTAGGATAACTAAGGTGGTTGAGTTCCTTTCATTTTTATTCCTTCCTATTTTTCTATGTTGTGTTCCGGTTTTCTGCTATTTTGCTTTATTCGTTGCATGATTCTTTATTAGTGAGAATCATAGGTCTAGTTTAGTTTTTCCCTTAAATACTTTAATGCTAAAAAGATGCTCACGCATCAATTATCCAAAACAGTGCCATCCATAGGAGTAAACCGAATATTAAACTCAAGAGGGGTATACTCAGTGCGACTATCGGTAATTCCGACTCGAGAAAAAAGATCATAATCAAACTTATCTTGAGAGAGATAGATGCCATCATTTGAGAGAACCAAGATATTTCATCTCAAAAGTGTGGTAAAGGGATGCTTTAAGACCAGAGATACCATCAACATCATCTCCAATAATGATCATGTCATCAACATACAAAAGTAGAAGAACAACCCCACATTCACTTTTACGAATAAAGAGAGCATTCTCATCAAGGTTACAAGTGAAACTCATATTGCATATAATAGTGCTAAACTTTTCAAACCATTCACGAGGAGCTTGCTTAAGACCATAAAGTGCCTTACGAAGGAGACAGACTTTGCTAGAAGGACAAGAATATCCCGGGAGTAGTTTCATATAGACCTTCTTTTTCAAATTTCATTAAGAAATGCATTCTTCACATCCGTCTAACTGAGAGACCATTTTCTGACCGCACGTGAACAGATGTGAGACGAGCAACAGGAGCAAAAGTTTATTCATGATCAATACCATACTCTTGTGTACATCCTTGAGCAACTAATTGTTCTTTATAACGGTCAATAGAACCATCAGAGCGAGTCTTGATCTTGTATACTAATCTACTATCCTTAATTTCATGATCAGAAGGAGGATCAATCAAGTTCCAAGTGTGTGCTTTTTCAAGTGCTTGAATTTCTTCCTGCAAAACAATGATAATCAAGAACATGGGAAGGTGGGTTTCTTACTCTAGAAGAATGATTGGAGGGAGGAGGCATGACAGCAGAAGCATAATCATCGCCCGATCCGGAATCATCAGGAGATGGAGAAGGAGGAAGAGTAGAAGGCTCGAGAGGTTGACTGGAGATAGATCCTATAGAATCAATACTAGGAAAAAGATCAACATTGGGATTAATGAAAAACGATGACTGAGTACAAGGAATGGACTCAAATGAGGAAACTTAGAAAGCATGTGATACTCCCAAATTACAACATAACGATATATACGAATACATCTAGAAAGAGGATCCCAACAACGATAACTCTTGTGTTTAGTGCCATAACTAAGGAAACAATACATGTGAGCTCGAGGTTCAAGTTTATTATGTTCATGAGGCTGAAGAAGAACAAAACAAACAACCAAAAATTTGAAGAGAACTGTAATTTGGAGAAGTATTATAAAGACACTCAAAGGGAGTAATGTTACCAAGGACAGAAGAAGGGAGTCTATTGATAACATGGATAACAGTAAGAATAGCTTTACCCCAAGTATGCTCAGGACACAAAGAATAAATAAGTATTGCACGAATAGAGTCAAGAATGTGACGGTGTTTGCGTTCAACCCGTCCATTTTGTTGAGACATATCAAGACAAGAAAACTAAAAAAAAGTTCCCTATTGAGCAAGAAAAGTTAAAAGTTTGGAGTCACGGTATCCCATAGCATTATCGCGTCAAAAAATCTTTAATGACCTTGGAAAACTGAGTTTTAATCATAGCGGCAGAGTTATATAAATCTGAGGTTGCTCATAATGATTAGTCATCAAATAAACCCAATTAAAGTGTGAATAATCTTCAATGAAAACTACAAAGTATCGAGTCCCTCCCATAGAAGCATTGGAGGTGGGGCTCAAACATCAGAGTGGATAAAATCAAAAGGAGAGCAAGTAAGAGATGAATTATTGTGAAAAGATAAAGTAGATTGTTTGGTAGTTTGACAAGAAATGCAATCAAAAGACTTATTATTAACCTGACCCAAAATACCCTTAGACACAAGAGGACGCAATTTTCCTAAAGAGATGTGGGTAAGACGATGATGTCACAAGTGAAGGATAGATGGAGAAGAAACAACACAGAGATATAGCACAGGAATATGAAGATTCTCAAGCTCAAACAACCTTTCAACCTTACGTCCAGTCCCGATGATTTGTCCCATCCGACGATCCTGCACACGACAACCAGAAATAGAAAAATTGACATCAAAATCGAGTTCAAAAAGTTGACCAATAGATATAAGATTAAAGTTTGATTTCAGAATAAAATAAGTATCAGGCATATTAAGATTAGACTGTGAAGTGAAACTCTTATATGTCACATGAAAGAGGGAACCATCAGCAGTGTTAACAGAAGGTGTATTTGTGGTGGTAGACAAAGATGAAAAAGGATGACGCAAAGGAGATATGTGATTAAAGCAACCAGAATAAAAATATCATTTAGATTTATCTGGAGGAGTGGAAAGAGCAGCAGAGATATTACTAGAAAAGAAGAAAAGTAGCTTAAGAAGAGACCTAATGTTGGATGGAGAGACAGAAGGTGGATTGAAAGAAGTAAAGTTGGTGAATTTCAGTAGCAGCAACAGTAGTAGTAAAAGCAGGCACATTCTGATTAGTGTAGTTGGAACGAGAATGATACTTGTTCTGATCTGAACATTGTGGGTGAGTAGGACAGGTAGTAATTAAGTGTCCCAAGAGCTTGCAATAATGGCAGAATAATGTTAGACAATTAGAGCAAATGTGAGCTTTCTATTTGTATTTTCGACATTCAATAGAAGGACAATCTGAGAAGAGGTGCCCAAAATGGTTACAGTTGCGACAAAATGTATCCTTTCTGTTTGTGACAGCAAAAATATCTGACTTTTCCGTGATAGTAGATACAAAAACAAGAAAGAGAAGAAATAGCAAAATTGGGGCAGAATCGAGAAAACAGAGGGCAAAATTGAAAAGAGCTCACTAAAAAACTTTAGAAAGGGTCTCACTGTCTGCCACGTCAGATGGGAAGGATACGTGACGAGGCCTGATTGGAGGAAGAAGACACGTCAAGGATGACACGGCAGTGAGTTGGAGCGTGGAGCTGGAGTCGGATTGGGTCGGGGTGATGCGCGGGATGACTGAGGCAACGCGTCTTCGACACGTGGATGATTCTGGAACGTTGATCTTGGAAGCAAATCAACAGTTCTGGATTTGTTTGGAAGGGAGAAGAGGTCATGGCGGGCAGGGAGCTTGCGATGGTGGCGCATCAGGTCATTTTTGGCGACATGGTTGGGCTCGTTGGACTCAGGATGATGAGACAAAGAGAATGATGTGGTCATTGACAAAGAAAAACGTCAGAAAAAAGATCGAAAACGGGTAGAAAGAGGCTGTCAGTAGAAGAAAACATGAAAGGCTAAGAACGATTTTTCTTGGAAAAAAACAACCTATCCTCTGATACCATGTTAGATACAAGAGACTAAACTAGGAAAAGTACAGTGTATTATTGAGTGAGTTGAGAATGATACAATGTACAAGGGTATATATGGGTGCTAGAAGACTCAAAACAATAAAAGCGTAATATCCCATGATAAATATACAGATATGCCAAATAATGCTAATTGATTTAATTGATCCTAATTATACTCTATCAGCCTAGACGTGAGGCCCAAACTACTTTGGATGAAGGTTGTGACTCGTTCACCAGAGGGGTGAAACTGTCCATCGTCCTTGAGCATATGATGGTAGGGAGTATCTACAAGGAATTTCGATGCTTAAGCTAACAAGAGTTTTAAGCAGGCTTAAGTGAATTAGGATTGAGAAATACTTGAATTTGATGAGGTATTTTGGTACACGGAATCGTGATACACACACTTTCTTCACAACTCTGCGCAGCTGACCAGCAAGTGCACTGGGTCGTCCAAGTAATACTTTACGTGAGTAAGGGTCGATCCCACGGAGATTGTCGGCTTGAAGCAAGCTATGGTCACCTTATAAATCTCAGTCAGGCAGATTCAAATGGTTATGGGGTTTTGAGAATTAAAAGATGAATAAGACATAAAATAAGATAGAGATACTTATGTAATTCATTAGTGGGAATTTCAGATAAGCATATGAAGATGCTTTGTTCCCTCTGAACCTCTGCTTTCCTATTGTCCTAATCTAATCTTGCATACTCCCTTCCATGGCAAGCTATATGTTGGGGGATCACCGTTGTCAATGGCAACCATCCGTCCTCTCAGTGAAAATGGTCCGGCTACGGGTTACGTAGGGCTAATCATCTGTCGGTTCTCGATCGTGTCGGAATAAGATCCATTGATCCTTTTGCGCACTGTCATTGCGCCCAGCACTCGTGAGTTTGAAGCTCGTCACAGTCATCCCAACCCAGATCCTACTCGAAATACCACAGATAAGGTTTAGACTTTCCGGATCTCAAGAATGCTGCCAATTGATTCTAGCTTATACCACGAAGACTCTGATCTCATGTAATGGAAGGCTCTGTTGTCAGGAGAGGGGCAACCATGCGTTGTGGACCAGGAGGCCAAGAGATATGCATTCAAGCTTGTTTTCAGGTAGAAGGGAAGTGGTTGTCAGGCACGCATTCATAAGTGAGAATGGTGATGAGTGTCACTTGATCATCACATTCATCATGTTGAAGTGCGAATGGATATCTTAGAACAAGAATAAACTTGAATTGAATAGAAAACAGTAGTAATTGCATTAATTCATGAGAAACAGCAGAGCTCCACACCTTAATCTATGATGTGTAGAAACTCCACCATTGAAAATACATAAGAACAAGGTCTGGAATGGCCATGCCTCCCAAATAACATGAAACAATCGAAAAAGGGTTCAAAGACCTGATCCCAAGATCAAAGATGATCAAAAAGATGAAAATACAATAGTAAAAGGTCCTATTTATAGTGAACTAGTAACCTAGTGTTTACAAAAATAAGTAAATGATGCAGAAATCCACTTTCGGGACCCACTTGGTGTGTGCTTGGGCTGAGCATTGAAGCTTTCACGTGCATAGGCTTTTCTTGTAGTTAAACGCCAACTCTGGTGCCAGTTTGGGCGTTTAACTCCAGCTTTTATGCCAGGACCGGCGTTTTGACGCCAATTTGGGCCATCAAGTCGCGGGAAAAGTATGAACTATTATACATTGCTGGAAAGCCCAAAATGTCTACTTTTCAACACAATTGAGAGCACACCAATTAGGCTTCTGAAGCTCCAAAAAATCTATTTCTTGACAAGGTTTTACTTGCCATGCAAGGTGGGTCGGTGCACAGGTTGTAGAACCTGTGTCTTGAGCATATCGGGTGGACTGACCCATGTATCTAACCAACATAATCAGGATGGATCTGTTGGACTTTTGTACTCCTTATGTAATTGGGTTATTTATTTGGACCCTGACTTTTATCTTTGGGTCAGGGTATGAATAGTACCCCTACTCAAGTTCAAAGTTTCATAAGTCGATCTTTGAGCAAGCAAGTCATATTGTCGTCTTCTAATTAGTTTGTTGAGAGGTCGTACAAGTGTCTCATTTTAGTGTTTTTTATAGGTCGGTCTTCTCGATGTGATTGGAACGTAGTCGGTTGACTCGATGTGATTCAATTGAATTGTCGCTTCATCTTTTTGTAATTGTTCGTGCACTTTTTCAATTTTTTTTTTAACTATACACAGCATTTAAAACCCAATAAATTTACTTTATTGCTCTTCACTTCCATATATATTTGCTTACATTCTTCTCTTTCTTCTTTTCATTTCTTCCAAGTTTTTATATTTCCTTATTTTTCAGAAATTCTTCATTTTCTTCACATTGCTTCTATTGCGTCTTTTTGCCTTCAAGAACTTTCTTTTATCATTGTATTGGTACTTCCAAAGCTTTATCGGTGCTTCTTACTGTGTTTTCTGCTAGTTCTACTTCAAGGTTAGGATTTTTTCTTCCCTCTTCTCCTTGTCTGCGTAGCTTCTTCTTCTTTGTGATTTTCTTGCATGCTTAGTAGTTGTAGTTTTTTAGTGGCACCAATGATAATAGAAATACTCAGAATTTAAATCGTAGAAGTGGTACCAATGATAATAGAAATACTTGTGTTGATTTTCAATCTTGTGTTTCTGTTTGTGGTATTCTTGATTTAGGTTTTATGAATGGCCGTTTACTTGGAGAAGGGGGGATTTGGTGGAATGCTTGGATCATGGTCTTGGTCATTTGGCGTGACTGACCTGTTTCTCTGATTCTAAGATTATTCACTTGCCAAAATTCAAGTGTGATCACTAAGTTATGTGTCTCCAATTTAAGTCTAATGTTCACAATAATTTAGGGAGGCCTCCTTTTAGATTTTAAGCAGCATGGCTAATGCATTTAGATTTTTTTAATATGGTTAGTTCTTATTGGAGGTTTCTAAATTCTTGGTCTAATTGTATCGAAACTTTTCAAGTTCTCTGAGGAATTGAAATTCTAATACTTTTAGTAACGTTCACATAAGAAAGAGTAAAATTATTATTAGGATGCTACATGGGACTACAACTAGTATGAATCTCAGTAACAACTTTTTCTTTTAGAATCTTTAATCCGATCTTTGGCAAAAGTATGAAGAAACTCTTCTCTACGAAGAGATCCTCTAGTTCTAGATGTCTAGATGCAAGTAGATAGAGTTTGGAGATCGAAATACCAAATATTTCTATGGTACTACTATTGGCAGACGAAAAAGAAATAGGATTGAGTCTTTCCAAGATATTGATAGTAACTAGCTGTTTGATAAAAATGCCTTAGAAAATATGGCCACTGTCTTCTACTCTAATCTTTATTCAAATGATTTTCTAGATGCCACCTTTATTCTCAAAGACTCTTTTCTTTCTCTTTCTTAGAAAGAGTTACAACTTATTGGTAGACCTATCTCTCGTATAGAAATTAAAGAGTTTATTTTTAAAATTGAAAGTCTGAATGCTCTAGATATTGATGGTATTCAAGCTGTGTTTTATCAGAATCAATGAAATAATGTGGGACCTGATCTTTGCAAGCTGATTAATGACACTTTTCTCACTTTCATTCCAAAGGTTGAACCTATATTAAATTTGAAGTAGATGAGGCCAATCAACCTGTGCAATGTCTCTTATACGGTACTCACTAAAACTCTTGAAAACAAATTAAGGAAGGTTATGGATAAGTTGGTGAACCCTACTTAATGTAGTTTTGTATCTGAACGACAGAGTTCTAATAACATTATTATAATCTAAAAAATCATTTATTCTGTCAAAGATCAGGCAAGGTCCTAAAAATTGGATGACCATCAAAATCAACTTTAAAAAGGTGTATGATAGATTAAAATTGAGTTTCATAAAATTTTCTGTGATATTGGGCTCCCTTCTCACATCACTGAATTAATTCGTGCTTGCATCCCTGTGGCCAAGATGAGGATTCTTTTTGGAGAAACTTCGAAAGAATTCATTCCCATGAGAAATATTCGCCAAAGTAATCCTATTTCTCCTTATATTTTTGTACTTTGCATGAAATGACTCTCATCTCATTGAGACCGCGGTTAACTTGGAATTTGAAAACCGATCCATTTGAATAGGGATGGGTCAGCTCTTTCTCTACAGTCTAGAACAAAAAAATCAGCAATAAAACTGTTCAAACATAAATTAATTATCATAATAAACTATTTAAAAAAAGTAAATACTTAAAAATGAAGAATATTAGCGTACTAATAAAATTTATTATTTTTAACCAATAATTATCTAATCATATTTAAAAATATTGACTAAAAATATATTATTAAATTACCAAACTAAAAAAATTAGACTAATGACAAAATATTAATAAAATATAATAAATTCTACTAGTCCTTAAATTTTTTTCATTAAAAATACTTGAAAGAAATTTAATTCTTTACCGTTCTCAAACACCCTAAATCCTTTTTAATACTAGTAGTAGTGTTATTTTCGTCTCCATCAATCTATTTTCTTCCAATTTCTCTCACCTTCAGACAAATAGTAAAATTCCAGCAATTAATTCAGGCATAAATCCAGCGGAAATTTACGAGCGTGAACTACTGGTGTGATAATGTTACAAGAATTCGCAAGAGAAATATAGTAAATGTTTCGAGGACCAAAAATCCTTCAAACGTAAACTTTTTAAATAAGGGGGAAAAGGCAAAAATAAAAAAATAAAATAAAATAAAATAAAATAAGCATCACAAAGACTCCCCTGCTAAAAAGACAACCTACTTAAACACATCCACAAACCGCCATATCTGGCAGATGGCCGCAAATAAAAATATGATACATCTGGCTTACAACGTAGCCCTCCAACAATCCTAACCACGCAACATGGTTCACATAACCTGACAGACACGAAAAAAAGCAACCAAAAAAACCTCACCATTAAAACTACAGTTTTAACTTAGAAGCACTTCCTGTGGACGATGGATGGGCCAGACTCATCATATTCACCCTTGGATATCCACATCTGCAAAACGAAAGCCCATTTTAGGGATCAATCTACAAGGTAATAGGAATACAACACAAACAAAGTGCTGACATTGAGTATAAAACGAGAGGGAATTACCTGTTGGAAGGTGCTGAGAGATGCAAGGATTGATCCTCCTATCCAGACACTGTACTTCCTCTCTGGTGGAGCCACAACCTTGATCTTCATGCTGCTAGGTGCTAGCGCAGTAATCTCCTTGCTCATACGATCGGCGATACCAGGGAACATGGTAGACCCACCACTAAGAACAATGTTGCCATACAGATCCTTCCTGATATCAACATCACACTTCATGATAGAGTTGTAGGTGGTTTCATGGATTCCAGCAGCTTCCATTCCAATCATAGATGGCTGGAAAAGAACTTCTGGACAACGGAATCTCTCAGCTCCAATTGTGATGACTTGTCCATCAGGAAGCTCATAGTTCTTCTCAACTGCAGAACTGCTCTTTGCCGTCTCAAGTTCTTGCTCATAATCTAAGGCAACATATGCAAGCTTCTCCTTTATGTCACGGACAATTTCCCGCTCAGCTGAGGTGGTGAACATGTACCCTCTCTCGGTGAGGATCTTCATCAGAGAGTCAGTTAAATCACGCCCTGCAAGATCCAATCGAAGGATGGCATGTGGAAGTGCATACCCCTCATAGATTGGTACAGTGTGACTTACACCATCACCAGAGTCCAGAACAATACCTGTTTGGAGGATTTGATTGAGGCACATAATCATGTGATGAAAAACAAATTAACCAAGACAGATTTCTAGAAATACAAACCAGTTGTGCGACCACTTGCATAGAGGGAGAGAACAGCCTGGATGGCTACATACATGGCGGGAACATTGAAGGTCTCAAACATGATTTGGGTCATCTTTTCTCTGTTGGCCTTTGGGTTGAGAGGAGCCTCCGTTAGAAGCACAGGGTGCTCCTCAGGAGCAACACGCAATTCATTGTAGAATGTATGATGCCAGATCTTTTCCATGTCATCCCAGTTGCTGACTATACCATGCTCAATAGGGTACTTTAGAGTAAGAATACCTCTTTTGGATTGGGCTTCATCACCTACATAGGCATCCTTTTGACCCATCCCAACCATAACACCAGTATGGCGAGGTCGGCCAACAATACTAGGAAACACAGCCCTGGGCGCATCATCGCCAGCAAATCCTGCCTGCACAGATGAGATTAAAATAGCTGAATCATTAAAGAAACCAAGACTAATATATACAGATGCAAACATAAAAAAACCTACTCAGTACTAACCTTCACCATTCCAGTTCCATTGTCGCAGACAAGGGGCTGAATATCCTCACCATCTGCCATCTTTTATGAATATGAACCTGCTAGATAACCATTAAAGAATACGTTTACTTCAAACACTTATCAGCTTAGTATAAATTAATCATCCTATAGAAAATAAGGGGAAAGTCAGGGAAATGGAAAATTTTACTACCATAAGATTAAGACCTACACAATAATAGAAAGATAACTGAAAAATTTGGAGGTTATAATGCTAAGCATCTCCATTAGGACATAGAAAACCTTAAATTTACTTCAATTACCAAATGATGTTCTACCTAACGAAAGATCTATAATAAAAAATTAAATTAAATTAAATTAAATTAAAATATGGAGCTGGCGAACAAATAAAAACAACCAGAATCGCTTTGAATATAACACCAGACCAGAAAATCGAGGTCAAGGTCAAACACTGAAACAAGCACATCAGTTATCCAAATAAGTCAAGTTTAAGCAGATCCTAGATCTCTAAAGTATAAGATCGGTATCAAAAGCAGTGGAACACTATATGCATCACACAATTTATAGATCAACAACGTCTCTTCCAGAATCCTGTTTGACCTTCATTTATGAAGGATTTCAGATCAAGTCAAACGAATCGCCGTTATCAAATCCAACGATGAGTGGACGGAGATCGAAAGTAAAGCAGCGAGGGAAAGCTTACTATGCAGAGAAGCTACGATATACAACTAAAATTTAAAGTGAAGTAAGCACAATTAAGCAGAGTTGGAACAGAAGCCATAGAAAAAGGTGAAATGAAATGAATACCTTGAGAGAGAGAATAGAGGAGATGAACTGTAAGGATGATAACCAAAGCCAAGCACCGAGACGACGGCTATGACTATGCACTCTGTCGCTCTCTTCTCTCCACGGGAAAACGGAGTATCAAAATGACGAGAGATGACGGGTGAAAGAGATAAGTATATATACTAGGGTGGGGTTGGTATGTGCGAGTGTACTCTAGTGTAATGCACTTGGAACTTGCCGTGCAATTATCAAATGGGAAATGCTATTTCAATTTTCAATCCTGAATAGTCAGCAAAGTTGGGATTTTTTATTTAAATAAATAAAATAAAAGCATTAATTACTGAAATAAATAAATTTAAAAATATTTATTGATTTGAGTTTCAGTCATATTTCGTTTACACTGTAAACGAGATAAGAACGAATGACGATTGACGTCTATAAGTATTACTCATTTACAACCTCTTTTTGGACCCTACTTTGACCTAGTCAAACTCTTTCTCCTTTCTTTTAACCGTTTCCTACCATATTTGAGTCCGATACGGTGATGGTACGCCAAGCGGGCAATGATGGAGATATCAACAGATTAAAGAAGACGTCACATTATGTTGGGGCGGCCGACTTTGAGGTTAGTTGCGTTATGTTCGGTTAATCTAAGTATGTGGACATTGTTAGGGTATTCTCGTAGTGACAAACACTAAGATGCTTTAAGGGTTGGATTGTACGATGAATGTAGAACAATATTTGATTGTATAGGATTTGTATGACTTAATTACGATTTGCTTACCGATATAAGTAATTTAGAGACAACTGTAGAATAGACACATGGTAGTATGTTCCTAAGTAGTAGTAGTACTTTGTTCTTAAGTAAAGTAGAAAAATATATTATTATCTATTTATAAGTTAAATTTATTTTTCATGCCACAGAGGCCTCACCTTCTACTGCCTCGGTGAGTCAGCCATACTCTTTCTCCACCGGACGCCATCGTCCCGTATTTGGTTGAGGTCGGATTCAGCGACACGGTGCCGCTCAGGGACTTCACATTGGACAATTCCCTGATTTCGGCTATCGTGGAGCGATAGTGTCCGGAGACGCACACGTTTCATCTCCTGTGGGGTGAGGTCACTATCACCCTGCAAGACGTGGTGTACCACATGGGCCTACGTGCACATGGGAACCCCCGTTGGGAGTGCCTTCGTAACTTTGGTCGGTGGTACAACACAGAGACGTGGGTGATGGTGGAGCAGCTACTTGGTGCCAGGCTTCCGGTGGCGGCACAGTACGCTGCGTAGAGGAAGGAGTCGTTCACGCTGAAGCTGGTTTGGTTGCGTGATCGTGTCTGCCAGATGCCCCCGACCGACGATCCTGAGACCCTCCGACAGTATGCCCGAT
Source organism: Arachis hypogaea (assembly GCF_003086295.3). Classification (NCBI taxonomy): domain Eukaryota; kingdom Viridiplantae; phylum Streptophyta; class Magnoliopsida; order Fabales; family Fabaceae; genus Arachis; species Arachis hypogaea. The sequence goes on from NC_092045.1 coordinate 89,208,993, forward strand.
GCTACATTATGTTACTGATCGGAAGGTATCTGCTGACAGACAAGTCCAACAACCTGGTGCACGTACGGTGGCTACCGCTTCCCAATTCCCATAGATTTGTGCAATTGCCTTCTACTTGGCTATCCACATCTTTCTGTAGGACGGTTTGAAGTGATAGCTTGCTTGGACCGTACCTTGCAAAACCAGAATGCTTACAGAGGGGTTCGACTGAATCAACGGCAAGAACAACCGGCATATCAGACTGTCGTCTAGCTGACGATGGTCTTGAGACATGGTGGGTGCTAGACAACTATGCACTCCACCCACCCTCTGAACCTCCCTGAACATAACAACACAGGGTTGCTTTGGTAATGTCGCACACCTACTTAGTATATCGTATAGAAGTAATGAAAGGCACAAATAAACTTAAGGTTACCAGTATTCGAGGATTACATGGCGGGCCGCAGCCAGAACAGGTGTCTCTAGAACACACTCATTCTCATCCCCACTATCGGATAAGTCGCTATCACCACTGTCCTCCACGTGATCCTCGTCTGACTCCTCCTCGCCCTCCTCTGCCTCATCCACTGGAACGGCGACATGAATGGGCGATGGTGCAAGCGGTCGGTCGTCCTGCACATAGGTCGAGTGTACGGAAGGACCACTGCCACTGTGTCCCACCTCCCGGAAGACTCTCTTACCCATGGGGGCCAGCAATCTATACGCCACCCTTTCAATTTCCCTCGCTTCTGTACCACCGATCTTGCTCAGTATCAAACTCTTCAAATCCGACAACGTATTCAGACGCTGAGTTATCGGATCCTCGCACTCAAATGTCACCCCGTTGTTGCTATTTCTCATACGGCAATTGGGATACACAAGCACAACTATGTACGGACTATTACTAGCCATTAATGCCTTGTATTTGTGAGAAATATGATACGAAAAGTTTGTGAAGAATACCAAGGATTACACATCCTTTTATAGCCGGTAGAACACAACTCCATGTATCTCGTTTACGGTGTAAACGAGATAAACATTGCATGTATCTCATTTACAGTGTAAATGATACTGTAAACGAAATACACGCATACCATCTCATTTACAGTGTAAACGAGATATGACTGAAGAATATAAATCGATAAATATTTTTAAAATTATTATTTCGATAATTAATGCTTTTATTTTATTTATTTAAGTAAAAAATCGAGCAAAGTTGGGTGCAAAATGCAAAGCAAACACTGTTTTTATAATAGAAAAAAATTAAAAAAGCTAAAACAAAAACATGATACACGCAATACCATCTCATTTACAGTATAAATAAGATATAACTGGAGAACGCAAATCGATAAATATTTTTAAAATTATTATTTCGGTAATTAATACTTTAATTTTATTTATTTAAATAAAAAATCCAACAAAGTTGGGTGCAAAATGCAAAGCAAACACTGTTTTTATAATAAAAAAAATTAAAAAAGCTAAAACAAAAACATCATTTGTAATGCATATTTTTTTTTAAAAAAATCTAGTTATAATTTCTATTTTTTATTTAACTTTATTCTTCGATATTTGTTAAAGAAATTCCCTTATTAAATTCGTTATATATGTGCTCTTCAAAATTTTTAAACATAAAAATAGTTTTAAAATAATGAAAAATATAACAAAAATATTCAAAAATTATTTTTTATAAATAATAAATAATTTTTGTATTTAAAAAATGTCTTGTGTATTTGATATGAAATGTTTTAAGAATATTTAGATAATTATTTAAAAAGTACATAAAAAATAGATTAATATAAGATCTTTAAATTTTTTAATTTTAAAAATATTTTTGATCATTTGAGCAATTGTAAAAATATTCAGTTAACATAAAATAATCAAAATTAAAAGATGAAGTATTCCATTTTTTTAACTATACTTATAAAAATTGTATCAAAATGTTTTTCTAAAACTCTTTATATATATATATATATATATATATATATATATATATATATATATATATATATATATATATATATATATATATATATATATATATATATATAGAGGAAGAATTGCAAGTATATTAAAAATATCGGTGTTCTAATTGTTTTAACCATTAATCTAAATTATAAAAAATATATATAATATATATTAATTAAAATTAACAATTAAAATAACAGAAATATTGGTATCTACACTTAAAATTGTTCCATATATAGTTGTGAACTTTTGTGTCGTTTTAAAATATTGAGGTTATTTTGTGATTAACAAATTTGGAAAGTATTTTCTCAACAAATTAATTATTCCACGATAATTTTGATAGTTTATTCAATATAAAATTGAAAACCCACATTGTTAAACCCCTTTAGTTAGATAATTAACAAATTTAATAACTAGCGTCATGCACGGAGTTGTTTCTATTGAATATTATTATAATTTAGAATGAACGAATAACAAGATGAATTAATTTATTAAAAAATAGAAATATAATTATAAAATAAATCTTAACATTTAACAATTCAAGATATGATCACTTGAACAACTCTCTTATTTATCATATTACCTTAACTTAGTGAAAATAATAAGAAACTTTGAAAATCAACCTTAGCCAAAGTCCTTCTATTAATTGAATTTGATCATCTATTGCTAAATATTGAATTTGATCGTCTAATATTTAATTTCTCTTATTGCCCATTTATTATGACATTACAGGAAATACAGAAGATAGTGGCGGCAAATTGTCTGCCGTTTCTCCAACTGCAGCAATTTGAGAGGATAGCTGCGATTCCATCCCAGACCTTCAATCCAACGTCGAATTAACTTGAATTAGTGTCGAATTCATGTAGCCCCACCGCTAACCCCAATCCTTATAGTACTGAAGTTATCTAAATTCAATTCAGATTTTCTCAAATCAAGAAACCAAGGAACCTGCCAAAAGAGAGTACAAAGGGCACGAACCTCCTCCCTACTCCACCGTACCTCGTTATATCATCGTCGAGTTGCGTGGCTGCCGACCCATCCTCCTCTCACCGCCGTCAACCGTTTCCCTCTATTCTGACAACTCGTGAAACTGCTAATCCCTCCTCCACGGTGTGCGAAACCCTCCCCTGTTCTCTGCTTCACCCGTGTGTGTCTGTGTCGTCTTTGAGTCGCGTGGCTGTTAACCCATCCTCCTGTCCCTGCCGTCAAAGTTTCCCCTCTCCTCCACCATGTGTAAAACTCAAATTCTAAGTCTGATTGTGCATCATCATCTTCTTGTTCGAATGTTAGCATTTCTACATAGTTAATGATAATTGATAAGTATGTCGAATTAGGGTTCATTGGTTAATTTTGTTAGACTTTTATCAATTTTTTGTTCGAATGTTAGCATTTCTATATAATGTTAGCATATTGTATTTGAAAATTTGGTGAAATTTGGTATGTTGTATATACCGAAGTGTGACTCTTCTCACTATGTGATGAGCCCCATCAATTGGACATTACAAATTCATTTGCTGCAGTGGTTCAGGCTTGCCATGACAAGGTACAATATGCTTGTGATTTTTTTTTAATCAAACTGTTTTGATTCGTCTCTTCTTATTCTTTCTTCTCTTTTCTAAATTAGAATTTAATTATTCTGTAGGTTTATCATTTATTCTAGGTTGTTCCCTTATGTTCTTTTTTATCCTATCTATCTCACATGAGCTGTATCTGAATCTAGGTTCCTCCTAATGCTGTTGAGCCCTTGTTCAAGCAAATAGTAACTGAGTTTATACATGGTGGCTTTCATCCTGAGTTGATTCTTTAATAGTTTGCTTAATGTTTAATATTAGTAAATCTTTTTATTTCCATGGTCCGAGCACTGAACTTTGATAATTTTATGAGCATTGGCTTAACTAGTGAGAATCATACAGTATTGGCTAATTGGCCTTGGGTTCAATTCCTACATGTGCTCCTTCATTTTTAGTTTCACAGTAATAACTCCTTTAGCTGGATTATTTTATACTTTGACCTTGGAATTGGAGAATTTCCTCTTTACTCTTGAACTTCTACTCACTGTTGGTTTCTCCTTAATTCCTTTTTCTTTGTTAATTACTTCTAGTTTGTTCTTTTTAGTTTGATTTGTTTTGAACTTTATTTCTATGCACTTTGAAATTGGTTTTGCTCGGTTTTTGCACTCTCAATGCACACAAATATTACATTTACAGTTTCTTTGAAGCTTATATTTAAATTTGTTTTCTATTTGATATGCAGGTTCCTACAAAGTAATCCACGAGCCACTAGTTGATGAGATTCATTAAGAGTTTAGCTCTTGGATTTACCAAGTCTGTCCTTTAAAATAAGTTTGTGTATATTATCTTTTTTTTTTCAACATTCAATGGTATGTCCTATTATTTTCAAAATACTTAAATGGGTTTGCTTCATCCATAAGCATGTCATTTGCTTCCTATTTATTTGTTTCATTTATTTTTTGAAGGTTATTAGGCTTTACAAAGATAAAGACCATGCTTACGTTGAATACACTGTGAGTTGCATTCTTTGGAGTAGTGAGAAGCTACTTTTTTCATCATCCAAAATAGAATATTATGCTGTTAATTGTCTAAGGTTATGAAACAAAATATTTTATGAAGGTTGGTTCAATTCCATTCTTTTGCTATGCTCCTTAACTTCTGGTTTTCTCATGCCACTTGGTTGGGAACTTGAGATTATGCCTTCTTTTAATGTGGTTCAGATTTCTTTCTCTATTATTTGGTTCCAATTCTATCCTTTTTTTTAATTGGTATCAATTTACTCTATTGTTTTTTATTTGTTCTTGCCAAGAACCAAAGACGGTGAAGTAAAATCTAATCTGCCAACAAAGCCGCCACGTCGCTCTGCACTTTCAGTTTGTGGGTCTTTGTTGTTCACCATCACTGCTCTGCTCCATCCTCTATTTTTATCTGGTTTGTTCTTGGCTCCTTGTGACTCTATTTTTTCCTTTTGATTTGGATGCCAATTTCAGTATTTTGATAAATTGTGATGATTATCACTTAAACAGTTTTAATATTGATTTTTACCTAATAATGCATTTAATTTGTGATAATTAATGACTTTTGATTTTTCTTTTTTATCGTTGTTTCATCCAAAAGTGCAAGCAAATTTGACATGGATAGAATTGGATCTCAGGATCAAGTTACATGGGTGCTACTTTTCAAATAAATTGACTCAGCTGTTTGGGGAGGTACCAAGTTGTCTAATGTTCTTGAACTAGATGGAATACTCAAAGTTGAAAAGTTGATTGATATTTTCAAATCTAGGCCCTAATCTACCAGACAGAATAAATTTATGACATTTTCTAAGGAATACTTTGGTATTAATAAGTAATGATTTCATTTTGGCAGTGTGCTATATGTTCTCTAGAAGATGTGAGCACACTAAAGCCTGGAAAGGTTAGTTTATATGATTGTGTACATGGGCTACTCATGCATGATCATGAATGTGTTTTTGTTGGTTCGATATGAAATGCACAAACATGATTCTTTTCTTGATTCTCTTTTACATTGCCTGAATGTTTGAGTTTAATACTTGAATATTACATTTAGATAAAAAATACTGGATATGCAGCATCAAGTGGTGGCAGAGACATTAAGAGAGTCGATGCTTCTGTTGATAGAGGCGAAAGCCGGATTGAAGCCTCAAGATATCAGAAAAGCAGTGTCCAATACATAGCCTGATGTTTCTTTGGATGGACTTAGAGAAAAATAGAAATTAGGATATATGTGATATTTTATTTTTTAGAGTATATTTTGTTTAAGTTGACTATGTAGTATCTTTTATTAGCCAATTACTTTATTTTTTTGTTGACTATTAAAATACTTTCTTTTATATTAAAATAAATGTTAGTTTCTTACGCAGTTAAATATTTATGAGTTCTTGACATCCATTTAGACTTTTGGAGAAGATCGATAAGATTTTTAAAATAAAAACAATATTCCTAAAAAGAATATCCCAGGTTAATAAAAGAAAACAAACTAAAATAATATATTTAAAAAAAACTAGGAATATCGGCGATTTGAAACCGCTGCAATTAAATTTCATTAAGAAGGCTATAGCAAATTGCAGCGGTTAAGGAGCATCGCAAATATGTGGGAGAAATTTTTTGGTAATATAGCGGCAGTTACTGATCGACGCAAAATACTTGATCTGCGGCGGTTATGCGCTGCGGTTGCTGAAAACCGCCGCAGAATCTCATTCCCGCGCTCTTATGCGCTGTGGATGCTGTTTCGCTGGCATCATGTTTAGCAGCGGTTTAAAACCGCCGCAAATCGGCAATTAAACTGCCGCTAACCTCCGGTTGTCCTGTAGTGTGAAAAATTTTTAATCTCGTAATCAATTATGATGTGTTTTTTTGCAAGACAATCCGAAATTAAAATTTTCGAATTTGTGAATCTTTCCTAATTTCAAATTTAATCGGAACTTCGGTTTAGAAATCTTACTACAACATAAGGAGCTTTTCAATTTATTTCTCAAAATAATTTTCTAGAATTTTTTTATTTAAATTATTTAAATATAATATTTATAAAAATATGTAATCTATAGCATATTTATAGATTTACGTGTATTTTACATATTTGAGATACAAAACAATTAAAATTAACAAATGCATAACTCAAGTACTCTATATCCAGAATACAAGCAATTTAAAAATTTGTGCATAAAGGATACACCGTATTCGGAATACAGCCGTAAGCAATTTTCTGGTACTATACTCGAAATACAGTCATAATCAGTGTGGAGGTACTGTATCTAAGATACATATTTAAATAAATAGGAGTCTCTGCATCGTAGTTAAATAATAGAAAAATACCTATATAAGTAACTTTGTAGCTCAATCATTCATCACACTACATCCATCTTAATTCTACCTATATTTTCTCTCTCTTTTTTTTTTCCAAAAAAAATGGCTAATAATAATTTTTTGGTAGTAGTTTATCCTAATGGGATCATTAGAAATAGTAATAAGGGAGTAATATTTGAGTGTAATTTACCTGTGATGCTATGCACTTTTCATTATGATTCTCTAGATGCGCTTAAAAATATCATCTTGAGCAATATATGGACAATCGGTTCGAAGGGGGTTGGCCGAGTATAATATATTTTTCTATCAGCGCTTCCTAGTGGAGGTTTTACTAATAGGACGTTTTGGATTGAAGCTGATAAGCACATTAGTATAATGTTTGATGTGCATGATTGGTGCACGAAATTGCAATCACACTTTTGCAACTCCGCACAACTAACCAGCAAGTGTACTGGGTCGTCCAAGTAATACCTTGCGTGAGCAAGGGTCGATCCCACAGAGATTGTCGGCTTGAAGCAAGCTATGGTTGTCTTGTAAATCTTAGTCAGGATATCAGAAATTATCAGGATTGATGATGAAAAGCAAAAGAACATGAAATGATTACTTGTTTTGCAGTAATGGAGAATAGGTTGAGGTTTGGAGATGCTCCATCTTCTGAATCTCTGCTTTCCTACTGTCTTCTTCTTCAAACACGCAAGTCTCCTTCCATGGCAAGCTGTATGTAGGGTTTCACCGTTGTCAATGGCTACCTCCCATCCTCTCAGTGAAAAGACGTCCCTGATGCTCTGTCACAGCATAGGCTAATCATCTGTCGGTTCTCAATCAGGCCGGAATAGAATCCAGTGATTCTTTTGCGTCTATCACTAACGCCCCGCCTTCAGGAGTTTGAAGCACGTCACAGTCATTCAATCATTGAATCCTACTCAGAATACCACAGACAAGGTTTAGACCTTCCGGATTCTCTTGAATGCCGCCATCAGTCTAGCTTATACCACGAAGATTCCGGTTAAAGAACCCAAGAGATAACTACTTAATCTAAGGTAGAACGGAGGTGGTTGTCAAGCACGCGTTCATGGTTGAGAATGATGATGATTGTCACGGATCATCACATTCATCCGGATTAAGAACAAGTATTATCTTAGAAATGAAGCAAGCATGATTGAATGAAAAACAGTAGTAATTGCATTAATCCATCAAGACACAGCAGAGCTCCTCACCCCCAACCATGGGGTTTAGAGACTCATACTGTGGAAGGTACACAAAGAAAGGTGTAAAGTGTCATGAGGTCATTCGGTTCTGATACAATGTCAAAAGATCCTATTAATAGTAAACTAGTAACCTAGGGTGTACAGAAATGAGTAAATGACGTAAAAATCCACTTCTGGGTCCACTTGGTGTGTGCTTGGGCTGAGCAATGAAGCAATTTCGTGTAGAGACCTTTTCTGGAGTTAAACGCCAGTTCTCATGCCAGTTTGGGCGTTTAACTCCAAATTTTATGCCAGTTCCGGCGTTTAACGCTGGAATTTCTGAGGGAGACTTTGAGCGCCGGTTTGGGCCATCAAATCTTGAGCAAAGTATGGACTATCATATATTGCTGGAAAGCCTAGGATGTCTACTTTCCAATGCCGTTGAGAGCGCGCCAATTGGGCTTCTGTAGCTCCAGAAAATCCGCTTCGAGTGCAGGGAGGTCAGAATCCAACAGCATCTGCAGTCCTTTTTGGTCTCGGAATCAGATTTTTGCTCAGGACCCTCAATTTCAGCCAGAAAATACCTGAAATCACAGAAAAACACACAAACTCATAGTAAAGTCCAGAAAAGTGAATGTTAGCTAAAAACGAATAAAAATATACTAAAAACTAACTAAATCATACTAAAAACATACTAAAAACAATGCCAAAAAGCATACAAATTATCCGCTCATCAATGATACACTAATACCGCAATATGTGATGTAGTTGTATGCTGAGGTTCGTGACGTGTTTGGTGGTTTTTGGTTGTCTTCTTCAATATCCCATGCAGTCCCGGTCCCGACGAGGCCGATTCACTTCGCCGATGCGCAGGATAGTGTTGGCGTAGAGTTGAGCGAGTTTGATTCAGATTATGTTGTCGACACCGGGTCGTCCAATGATAGTGAATCATATAGGAGTATGTGCCGAATACTCCAACTGGTAGAGGTATTCGATTTCTTCTTCTTCCCCTGTTGCCTGTTCCACAGTTATTAGAAGTTCCAAGCTATTATCACACTCTTAATTTGTATGCAATGCAACTAGAGGACCCTTTCAATCTTGACGACAGTGAGGATTATAACACAAATTGAGGGGTAGAATTTTAAGTGAGCCATAGGTTTAGGAGTAAAGATGTTGTTCTCTTGGAAGTGAAAAATTACAGCATTCGAAGAAATGTCGAGTACAGGGTCTTGGAGTCGGATAAGCTGAAATACTATTGTCGATGCAAGCAATTCTCCGCTGGGTGTCCATGGAGTCTTCATGTAGCACTTCGACAGAATATGAACTACTAGTAAATATTGTATTTAACAATTTATAGAATTAATTTAACGTACACTAAGGTATATCTTAGATGTTGAAATTTATGAGTTTCTTATAGGAAGGTGCAGAGGTTTGGGTGGTGTTCATGCTTAATTAGATAGCAGTTTGATTTGCAGTGTTATCCTACCAATTATACATACTCATCCATCTGTATCCATCCCAGTATTGCAAAGTACAATATAACAAAGTTATCATTTCAAGCCATCATATTGAAAGGTGTGAATGGCAAAACAGAAAACAATTGTTCAGATTTATAGCGATTGGGAAGAGTCGTACAACAAGATTTTTATTCTGTTACAAGCTTTGTCTCACAGCCTTTCTGGTGCCATACATGATCGTGTTTTAGTTCCACACTACAATAGAAACATGATTGAAAGAGATTTTAGCAATCTTGATAAGGTGTTTTGGGACTTCCCTCCGTGTATCGAAGCCTTTAAGATAGGAAGATTCCAGACGTCATACCTCGTCAAACCTGAGCGTATCTAGTCTATGTTGTAATCTAAGATCTCTGTCATGAAGGTGGTCCCGAGTCTGCTATCCAAGTCTCGCAAACCTAATAATAAAAAAAGTTACAATTAGTTTTTAATATTGTACATTTTTATTATTACCACAGAAATATTAAAAAATTACCTCGAAGTAAGAGAAAATCTGAGAATATCATATCCTGTAGGACATAAAGTCGGAAACATGTAGTAGATCCACGACATGACTAACAGCACGCTCCCAGCAATGTCTGTCATCTCACGCCAGGCAGCGCTGTACAACGGATGATAGGTGTACAACAGCAACATAAAGCCCCATGACAACCGCCTGTAATTATCAAAGTCCTCCAAAAGCAGCAGCCATCTGAGGGAGACTTGGTTGGCTGACTTGTCTATAAACAAGTATCCCTAATCAACATAAGTATGTAACATCTGGCATACTAGTGGAGAATAGCTGCATCAGTCCTTGGTGGAATGTGGGCCGCCCTATTCCTGAGCCAAGTCATCTTCGGCCCGAAATTTTGCTTCTTGTCCTCAGGCTGGAGTGAAGGCCTATCACCGAATAAATCCTCAACCACCACCATGTGGGAGCCCATAGAACTGCTGAAAATCTCTAGTGCAACTACCTATCGGGTCACCATCTGTGCAAAAAGTAAGGCATTGTCGAAGATGAAATCTCTCAACTCTACTGTATATCCGAACCTAGCCTCCTTGATATAAGGTAGTAGCACATCAGGCGACAGAAGCTCCAAAGCCACACGACGTGTTAAGAGCAACCGAGGCAATTGTATAACTACTATTCATTAGTCTTCTGAAACTTATTGCTTATTGCATTTCATATTACTTTACAATAAAATAATTACGAATATAACTTAATTAAATTTAAGAATGACTCATTAAATAATTTAATGCATATGAATATTACTATATATAAGAGAATGTATTATTCACTTAATAATATAATTTAATTAAATTTAAGCATGAATCGTTAACTAATTTAATGCATAAAAAATATATTATTTAATTAAGAATAACAAATAAAAATATAATTATTTCATAATAAACTAATACGACAGATAAAAGTTATTTCATATATACCTAATCAAATTCTAATGTTCTACTCTTCCAACAAATCTCATTCAAGTAAATACTAAACATCTAATTAACATATAAGGTGGTATCAACTAAAAACTAAATAAATCAAAATACATTAACTAATTACACTACAAGAAAAATTACTTTTAGCGACCATTTATTTTGCTTTTAGCAGCAATACCGCTAATACATTTACCAGCAATTAGACATTAGCCGTCTTATACTTTGTCGCTAAAAGATTTTAGCGGTAATTATAACATTTGCTGGTAAAGACTTTTTTAATGGCTGCAAAAAGTATATAATTTTTAACGGCAATTTTCTTGGCAATTTATATGCCCACTAAAAGTAATTCTAAAATTGCAATGTTATTCATTTTTAGCAGCCATTACTATTGCCGCCAAAACCTATTTTACTTGCAATTTATATAGCCATTAAACATAATTCTAAAATTATAATGTTATTCACTACAATTATTATTGTTATGTATAATATAAATATACTAAAATTAATTATTACAAAATGAGATATTTTATTAAATTCAAAATATTGATACACAAATTTTTCTTGAAAAGTAATAAATCATGTTACAAATCTAAACAACAAAAAATACTACAAGCCTATACACTCATAATGAGCTTCCTGTAGGGTTGCTATGTCTCCTTCTATCTCAACGGTAAGATCCATCATCCTTTCCTGACGTTCAGATTTTCCTTCATATTTTATGCATTTTATCTGCAAAGTATGAGGTGCATGTTTACTCTCCACATTATTTGAATTAATGGATCTTAAAATGACAGGAATTTATCTATTGCAAAAGCATGGTAATACTGTATTGGTGCATTATAACACAGGAAAAGAAAAAAATATAATAGTTTAGTAGATTTCAAAACCAAACACATAAATACATTAGTAATATGAATGAATTATAATTGAAAGAGAAAATAATATATGTACTTTTGGTAAGGAAGCCAGTGGCTTCAGTGATGAGAATGGTCTTATCCTCAACGAAGTGGAGTATGCTTCCCAACTCCATTATTGAAACATAATAGATAGAGCAAGAAAAATGTATAATGAGTACATTAACTCTGAATACAAAAATGTTGGTTTCTGCAATAGAATAAGGCAATATATTAAAACAAAAGTAGAGACCAAAATCTCAAGATAACATTAACTCTGAATACAAAATAATCATCTCTAAAATCTTAACAACAAACTTATCCCGTATAATAAGTACAAAGAAAATAGAGAAGAGCATGTGGTATCCAAAAAAGAAAGTCGATAAGCTCTATTAGAAAGATGTCTTGGCACCAGTGGAATGAGTGAAAGGGCAGCCACAACAAAAATCTATACACATGATATTAAATAAAAGCATCAGCACAAAAGAAAACTTTGCAAATCTGTAATTCATTGAAGGGAGTAGAAGAATATTTTACTTAGTTTTATTCGGAGAAAGCATACAACTTTTTGAACCTCTTAATTGTGTTTGAAATTGAATCATTGTAAACTAAGGCTAATATCTTGACCTGAGAAAACCAATCAAATAGGTTAAATGTGTTATGAAAGTAAAAACAAAAAAAAATTTTAGATTTTAGTGGTTGGTTACTACAAGAAACGAAAAAGGAGGAGGGCTGGTTTAGACAACTTTTGGCATTATTATTTTTAAAACATTAATGGTCCCCTAACAAAATATGTATGTATTCTGTGGGTCTTTGCATTTGTCCATTTCTGCAATGTGTATTCTATGTCTCAAACTTTATCAACAATTCACAAACTCAAAGGAGATCCTTACACCAATTCATGAAATTTTCCAATGCAATTAAAAAATTTCAGGAGACAAAAATATTATTCAACTTTGCCTGCAGCTGCAGGTTAGTGCATGTGAAAGTGAAATTGTTTTTAAGCTATAGGTTATTATTAGTGATGACTGGTGACTTTAGTGGCTCACACTAATCCTAAAGTGTACACTCAAATAGTTTGCTAACTATCACTCACAAAGGTAAACAAAAAATGCCCTGGTGTTGGCAAAAGAAAATGGTATACAAAAACTCAAACCACAGGATATGAATGAATCCTAATCACAATAACGTTACAAACTTCACTTTTACACATTTGTAGTTAATATTCAGCAAAGATCCCTAGCTAATATTCAGAAAGATTTACATTACAGTCAAATGCAAACCTCCTTGCAAGCATGATAGTTGTATTCCTTTCTTGCTCTGATTCAAAAGCTAATGCAAAAGAAAGCCCTTGCTTTAGCTGCCACAATAGAGTCTGTGCAGCAGCGTTCCCACCTCTTCAAACACCGTAAAGCTTAAGAACAAGAGCATTGAACATTATTGATTACATTTTATTTTATACAAATGAAATGAGAAGGAAAATCTTAAGCTTGTTCTAAATAAAACCTCCTAAATCATAGACTGCTAGAAAAGAGTTGTGCTAGGAAAAGTTAGTGTTTATCATACAATAAATATAAGGTTCTTTTCAGTGTTTAGAAAAAACTCGAGTCAAAGAATGATAGCAAGAAAACTATTTTGATGTTTTCACTTCATTTCATACACCTATGAACCATGATGCACACCGTTTAAAAATCAGAAATGACAAAACTAAGCCGTATAGAAAGAGAAAACTTTGAGGTGGAAATTTATTAAATAATGTTCAGTTCTCTCTCTCATTCTCACACACACCCCGTAACATAGATAAGAATGAGAAGGGAATGAAAAAGAGATAAAAAAAACATAAACCACATAAAAAATGGTCTAAAAGTATAATGCAATCATATTAAGCATAAAGTCATGAAGCTCTGTGAACTCTAAAACAGAGGTCAACAAAATTCAGTTTGAATTTGCTCTTAACGTGAATATTCAAATGAGTATACAAGAATATAGCCTTCACAGCCAAGTGAGAGAGTGCTACTCATTAGCCAGTAACAAACGAGCCAAATCGTAATCATCCAACTAGAAACAAAACATCTTGCAGTCAAAGGAGTTAGAACATGTTCTATGATCAATGCAGAACAAGAAGTCATTTACAAAATAAAAATAAAAATAGCTACCCTGAACAGATCTCATCTCCTTCTTGACATTGGCTTGCATCTCTTTAAGAGCAGCAGTTCCATCTTCTATATCCTTCAAGCGCTTATCCATGTCATCAAAATCCTACACTCACAATAGCAGTGACATAACATCAAAATTAGGGTTGCAAAAAGTAAAATGTAATCAGCTAAACAGACCAAATAAATTATTGGCGAACAAATAGACTATCAGAGGACAAATCTGTTCAGGATGCAATTGGTAAAATTTCTCATGTTAAAAAATAAATCAATTTCCCTGAGTTCCTTACAACCGCAAATTTGAAACCTATGCAGTTGCACAATTAACACAAGTATTAACAAAAATTAGCAGTAGCATTTTCAAATTTAAAAGCTAAAATACTCAAAATTACTGACAACTAAAATTGAGAGAGAGAGAGAGAGAGAGAGAGAGAGAGAGAGAGAGAGAGAGAGAGAGAGAGAGAGAGAGAGAGAGAGAGAGAGAGAGAGAGAGAGAGAGAGAGAGAGAGAGAGAGAGAGAGAGAGGAGAACTGCCAAACCTTTTCATGAACATGCAGCGCCAAAATTGGAGGAGATGCAGAGAAGGAAGAGCTTGGAGAACAAGAGCTCAAGCTTGGAATTTTGCAGTGAACATCCAGTCAAGAAGCTCCTCAACCTCCACGTCGAACGTCCTTGCCGCCATTGACGATGCTTTTGAAGATGAAAGTGATGTCGGTTCCACTGTAGCGACATATATCTGAGACGAACGAAGAAACAAAGACAACAACGTGGATCTGAGGCAGAGGATGAATATAGGAACGATGCAGTTTGAATGATAGACAGTTGTTGGTGATGACAAGGTCTGCGGCGGTAGTCGGCGATGAAGGGAATGGTTGAGGTTGTGCCGTTGTGAATTTCTGATTTAGGGTGGGAGTATTTTTTCCTATGTTTAGCAATTGATGGAAGAAGATGATAAAAGTAAAAATAAAAATAAAATAAAAAATTTAGCGGCAATAATGATAATTGCCATTGTTGTTGGGAAAAATTAGAACTAAAATAGAAAGACAGTAATAATTTAGTGGCAATAATAATGATTATCATTATAAAATATAATAATAACAATGACAAACATATAATTGCCGCTAAAATATAACTTAAATAAAATTAATAGTAACCATTGTATTATGGCCACTAAAAATTTGTCGCTAAAACTAATTTTTTTTAGTAGTGTTAACTATTAAAAATAATAGATACACAAACTGACCCTAAAATTAAGTGCTCTAGCGACATGCCAGGTTATTCAGTATATTATCGTTTTCAGATCAGACATAACCCCCTTATCCAACCATGTATGCTTTTAAAATTATCCAAAACTGAAAAAAAATTAGAATAAAGACAAGAATCTCGACTACACGTTTTATATAGTGTTCCAATGCATCTCAAATACTGAGTCTGTTTTTTTATTACACTCGTATCTCGGATACAAAGTACTCAATTATCACATTTTAAATGTATTCCAGTAGCATCCGAGTTGTGTTTTGCTGCGTTATTTCATATCCAGAGTATAATGTATCCGAGATATACGTTTAACATGATTTAAAATACTGAGCCTGATATACGAGGTGTTTTGCATATACATACACTTTATATTACAAATTTTCGTAAATATTATATTTAAATAATTTAAATAAAAAATCCATTTCTTAGCCATTAGTGTTCAAATTAAATTATAAAATATTAATGAATGTATTAGTGATTTATTTTTGAAAATTTTAACTTATTTGAATTTAGCAAATTATATATAATAGTTTCTTGTTTTACTGTTAATATGGAGATTACTTTAGTTCTTACTCAAATTTTACATTATTATTGTTATTGTTGTTGTTGTTGATGATGATGATTAATATAGTCAAAACAATTTTTAAAAATTATGTGCATATCAATTTAGTTCTTAAGGTTGTGTTTGTTTATAGAGATAGGACACTGAGATAGGGATACAGAGACATAAAATCATATTTGATAGAGGAGATATAGACAGAGACAATGTGTCCAAAAATACTGAATTAGTATATTTTGTGTTCATTCTGACAGAAAGAATACGGAACCACTAACAATAGACACAACTTATTTTTCATTTTTTCTTTCATTATTCTTGTTATTTTTTTATAATTATATTTTTTATTATTATATTTTTTATCTCAAATTTTTTGAATAAAAAAAATAAGAATAAATTAAATTTTTATAATTTGTTCCGGTCTAAAAAATCACATATCTCAAATTGATCTTTTGAAAGTCACAATCGCAAATAGATTTATTCTCCTATCAATTTGGTGATGACATGTAGCATGAATTATTTTGTGATACATTATCTAAATTTTAAAAAGATCAATTTAATTTGATACATTATCTATTAATTTCATGACCGAGTTTGACACCACATGATCTATTAAGTACAAATTTAATCATTAACTCCTTTTTTATCTTCATTGTTAATAATAATATTCATCAATTAATATATAAGTAAATTTAATAACTATTACTTGCAAAATTTGCAAAAAAAATATAATACTCCGAGTTGTACAAATTTCGTCGGTCACTTTAGCTTAATTCTTTGATTGTACAATGTTTTAGATAACAAATTTCATGAAAAAGTTGTCAAAATGAAACAATTTGAACCCAAGTTGTGGGTTAAAATAATAAGTACAGACTAATAAATTTTTCTAGAATAAAAAAAAATCAATCCAACTCAATCAAATTTAACTCGAATGAGTGTCAATTTTACTTACATCTCAAATTAAGTTTTGATGACTAATAAATACGAATGTAATTAAAAATTTCATTAAATTTTATCTAATATTTTTTCAAATGTCTAAATGTATTAAACAAAGCAAACTATATAAAATTTAACCTAAAAAGGACTACACAATTTCTGTACAACTTCATAAATGATTTTGAAATATTCCATCCACCTCAGAAATAATTTTATCAATCTGCCACACCTTATAAATGTATCATAGTGTTGGAATCTCTCTGAGTTAAGAAGAGAAATTCTAAATTGAACCAAGTTTAATATTCAATTCATTAATTCCTTCTGTGATACAATGATAATAATCCTTTATTTATACTCCTAAAGAACTGTGTAACTCCAATGAACTTAATGAGTACCTCTTCTAATAGTGAATCGTAATGATACTAGACTTCTCCCTTCAAACTAACTTTGAGGTAACCTTGTCCTCAAGGTTGATAAAAGAAAAAAAAAAAATCAAATTTTTAATCATAATTGTCAGAATCGAACCAATAATCAAATTGATGAAGTTATTAATTTATTGGTTCAATCGATAAATTACTAGTAGAACCGATAAAATCGATCTCAAGTAAATGAGAAATAAAAAATATAAAATAAAAATATAAAAATACATATATTAACTAATATTTTAATATGTAAATATTTAAAATGTTTAATACTTATTTTAATAATTGTATAAAACAAAAATATTAGTAATATAAATAAAAAATACAATAAAAGATAAAATTAATATTTGATATAACTTAAATTTGACTTAATTAAATTATATATAAATTATAATATAATATGAGTTTTGTTATAATATATATTATATGAACAAATATATATAAGAAAAAAATTCTTTATTTAAATTGCACTAGGTATTCAATATATAAAATTATAAACACACTATACAATAGAAGATAATTAGCTCAGTGGTGGAGTTATGCCTAGACTTTGTTGAGGTGCAAGGTTTGAAGCAAGAGGTTCAAATCTTTGATTCAGCATTTTTACAAAATAGCTACGGGCACGCAGTTGGCCGCAGATTGATCGATTCGGTTTAGCTGCAGTTCGCACTGATTTTGATCCGTTCAAAACGAGTTTGACTGATTTTTTTTAAACGGTCACGACATCAAACCAAATTGGATGAAGGTTTGGTTCTTTGATTTTTCAGTTGAATTGGCCAGTCCAGTTAAATTTTTATAACTATATTCCTAATTATATTTATTAAATTTCTAAAATATAAACGAGACTACTAAATAACCTATTCTAAAAATAAAAATTCCACCAGGAGCCCATTGATAAATTTGAAATGCAGGAATCAAAACCTGGCCAAAATTGAATTGGATCCATGATTTGTAGCCTATACACATAGTGCATTAAAGTTGCATTCATGATTTGAGCTTGGTTTTGATGCGTTAGCACCTTAATTTTGAATTTGGAATGAATGAAAGTTTGGACTAGACATTGGCATAATAAGGTTAGAATTTTCATCCCAATCCCATTTCTAATTCTTTGAGCAGTCTCCTTCCCTGCCCTCAATGTGCCGCTACTACAGCCAACCTTGAAGAGACATTGAATGTCATCTGCCGTTACCGCTGTCACAGGCCTGGTCACCGCTGCCTAGCCTTGATGCATTGTCATCGGAGTATCACTGCCTATCCCAAGGAAGCGTTGTTGCTAAGAGTGTTGCTAGCTTAGCCACGAGTGGTCGATCACAGCAGCAGTGGGCAGAACTTGAACAAAATTACTGGGAGGCAAAAATTTTTAAAATAAAATTATATAATATTTATATTAATTATGTTTAAGTTTGTTACTAATATGAGAAGAAATAAATAAAAAAAGCTATAATTATAAAAAAATTAGAATATTATAAACAGTGAAATATGTAAAAAAAAATTATAGTTAAAATTTAGAACTAAGGTTTTGAAAACCGAACCGATCATCGAACCGTTCTAGTTATTAGTTTACTGATTTATTAGTTCAACCGGTTCAATTATGATTCAACCGAAATAACCGTTTTATAATAAAATATAAAAATATAAAACACACTAAAACATAATTATAATTTAATTTAAACTTTAAAATACCATTCAAATCAAAAGTATTACATAAAACAATATTATACTATCATCCAAATACAAGTCACAAGTCAAATAATAAAAAAAACCAAACATAAAATGCCAACATCAAAGTTTGTCATCAATAATCAAAATCCACAAAAACATAAACTAAGATCAAACAGAACCCAATGACAAAACAATGAATTAAACTGATTGATATTATCATCTAGTCAATAGCAAAATTCAATTAACAGCAACCCAATGACAAAAATAATAAATTAAGATCAACAACATAAACTATATTTTTAGCAAATTAAACACACACTTTCTCTCTAAAGCCTCTAATGATAAGAAAACAATGCAAAATTGATACAACCCATTAACATTCTTTGGCCCCTCCTTTGTGTTATATGTATACCATATTTGTTCGGATTATGGGTTTTCTTAACATCCAACAAACTCATCTAAGAAAAACATAACATCTAAGGAAGCGTATCTAAGACAGTTTCTCGTTCCTTCCCTGTGGACACCTGCATCAAGCTTAGAACTAAGGAATTGATGTGAAAAACATTGAATTACCTTTGTTCGTATTACTATAAATGTTCAGTATTACATTGAATAACCTTTTGTCTAGTTCCTTTTCTGTGTACACCTATATCAAAATAAAAAAATAACAAACCACAAATACAATTTATCAAATTAACAAGTTATTTAAATATCAAAACCAGCACAATCTAACAATTATAGTTTACAAAATCAAGAACAGTCCCTAGAACAACAATTTATCAAAGTAACAAATTAGAAAGATCAAGAACATAACAAAATAAGTTAATATAGCAATCCAACAACCAAATAAGAACTAGAAATGCAACCTACTAATTAAAAGAATCACTAACTAAAACAAGATCTGCAACCTTCATCCAGTCATTGTTCTGCACAATTATCCCCAATTTAACCAAATGCCCAACTAAGTGATTAAGCATAAGAAAAAACCTAAGCAAGATCTTGAATGAATAAACTAAATCATACTAATCTAACCAAACAAAGGAGGAAAGGAACATCTCTGAATCTACAACAAATGAACAAAAAAAAGGCAAGAAAATAACCATTACTTTCAGTATGAGACTCTGAGAAGTGAGCAATGAGCAGAGTATGAGGGAGAAAGAGAAAGAACGCTGGTGATGAGAAGGTGAGGGTGATGGTCGACTAGGCAATGAGCACGACGACCCAAGACATGCGACGAACGACGGGCTACCAGGAGAATATACAGGCGGACGCACTGATTGTTTAGCGCTGAGTCGAGCCTTGCGGCGGTGGGGGAGACTGTAACCTAGGGTTGAGAGTTGAGAAAGGAAGGATTGAGGACTGGGCGAATGGCTTGGGGGAGAGTGGCTGGAGATGACAGTTGTGACTGTGGGGTGGCACGGCGGTGGCTGGACGGAGCAAGTGACAGAGTGATGGAGGAGCACGAAGGCCAGTTGTTGCTGCGGGTAGTGTGAATGAGTGAGTGCTCAAGGACGGGAGAAGAGAATTTGGTTTTGGTGAAAAATCTGAAAATCGGCTCAATTCCGGTTCGGTTCGACTGGTCGGTTCTCGGCCGGTTCGGCAGTTCAATAACGATTTTCAAAAAAGACGGTTATAACTTCTGTCCAAATCGAAAACTTCACCGGTTTACAGTTCGATCGACCGGTTCGAACCGGTTTTTAGAACCTTGCTTAGAACAATAAATATTAAATATTTGAATATATTTTTTTAGAGAAAATTCAATTAAAAAGCTAATAAAATATAAAGTAAATACTGAATTCAATATATAAAAGGTTACTCAATTTATTAAAGACTTGCAAATTCTCTATTAATTTATACAAATACAATTAAACTAATATTTATTTAAATTTTTTATATTTTGTCTAATGTAAAAAAAAAATTAAATTTAAAAAACCAATAAAATCTAAAATAGCACTAATTTGCATAAAAGAAACTAAGTAAATAAGTTTGTAGTTGTATGAGAAAATAGTGGGTAATAATGAGATTGCGTTAGTATTAAATATGAGTTTGTTAAGTTATCAAGCCCATTCCAGCAATTGCCCATTATTAAGTTTAAAATAAAAATATATTGAATGGATGGTAAATATGAAAGTTGAACACAGGTCATTGTGGCTAGAAGAATATAATGCTAACCAATTGAACTAATTTTACTTTTTGTTTACATACAACTCATGTTTTTATAAAATATTTGAAGCCATGGCCCCATGTCCTAGAGAAGCTTCGCCACTGCACAACAGTAAAGGTTTCCAATGCCGTTCGCCTCGATGCTGGTGAAACTCGTGTTGGCTCTTTCTTGCGTCGCAATAACGCCATTGTGCTTGTTCATGAGATCGCAGTGAAGCACACTCACAGAACTACTAGTGCCACCATTGTTCATTGCGTCGCTACAATTTATCGCACAGCCGTTCTCATTGCTGCTATGCACCCTGTCGTTGCCTTCAATTGCCTTTTTTTCTCCTTCCTCCTTCACCGAGGCACCGCACGCTCCGCCGTGCGACAACAGATCCATTATGAGTGAGGTCATGCTTTATTCAATAGAATTCCTTAGATCTACACTCTTAATATGTAGTCCTATCACTTCTTTTTTTGCATCTATAATTTTTGAAGTTTGGCATGAATTTTTTGTTGTTGCTAAAATTGTGTTGCTGCTTCATTGTAATTACTAATTGACAATGATGATTGTTGAATTGTTGCTTGATCTAAAATTTATGTTGATTTTTCTTGTTGTTGTTGTGTGTTGAACTTAAAAATTAAAATCTAATGATTCTTCTCCTCCTGTGATGTGTTGCGGTTACTATGGTTGATACTTCTCTAAATATGCTCTAATTTCCTCCAAAATTACATCTAAATCTGAAACTTCATTCCAAAATATTTTTTATAGGATTGGGCAAGAATTTGGTTGATATCTATGCATATAAGCAAAATACCATTCTGTTGAAATTTGGACTTTGTTTCTTCCATAAGTGGAACCAAGCAATAAGAGCCTTTTCTGTGAGACCTTTCTCAACTTCCAAAAATCTTTGTTTTTTTTGCAATTCCTTGAGCATTCCAAAATTGCTCTATGAGGATAAGTCAATGGTAACCATCTCTAGTACCATCAATGTTAGAAACCCCTCTTTGAGTAGGGAGAGAAATTCTAAATTGAACCAAATTCAATATTTAATTCATTTATTCCTTCTATGATACAATGATAATAGTCCCTTATTTATACTCCTAAAAAACTAAGTAACTCTAACGGGCTAAATGAGTACCTCTCCTAATATTAAACTCCACTCGCTGTTCTTTAGGCACATGCTGAGCTTGCAAAGCCCGCTCCATTGCTTGGAGCCAGTTATCAGCTTCAGTAGGGTTTGTGGTCCCTCTGAAGGTCAGAGGATGCACTTCAGAAAAGTGGCTAATGTCACCGGCCTCTCTTCACCATTGTTCCCATTTTCGTTATTCATTTGATTCCCCAATGCTTCAGCTGTCACCTGCATAGTCGCAGCCATGTTTTCCAAGGAAGCCATAAAGTCCACAGGGTCATTTCCCACTATTTCAGGGTTTGCGTTACCTATTCTACCTCAGCCTTGCCCGCGACCACGTCCACAAGGCGCCATCTGGTTTCTGTCCACACCAAATAAGTGATATCAAGTTGATTAGTCTCAATATTGCAAGTTTAGTGCTTTAAAGTCCCAAATGCATGCTCATGAACATTCATGCCATATATATCAGTTAGATAACCTAATTTAGCATGTATAGACACCCACAGTATGTACAAAAGCATAGTCAGTCCGTTCGCTAGGCTCTACAAGAACGAACCACTTTGATACTATAATGTAACACCCTACCATGCAGAACTTTACGCTTAAGCAGTAAAAAAAAAGAAAGTGTGGTATTATGACCTTTAAAATAAAATATATACATATAATAATTGAAAGAATATAATATTCGAGGAGTCTTGAAGGATAGTTAAAGCTAACTCATGAAATTAAAAGAACAACTCTAAAAAAACTAACGATTACTAGCGTACAAAAAAAGAACACACACACAAAACTAACGATTACTAGCGTACGAAAATAGAACACACACACACACACACACACACACACACACACACAAGAGTGGAGAGTCAAGCTACAGAATATTCAAGCTCTGGACTCAACCTGCAAAGCTAAGGCTGGTCGGAGAATATTTACATATATAGATATAATCCCAAAATACAAAAGACCATAACGTAACCCTAGTTCTCCATCAGAAGCCTCTATGAAGTACAATAACAAAATGTAACACAGGAGAAGTCTATATATATATATATATATATATATATATATATATATATATATATATATATATACACACACATATACAAAACACAACCCAAAAGAAATATCCCACTCCGCTACAACAAGAACTCCAAACGTGTAACGAGGTGCCTCTCAACCTGCATCTGAAAAACACAGATATCCATATGGAATGAGAATCAGGGGTTCTCAATATGGTAATAGTGCCAGCATATATAGTACATAAAATTCCGAGAAAGCCAGAGGCAATCCTAGAACTCTGACACTCAGATTTAAGTCTTAAAGTTTATAAACAGAAAACCATAAACGGGATAGGCTGTCTAAGGTTCTATTCCTACTTTTCTTTCCAAATTAAGCCCTATCTTCCACCTTCGAGTTCCTCAGCGTCCTCCATTCCTCCACAACTTTAAAACACTAACAAACAATGCAGACAAAACAATCACAGGTAGAATACAGATACAGTAGGTAGCAAGTTTAGCAGGTAAGCATAATAATCACATAGGCAAACTCAATTAATGCACATTCAAACAAAAAAAATAAATACATATGATGTATGTCTATCATATGGATGATGAGTCTTATCTGTCAGTTATAAATTCAACCCGACATGTCCGGCTGCTAAACCCTAGACAGTCCCCTGTGTGTGCATCCCCAAAAGTCTATGCATAGCTTTTTCTCAATCATAAATAAATTTTGCTCATTGGGGGAATTTCTAGGGCATTAAAGTGCCCGATAACATCTTGCAACGTAGGGTCAACAGAGTATCGAGTCTTGAGCTGGAACACGTGGTGGCAAGCCACTACATTTTACCCAAGAAAACTCGTATCTCAGATAAAAGAAGTGCATAAGCCACATGATCATTCATATTCTTTCATACTCATGCATATTCATTCATTATGGCCATATTCATCATATATACATAATATTTTTGCATTTCTCTTTCATAATTCATCATGTCTCAAGCTTTCTTCACCTCCAAGTTACCCCCTTTCATAGCTTAATCTCTTCACTAGATTTAAAACTAATATTTAGGGTATAAAAGAGTAAAAATAGAGGTTTAGATGTTCAAATTTATGTTTTAAAACACAAAAATCATTTTTTTGAAAACAGGGGTTCCATGTACGCATCACTAATTCGTGTACGCGGGTATTCATCCCGAGAAGATTGGCTGCACCGCGTGCTACGTTCGCGTACGCAACCCGTCAAAAATTTGGTTCTCGTGTACGCATACACCTGCTCACGTACGCGAGACACCAAACCCGAAGGGAATGGCCACGCCATGTGGAAGTGTTTGCGTACGCGGATTCTGCAAGGTAGGAAAAATTTTTAGGTGTTTCAGAATTTCAGTTTTACACACCGAACTTCCGACGTGCATAACTTTTTCGTTTTAAAACATTTTTCATCCGTTCTTTGAACGGTGTAAACTTCATGGACCCAGTTTTCATATGAAATAAGTTTGAAGGGTTTTGGGGTCTGGAAGTCAAGTTATGGCTTGGCGAAGTTTGGTCAAAAATCGGTTTTTCACAAAATTTATCAAACCTCTATTTTCACCAATCTTATAACTCAATACCAAAACTATAAGCTTTTTAACAACATCTAAACATACCAATTCACATTCTAATGCTCAATTCATTTCATAGTTTCCCAATACACAACTCCAATAAGCTTAACATCTTCAACTCACAATTAATCAAACTCAACCTTAAAATTCATATTTAATTCACTAATTTCAATATCATCAACCCATTCTCAATCAACAATACAATAACAAATACCACAACATTTATAACGCAAGTCCTCATTCTCATTAATCATGATTACACATTATAACAAATTCAATCTTTCACCCAAAACCGCTAACATTATCAATTTCACTACGTTCAACTTATCCTAAATCGTTTAGCCTAAGTTTTCATGACACCGTACATATTACATACGAGAAACCAAAATAATACCTTGACTGATTTTCTTGTATAGCCCAAGGACAAGTCAACTAAGCAAGTTCACAAGCTCTACCACCAAAATTCAGCATCCAATGCTCCCAATCAAGCTTCCACTATCCTCAATTGTACTCTAATTTCACTTATAACCTACCTAACAAATATTATCACATTCATATAGAAAGTTTCAATACCCAATCACAACTAACCAAAGAATTTACTAGGATTTAAAAATTCTTACCTCACTGACGGAGAATTGGGTCAAAACTTGACAAGCTCACTAAGCTAGCTTGATCCTAAGCATTAAAGCCAACAAAATCTCAATATTAAATTCATTGAATTTTTGAAAATTAGGGAAGGAAGAACTAAAATTGAGATTGAGATTTTCTTACCAAATTGACTATTGGGCTTTGTAGAGCTCGACGCGCTAGATGCGTGACCATAAACGGTGCAGCAATCGGAGCTCGGAGTTGGAAGATATGGGAACTTGAATTCAATTCAAGGGTTTGAGTTTTCCTCCTTTGTTCTTCCCCTTCTCAACATGTTCAATGTGATTCTTTGTGTTTGAAGTGAAAAATAAGTTGAAGCTCAAGTGTATGGTTTGGCCTGTTCGGCCCAATTTTAGGCAAAAACCTTTAAAATTAGTGTCAAATTTCATGTTTTAATTAATTCTACCTCATTAAAATATGAAATTCAATCTTCTAATTTCTTTAATTAATAATTAATTTATTGGCTAATTATTTGTTAATTACGCAGGATTTACATCCTACCCACCTAAATAAGAAATTTTTCACAAAATTCAAATTTAGTTACCTGAGAACAAGTGTGGATAGTCCTTCCGCATTTCAGATTCAAGTTCCCACATATGTTCTTCTATTATAGCCCGACTCCAAGCGATTTTTACCAATGAAACCTTTTTTCTACGCAATCATTTGATGCTGGTGTTGTCAATTCTAACCGGGGTTACTTGAAGTGTCAAATTTTCTCTTACTTGAACCGATTCAGGTTCCAAGACCTGGCTAGCATCAAGAGTATACTTCAGAAGCTGCGACATGTGAAACACATCGTGCATATTTGAAAGATGCGGCAGTAAGGCAATTCTGTAAGTTACCGGATCCATTCTGATGCTCGCGCGGTAGCTATTATTACGCAAACTCCACTAGCAGCATATACCGATCCCAGCTCGCCGGCTAGTCTAAAACATTAGCCCTCAACATATCTTCTAGGGTTTGGATTGTCCTATCCGATTGGCCATCGGTTTGAGGGTGGTACGCGGTACTTAAGCTTAACTGAGTTCTAAACGGCCGATGGAATGCTCCACAGAATCTAGATGTGAAACGAGGATCTCTATTGGAGATTATGGTGGTAGGCACACCGTGTAACCTCACAATTTTCTTGATGTACAAGCGTGCTAGCTCCTCTAAGGTGCAATTCATCCGAATGGGTAAAAAGTGAGCTGACTTTATCAGCCGGTCCATAATCACCCAAACAGCGTCAAAGCCGGTTTGAGTTTTTGGAAAATCCGACATAAAATCCATTACGATACTCTCCCATTTCCATTGTGTAATCTTGAAAGAGGAAAATCGTCGGTCTAGAATTTCTCAAAGGAATTTCATTGCAAGCATAGTCCAAACCAACAATTAACCCTCAATCAAAGTTTAAAAGGTTGTCACAATATAAATAAAAATAATCGGGAGTATTAATCCCGGGTCGTCCTCAAGAGAATGGACAATTGTGTGTATCAAGGTTGGCTAGAAATCGAGAGTTGACAGGTATATAAGTAAGAATTTAAACTAACAAAACTTAACATGCAAGAAACTTAAATTGCAAGGAATTTAAATTAAGACAATTAAAGCAAGATCTAAGTAAATGGAAATCTAACAAGACAATATATAAATTTAATTCTATTCTAGAACTAATTAAACAACTAAAACTAACTAAAGTAAGAATTAAGTGATTAGAATTTTGGGTTTTCAAATATGAACTTTTAGCTAAGGCATAGGAATTGAGATCACTTTCCTTGTCTAATAACCATATATTGACAATTATGAGGGACCAAACCCATCAAGTCTACTTCTATGCTTGAAGTATGTCAAATAGGTTTGATCAATATCAACCCATAAGTTCCAACCTAGCCACTAATTGCTTAGTAGTAGGCTAGTATTAATGGGTATTAAATTGACCAACAAGGGTTCCCAAATCACCAATCCAATTAGACCCAATGACTCAAGGTCATTCAATTTCCTTAGCCTAGGCCAAGAGTATAGAAAACTAATCCATAACTAATGAAAGTATTTTGTCAAACACTTGGTAGGCAATAGTTAAAGACATAGCTAACTTGTAAAATCAAATAAAAATTAAAACTACCAACTAACAATTAACAATAATATCAAATCAACTAAGACTAAGAAACACGAAAACATCAATGTATTAATGAGAATTCAAAATTAATAAAGTTCACAAAATGAGAAACAAAAGAGAAAACTAGGAGAAGAACATAATTCTAACACATGATTTAAGCAAAATTATAACTAGAGAAACTAAAATTAGGAAAATAAAACTAGAATTAACAAAATCCTATTCAGAAATTCAAACAAGAAATGAGCAAAATGCACTAAACCTAGAGAGAAGTAAGAGTTTTTCTCTCTAGAAAAAAAAAAACAAAAACTAGCCAAAATTAAGTCTCATGTGTATATGCTTGATTGGCTCCTTTCCCCCATCAATTCTTGACCTTTTCCCATTCAAAATCAAGTTGGATTTGGGCCTAGAGCCTCTCAGAAATTGCCAGCCATGTTTTTTATAAATGAGACATGTGCTGAACGTCACGCGTATGCGTGGGTCACACGTGCGCGTCGGCTGAACTCTTCACAAGTCACGCGTACGCGGAAGGTCACGTGTGCGTATGGGAACCAGCCTCTCACAACTTCTATTCTTCATGTTCCTTCCATTTTTACATGCTTCCTTTCCATCCTCTAAGCCATTCTTGCCCTATAGATCCTGAAATCACTTAACAAATGCATCACGACATCGAATAATAAGAGGAGAGGATTAAAATTCAGCATTTTTAAGGGCTAAGAAGCATGTTTTGAACTATGAAGCATAATTAGGAAGAAATCATAAAAACACGCAATTTACATGAATAAATGTGAAAAGAATTGATATAACCCACCAAATCTAACACAAGATAAACCCTAAAATTGGGGTTTATCAACCTCCCCACACTTAAATTAAGCATGTCCTCATGCTAAAGATTAGAAGACCAAAGAATATAGTGATTGGGAAGACTTATGGAATGCAACCTATCTATGTGGATGCAGCTAATGTACCTAATGCAAATGCCTATACTTAATTGGTTAGAGCAAATCAATCTCCAAGAGCATATATGAACACATTGGGCTAAAATAGTATGATGATCAAGAAATCCCACTAATTCAAATTCCAAAATAAAGCATAAATGAACTTGCAAGATGAAAGCTCGTAAAAGCAGGGAACATTGGATTGAGCATTGAACCCTCACCGAAAGTGTTTGCACTCTAATCTCTCTAGTGTTTGAGGATCGATTCTCTCAATTCTCATCTAATCTTGCTTTCTAAGGCTTGTTCTTCTTCTACCAATCAACATATGTTCAATGCATGAATACACATATCAAGAAGTCCTTTCAAGGGTTGTAATGGGGTTAGGATTAAGGTAAAATTGTATTTGGTCAAGTGGACTAGAATTTGAATCTTTAATTAACCTAAACTTTCCCCCTAACCTAAGACAACCCGCATAACTATAATGTAAAGCCTAACTACCCATTATTTATCCTTTTCCACATACTCATGCATCCAATTTTAAGTACAACACATATGCATTGTCATCACCACTTTACTTTGGGACATTTTGTCCCCTTTTATTACTTTCTTTTTCTCTTTTCTTTTCTTTTCTCTTTTTTTTTTCTTGGGGTATTATCCCTCCCTTTTCTTTTCTTTTATCTTTTTTATATACATAAGACATTAATGCATATGATTTAAGTAATGAATGCATGAATATGTACCCAAATTTTTCAAAAATTTCCAACAAGACTCATGAAATACCCAATTCACCCAACCAATGTTCCCAATTCCAATTTTCCTCTACTCAAATTATGCACACTCTCACTCGTCTAAGTTAACCAAAGATTCAAATTATGGACATTTATTGTTTTTCGCTTAGAGCCAATGATGTGCTATTATAAAGAACAAAAAGGTTAAGTAGGCTCAACATTGGTTCACAAGGGTTGATATAAGGGTGAGGCCAATTTGGGTGTGTGATCTTAAATGAACAAAGGCCTCAATCACATAAGTGCATTCAAACATTAAACAATGGACATATAGAACTAAGCAAGCCAAAGATCATAATCTTAGAGAGAACAACACACACCAAACAAAATATTGGTTGAAAGATGCAACCAATCAACTAAGCTCAAAGTCTCACTAGGTTTGTGTGTTCAAGCACTAAAACCATGTTCCAAAATTAATTTCTTCAAGCAAATTCAACAACAAAAAAAGCTCCAATTAGTGGGGTGCCCTAAAACAGTTTTCTTGAAAAAGAAATCATTACTTCAACCAAGTGGTCCTAGTAAAAAATGGTTGGATGAAAAGTAATTCATCTAATTCATGTGCATCCAATCACATGACAAGCATAGGTAAGATATGTACAAACTCTAGATATATTTACAAACAACTACTATGCAAAAAGTACTTAAATTCAAAAACTAACTATAAAATACAAATTATTCTAATTAACAAAAGAAAATTAAGATTTAGGTGTTGAAGAGAAGGGTCGTTACCTACAGAAGTCGGTCACTGACCTCTCCACACTTAAAAATTGGCACGGTCCTCCGTTCCATCAGTGATGAGAAAAATGGGTCCGGAATCGCCACTTCCAATGGCCATAGGATGGTGAGACAAGGGCGCCTCCATGTCCACCTCTTGATTGCTTTTTTTTCATGGTCCAAAGTGGATTCTGGGGTGTCGGGTTCCTCCAAAGGCAGGTTGGTACAACCAATGAGCTTCTTCAAGTAGTCATAATGGCGCTTGTTGCATCGCTCAATTTGTTCAATCTTTTGGCCTTGCCAGTCTACCTTCTTAGTGAGCTCAATCAATAATTGGTGGATAGACTATTGTGATGCATGTGGTGATGCTGAGGTTGCTGGGATATCTGAGTGTGGGTCCTTGTCCTTTCTCTTGGTTACAACAGGAGGCCTAATCCACTTGCCATTCAGGACAATTTCATCGTCCCTTGGAGTCATTGTCTTGAAATTATTAACCTCATATGGAACTTCGGCCACAGATGCTAATTCTGTAACCAAAGCGGGGAATGAGAGGTTGCCAACTATCTGAACCTAGCCTATAGCTTGTCGGATGAGTCTTGGGATGTTAAGAGGTTTATCCGTCAGAATACACCAAACAAGGACGGCCATATCTGCAGTAATGGTAGACTCATGAGTGCTTGGCATTACATAATGAGACATGATCTGTTGCCACACTCTAGCCTCCACAGTTAGCACATGCATTGAGATACACTTGGGTCTAACTTTGCTTTTCTCATAGATCCACTGGTTTCCTGGCTGAGCAATTACTTTAAGGATGGGGTCCCAGTCAAAAGTATATCTGTTGCAGTCAAGTTTTGCTTCTTGATAAGCATCCATCCCATCTGGACTTGGTAAAAGCTCAAGTATTTGTTGAATGGTAGCTTTAGATATCAGGACTTGCTTTCGACGCATATAAATTGATTGAAGGGTGGGTGTGTGATAATTGGCGTAGAACTCATCCACCCAACATAGCTTAACTTCGCTCAGCTCCCGATTTAAGAATATCCAATGCTGCCTCTCAATGCGGTGCACCACATATTGAAGTAAGTGTCTCGGAACAATTAAGAGGTGCTCACGGTGGTGCTTTGTATCAACCAAGATGGAGAACATCCACTCACAATAGCGGTTGGCAAATCTTGTGGAGTTGTTTGCGGAAACTTCCTTCTCCGCCTCATCAATGTGGTTAGTCTTCTTCAACCGCTTAGAAGGTGGCGAATTAGCACTTGGCTTTGAAGCCTGTGCTTTAGTGAGTGCTTTTTGAGTTGTCCCTTTTGTAGGTGTCTTCTTAGAAGCCTTTTCCTTTTCTTTCTTGGTGTCCATCCTGAAAAAGGAAGAAAAAGAAGAAACATTAAGCTCAGATAGATAGACACTAGAATTAAGAAAGTGCAAGCGAGCATTAATGCCGAAAAAGAGTAAAGTGTCTTAAATACATGCTAGCTACAACATTTAAGTGAGACATTAACAAGAGCATTGAGGCATATCACTAGCACTAGATGCAAGAGTGAAAAAAGTATATAAGTATAAATCATGAAAAGAGTAATCTTAAGCATCGGCATCAACGATGATGAACACATGCAAGATTAGTTAGGACATGAGAAGAGTATTAGCTCAACTAACTCCAAGACAATGAAGCATAAAAATTGAAGAAGATGGGGTTAGAGAGGATTAAACCACTAATTCTTGCATGATGTGACAAGGATAACAAGTCATAAACAATAAAAAATTTGATCATGAAAAACAATAGAAATTGAGATCGATGCACAAGAATTTCAAGTGTTATGAAAAAGAAGCATTAAGTTGAAAGAATAAGACCAAAAATGAACCAAAGTGTCACTGGTTCTTTTTCACAAACACTTGGTGTGCATATTATAAACAACAAACAACTTGACAAATCCAAATGTGTAGTGTACCCAAAATAAAATTCCAACTACCATAGCAACACCAAACGATATAAAACAAATAAAGAGATACCAAAATAATCAACCAATTCACAAAAAATTCAACATGAAACTCCAACACCAATACAAGAATGCAAGAAGAAAAAGAACTAAGAGTAAGCTACAAAGAACAAAACTAAAATGTAACTAAGAACAATTAAAGTATTCAAATGTAACAAACAAAAGAGAATTAAAAATCAAAAGAGAGTAAGAAATGAAACCTTGAAAAGATGAAGATAGTTGCAAGTAAGATA
The DNA here is from genome assembly GCF_003086295.3 of Arachis hypogaea. Taxonomy (NCBI): domain Eukaryota; kingdom Viridiplantae; phylum Streptophyta; class Magnoliopsida; order Fabales; family Fabaceae; genus Arachis; species Arachis hypogaea. Next base: position 89,241,063 of record NC_092045.1, read on the forward strand.
GGATAAGAGGAATGAGAAGAGGAAAGAGAAAAAAGGAGGTGGGACCGCCAAAGGTAGTGGTCGCCGGTGTTGGAGAAGAAATGTGATGAGAAAAAGGGAGAAGAAGAAAGAAAGAAAGAAAGAAAGAAGAAAAGGAAAGAAACAGAGCAGCGCACTCCTATAAGTTGAATCCGGAATGTGATGCGTGCGTGTCTGCCATGCGTACGCGTAGGAAGCAAAAAAAGAGGATCACACGAATACGCCAGTCATGTATACGCGTGAGGGTTTATCGTGCCCTCCACACAGTACCCGCATGGTCCCAGAATACCTCTCTGTCTGGACCATGCGGTAGCACCAACCTAGCACAAAAAAATTACAATCCAAGATTATAGGGCGATGCGTACGCATTGGTCACACGTACGTATGGCTGGGGTTGTGCGCCTCGCATCACAGTAGCACGGTCCTAGTACAACTCACTGTCCAGGCCATGCTGTAGCATGGTTTTAGCATGGATTGGCCATCATCAGAATTTGGGCGTCAACACGTACGCGTGGATCACACTGGTGCACGTGTATGCAAACCCCACACTTTTTGTACAGCAGCAGTACCAGCAAGTGCACTGGGTCGTCCAAGTAATACCTGAGCGAGTCAGGGTCGATCCCATGAGGATTGTGGCTTGAAGCAAGATATGGTTATCTTGTAGGTCTTAATCAGGCATAATCAGAAGGTTGTTGGATTAGAGGAAACTATTTATAATTTGTATTTGTGAAACAAGTGTAATCAGTAATAGGAATAGAGTTGAGAGTCGGAGTTGCTTTGCCTTTCTGTATTAACTCTGGTATTACTGTCTTCCTTGCTTGTGAATGATCTTCTTCTATGGCAGGCTATAAGTGATCAAAGCCATTGCCTGTGGTCATTGATCTCCTCAGGTACAGAATGAACGCCATTGCCCGTGGTCATTCAATATGACGAAGGGTAAAGCTCTAGCAAGTCATTCTCTTGGCGATCCTACTCAAAACGCCACAGAGAAGGTCGAATCTTCCGAACCAGAGAATGCTACTTCTTTGGATTCTAGCCTATACCACGGAGATCCTAATCTCCCTGGAAATTGGCTAAACTGATGTCTCGAGAAGTCCCCAACGAAGTCGTGGATTAACCGTCTAAGAGATGTATAAACATGGTTGTTGGCTCGTGCTTTCCTTCAAAGTATTCACACGAACCCAAGTAGACGCGGGTGTTTGTCAGGCACATTTGTCTTAATATGATGAACAGAGCTAATTTGTCAGATTATCCTGCTAACCACGATGAAGATTGGATACACATCTTAGAAGTAAATCAAACACTGATCGAAGAAGAAACAGTAATACTTTTATTAATTCATAGGACTCAGCAGGGCTCCTCCCCTCAACCTAAGAGGTTTAGAAACTCACACTGAAGTAAAATACAATGGAAAAACAAAAATAGCATAAAGTCCTCGATGTTGTCTGCGCGATTATGTAAAAATACACTTTAAATACTAAACAGATGACTAGTAAAGGTAAACTAGTATTTTTAGTGCTAAAATCCACTTTTAGGGCCCACTTGGTGATTGTTTGGGCTGAGCTTTGATGAGATCCACGTGCTATGAGGTCTCTTGGGTGTGGAATGCTGGCTAGGGGTCCACTTTGGGCGTTTGAACATTGGTCTCTGCTCTTTGGGTGCTGGACGCCAGGAAGGGGGCAGGTAGCTGGCATTGGACGCCAGTTTTGGGCCTTCTAATCTGAAGCAAAGTATAAACTATTATATATTGATAGAAAGCTCTGAAAGTCAGCTTTCCATAGTTAGTTAGAGGGCTCCATTTCAACTTTTATAATTCCAGAAAAGCTCTTTCGAATGTAGACAAGTCAGATCTGGACAGCATCTGCAGTACTTTCTCTGTCTCTGAATCAGACTTTTGCTCTAGCTCCTTAATTTTAGCCAGAAAATACCTGAATTTTCCCAAAAAGATAAAAACTTATATTAGAATCCAAAAATATAACACTAAAACCTATAAAAACTCAATAAAAACTAAATAAAAACTACTAAAATCTATATGAAAATGATGTCAAAAAGCATATAAATATCCGCTCATCACACACGTATGCGTCATCAGTGCCCATGCCCACAGTATTCTTCCCTCATGGCTCCAGCACCACTCACTGTGCAGGCCATGTGGTAGCATCGTTAACGCACCATTCTTGCACGGTGAATTTTTGAGAATCATGCGTACGTGTGACAAGTTCTCTTTTTTTATGCTGATAAGAAAAAGCAAATATAGCACAATCTTGACATCCATGCAAGCAAAATACTTCAAAAATACCTAGAATTCAATGACACTAACCAAAATTTATCAAACTAAGCAAGCTAACATCAAAGAAAGTCTCATAAAACAATCATAATTCAAATCCAACTAAACAAACTCAAGAAAATCAATCAAAGATTCTAAAACTAAGTAAAAGAGGTTATAGACAAGGAAGAACCATGGTGGAGTGCGTGTCTCCCACCTAGCACTTTTCTTTAACGTCCTTAAGTTGGACGGTCATGAGCTCATGCTCATCTCTTTGGGACATCCTCAAGAACATCCAACTTATCCTTCTTTTTGCTCTTGGTAAGAGTTTCCTTTAAGAGAAGATGCCTCCACTTGTCAATTGAAGCATGATTAGGTGCCTTGTTTCCTTGATAGCATAGAAGTTGTGGATTATTTTCCTTTTCTTTACCAACTCTTCTTATACCCAAGCCTTTAATGACACTTATCTCATTATCACTTCCAAAGTGGTCTTCAACTACATCATCTTCAATGATGTCACAACCAAAAATGGAATGTACCTCTAGGGGTTGCCTCATGGTTTCCTCCAATTTAAACTTCACCACTTTTCCTTTGGCTTCAAATGAATAGTCCCCAAAAAAATGCATCTAGTTTAAACCGGGATGTCTTCAAGAATGGCCTCCCAAGTAAGATGGAGGATGGCCTATCCGAATCAATGGGAGGTGTCTCTAGAATATGTAATTCCACCGAAAAAATTAAGTCCTGAATTCTCACCAAGACATTCTCAGCAATCACAACCAAAATTACACTTTTGTCCGCTAACACAAACCTAGCCCCGGATCGCTTCAATGATGCAAGGTTCAACTTCTCATAAACTGAGAGTGACATGATACTCACACATGATCCTAGGTCACACATGCATTCCTTAAGTTGAATATCACCAATCATACAAGATACCAAGCAAGGATTGATATCACTATATTTTTCAGGAAGGTTATCCATCACAGAAGAAACAGAATTACCTAATAGATTCATCCCTAGTCCAACAATATTCTCTTTGTGAGTGCACACATCTTTAAGAAATTTAGTATATTTTAACTTGATGTATGGCATTAAAGAGTGGAATGGTCACCTCGATATTCTTAAAAATTTACACTATGTTAGGATCAAGCTCCTCATGCTTCTTGGCCTTCTTGGCTACCATTGGGAGAGGTATTGGAATTTGTTCCTCTAAGTTGTTCTTCTTCTTTGGTCCTTGGCCTTCAATTGTTCTTTTTCTTCCTTTGCAACTTTCTCTTTTCATCTTTATTTAACTCCATTGTTTCATCAACTTCTACATTAGGAACATCCTCCACCAAATTGATAGGATTGGGCTCAACTTCCTCAAGTGTTGTACCACTCTTCAAGGTAATTGTATTGGTGCTACCCCTTGGGTTTGGGAGAAGTTGAGAAGGAAGGCTAGAAGAGCTAGGAGCTTGGGAGGTGTTGGTAGTATTGGTAGGAGGAGGCAAGGACATTTTAGAGGGCATCTCAGCTATAGAGGCCATTTGGGTTTCTTGTCTTTCCACCATAGATTGGATTCTTTCTTGTTCTTGAAGGAATGGACAAAGAGATTCTTCAATAGATGGTTGGGTTGTGGAGGAAGAGGAAGGTTGGTTGGTAGGGGCTTGTTGTCTTTGGTGGGGTGGTTGGTATCTTTGGTTGTTGGGTTGGTTTTATTGTGAGTGTTGAAATGGTTGATTGTGGTAATTTTGATTGCTTTGGTATGAGTTATTGTTGAATGGTGGTTGAGAAGAAGATTAATAATTGTTTTGGTATTAAGAAGGAGGATTGGGTGACCCTTGATTCCATCTTTGATTATAGTTATTCCCTTGAGAGTTGTCCTGCCATCCTTGATTGTAGCTATTACCTTGAGAGTAATTTCCTTGATTTTGAGGATGGTAGGAAGAATAGTTATTGTAAGGGTTAGCTACCGTAAAAGTGTAGTCTCCTTGGATTTGAGGGCATTGATCGGTGTAGTGTGAAGTGTAAGAGCACACACCACATACCTTTGGAGATCCTCAATTTGAAGAATTTGAAGTGGGCTTGAATGGCTTGGATTAATGAAGATGATTTTTATCCTTGATGAATCTCCTTGAGAAGAGTGGTCATCTCCCCAAGCACCTTGGTCAAAGCCGAATTGGAAGAAGACACTTCTGCCACACTCTTTGGAAGATTGTTTCTCACTCTAGCATGTTGAGTAGCTTTGGCGACATCATTAATCAACTTCCATGCCTCATCTGCCGTCTTGTATTTAACAAGAGAGCCACCACTTGATGCATCAAGAAGCCTTTTGTCTTGAGCACAAAGGCCTCCACGAAAGTAGCTAATGAGTAAAGGGTCATCCATCCTATGATGGGGATAAGAATCCAACAATATCTTGAATCTAGTCCAATATTCATGGAGCGTCTTGATGATTAGATTTTTGACGGTTTAGAATTTCTCAAATAAAATCTCGTCGAAGTATAGTTTCTAAACCAAGCAATAATCCTTTCATACAAAAAGTTGTTTGTCACTAAAACAAACCCCTAAATTTATAAACCGAAGTATTGAACCTCGGGTCGTTCTCCCTAGGAATTACAATAAAGTGTCTTGTTATTGGTTGTGAGTTATTTTGGGGTTTTAATAAGAAACATGAAAGATAAATGGCAAGAGAGTAAACTAACAACTATAAAAGGCTCTTGGCAAGGTATGAAAATTAGAAGTTCTATCCTAGTTATCCTTCTCAATTGTGATGAGAATTGTCCATTGCTACCACTTAGTCAACCCTTACTAAATAAAGGAAAGTCAAGTGGATGAATTGACTTGAGCCACAAGTCCTAGCCAACTCCCAAGGAAAGACTAGCTTTAGTGCACTCCAAACCAATTAGCAATCTCTCCAATTACCAATCAACAAAGGAATTAGATAACTCAAGTGTCACTAATTACTCTACCTAGGCCAAGAGGAACAAAATCTACACTATATCTAGAAGAGGTATTTCAACAAACACATAAAAGGCAATAAAAGTAAACAACATAAATTGCAAGAATTAAAGAGAGATCTAACTACAAAGTCAAGAGATCAACAATAGAAAAGCAAAGAAGAACAATTATTATGAATTACCTCTTATTGAATTGAAAGAAAATGGAAGGAACAATAGTAGATCTACAACAAAGCATAAGAACAACATAAAGGAAATTACAACAAAGGAATGGAAGAAGATGAATGTAACAACAAAGAATTGAGATGTAGAAGTAGAAGAAGATGAATTAAAATCTAGATCTAAGAACTAAACCTAATCCTAATCCTAATTCTAGAGAGAAGTGAGAGCTTCTCTCTCTAGAAACTACTTCTAAAACTAAATTATGACTAATGGTAACTAACTTCTAAAGCATGAAAGTATCCTCATTCCCCCTTCAATCCTTGGCTTAAATAGCATCAGAAATGAGTTGGATTGGGCCCACAAGGCTTGTAAATTCGCTAGCCACGAGTTTGCATGAAGTGAATCATGTGCACCAACGGCGCGTGCGCGTACTATGCGCGTGCGCGCCACCATACGTGTAGCAACTATGGTAAATCTTATATCGTTTCGAAACCCCGGATGTTAGCTTTCTAACCCAACTGGAACCGCATCATTTGGACCTCTGTAGCTTAAGTTATGGTCATTTAAGTGCGAAGAGGTCGGCTTGACAGCTTTCCGGTTCTTTCATTTCTTCATGAGTTCTCCAACTTTTCATGCTTCTTTCTTCATTCCCTTGATCCAATCTTTGCCTCCTAAACCTTAAATCACTTAACAAATATATCAAGGCATCTAATGGAATCAGGGAGAATTAGATTTAGCTACTTTAAGTCCTAAAAAGCATGTTTTCACTCTTAAGCACAATTAAGGGAGAAGTTATAAAACCATGCTATTTCAATGGATAAATGTGGGTAAAAGGTTATAAAATCCCCTAAATCAAGCACAAGATAAACCCTACAAATGTGGTTTATCAACCTCCCCACACTTAAACCAAGCATGTCCTCATGCTTAAACCAAGAATGAAGTAAAGGGTATGGCATTTATTCAATGGAACTAACTAAATGCAATCTACCTATATGCAACTATCTAAATGATTGCAATTGCTTGGTCAAAATAAATCAGTTCCCAAGAAGCATTTATAAGCACAAGGGAAAAAGGTATTAACAACCATGCCAAACCACAATTGAATTGAGCTATTAAATATTTTTACAAACTTGCATGAAAGGAGATGATCATTGGTGGAAACATGTAATTGAGCATCAAACCCTCACCGGATGTATTTGCACTCTATTCGCTCAAGTGTTTAGGGTTGATTCACTCAATTCTCTCCTAATCATGCTTTCTAAGATTTGTTTTTTCTTCTAACAATCGACATATATTTCATGCATGCATACAAGTATCATGAGGTCTTTTCTTTAGGTTGTAATGGGGCTAGGGTCAAGGTAGGATGCATATTTGGTCAAGTGAGTTTGAAATTTGAATCTTTGATAAACTTAGACTTCCCACCTAACCTATGACATCCCATATAATTTCAAAGCTAGCCTAACTACCTATTTTTCACCTTTTCACATACTCATGCATTTTCTTTTTCATTTCACAACACTTATGTATTGATCTTATTGAGCTTCACTTTGGGGCATTTTGTCTCCTTTTTATTTCTTTCTTTTTCTTCTTTTTCTTTCTTTTTCTATTTTTTTTCTTTTTCTTTTCCATATTATTTTTCTTTTCTTTTTTCTTTTGTTTTTCTCATTTTTTTTCTATATACAAGAATCTCAATGCATAAGGTTTTATATTTGATCAATACATGAGTATGTACCCAATTCCCAATATTTTCAATAACAATACAAAATTACCCTTTTATTCACCCATTGTCCGAAGATTCCCACGCTTGAATGGTGCTCACACACACTAGCCTAAGCCAATCAAAGATCCAAATTAAGGACATTTATTGTTTTTCGCTTTAAGGCTTGTAATGTGCTAAAATTAAGAACAAGTGGGTTAATCGTAGGCTCAAATTGGCTAACAAAGGAATATAAAAGGGTTGGCTATTTGGATAAGTGAGCTAATGAAATGATGGCCTCAATCATATAAATGCATTTATACACAAAATAATGGACATAAAGAATCAAACAAATCAAAGATTACATTCATAGAAAGAGAATAATGCACACAAGAAGGAAAATAAGTGGTTATAAGATGTAACCACACCATTAGGCTCAAATCTCACTTGCTTGTGTTCTTAGCTCAAAAATTCATGTTCCACAATATATATAATTCAAGCAAGTTCTATGAAAAGTTTTCACTCAAATCAATTAAGGTGCCCTATAGATAGAAATCTTAAAAATTTTCATTATTTTGACTAAGCTTATTGTGTATACATATGCAAAAATTAAGAGAATGCAAGTAAAAATCCTAAAATCCTAGAATGAAATGCAAAAGTGTTGGGATTAGAAATTTGTCACCCAAAATCGCCGACCGGTCGGACGACCTCTCCACACTTAAAAGTTTGCACCGTCCTCGGTGCACTCAAAGATGAGCAAGGGGGTACGGCGACTCTCCGGATTGCTACGTGTTCTTAGACTTGCTTCCGTTATTGCTTGTGGTGCATTCATCATGAAAAAACAAAAATATAACACCATAAGATGAGGAAACAAAAGCAAGGAAGCATACAATGTTGGAATGAGGTAAATAACTAGAATTGAGTGAGTGAATAAGTTATGACTTGAATGACAAATAAGTGTGTGAATTCTAAATTACGCGGTTTAGAACACACATTAGCATAAAAGTTATGTCACAAAAGAAGCATGCACTTCACTTATCCTAGTGTGCTTGAGATGCTTTAAGTAAGCTTGTAAGGTAAAACAAGCATTAGAGAAGCATGGAAGCATTCAAGTTAAAGCCTATGGATGCATATGATCATGAAACACAATGCATTAAGGTAAATGCATAACATCCATCAAGAAGTTGCCTAATTACAAAATAAGGCTCAAATCACATGATGGCTAGCTACAACATGCAATTCAAAAGAGTTATAAGCTCGAAAGCAATTCTCATCACTTGGTATTCTAAAAAGGTAAGCATGAAAAACTCAAAACCAAGTAGCAAAATATAACCTCAATCATAGAATCCAACAAAGATTATAAACATAGTGATGTTAAGAAAACATCCCTTTTTAATACCCAGCAGCAAGTAGTGGTAAGCAAGAATAACAATCCAACACTTATAATGAAAAAGAGAAAATAGAATGAAAACTAACTAAAGCTAACTAAGCAACCAACTAACTAACTAACTAACTAACTAACTATCTAACTAACTAATTAAAATAAATGCTTATCAATGGTGTTTGGAAGTGTTGGATGAGGAGTAGAAGAAGGGAAGAAGAGAGGAGAAGGAAAGAAATGGAAAGAGGAGAAGAAAAGAAATGTAGTGAAGGAAGGGAATCCATGCGTACGCGCGCATGGCGCGCGCGCGTCGATGTCTTATTTTGAGAGTGGCGCGCACGCGTCATGTGCGCGTACACGCGAATAGGTTTGTGCTAGAGGCACAACGTTGGCGCGGCGCAGGCACAACTCTCTGAAAAATGTATGGAATATGGAACTTCTCAATCCACGCGTACGCACACATGGCGTGCGCGTGTGGATGGTCGAAAATGCTTGATGCACGCGTACGCGCGCAGGGCGCGTACGCGTGGATGGTGCTCTGTTTTTTTCAAAAATTTTCTATGTTCTTGTACCAATCCAAGCATTCCAAACCTCCAAACAGCTACCAAAATACCTAGAACCTTATTTAACATACTAAAATACCAATTAAACTCATCAAACCAATAAAAACAAGAAATTGAACTAATTCTACCAATATGTACAAAAAAGAAAATGAAAAGATTTTACCATGGTGGGGTGTCTCCCACCTAGCACTTTTATTTATTGTCCTTAAGTTGGACTTATGGGGAGCTCCTCATCAAGGTGGCTTGTGCTTGTACTCATCTTGGAACTTCCACCAATGCTTGGACTTCCAATAAGCTCCATCATTCAAGATTAATATCTCCAAGCTTTGATGGAGTTCTTCACAAACCATGGGCTCCCAATGTTGATCCTCATGTGTTCCCGGATCTCATATTTTGTCTTCACACCCATCTCCAAGTTGATTATCATTAATCCATGTGGGTGGTGAGCAAGGTGAATTCTCAACAAAGTGACCAAACATTCTTCTAGACCCATGTACTCTAGTTATACACCAACCTTTGCTATCAAGCTTTGGACATGTGACCATAATGAACCTAGAATGATGCTTCCAACCACTAACCATCTCCTTTTTACTCTTAAAGCCACAAATATCTCTAAGTTGACCATCCGTTTCAAGCAAACCATATTCAAGGGGAATAATAAAGCTTGAGTATAAGGAATTTACCCACTTGAATGAGAGAGTGGATGGTGGTGGCTTGGGGAGAGGTATTTCCAATGTGCTAGTAAGCTCCACTCCCTTATTTTCTTCCTTGATTGCCTCCACCTTTTCACAAACTTCTTCATTCTCAGTCCTTTGTTCATCAACTTCATCTAACTCTTCTCCATCACTCAAGTCATAAATGGAAGGTTGAGAGAAATCTACCTCCACATCACTTTTAAATTCATTGGGAGAAGGTTCTTCAAATTCAAAGGATTCTTCACTAAGAAGATTGGATGCATGATCTTCATCACCAAGGGAACTCAATTCTTGCTTCATTCTCTCCAAGTCTTCATATAGAATATGCCTCGGAGGTTGTGCACATTCCTCCTCAACATCAAATTTACTCTTCTTGGAGGAGTTTTCTATAACTCTAGGTTCCCATGGAGGTTCCGCATCTCCTAAGTCTTCAACCATTTCTTCCTTTTCTTCAATAATCATAGGTTTCTCCAATTGTTCTAATACAAAGTGGCATTCCTCATTTTCCGCCGGAGTTTCCAATCTCTCCTTCATGCTATGTTCCTCTTTAGATTCTCCACATGTGACCATGGGAGTGCTTTGAGTGCTCAAGCATTGAGGGGCTAAAATTCTTACTACCTGGTTAAAGTAGCCATAAATTCTAGTGTCTCCTTTTGCATTTTTCCTTGTCCTTGAAGTATAAGGCTAAGAATTTCATCCATTGAGGATTGGAGTGGATAAGAGGGTTCATTGTCTTGGAGAAAGGGTTCAAAATTGGAAGGTGGTTCTTCTTGGTAAAATTGTGGTGGTTCTATGTTTTCCACTCTTTCCACTTGTTGCACAACACACTCCATGGTTGCTTGAAATTAATCCAATGCTTCTTTGAGATGATCCCTTGACTCTTGTTCCTCTTGGATAATATGATTAGGATCATAGGGCTCTTGGATTAAAAGACATGAGTATTCTTCCATGTGAGGTTGTGGTGGAAAGTAGTATTCATCTTGTGGTTGGAAATTTTTATATGTTGGAGGTGGTTCATCTTGGTAATAATATGGAAGGGGTGGCTCTTGAAAGTGGTGATATTGGGATGGTGGTGGCTCTATGTGTGGTTCATATGGCTCATATGGTTGTTGGAATGGTGGATATGGATTAGGATCATATGAAGGTGGTTGGTGAAAAGAGGCTTGTGAGTGTGGTTGGGGGCCATGTTGAGGAGGGGGTTCATAAGCATATGGTGGTAGCTCTTGAAAGTCACAAGGAGATTCACCATAGCCATTGGATTGATATGCATCAAAAAATGGCTCTTCTTCATAGTGCATTGGTGGAGGTTGTTGCCATGAAGATTGATCATATGCATATGGCTCCTCCCACCATAGATTGTCCCATCCTTGATGCATCTCTTCATTGAAATTCTCATCACCTTCAACATAGTTGTAATCACACTCATAGCCGAAATGAGAATTCATGGTGAAAAGAGAAAATAAAAACAAAAACTACTAAGAAATAATGAAACAAAGTCCTAACTAGCAAGCAATCCAAAAAAAATCAAGCTATTCACAATATTCACATATATACAATAACCAATAACATAACACCATTGCAATTCCCCGGCAACGGCGCCATTTTGATGATTAGATTTTTGACGGTTTAGAATTTCTCAAATAAAATCTCGTCGAAGTATAGTTTCTAAACCAAGCAATAATCCTTTCATACAAAAAGTTGTTTGTCACTAAAACAAACCCCTAAATTTATAAACCGAAGTATTGAACCTCGGGTCGTTCTCCCTAGAAATTACAATAAAGTGTCTTGTTATTGGTTGTGAGTTATTTTGGGGTTTTAATAAGAAACATGAAAGATAAATGGCAAGAGAGTAAACTAACAACTATAAAAGGCTCTTGGCAAGGTATGAAAATTAGAAGTTCTATCCTAGTTATCCTTCTCAATTGTGATGAGAATTGTCCATTGCTACCACTTAGTCAACCCTTACTAAATAAAGGAAAGTCAAGTGGATGAATTGACTTGAGCCACAAGTCCTAGCCAACTCCCAAGGAAAGACTAGCTTTAGTGCACTCCAAACCAATTAGCAATCTCTCCAATTACCAATCAACAAAGGAATTAGATAACTCAAGTGTCACTAATTACTCTACCTAGGCCAAGAGGAACAAAATCTACACTATATCTAGAAGAGGTATTTCAACAAACACATAAAAGGCAATAAAAATAAACAACATAAATTGCAAGAATTAAAGAGAGATCTAACTACAAAGTCAAGAGATCAACAATAGAAAAGCAAAGAAGAACAATTATTATGAATTACCTCTTATTGAATTGAAAGAAAATGGAAGGAACAATAATAGATCTACAACAAAGCATAAGAACAACATAAAGGAAATTACAACAAAGGAATGGAAGAAGATGAATGTAAAAACAAAGAATTGAGATGTAGAAGTAGAAGAAGATGAATTAAAATCTAGATCTAAGAACTAAATCTAATCCTAATCCTAATTCTAGAGAGAAGTGAGAGCTTCTCTCTCTAGAAACTACTTCTAAAACTAAATTATGACTAATGGTAACTAACTTCTAAAGCATGAAAGTATCCTCATTCCCCCTTCAATCCTTGGCTTAAATAGCATCATAAATGAGTTGGATTGGGCCCACAAGGCTTGTAAATTCCCTACCCACGAGTTTGCATGAAGTGAATCACGTGCACCAACGGCGTGTGCGCATACTATGCGCGTGCGCGCCACCATACGTGTAGCAACTATGGCAAATCTTATATCGTTTCGAAGCCCCGGATGTTAGCTTTCTAACCCAACTGGAACCGCATCATTTGGACCTCTGTAGCTCAAGTTATGGTCGTTTAAGTGCGAAGAGGTCGGCTTGACAACTTTCCGGTTCTTTCATTTCTTCATGAGTTCTCCAACTTTTCATGCTTCTTTCTTCATTTCCTTGATCCAATCTTTGCCTCCTAAACCTTAAATCACTTAACAAATATATCAAGGCATCTAATAGAATCAAGGAGAATTAGATTTAGCTATTTTAAGTCATAAAAAGCATGTTTTCACTCTTAAGCACAATTAAGGGAGAAGTTATAAAACCATACTATTTCAATGGATAAATGTGGGTAAAAGGTTATAAAATTCCCTAAATCAAGCACAAGATAAACTCTACAAATGGGGTTTATCACGTCTCTTGGTCTCTTTGCATAATACTAAAAATCTCCTTCCAGATGTAGTTAGTTTTTTCCGGAGGGAAGAACTTGTCCAAGAATTTCCTTCTCAACAAACCCCAATCGGTTACCACTTCATTGGGTTGAGAGTAAAACCACTCCTTTGCTTGTCTCTCAAGAGAAAAGGAAAAAGCAAAGACCATAACAGCAACTTCATCAGAGCCATGCCTCCTAGCAGTAGAACAAGCCACTTGAAAATCCCTCAAGTGTCTAATGGGATCTTGGCCCGGCAATCCATGATACTTAGGCAACAAATTGATCAAGCTATTCTTCAATTCAAAATTAGGATCTAAATTTGGATACCGTGCTTGCAGTGGTTGAAGAACAAGATCCGATGCTCCTTGCTCATGCAAGGTGATCCTTCAAGGTTGTGCCATATGATTATGACCTGCAGTACTCAAGGATATATCAACGGTCCCTACAGAGGAATAAGAAGTTCTTTCGTTTAATGATGATTCTAAATAGCTCTCGAATTAGACTAGTGTCTCGGAAGGTTCCTCAAGAGAGGCCATTGCACTAGCTGTATAATCCAACCGACGTTTAACTTGCCGAATGTGAAGCAAAGTTCTTTCAAGTTCAGGATCAAATTCGGCTAGACTAGGATTTTGTTGTGACCGAGTCATTCAACTTGGAAACCATAAGCTCATGCATTAAAAAGACCAAAATAAAAACAAACTAAAGCAAGTAAACTATGTACACTATCTACATATTCACATAACCAACATTAAGACACACATTGCAACCATTCCCCGGCAACGATGCCAAAAACTTGAAAGAGGGAAATCGTCGGTCTAGAATTTCTCAAAGAAATTTCGTTACAAGCATAGTCCAAACCAACAATTAATCCTCAATCAAAGTTTAAAAGGTTGTCACAATACAAATCAAAATAACCGGGAGTATTAATCCCGGGTAGTCTTCAAGAGAATGGACAATTGTGTGTATCAAAGTTAGCTAGAAATTCAGGGTTGAAAGGCATATAAGCAAGAATTTAAACTAACAAAACTTAACATGCAAGAAACTTTAATTGCAAGGAATTTAAATCAAGACAATTAAAGCAAGATCTAAGTAAATGGCAATCTAACAAGACAATATATAAATCTAATTCTATTCTAGAACTAATTAAACAACTAAAACTAACTAAAGGAAGAATTAAGTGATTAGAATTTTGGGTTTTCAAATATGAATTGCAAAAGAACTATTGGCTAAGGCATAGGAATTGAGATCACTATCCTTGTCTAATAACCGTATATTGACAATTATGAGGGACCAAACCCATCAAGTCTACTTCTATGCTTGAAGTATATCAAATAGGTTTGATCAACATCAATCCATAAGTTCCAAACTACCCACTAATTGACTTAGTAGTAGGCTAGTGTTAATGGGTATCAAATTGACCAAAAAAGGTTTCCAAATCACCAATCCAGTTAGACCCAATGACTCAAGGTCACTCAATTCCCTTAGCCTAGGCCAAGAGTATAGAAAACTACTCCATAACTAATGAAAATATTTTGTCAAATACTTGGTAAGCAATGGTTAAAGACATAGCTATCTTGCAAAATCAAATAGAAATTAAAACTACCAACTAACAATTAACAATAATATCAACTCAACTAAGACTAAGAAACATGAAAACATCAATGCATTAATGAGAATTCAAAATTAACAAAGTTCACAAAATGAGAAATAAAAGAGGAAACTAGGAGAAGAACACAATTATAATACAAGATCTAAGTAAAATTATAACTAAAGAAACTAAAATTAGGAAAATAAAACTAGAATTAACAAACTTCAATTCAGCAAACAAGAAATGAACAAAATGCACTAAACCTAGAGAGAAGTAAGAGTTTCTCTCTCTAAAAGAAAAGAACAAAAACTAGCCAAAATTAAATCTCATGTGTGTATGCTTGATTGCATCCTTTCCCCCCATCAATTCTTGGCCTTTTCCCATTCAGAATCAAGTTGGATTGGGCCTGGAGCCTCTCAAAAATTGCTAGCAACATTTTCTATAAGTGAGTCATGTGCTGAACGTCACGCGTACGCGTTGGTTGAACTCTTCACAAATCACGCGTACGCGGAAGGTCACGCGTACGCGTCAGCTGAATTTTGCAATTGTTACGCATACGTAGAAGGTCACGCGTGCGCGTGAGAACCAGCCTCTCACAACTTCTATTCTTCATGGTCCTTCCATTTTTGCATGCTTCCTTTCCATCCTCCAATCCATTCTTGCCCTATTAATCTTGAAATCACATAACAAATGTATCACGACATCGAATGGTAATAGGAGAGAATTAAAATTTATCATTTTTAAGGCCTAAGAAGCATGTTTTGAACTATGAAGCATAATTAGGAAGGAATCATAAAAACATGCAATTTACATGAATAAATGTGAAAAGAATTGATAAAACCCACTAAATCCAACACAAAGATAAATCCTAAAATTGGGGTTTATCAAATCTCTAAAGGCTGAAGGGTTCCAGATGGTCTCTGATGTTCAATTTTGACTTTCTGACAAGTCAGGCACTTAGATACATGCAATGCTACGTCGTTCTTCATTCTCGATCACCAGAACAATTCTTTCAGATCATGGTACATCTTAGTGCTTCCCGAGTGAATAGAGAATCCACTCCTATGCGCCTCTTTCAAGATATCTTGCCGCAAAGTTCCAACATTCGACACACAGATCCTATCCTTGTATCTCCATAATCCATCTTTGTCTTATGAAACTCTCCATCGCTTCCCTTGCTCAATAGTCGGTAACACCTTCTTTAACTCCTGATTGTTTTGTTGAGCTTTTAAGATTTCAGACTTAAAATCACTTGAAATTTGCAACTGACTTAAACACAGAGTTTCAAACACTTCTTTAACATCTAATTCAGACTTTCAAACTCATTTAACAGTACTGCCTCTCGAAGCATCATCCAAGCAGTGGATAGCAACTTTCAGCTTAGGGCATTCGCCACAACATTTGCTTTTTCTGGGTGGTAATTTAACTCAAAATCATAATCCTTTAGTAGCTCCATCCACCTTCTCTGACACATATTCAATTCTTTCTTATCAAAAAGGTATTTCAAGCTCTTGTGATTGGAAAAGACTTAAAACTTGACGCCATACAAATAATGTCTCCAAACTTTTAGAGCAAACACAATGACAGCAAGCTCTAGTTCATGAGTCGGATAATTCATTTCGTGCGGTCTCAACTACTGTGAAGCATATGCTATGACATTATGGTGCTACATTAGCACACACCCCAAACTCTTCAATAATGCATCAAAGTACACCTCAAAAGGTTCTTTAGGCATAGGCAAGACTAACACAGGTGCAGTTGTCAACTTCAACTTCAATACTTGAAAACTTTTCTCGTATTCAGAGGTCTAGAAGAACAGTGTGTCCTTCTTGGTCAGCTTAGTTAAAGGCAAGGCAAGTTGTGAGAAATCCTTGATAAATCTTTGGTAATAACCTACTAAATCGAGAAAACTCCTAATCTCCATCACCGAGGTTGGTCGCTCCCAATCCATTACCGCCTCAACTTTAGCAAGATCCATAGCAATCCCTTGTTGACTTACCACATAACCAAGAAACTTCACTTCACTCTTCTAAAATTTGCATTTAGATAGCTTAGCGTACAATTTCCTTTCCTTCAAGAGCTATAACACAGTTCACAAGTGATTCGCATGCTCTTCATCAGTCTTAGAATAAATTAGTATGTCATCAATGAAGACGACAACAAACTTATCCTAAAACGGATAGAAAATTCTGTTCATGTAGTCCATAAATACTGCAGGAGCGTTTGTTAACCCAAAGGACATTACGGTATACTCATAGTGACTGTAACGGGTCCTGAAAGCAGTCTTAGGGATGTCTTCATCTCTTATCCTTATCTGGTGATAACCAGATCGCAAGTCAATCTTAGAAAAAACTCCAGCTCCTTGTAACTGGTCCATTAAATCATGGATTCCTGGTAGTGGATATTTATTCTTCACAGTAACTTTGTTTAGTTACCGGTAGTCTACACATAGACGCATACCCCCATCCTTCTTCTTTACCAGTAATATTGGCGCTCCCCATGGAGAAACACTCGGTCGAATGAAATTTTTGCTTATTAGTTCTTCCAGCTGAGATTTAAGTTCATTTAATTCCAATGGTAACATTCTGTAAGGCGCAATTGAGATTGGCCCAGCTACAGGCACCAACTCAATCGCAAACTCGATTTCTCGAGCAGGAGATCGAGAATTCAAGAATGTCGTCCGAAAACACTTTAGAAAATTCTTTCACAACTGGAATCTGATTTAAATTTTGGTCCTCACCCAACACATTCGCAGCTAGCAGCATAACACCCTGGCACTCACATCCAGAATAGTTTACTGCAATGGAGTTTAAATAATAATCCTTTGCCACAAACATCCCTTTCAACCCTTCCGACATAAAATGCAATGACCTCTCAGAATAGTCAAGCAGAACATGGTTCTTAGATAGCCAATCCAATCTCAAGATCGGTCATCGGCAAATAAAATAGATCATGGACAAATTCTCACTGTTTAACTCGGAATGAAACTTGTGGACAACTTAATCTAGTCACAATAGCTTCAGAAGTAGCATTATGCACTTTCAAATCATAATCCAACATAACTATCTTCAATCCTAACTCACTATCCTTTTCGATTGCTATGAATGAATGAGTCGCTCCAGAATAAAAAAAAGGCATTCAAAATTTTACCAGCTACTTCACAGTTACCTCTAATCAATGTCTCGGATCTCTCAGCACCTGCAGCAGAAGTAGTAAACACTCGCCCTTGTTGCTGTGGTCCTCCAGCTTTATACTTCTTCCTTTTTGGAAAATTCCAGACCATGTGCCCAGTTCGTCCACAAGAGTAAAACACTCCCAGTCCAGCCCTGCATGGGACTCCAAGATGATAACTCCCACACCTCTGACAACTCAACTCATGCTGTGGATACTTCCCAAACCTTCTCCCTCGTTTATCATTATTATTAGGCCTTCGAAAGTTGCTATGACCTTGATTCTGTTGTGGGACAAAGCATCCACGATTAAAATTCCTATCCCATGGCGCGAAATTCCTCCCTTGGTTCCTTTGAAAAGGCATCCTCTGATTTCCTTTCTCCACTCCTACCTTTCTCACACACTCTTCAGCTACTCGGCTCTTGTTCACAAGTTCGAAGAAAACTATAATCTCCATCGGCTCAACGGAGTTCAGAGTGTCACTTCGAAATCCTCCCTCATACTTTATATACTTCCATTCAGCAAAGTCTTCTGAAGCACCTTTGTAGATTTGAAAAAATCGGCATAGTTCTTCAAATTTATTTGTGTACCCCGCAACGGTCATTTGACCTTACTTCAACTGTAGCAGCTCAAGCTCCTTAGCATTTTTAACTGAATTAGGAAAATATTTTTTGTAAAACTCCGCTTAAAACACCTCCTAAGATATCACAGTGTCATCTGGTTGCAGAATACGCCGTATTCTTTGCCACCAGTATTGAGCTTCTCTTTGTAATTGGTAGGTTGCAAACTCTACCTACTGTTCCTCGAGCACCTGCTTAGCTTGCAAAGCCTGCTCTATTGCTTGGAGCCAGTTATCAGCTTTAGTAGGGTTTGTGGTCCCTCTGAACGTCGGAGGATGCACCTTCAGAAAAGTGGCTAATGTCATTGGCCCTTATTCACCATTGTTCCCATTTCTGGTATTCATTTGATCCCCCAATGCTTCAGCTGTCGCCTGCATAGCCACAGCCATGTTTTCCAAGGCAGCCATAAAGTCCACAGGGTCATTTTTCACTATTTCAGGGTTTGCGTTACTTATTCTACCTCTGCCTCACCTACGACCACCTCCACGAGGTGCCATCTGGTTCCTCTTCATACCAAACAAGTGATATCAAGTTGATCAATCTCAATATTGCAAGTTTAGTACTTCAAATACCCAAATGCATGCTCATGAACATTCATGCCACATATATCAGTTAGATAACCTAATTTAGCATGTAGAGACACCCAGAGTATACCCAGAAGTATAGTCTGCCCGTTCCCCAGGCTCTACAAGAACGAACCACTCTGATACTATAATGTAACACCCTACTACACAGAGCTTTATGCTTAAGCCATAAAACAAAGGTGGTGTGGTATTACATCCTCTAAAATAAAATATATACATATAATAATTGAAAGAATATAATATTCGAGGAGCCTTGAAGGATAGTTAAAGCTAAATCGTGAAATTAAAAGCGCAATGCTCAAAATTAACGATTGCTAGCATATGAAAACAGAATAGATACACACACACACACACACACACACACACACACACACACACACACACAGTAGAGAGTCAAGGTACAGAATACTCAAGCTACGGGCTCAACCTGCGAAGCTAAGGCTGGCCAGAGAATATTTACATATGTACATATAATCCCAAAATACAAAATACCATAATGTAACCCTAATTCTCCATCAGAAGCCTCTATGAGGCACAATAACAAAATGTAACACAGGAAGAGTCTATATGTATATACGCAAAAGAAATATCCCACTCCGCTGCAATAGGAACTCCAGACACCTAACGAGGTGCTTCTCGAACTGCATTTGAAAAATACAGATATCCATATGGAATGAGAACCGAGGGTTCTCAGTATGGTAATAGTGCCAGCATATATAGTACATAAGGTCCCGAGAAAGCCATAGGCAATCCTAAAACTCTAACACTCATATTTAAGTCTTAAAGTTTATAATTAGAAAACCATAAACGGGATAGGTTGTCTAAGGTTCTATTCCTACTTTCCTTTCTAAATTAAGCCCTATCTTCCACCCCTGAGTTCTTCAACTTCCTCCATTCCTCCAGAACTTCAAAACACAGATAAATAATGCAAACAAAGCAATCACAGGTAGAATACAGATATAGCAAGTAGCAAGTTTAGTAGGTAAGCATAATAATCACATAGGCAAACTCAATTAATGCACATTCAAACAAAACAAATAAATGCATATGATGTATACCTGTCCTATGGCTGATGAGTCTCATATGTCGATTATAAAGCCAACCCGACATGTCCGGCTGCTAAACCCTGGACAGTCCCTCGTGCGCCCATCCCCAAGAGTTTATGCATAGCTTTTTTTCTCAATCATAAATAAATTTTGCTCATAGGGGAAATTTTCGGGGCGTTAAAGTACTTGCCCACATCTTGAAACATAGGGTCAACAGAGTATTAAGTCTCAACCTAGAGCACGTGGTGGCAAGCCACTACATCTTATGTAGGAAAATTCGTATCTCAGATAAAAGAAGTGCATAAGCCACATAATCATTCACATTCATTCATACTCATGCATAATCATTCATTATGGCCATATTCTTCATATATACATCATATTTCCGCAATTCTCCTTCATAATTCATCATGTCTCAAGCTTTCTTTCCCTCCAAGTTATCCCCTTTTCATAGCTTAATCTCTTCACTATACTTAAAACTAATATTTAGGTTCTAAAAGAGTAAAAATAGAGGTTTAGAGGTTCAAAATTATGTTTTAAAACACGAAATTCATTTTGCTGAAAACAGGGGTTCTACGTACGCGTCACTAGTTCACATATGTGAAGCTTCATCCCGAGAAGATTGGTCGGGCCGCGTGCTAACGTTCGCATACGCAACCCCTTAAAAATTCAATTCTCGCATACGCATACACCTGCTCAGGTATGCGAGACACCAAACCTGAAGGGCATGGCTGTGCCGTGTGCGAGTGTTCACGTATGCAGATTCTGCAGGGTAGGCAAAATTTTTAAGTATTGCAGAATTTCAATTTTACACATTGAACTTTCGACGTGCATAACTTTTTCGTTTTAAAAAATTTTTTATCCGTTCTTCAAACGGTGTAAACTTCACAAATCCAATTTTCATATGAAATAAGTTTGAAAGGGTTTTGGAGTTCGGAAGCCAAGTTATGCCTCGCCGAAATTTGGTCAAAAGTCAATTTTTCACAAAATTTATCAAACCTCTATTTTCACCAATCTTATAACTCAATACCAAAACTCTTAAGCTTTTTAACAAAATCTAAACATACCAATTCATATTCCAATGCTCAATTCATTTCATAGTACCCCAATACACAACTCCAATAAGTCTAACATCTTCAACTCATAATTAATCAAACTCAACCTCAAAATTCATTTTCAATTCACTAATTTCAATATCATCAACCCATTCTCAATCAACAATACAATTCAACAAATACCACAAAATTTATAACGCAAGTCCTCATTCTCATCAATCATTATTAAACATTATAACAAATTCAATCTTTCACCCAAAACTACTAACATTATCAATTTCACAATGTTCAACTTATCCTAAGTCGTCTAGCCTAAGTTTTCACGATACCTTACATATTATATACGAGAAACCAAAATCATACCTTGACCGATTTCCTCATATAGCCCAAGGACAAGTCAACTAAGCAAGTTCATAAGCTCCACCACGAAAATTCAGCATCCAATGCTCCCAACACATATTATCACATTCATATACAAAGTTTCAATACCCAAACACAACTAACCAAAAAATTCACTAGGGTTTAAAAATTCTTATCTCACCGGCGGAGAATTTGGTCAAAACCCGGCAAGCTCACTAAGCTAACTTAATCCTAAGCATTAAAACCAACTAAATCTCAACATCCAATTCATTGAATTTTCGAAAATTAAGGAAGGAAGAACTGAAATTGAGATTGAGACTTTCTTACTAAATTGACTACTGGATTTTGTAGAGCTCGACACGGTGAACGCGTGGCTGCAAACAGTGCGGCGATCGGAGCTCAGAGTTGGAAGATATGGGGACTTGAATTCAATTTAAGGGTTTGTGTTTTCCTCCTTTGTTCTTCCCCTTTCTAACATGTTCAATGTGATTCTTTGTGTCTGAAGTGAAAAATGAGCTGAAACTCAAGTGTATGATGGGTTGTGTTGGCTCTTGGGCTTGGTTCGTCTTCTTTGGCCCATTCGACCTAATTTTAGGTTAAAATCTTTAAAATTAGTGTCAAAATTCATGTTTAATTAATTCTACCTCATTAAATTATAAAATTTAATTTTCTAATTTCTTATATTAATAATTAATTTATTGGCTAATTATTCATTAATTATGCGGAGTTTACATGTAATATATATAGGTTAATGGCAGATTGATGTTTCCTTTTTTATTATTAGTGTTTATGATTTCTTTTTTGTGCTTGTTGTCTGAACATTATTATTCATGTTCCCTCTCTTTGGCTTGTGAATTTATAGGATAGAGATAATTATTGAAAGATCATGCAAAAATATATTGGCGAAGATGTAACATTATTGATGACACCACCAGTTGCTATCTTTGAGCCAATGACTATTCTTCAAAAAATGGCAGAGGTCTAATAACTAGGAGATGTTGGTATTGACTGGTTTTGATCGAGAAAAGTTGGCAAGTTCAAATGAAAAATTTGCTTAGTACTTGACCAAAATCCTCGAACTGTATTTCTCGTATCATCGTGAGGCATACAACACCAAGGCTTACCTTCATGGCCCCACAACATTTCTTGTAGCTGTTGATCATAGCCTTGTAACCTGCATTTAGGGTAGTGCAGAGTTCAAACCAGTGGCATTACACGGGGTCTTACAATACTGTACAATAAATAGAAAAGGTTTAGTGAAATCACTAAGTGTTCCAATAAGCCCACAGTAAAGGTAGTTGTGACTGTTGATGCTCCTAGAGTTGTAAAATTGATCATGGATTGTCTTGTGGAGTCTTGTAGATGCCACGAAACCCTTCACATAAAAGTATATATTTATTTCTATCTATTTGGA
The DNA here is from genome assembly GCF_003086295.3 of Arachis hypogaea. Classification (NCBI taxonomy): domain Eukaryota; kingdom Viridiplantae; phylum Streptophyta; class Magnoliopsida; order Fabales; family Fabaceae; genus Arachis; species Arachis hypogaea. The sequence continues at coordinate 89,263,805 of NC_092045.1, forward strand.
GCAGGATACAATAAGCTTAAGCAAAAGGGGAATGCTAGGTAGACAATGATCTTGTTGAACAATATGAACAACGAGCCCTGAAAATTAGCCCAATTTAATTACTAACACAGTATACCCGTATACACCACCTCCTCCAAATCCTAATTTTAATCATCTTAATTACTAACATCATAATCATCCCACCCACTCCCCCCTTTTTGACCTAGCAGTAAAAACTTTTCCCCTTCCCCACTATTCAAACGGCATTCAGGAAGTAGTAGCCTTCTCCTATCCCCAATTGAAACGGCATTGACAAAGGAGAACCTTCCCACATCCGGTGCTTCTTCTCTGCTGCATCCCGTCGTCCATCCTATCCCTCGTCGAACCGACCATCCCCGGCGCGCCTCCATTCTGAAAATGTAGCAGCAGGCGAACCCCCTGTTGTCGTCGCGTGGAAGTCGCTGACGTTAGGATTTTTGTCAGTAAAGAATTTCATAAAAACAGTCGCGTTGTAGATATAGTCTTTAAACTGACAGAAATCCCTTCGTACAAACGTTTTGGTTGTCACAAGTAACAAACCCCTTTTAAAATTGATAACCGAGTATTAAACCTCGGGTCGTCTTCTCAAGGAACTGCGAGGAAGGTATGTTCTTATTATTGGTTATGAGTTTGTAAAATGGGATTTTGGAAGTAAGGTGGGAATATGTTATATGACAAATAATTTAAATGGCAATTAAAAATGAATAAATACTGTAAAGCAAACTTTTGGGCAAGGTATGAGAAATTGGAGGTCCAACGTAGTTATCTCTCTCAACTATAAGGAAAGTTGAATCTAAACTCCACTTGGTCAACCTTTACTAAAGCAAAGGAAAGTCAAGGGACTAATTAAATTGAACTTTGAATCCTATTTATTTTCTAAGAAAAGGTTGGGATTACTTAAGTTCAGCTCAATTAGCAAGATAACGATTATCAAATATGTTGAGTTTAATAACTGTTGAGTTACTGATTTCTTAACCAAAAACAAAAGGGGAAAAAGTAAAATTGCTAGAATAATAGAGGTGACCTTAGATGGAAGGCAATAGTAACTTAAATCAAAGAGAACAATCTTAACTGAAAATACTTCAAATATCATTAATTCAAAATAGAGATATGTAACATGGAATACTTCATAAATCAATTCAAATATTAAAAGTAAATAAATAAATAAAAGTAAACTGAAAATAAAAGAACATTAAACCTGGATCCAGAGTTACTCTCAAAACAAGAAGAAATCCTAAATCCTAAAGAAAGAGAGAGAATCTCTCTCTAAACTAAATCTAAATCATGAAAACTAGAAATTAGCGAGCTCCCCCTGAATGGATGTATTCCTCCACTTTATAACCTCTAATCTATGATGTCTGTGCTTGGATCTGGGCCAAAAAGGGCTTCAGAAATCGCTGGGGTGTATTCTGTGAATTCTGATACGTGGCCTCTGTCACGCGTCTGCGTGGGTCACGCGGTCGCGTCGTCTGGAGCTTTTCCTTGCCATGCGGTCGCGTCGGTCACGCGTCCGCGTCGTGGGTGTTCTACTTGAGGCGCGCGGTCGCGTCAGTCATGCGGCCGCATCGCTGCTTCTTCGCTTCTGGCACGCGATCGCGTCGTCCATGCGATCGCGTGGATACCAGTTTCCTTAAAGCTCCATTTTGCCTTCTCCTTCCATTTTTGTATGTTTCCTTTTTCATCCTTTAAGTCATTCAGCCTTAGAAAACCTGAGACTACTCAACACACTAATCATGGCATCGAATGAAAATAAAGGTAATTAAAACAATTAATTTTAAAGTTTAGGAAACATGTTTTTCACAATATGACATAATAAGGAAGGGAAAGTAAAATCATGCAATTAATGTGAATAAGTAGGTGAAGGATTGAATAAATCACTCAAATTAAGCACAAAAGAACTCATGAAATATGGGTTTATCAACTTCCCCACACTTAAACATTAGCATGTCCTCATGCTAAATCCAAGGTAAATAATTAAGGTTAAAGTGATGGAATGTTATGAAATGCAACCTATTCTAAATGCATCTACCTAATGAGTCATGCAATTCTAATTTATCCACTCATATATAAAGCCTACATGTAGTTAAATTATTTCGCATTCTCAAGGAGTTATATATACATATATAGCTAACCCTCAAATAATAACGCAAGTGAGATGAGAAAGAAAACATTAAAACTTGCAAGACAATTATTAATTTGAATAGAGATAAATGTTAATGAGCTATTGAACCCTTACTGGATTTTGTGTTTACTCTCTAATCACTCTATTCTTCTTTTTATTCTTCCTTCTATAACTTTGTTTTTTGTCTAACCAATCAACAATTATAGAACATAGTCATACCAAAACTTATGAGGTCTTTAATCAAGGTTATAATGGGGTCAAGGTAAAGGTAAGGATATATGTATAAGGCTAAGTTGTAAAACCCGGTTAATTAACGGCTAATTAACCCATAAATGAGAATTTATTCTAGAAAGTCCAAAATGTGATTTTTATGGCTAAATGTGATAGAGGAGATTGAGACGAGAATTTTGGTACCAATTTTATAGAATTCGGACCAAGATTGGACCGAACGGGCCAAACCGGGCCAACCGGACCCAAAGTGGGCCCTTGGCCCAAAATAACTAGACCAAAACCCTAGTTTCCAGCATTCTCTCTCCTCACTAAACACACTCACATGCTGAAAATGGAGGCCATGGAGGGGAGAACTCTCTCTCAAGTTCTTTCTCTCTCTTGATCTTCAAACCTCCATAACTTTTGATCTAGAGCTCCGATTGCCGCTCCGTTTGCGGCCACGCGTTCACCGCGGAGAGCTCTACAAAACTCATACAATCAATCTTGAGGTAAGCCACGTGTTGCTGTTCGAAATTCCAGCCCTTATTTTCGAGTTTCATGGGTGAAATGTTGAGATTTTGGGTTCTTTGATGTTATAGGACCCACCTCTCTTGAAGGAGAAGGTTAATCTTGTCTCGTTGGACCTTGGGTGTGGTAAAATTCTCAACCCTAGTGTATTTTGTTGTTCTATGATGTTTGGGTATTGAGATGTTGTGTATGGGTATGATGATTGTGGCTTAGGTTGTGTGTATGTGAATATTGGAGCTTGATTGTTGATTTTGGAAAGCTTGGAAGAGGGTTTTGTGTGGTAAAATTTGTTCTTGGAGGTTTTGATACCTTGAGAGCTTGTGGACAAGTGGTTTGGAAGTGCTCCGGTTGAGCTTGGGAAATCGGCTAAGGTATGGTTTCGGTTTTCCGTATCTAATATGTAATGTGGTAGGAAATACTTAGGCTAGAGGCCCTAAGATAGGCATTGAATTGTTGATGTTGTTGAATTGTTGATATATATGATGTGGTCATATATGTGATGATGATTAATGATGCCTTGATGGTATGATGTATGAGGAATATGCATGTTGTGATATATGCTTGATGATTGGTTATGGTTGAATTGTGGGTTGAACCATGTTGATGGTGAGTATGATATTGATTGTGTACAATGATGATTTATTGGAATTGGTGTTGTTGAGAATTGGCATGAGGAAGAGTATATGATATGTCAATGTGTTTGAGTTTGAGCCACTTGGGTGAAGTGGGTTAAAATGATGAGATAGTGATTTTGTAAATTGTGGTAAAGTGTCAATGTGTGAGTTGAGGAGGCTTGATGTTGAATTTAATATATTTTGATTGATTTCAAAGAAAAGGGATGAAATTGGCATGTTTTGATTGATTTTGAAAAAGAGTTGAAAATGGCTTGTTTTAAAAATGGCATATTGTGGTTTTGTATGAAAATATGGTTTTTGGGCATACTTTGGTGAGACATAACTTGGACTACGGATCTCCGTTTTGTGCCAAATCTGTTTAGAAATGAAATTGGATCCGGGATGTCCATGCCGTTCGAAGAACTGGTGAAAAATGATTTAAAATGAGAAAGTTATGTCCGTTGGAAGATTGGGGTTTAAATCTGTGAATTCTGCAGCTTTTAACTTAGAAAATGTTTAGCAGAATAACCCCTTGCGCGTCGGCGCACTTGGCGCGTATGCGCCAATCTTCCAGAAAGCGCCATCCACGCGTGCGCGTGATGTGCGCAGGCGCGCCGATTGTGCTGCACCCAATGCCCAGCCATTTTCCAGAGAGTTATGCCATAATTGTGCCAGTGTTGTGCCTGGGGCACGAGAACACCTACGCGTACGCGTGGTTGACGCGTACGCGTCGATTGGCAAATTTTTAATCCACGCGTTAGCGTACATGATGCTTGCGCGTCGATGAGTTTTTGAGGCCATCCACGCGTACGCGTGGAGTGCGCGTACGCGTGGCCCTATTTTCATCCCAAAGTTGATTTTTGAGTTTTAAAAGCCAAATCTCATACTTCTAAGCCTCCGATCTCACCATTTATGTCTTAAATCATTATGACATGCCTAGTTATTAAAAAGGGGCTAGTGAATGTGGTAACTTGCGAGTGAAGCAAGGGAAAATGAATAATCAATGAGGATCATTGATGATTATGTGAGATGTGGAGGATGGTGGTGGAAGTGCTTGTTATGCCATTGGCCGAAGGGCTGTAATTGTTTATGAATTGGCTGGTTCTGGATTGAACCGTGAGCCGGAATAGCTGTGTATGCTATGAATATTTGGCTGGTTATAGATTTAACCGTGAGCCGGAATGGCTGTGTATGATATGAATATTGGCTGGTTCTGGACTGAACCGTGAGCCGGATGGCTGATATGGATGTTGATCCATGGATGAGAATTCATGCATGTTTATGCTGAATTATTGATAATTGTGATTTGCACTTCCACTATCTGAGATACAAGTTTCCCTGGGTAGTAGCAGTGGCTAGCCACCACGTGCTCCAGGTTGAGGCTTGACACTCTGTTGACCCTATGTCGTAAGTGTGGCCGGGCACTGTAAAAGACCCGGATGAGCTCGCCCCCGTAAATATTCACCAGTGAGGGTGATGGGTATAGATCATGATTATGATCAAGTTTATAACGAGTATAACTCGAGTTGGGGATGCGTGACAGAGGGACAGTCCAATGGTTAGTGACCAGGACTTGTCGGGTTGGCTCTATAACCGACAAGATGATATCATCAGCCACTAGGGACAGGCATTCATCATATGCATACTATATGAATTGTTTGAGATTGCCTATTTGACTGCATATTACTTGCTAATTGTCTAAATGCCTACTTGTTCCTAATTGTATATTTCTTGCTTGATATAACTGTGTTTGCTACATTATACTCCTGCTGGTGGTTGGGAGGTCTGAAGGAATTGGAAAGGGAAGTATTAGTTAGACTGAAGAATCTTTAGTCAGATGCCCTTTATGGTTTAGCCTGTTTATAAACTTTGATAATATCTAGAGGAAGTTCTAGGATTGCCTTTGGCTTTCCTCCATTATTATGTATTATATATGTGGAAGCTGTTAGCATGCTGGGGACCTCTGGTTCTCACCCATGCGGATTTTGTGGTTTCTAGATGCAGGATGTGTGGTTTCCCGCTGAGGCATGCTGGAGACTTCTAGATTTGCGAAGATTCCTTGTTCTCGGGGACTCTGCTTTAGTTTATGTGTTTTGCTTAGATACTTTTATCTCCATTAAATAATACAAACTGTGATGACTCCTCTTATGGGAGATTTTGGAGAATAGGTTTCTATTTTTGTGTCCTTTTGGGTTTCCTTTGGGGTTTTCCTTATTTTTATCATATGTATATATTGCTATGCTCGGACCGGTTATCTTCGCAGCCGGATTTTGAGTCTTGATATTTCTGTTTTTGACACTCTTTTGTATATATATAATCTCGCGTTGGTTATCCTTGTTCGTTACGTTATCGATCGGAGTGTTGCGCTTTTGAGTTGCGATTTTTGTTTTCCCCTTTTTTCTACAAAGGCTCCTAGTTATAATCAATTATTCATACTACTATACGTACTAAATTTTTATTTTAGAGGTCGTAATACCTTGCCATCTCTGAATTATGACTTAAGCATAAGACTCTGTATGGTAGGGTGTTACATAAGTGAGCTAATAAGTGAATCCTTAATTAGACTAAGATCTCACCTAACATACATATTTAGTAAAATAATGCTTCTTTACCTATTCTCCCTATTTTCTCACTTTTGATGTGACATGCTCATGTTTCAGTTCTTGTTTTTATCCCATGTGCATTTATTTTTATTTTGCATTGGGGAGTTCTTTTTGTATCCCCTTATTTACATGATTGAAAAATAACCCTTTTTTTAATACACATGGTAATTTTAATTAATTTGAATTTTCATGAGCATGCTTCCCAAAATTTTTGAGTTGCTTTATTCTTTCTAATTTTTCTACCTTTTGTTTTTATCAACTATGTTCCCATAAGGTTTCCCACATTTTACTCTATTAATAATTTTCTATCTTAAGCTAACCAAGGATTCACTTGGGATTTTCTTTTGTTTTTCTGCTTAAGGCTAGTAATTTGGCTAAATAGAATAAAGAGGTTTTAAAAGGCTCAAGGGGGCTAACAAAGGTGATGTAAAAGGTAGGCTAATGTGGGGTAAGTGAGCTAAAATCAAATAATGGCCTCAATCATTATTTTGGGATGTACCTATATTCTACAATCGGACATATAGACTAAAACAAAGTAAAGAACACCAGAATAAGAAAGAAGGTTGGAACACACAGGAATAAAAATTATGGTTTGAATGTAACCATACAGTTAAGCTCAAAACTCACAGGCTATGTGTTCTCTAGCTGAAAAATCATTTATCACTTATGTATGTCATGCAGGTTTAAAAATTCTCATTATTCTCTTAAAAAGTAATTTAGGGTAGCCTTTGAAATTTTAATGTTTCTCCTTGATAAAATGTTGTCAGTTTAACTACATCATGTAATGCTATATATACAAGGTTTTATGGATCTAAATTTATTATGTTCAAGTTCCTAGCTTACTCTTTATTATTTTTGTCAATTTAAACTAAGCTATAATTAAGCTATCTTATGTCAAAAGGGTGAACTATACTAATTGATCCACTAATAAGTTAGAATTGCAACTAAACTAATGAACTAAATAACTTAAAATATGAACTAAAAATGCAAAATGCAGAAAATAGAGTAACAATACACAAGTAGCAATGTATAAGTACTCAGAAAATAACAAATAAAAGAAAAAAGAGAAAAATACAGAAAAATATCCAAAATAAAAGAAAAGTATGTAGTGGTTCACCAAAATAAACGCTAGAGATGGCGACCTCCCCACACTTAAAATGAAGTATCGTCCCCGATGTTCAATCAAACCGGGTGTGAAGGAGTGTCATCACTGGTAGGGATGGTAGCTGGGGTCTCTGTGGTGGTGGTGGGCTGAGAGTCTGGCTGCTGTAGATGAGGGACGGACTGGATCGGGATCTCCGGATCTGCAGCCTCAAGCTGATGTGGGACCTCCTGGTGTGGTGCATGCTGTTCTGCACCTGCCTGCTGATGAGTCTCCGCCTGGGGATGAGGCTCCTCCTCGTGCTCATCCTCCTCCTCCTCTGATGGCTCTGATGGTGTGTCGGGCTCGGAGGGGATGTCGGTGCCCTGTCTGATCATCAGCTTCAGATGCGAATAACATCGCCTGCTGCGACGCTCCAGTCTCTCATACCGGCGCCTGTTACGGCGCTCCATCTGATCGAGTTGGCGAAATAGGCGGTGCACGAGGCGGTATACCGGCTTAGAGGCGGGTAGAGGTGCGGTGGTGGCAGCAGGTGCAGAAGTGGATGAAGAGGGTCCAGCAGACGGAGGGGCTGTCTCATCAGTAGCAGTAAAAGGTGGTGGTCTGTAGCCCAAAGCGAGGAAGTTCCTGCTGTGAGGAATGATCTTCCTGCAGTCCGCCGCTGGTGGTTTCTCATCGGCATCCTCCCATGGCACGTCAGCTCGACGGCCTAGCTGTGTAACCAGGTAAGGAAAGGGGAGCATGCCTCGGCAGAGGGGGGCGGAGGGGGGCGGTGGTTGCAGTAAGCAGCGGCGGAGAGGGGAGGAGAGAAGAAGAAGGAAGGAGAGAGAAAGGGAGGCGGTGGTACCGCGGTGGTGGCGGGTTGGTGGCGGCGTCTGGGTGATGGGGCGGTGGCGGCTGGGAGGTGGTGGGTGGTGGCTGGAGGGAGAGGAGGCAGAGAAGGGGAGGAGGGTTGGGGGTTGGGGGCTGCACGAATGATAGGGTTCGCGTGGCTGGGAGGGTTATATTTTCGGATCCACGCGGCCGGGTGGGGCACGCGGTCGCGTGGTTAGGGTGAAAAATAAAAGGTACGCAATCGCGTGGGGAGCGCGATCGCATGAGAGGGGAAAGAAGGGGTGACGCGATTGCGTCGGTTGCGCGATCGCGTTGCTGAAATCGTGCTAAACGCACGTCTCCAGCGCCGTTTCAGCGCAACTCTCTGTCTCCTTTTAGGGTGATGGGCAATCCATGCGACGCGATCGCATCGCTCACGCGGTCGCGTGGGATTTGGTTTGGGTAAGTGACGCGATCGCATGGTGCATGCGATCACGTGGGCCAATTTGTGCGAATCGCACAAGGGCCGCACGATTCCAGCTCAACTTTCTGTTCGTTGGATCCTTACGCCGATATGTATATCACGCGGTCACATGGGGGGTATTTTTCGCGATTTGACGCGATCGCGTGGGGCATGCAGTCGCGTCGTGCACCTTTTTTTTTAACTGAAAAATGTAGGATGCAGTGATTAACATGAATGCTATGCATGATTCCAGGTTAATGTTAAGATGAAAAAGGAAAAATGAAAACAATAAACAAGAAATAAATTGAAAAAGAAGCGACCATACCATGGTGGGTTGTCTCCCACCTAGCACTTTTAGTTAAAGTCCTTAAGTTGGATATTGGAAGAGCTTCCTGCTATGGCGGCTTATGTTTAAATTCGTCCAAAAATCTCCACCAATGCTTGGAATGCCAATAGCCTCCGGGGTCCCAAACTAGGCATGTGAAGCTTCTGAGCAGCTTCAAGCAGATTTTCAGGCTCCCAGGATGACAAATGTCAGGATAGAGTCCATGATTCCGAGCCTTGTTTTTAAATCCGCCTCCGTTTTGATCTACACATTTCCATTCGGGCGGGTTAAGAGGTAGAATCTCACCGTGGTGACCAAACGTCCTCTGTGATCCATGCAATTGAGCATGATACCAATCCGTGTACTTCGAGGTGAAGCGTGGAACCTTATTAAACCTTTTGCACCAGCTCTGAGTACGAGTCGTTTCCTTCTTACTCTTAAAGCCGCAGAGAGCTTTAAGCTGGCCATCTGTTTCAAGTAAACCATATTCAAGTGAAAAAATGCAGTTAAAAGTTAAGGATTGTACCCACTTGAAGCTTGTATTAGGTGGTAATGGCCTTGGGATAGGTATTTTTGGTGGTTCTGTAAGTTCCGTTTCCTTGTGCTGTTCTGTGAATTCCTCCACTTCCTTGCAAGGATCTCCAATTGTATCTGTATCCTGGTCAAAGTCTTCTGTGTCTTCCTCATCACTTGAGTCATAGATTGGAGGTTGAGAGAAATCTACCTCCGCATCATCTTCATATTCACTTGGGGAAGATTCTTCGATCTCAGAGAATTCGCTTGCGGATGCAAGTTTATAACTAAGAGAACTAGACTTGTGACTATCATCATCAAGGGAAATTGCTTCCTGAATTATTTCGTCTGATTCCTCATAAACGACTTGCTTTGGAGATTGTACTTTATCCTCCTTAGCATCAACTGTGATGTCCTTGACGGGGTTCTCCTCAACTCTTGATTCCCATGGAAGTTCAGCATCTCCTAGATCTTCAACCAACTCTTCTTTTTGAACAATGACAGCTTCTTCTAATTGTTCTAGTACAAATTCATTCTCTGTCTTGTCCACTGGAGTCTCTAGTATTTCTTTCATGCTACGCTCTTTGTTAGACTGTCCACATGGAGCTGTGGTTGATCCTTGTATATTTGAGCGCCTAGAAGCCCATTGAATTAATGCTTGCTCCAGTTGTTGAACGGTTGTTTGAAATTTAATTACTGTTTCTTTGAGGTGATCCTCTGCTTCGCGGTTTGCTGAACTTAGACATGATACAAAGGGAAGTGGTGATGATTGGGAACGATTAGATTGGTATTGGGGCAAGGAAGGATCATATGGTGGCGAATGGTGAAGAGAAGCTTGTGAGTGTGGTGGTTCGAGGTTATGTTGAAAGGACGGTCTATATCTATGGGGTGGGGCTTGTTGGTAGTTACAAGGTTGTCCACCATGTCTTTCAGCTGGGTATGCACGGTAGAATGGTCTTTGTCCAGGATATCTTGGAGGGTGTTGTTGCCAAAGAGGTTGATTAGATCCTCTTGGTTCCATCCATCCTTGATTGGTCTGACCTTGATGCACATTCCTGCTGTAAGTTCTATTTCCTTTAATAACATTAGAACCAAACTCAAAGCAAGAGGAGTGAGAGTTCATAGTAGCAAATAAAGGTAAAAAGGAAAAATAAAAATAAAAATAAATAAGCAAGCAAAAGAAAAGTATTTAAAATAACCAATAATAAGGCACACGTTAGCAGTTCCCCGGCAACGGCGCCATTTTGACGTTAGGATTTTTGTCAGTAAAGAATTTCATAAAAACAGTCGCGTTGTAGATATAGTCTCTAAACCGACAGAAATCCCTTCGTACAAACGTTTTGGTTGTCACAAGTAACAAACCCCTTTTAAAATTGATAACCGAGTATTAAACCTCGGGTCGTCTTCTCAAGTAACTGCGAGGAAGGTATGTTCTTATTATTGGTTATGAGTTTGTAAATTGGGGTTTTGGAAGTAAGGTGGGAATATGTTATATGACAAATAATTTAAATGGCAATTAAAAATGAATAAATACTGTAAAGCAAACTTTGGGGCAAGGTATGAGAAATTGGAGGTCCAATGTAGTTATCTCTCTCAACTATAAGGAAAGTTGAATCTAAACTCCACTTGGTCAACCTTTACTAAAGCAAAGGAAAGTCAATGGACTAATTAAATTGAACTTTGAATCCTATTTATTTTCTAAGAAAAGGTTGGGATTACTTAAGTTTAGCTCAATTAGCAAGATAACGATTATCAAATATGTTGAGTTTAATAACTGTTGAGTTACTGATTTCTTAACCAAAACCAAAAGGGAAAAAAGTAAAATTGCTAGAATAATAGAGGTGACCTTAGATGGAAGGCAATAGTAACTTAAATCAAAGAGAACAATCTTAACTAAAAATACTTCAAATATCATTAATTCAAAATAGAGATATGTAACATGGAATAATTCATAAATCAATTCAAATATTAAAAGCAAATAAATAAATAAAAGTAAACTGAAAATAAAAGAACATTAAACCTGGATCCAGAGTTACTCTCAAAAGAAGAAGAAATCCTAAATCCTAAAGAGAGAGAGAGAGAGAATCTCTCTCTAAACTAAATCTAAATCATGAAAACTAGAAATTGGCGAGCTCCCCCTGAATGGATGCATTCCTCCACTTTATAACCTCTAATCTATGCTGTCTGTGCTTGGATCTGGGCCAAAAAGGGCTTCAGAAATCGCTGGGGGTGTATTCTGTGAATTCTGATACGTGGCCTCTGTCACGCGTCCGCGTGGGTCACGCGGTCGCGTCGTCTGGAGCTTTTCCTTGCCATGCAGTCGCGTCGATCACGCGTCCACATCGTGGGTGTTCTACTTGAGGCGCGCGGTCGCGTCAGTCATGCGGCCGCGTCACTGCTGCTTCGCCTCTGGCACGCGATCGCGTCGTCCATGCGATCGCGTGGATACCAGTTTCCTTAAAGCTCCATTTTGCCTTCTCCTTCCATTTTTGTATGTTTCCTTTTTCATCCTTTAAGTCATTCAGCCTTAGAAAACCTGAGACTACTCAACACACTAATCATGGTATCGAATGGAAATAAAGGTAATTAAAATAATTAATTTTAAAGCTTAGGAAACATGTTTTTCACAATATGACATAATAAGGAAGGGAAAGTAAAATCATGCAATTAATGTGAATAAGTAGGTGAAGGATTGAATAAATCACTCAAATTAAGCACAAAGAACTCATGAAATATGGGTTTATCAGTCGCCCAGCCGCCACCCGCATTGTCTTTTAACGGCCATCTCCCAAGGTTAAAGTCCATGCATGTCAGCACCGTTTGGAGTCTTCTTCGGACAAAACCAGAGCAACCGTAGTGTGTGTTTGCTTGCCCCTATTGAAGGTCAATCCCCTGATATCCATTTCTTCAAGGTTTAGATGTTCATAGTAATTTTTATGTTATGGTTGCATAGAAGGATTTTGCTGCTTGTGGGAAATGTTGGGCATGTTTGACTTCTTCAAGTGTTTATTAACATAAGAAAACTGAAAAGAATAATGACCCGTATATATTATTGAGGATCCGATTTTTTGCTTCTTGTTTTTTAATGGTTGACTGTATAACTGTATTTGAGTTTGTTTTGTCTCCGGGTATTAGTAAGTCAGCAATTGGTGTGAAGTGCGTACTTAAAATTTGTTGCTTTGTGAGTTGTTTAATCACTCTAAGTTAGATGGTCATTCTATACATGAATGGATGGTTGAATTTTTTGCACAGTTGTTTGAAATTTGGTTGAGGATGTTAACTTTTTTCCTTCCAATACCTAACCTAAAAGGGTGTCACATTTGAATAACTGTTCAATTCTCTGATTATGCATATTTGATTTTGAAGAGATAGGTTTGAATTGGTATCTTGTTTGTTTATTTAAGGAAAAAATTGTAAGTATAATTTAGAATCAATTTACATTTTTCTAGTCTTAGCTGAGAGTGTATTTTAATTTTTCCTCACATGTCTACTTGCACTTGATGCATTTGATTGGATAAGATCTAAATGAAAGTAGTTTTGGCATTGAGTTTAACCATGTAAATACTCTATTTACATGTTGATCAGCATATTTGACTACCATCGCAATCAATATTTGGGAACATTTTGAATAAACCAACTTTAGACTTTAAAAACAGAGTAAGTCAGTATGAATAGTCCTTTTGACACAACAGATTGAAATAAATAGTGCGTTGCCTTGTGCAAGTTAATTGGTCCGTTTGATTTTTTAATACTTGCAGGAAAATTATACTAGATGAATGTTTAAAGTTGAGCGTTGTGACATGATCTACAACATTTAGGAAGCAATTTTTATTGTTACTAATCTCGAGAGCCTATCAAGATGATTATATTATGACTTGTTTTGGTAACTTTCGTAATCAGAAGTTCAGTTTTGACTGCTACGCTTCCAAGGACCTTGTTTTACTAGATTTTTTGTTATCTGCCTGTGTACTCATATTGCGCACGACTGTGGGTGTTCTACTATTGATTTTCATATTTTTTTTTTGAAATTACAGCTAAGATAGTAATATCACATGGTTCATGGATGCTTGGATTAAAGCGAACTATATGAAATTTGATGGAGTTTGTGCTTGATATTTTAAAACTATTTTCTTTATCTGTTTCTGGTTCATGTGATTGACTTTTAATTTCTATGAATTACGGATGTTCAATTTTGTAAGAAACGATGGATGCAAAAAAGAGATGACTTTTAGTGGTGGCTTAACTAGATATGAGTTAAATTGGTTTTAATTACTATAGTTGCATAATGTTTGATGTCTACATATTTATGACTTTATTATTTTCGGTCATGGATGTAGTAAAGACTCGTGTTAAAATTTTAAGAATAATACATAGTTATATAGAAATAATATTTTTTATGCATGTGACAATTTCTAAATAATGCGAGCAGACTATTGATGAACTTGGGAGAAAGAACTGGAATCAGACAAAGCAATAAATGTACGTATAGCCCGTTTGGAAAGTAGCAGAAACTACCTTTTTTTTTACTTTTAAATTATGAAAAGTCATAATAAAAAAATAAAAAAACAGCAACAAAATATACATTGACACATATTTCATATTCATTTTTTATTTTCACCTACCATATCATGTACAATAAAACAACAAATACTAACTATACAATATATTCTTTTGCATTGCCATCAAGATTATTGTGAATTAGAATTTTAATATTCATTATCTTGTATAAAAAATTGTATTTTTTCAGTTATTTATCCAAACACTACAACTTTAAAATAAGTACTTTTATAACTAAAAATCAACATAAAATAATTTATTTATAAGTTGCTATTAATAAAAGTCCTTCTACTTTAAGCTCTTTTTCCAAAAGAGCTTATTTAAGTTGTTAACCCAAATTGGACCTTAGTCTTAAGGCCACAAATACCTTTTTCACATTATTTACGTATTTTCGTGGTGAAATTTTGTTACAACAGAAAGGATAAATTTTCATGGTGAATAACATTTTTAGTTCTCTAACTACTTTGATTCTGTTTCAAGATATTAGCGAAGCATAAAAGTTATTAGTTAAGAATAACCATCTGGATAACAATAAAAATAACCATTCGCTATCATATGGAATCGAACATCCAGCCTCTACTATTTGTTATTATTTACACACTACACGAAGACTCTTCTAAATAACCATATAACCATTTGGGTGACAATAGAGATAACCATCTGTTGGCCTATAGAATCGAACATCCAGCCTTTATTACTTGTAACTGACTACATACTCTACACCAAGACTATTACGAATAACCATCTGGGTACCAGTAAAAATAACCATCCGCTACAAATTATTTGAAATAACCATCTAGGTAACAAAAGAAATAACCATTCGCTTTTCTATTAAATCAAACATCTAATTTATAATAATTTTAATGAATCACACACACTACACCCAAACTATTCAAAATAACCATCTGAGTAACAATAGAAATAAACATCTGTTATCCTATTAAATCGAATATCCAGTTTAACATAATTGTAACTAATTATGCACACCACACTAAGGCTATTACAAAATAACCATCTGGGTACCAATAGAAATAACCATCTGCTACGCTATTGAACCGAAACCGACTTTCTTTGCATATGTTGCATAAAAATTCTAAGCCAACTTCAAATGCTCAAACCACATCCCAACTCTTGGTATTTCGTCTTCAGCAAGGCAACTATGATCCGGTAACTGCGAATCAGTTCAAAATAGACATCATTCGATGAACATGAGGATTAATGGTCGATTCAAATATGCGGTTCACGAAAAAATAATAATATACTAGAGACCAAACCTCATCAACAAGATCCGTGTCATCACTTCCAGTAATGTCCGTACATTCTATGTCCTACAATCAAACATACACAAACTAATTAGATATCGTACTATTAAACAAGTTTCAACTAAAAAGATTTTATTAATACTTTTTTCAAAAATATCATTAAAAATTTATTACTACAAGAAATAATAACAATGAAAAGTGTACTCATAAAAAATCTCACCTAATTAGTTAGGCTTATATTAAGTATTTATATAGAGCATGCATGGATCTGCCACAACTGAATCGCATCTACACAACCTAAAATTAAGTCCATTTCTATGCTTTGAAAAGTCAAAAAGCTCATTATTTTTTCTTGGATGTGAATGATACACTCCCATTCTCCATTTTTGTTTCTTCAATTCCTTCATTGCCAATCCTCTCTTATTTCTTCTTCTTCTTATTTGTTTATTGATTAATTTATTTTTCTTATATTAGTAATCAGTGTTGTATGTATTGTGGACTTGCTAATTAGAATTTTGGGACCTTTGAGTACTATATTGTATGTTATGCACAACTGTACATATATTTTTTAGCAATATTATATAGCGTGGAAAAATAAAAAAGAATGCAAAAACAAAAAAACACATTTATTGAGCATCCAAAATGAACAGCATCTCCACTTAGAACATATATTTCCATATGTGAAGTGAGTTGTGACCAAATTTGTTTGTGCAAGCATGGCATGGAAGCATAAGGATGGGAATTTAAAATAATCTAATGGCAACCATGTGAAATGTTTAAAACATACATGAATAGCTAGTTTCATTCAATTCACTTAACTAAACATGATATGCACTTCTTAAATTACACTAATTAAATGACCAAATTTAACATTTTAAACCAATTTGGTGTTTAAACAAAACTAATAATCAAGTGCCATGTCAAAACTCAATCTAAACATCATTAAAAATAGCATAACATTACACAATTCTGAATTATGATGCCTAAAGGTAACAAAATTTAAGACAAACTCTGGCCAAACATAAGAATTAAACAAAAAATTTCACTCAGACATTTCATCGAGCATATGGTGTGCACACTATGTAAACAGGGATTTTAAACTCAATTTAAGCAGCAATCAATCCAAAAAAATCAACCATCAAATATTTTGGATCCAAAAAGTATCAATCCATTAATCTAAGCCTAATCTAAACACTAAAAGCAAAATTAAAAATTAGTTAAAATAAATAAACAAAAGAACACGGGCAGAAGGAAGCATGAAACCTGTGTTGGTGAAATGGGAAGAATAGAAAGAGAGGGGTAACAGAGGCGGTGTTGCAGCGGCATAGAGCTCAGCTGCTACTGGGTTGCACTGGGATTTCTTGCCGAGGTTGGGCTTCGCACAGAGACCAGGGGTAGAGTACAGGGGATTCAGGAGAAATCGAGAAAGAGGGAAGAAAAAGAGAATAGAGGGAAGCGAGAGGGGTAGACGATGGTAGTCACCGGTGGTGATGGCGGTGGTGTCAGACAGAGGGTTGGGACTGGGTTTAGAGTGCAGAAGAGAAAAGGGTCAAGCGAGAGGAAGATAAGATGAGAGGATAGTTGCAGAGCTTTAATTCACCAATGTGAAAACCCTGATTTTTTTAATTTGAAAAATAATTATTATTATTAGAATTTAATTAATCAAACCATTAATTACATTTAGAATTAATTTATTTTTTTAACCCCATTACTGTTTACATTATTCACTAATGTTATTGTTCACCTATACGTTTCCTAAGAAAAATATGTTTATGCTACTTCATTTAATTTTCAAGTTATATTTTGTGCTTTTAGGTGCGTGGGCACCACTGGTAATCTCAAATTCAGGATGATACTGGAGAGAAAGTAGCTCTATTCATTTGTTCAAAAAAAAAACTAGAAGATGTTGGTTGTTATTATTTATATATTTTGTAATACCAATTGATTGAGTTTTTATATCACATGACCTAGTTGATGGAGTACTTCTACTTGTTGGATCGGGCTTACGAATGAGAGGATCCATACATGTGGTTGGTATATGTATGTAAGTTCTTCTTTTCCTTGTACTTCTCTTTTCATGTACCCCTTTTCGAAGCATAGAAGAGACATTTGAAGCATTCAAAATTTATTGTGTCAAATTAAGATATTATTGTAGTAGTACTAACTAATTTTGTGTCTATCTTTGTATTAGTTATTTTTAGAATTTGAGACTTGGTTGTTTTTAAAATGTTGGTGAAGATATATATTTTAACTTTTTTAAGTTTTTGACTATTTTATATTTTTTAGGTTTAATTACTATGTTGGTTCTTATAGTTTTGCAAAATTTTTAATTAGGTTCCTATACTTTTTTTCTTTTAATTGGGTCCCCACACCAATTTTTTTTTTCAATTAAGTCCCTATACTTTTAGTTCTTATAGTCTCTGCTCTAATTTTTTTTTCAGTTGGGTCCCTATACAATTAAACCAATTACTACTAAGAGGAACCTAATTGAAAAAAAAAATTGGTGTAGGGACCCAATTAAAAGAAAAAAAAGTATAGGGAGCTAATTGAAAATTTTGCGAAACTATAAGGACCAATAGAGTAATTAAACCTATTTTTTATTTACGTGTGATCGGTTTTACCGGTTTAATAAGTAATTTATCGGTTGAATAAGTGAACCAATAAACCAATAGCCTGACCGATTTGATCACTATAAGACCCAGAATTTTCAAAATAATATTATTATGAGTTAATTTCAATTTATTTATTCATTAAAGACTTTATTTTTTAAAATTATTTTATTAAAAGTAATTAAATCAAGTTTTGACAATTAAATAAAATTTTTTACTTAATTTTATAATTATTGAATAATTTTTTATATTTAAATTATACAACTTAAGAGTTGTAAAAGAATAAGAATTTTATATTATTTAGTTTAAATAATTGAAATTTTAAAATTTAATATTTTAATTTTTATAAATAAAGAAAATTAATTATATTATCTTATATTTTAAATTAAGAATATTGGATTGAAAGTCAATTAGTAAATATGATAATTAAATAATATTTTTTTAAATAATTTTAAGGGAATAAATTAGATTTTAAATTAAATACTATATGCCCTAATTTTATTAAAATTTACCAACTCCAATTTACTCAAAATCCCTAATTTCACTTTTGCCCCAAATTAAACCCAAATTTCTAAATTAAAACCCACAAATCCTAACCTCCACCGCCTCACCGCTACTCACCCACCGCCACAGCCCCCACTCAGTATGCACAAACACATCCACACATAGTAGCAATTAAGAGAGAAAGGAAAGGGGGAAACGAAATCGAGGAAAGGAGAGGAAGAAAGGGCTGAAGGAAAAGTGAGTTACGCCGCAGGGGAGAAGGGGGAGACCGAGCCGTTGTGCCTACCGCCGTCCATCTCGCGTCGACGCCGTTTCGTCGAGTTGTTTCGTGGCGGCGTCCTACCCAGGCCGCCGCCATCGGGCCATCGAACGGAGTTGAAAGAGACCGGATCTGGTGGTACAAGAGAGCGACGCACGTGAGGGAGAGGAGGCGCCGCTACTGCTACCTCACCGTTGCCGATTGATGGAGGGGAAAAACACGTGACTCAGGGATCCACCCAGGAGGGGCCACTATTGCCACCGATGATGCGAGGAAGAGAAGAGCTACCGCACTAAAGCTGGTCGCTGGAAGAGAGGAGGTGACGGTGGTGGGAGTTGTCATTACTGTTCTATCTCTGCTCATTGAAGAATAACAAAAAAATATTGCTGCAGTTGTAGTTTGAAACCCCATCTGGTTCTAGTTTTGGTTCTAGCCCGATTTGTTTAGGCTGGTTTCGGTTCTTCTGAGTGCTGGAGTTGCCGCCGCTGTTCTGTTTCCATAGGTCCCCTAATTATAGTAAGTTATTCTTCGTTCTAAACACTCATAATCGTCGTTCTGTTATAAGTTACTGAGGAATTTATGGTGGTATTTGTTATATAATTGAGTTTCGGTTATTATATGTACGATTAGAGTTGCTGTGGTAGCCGGGAATTATCACTGAAGCTGTTGGACTCGCAGTGGTTGCACCCAGGTTGCTGTTGCATTATCGGAGGCCGCAGCTAAGGCCTCTGTCTTCTTGGGTTTCAATTGCCGCGAGTTACTTGGTTGCACGTCGTCGCCTAAATTAGGCAAAATTTACTGGTAACTATTTTTTTTCTTTCTTGAATTTGTTCCGCTTCTATTTTGTTCCACTATTCTTATTATTGATGGTGTCGCTGCTGCCTTAATCACTTGAAATGATATTACTGCCGCTAGGACGGATGCCCGGGTCTGATTTCTGTTTTTTCTGCCACTGGGGGTAGACACCGAAGCTATTCTTAATGATTCTGGTCGGGTATCTTTTTCGATTCTAGGCCATTTACATGTTTTACTGTCTTTTCCATGCTTATTTTGATTTAATTTTTGTATATGTCCTTGTCTGGGTTTCTTGAAGCTATTTCAGCTACTGTAATTGCAATTTGTAATAGTGTTGTCGCTATAAGAGGCGTCAGAATTGTTGCTGTTTTCGTTGGGTTAATGCTGTCACTGTTGCATGAATTAAAAGGAAAGGGAATTGTCACAATAAGCTTATGCGAACTCGACTAATCGAGGTAAGGGATTATTTTAAAGTTAAAATATTTTGGGGTTGAATACCTGATGAGTTTAGTGGATTAATGTAAGTGAATTAATTCCTGTGCTTGAAATGATTTTCTTCTGTGATTGAAGTTGTGGCTGAATTGATTATTGAATTGTTTTTTTTTTGAGTTTCTGGCAAAAAATGATTGAACATGTTGATTTTGAACCTTTGTTTGAAATTGGTTCTTGTTGATTATGAAAGATGGATTTGAAAATGTTAATTTGAAATGTTGGTTTTGATTGAGTCGAAGTTGAAAATAAGGGACCTGTGACGGGTGGCAAACTCTAGTTTTTAGGGGAGGTGCTACCGGAATTTTTCTAAGAATCTTAAAGAAGTTTTGGTTGTGATTTCAAAAATGATTTTGATTTAAGTAATTTTAATAAAAGAAGTATGTTTTTAATGTTTTTGAAGATTATTAAAGAGAACTGGATTCTTATGATTTGGTTAACTTGTGGTTTTAAACTCATTTGATTTCTAGTGATAAAAAGAGATTTGATTAACTAGCCAAATACTTTAAAATATTAAATTGAGTATAAATTCAAAGGGTTTGGGAATAGGAAAGTGAGTTTAAGATTTTTAATAAAATTAAACATAAGAGTTAAGAGAAAGAAAGTTATTTTAAGAAATATAATGAAAAATGTGTGGAGTTGATTTGGAGGCAAATTTAGTGAGTTGTTTGAAGGTTGTCTTTGAAATTGAGGTATAATTTAGTGACAATTGGGTTGTTTGAGATCTGGTGATGATTCTGGTTAATTATAGTGATGTGGGGTGATGACTGTGATTGATGACAAGATTCGTGATGAATAAGACATGATTGAGAATGATGTGGATATTGATGAATTATGATTGAAATATTCATATGGCTTATTTATTTGAATTATCTAAGATACGAGTTTTCCTGGGTAAAGTACCGTGGTTTGCCACCACGTGTTCCAGGTTGAGACTTGATACTCTATTGACCCTACGATGTAAAGGTGACCGGGCACTTATAAATTCCTGGGAATGGTACCCCCATTGAGCGATTTGATATATATATATATATATATATATATATATATATATATATATATATATATATATATATATATATATATATATATGAGGAAAAGCTATGCATAGACTCATGGGAATGCATGTCGGTGGACTGTCCAATGGTTAGCTACCAGGACATGTCGGGTTGGCTGTATAACCGACAGATGAGCTCATTAGCCATATGACAGGCATGAATCATATGCATTTGTATATTTTGATTGAGTGTGTATTTGTTTTGGTTTGCCTAATTGCTTAGCCATGTTCATCTGCTACTGGTTTTACTTGATGTATTTGAATCCTATCTGTGATTTCTTTGTTTGTCTTGTATGTGTATGTTTATCTAGGAGATCCTTTTTGGTGGAGGCGTGATGAGGGTGGTGTTTGGTATGTGGTAATAAAGGTTGAGGCAGGTGGACTAGGTGTTGCTTGAGTATTCTAATGTATGTATTACTTGGATAGGAGTGAACGAGATAAGTTGGATAGAAAGTCACTAGGCACGTCTTTGGTCCTTTTTGTTCCTTCAAACTATTCATCTTACTGATTTATAAGTTAAAGGAATTTCTTTAAACATCTTTTTAAAGTAAGTTTTTCAGCAAACTTTTTCAAAAGGTTATTTCAAGAAAGAAAATTCATTTATAATGGAATTAATTTTATTTGCAAGTATTTCTTTACTTTAATGGTATTTCCATCCCTACTGAGAACGTGTGGTTTGTTCTCACCCCAATATCTACCACCCTTTTAGTGATACAGATTCGAAAACTCAATTTGAAGCTGCAGACGATTATTGACTTTATGTATGAGTTAAGTTACTTTCATAGGGTTTCCTCGCTTGTTGCTTAAGATTTTTACTTTATACAAAGGGATAGGTATTGCATCTGAATTTTATTTTGATTTACTTGTATAAGATTTATTATTATTAGTAATTTTGTGATTATTATTACTCGGTGATGTATGATATATGATTTTTAGTGATTTGGAAAAAAATTTCTAGCATTTTATTAAAGATTGAAACGCGATATCGAACTAAAAGACTCAATATTAAATAGTTAGTAAGAATAACAGGTTAGTAACACTTTACTTTTGGTACGATCACGACATATTGGAAGTTGAGTCGTTACAATCACCGATTCAGTTTTTACAATTATGGTCTTCAGAAGGTCTGTGAAACTAATATCTAAAGTTTTCAAGTTGATGTTGAATCTACTTAGTCTTGAGAAAATTTGAAAAAATAATATCTGAAGTTTTTTAATTAGTATACGATCTAATTTGAATCTAAGAAGACTTGAAAAAAACATATCTAAAACTATTAGGTTAATGTGTGATTCAATCTAAAGTTCATAATCTTAAAAAAAACTTAAAGAAATAACATCTAAAATACTTAAGTCAGTGTGTGATCTATTATGAGCCAAATTATAGTTTATGAAAGCTTCGGAAAATAATATTTATTTGTAAACTCGATCAAAAATAGAACTCTCCAGATTTCTTGAGATAAGCCATAGACATTTTAGCCGATATTCTTTACTATGTTGAACTCTCCAGATCTAAATTTTATCTCTCTATGTTTTATAGTATTTATCTAGCAATTATATTTAGTAATTTCTGGACTTGGCGCATTAACGATATCTATCTATCCTGAAAACAAAAAATGGTGGAGTTTACATGTTTGCCTTCATACGATACACGACGAAAGGAGGGGCATTGAAAGCTATAGCGAAAATGAATCGGCTGAGACTGAGAGGTAAGTTTGTCTTGGTGGGTGAGGCAAAATACAGAAGAACTTCTGCAGCCACGGACGTCGGGAATGGACGAGGAGGAGATGATAGGCAAAGCCCATCAAATCCGAAGCCACTTAGGGAAGTAGGTGACGATTGCTCATTGTCGAATGCACATGCAGTACGGACGACGAGAACCGTGAAGAATACGCTTGGTAATGGTGAGACAAAGAACGTGGAAGCTGTAGTGGCGTCAGAGAATTCGGAATGGTTACAGAGAAGTCTTGTAGGGGTGACGACGAAGCCTATTGATTTCATCTCGTTGAGGGAAATGTTAGCAATTTCTCTGCCTTCTATCATCTAAATTCGGGAATTGGGAGCTTGCAAAGCACTTCTGACCTTTGACAGCGTTGTGCATGCGGACAAGACGTACACCTTTAATTTGAACTGCCTCTTACAAGTTTTTCACAGGGTATGGAAGTGGAATGAATCAGAGCGATGTGAAACCCGTAGCGTATGGCTTGAATGCTTTGGTGTTTCGTTGTCCGCTTGGTCTGTTGATACCTTCAAAATGATAGGAGGCTAGTGGAGGAGCGGTTGTTGGGTGTGCAAAGGAGACAGAATTGTGCAGCACGTTAACGGTAGGTCGTGTGCAGATTGATACGTTTGCCATGGAAGTGATTCAGGAAAGGGTTCGTATCACTGTTGGTTTTGGAAGCTATGACATCTTGGTGAAGGAGATTGGTCATGAAGCATGTAACATGCTATGCAAGGGGATTTCTTTGATAATGAAATCACCAACTGTGAGATTTTGAACCATGATATAACAAAATCGAGTACAGCAAAAGATGCATGGCAGAGAAGGCTACTGGTATCATCTAAGAAGGACAATCTTGATGAAGGGCTGATGATGGTGGTGCAACATAGAGAGGAAGATGATAAGGACAGATTAGTAATTTCAGATGATATTTTGAATGAATGGTTTAAATGTAGTGCCAATCATAATCGCAGAAAACTAGTAACCTACCAAACCGTTAATAGCATCAATAAAGGGATTTCTGATTTTGGAGCTAGAAACAATGCTAATTATGAGGCAGACTCAGATATGACGGTTACATGTGATTTTGGTTCATTATGCAATGGGCAAAAAAGGGTTGCAACCAAGGAAAAACAAAATAAAAAAAGAAGCATAAGGAGGCTGTTATGCAGACTGGGCCAGGAAAAAAAAGAGCTTCGGAGGAAAGGATGGATCCAGCTGCTTGGGCCTGACCCCCTCAGCTGTTGGGCATGACCCGGTTGAGGATGGGCACCCGGAGCATATCCTTCTTCTTGCGCAGTAGAAACGAGACCTGGGCTGCGTGACCTTGGTTGAAGGAGACGGTGACCCCTGCGACAGAGACGGAAACTGTGGCAGCCGGTGGTCAGTAGTTTGGGGTAGGTGCCTGGTCCGTGGTGGAGATGGCCGCACCCGATCCGTTGGAGAAGTTGGTGATCGGGAAGACGAATGGGCTGGTCTTACCGGTGGAGCAGCAGCCTCACCAAGTCGGGTCGTAGAAGATGGAGCATTTAGTGGCGTGAATCAACTGGTGGTTGGAGTAGGGTCGACTGAAGCTAGTCATGATGCAGTGGTAGAGGGTGAGTTGATTGCGACCCTGTCTCCGGAGACTGATGCGGCAGCAGCATGCGAGGGCCAAGGCGGAAACCATGCTGAACTGGGGGCTGGTCGGGGGAATATTTTGGACCATAGTGGGGATAATGGGCCTGTTGGATGAGATGGGGAAGGGCGTGGAGGTGCTGAACCTGGGCAAGGGGACTGGGATAAAGAGGAAGGGGACAGTGACTCTCAGTGCCTAGAGGAGCAGCTGTTGGAAAACAAATTGACCTTGGAGCTAGCGATGGATTCAGGTGATGTGTTATACAATGAGGAAGATGACATTATGACAATTTTCCAAGCACAGAACGAAGAATTAGCACAAAAGAGGAGAGCGGTAAAACAAAAGGCAAAGATGAGGCAGTCCAGACCCAAAACTAAAAAACAGGTGTGGAAAAATAGTTCCCAATGACTTTCAGTTCTTGGAATGTTAGGGGGGTTACGGGGTGACGGAAAGATGAGAATGGTTAAGGATTTAAAAAATAAACATAACTTGAGCCTGGTAGGGTTGATTAAGACTAAAAGACGGGTTGTGACTAGATTTGATGTTGAAAGGATTTGGGGATATGTTGGGGCAGGATGGGAATATGTAGAGTCAGATGGTGCATCTGGTGGTCTGTTGATGATATGGGATGAATTATTTTTTAAATTAAATAATTGCTATAAAGGGGAGAGATGGTTATGCGTTGAAGGTGTCTTACTAAAGAATAGTTTTCACTGTGCTTTTTTCTTGGTCTATGGTGCCCATAATAGAGAAGAAAGGAGTCATGTATGGGAGGAGTTGAGTTACATTGCTGGGTTGTGTCAGGTCCCTTGCTGTTTCATGGGAGACTTTAATGAGATAGTGAATGTGGAGGAATGGAAAGGCATTGTTAATTTACCTCTGTCTGTAGAAGAATTCAAGATTTGGATGCAAGATATGCACTTAGTGGATTTGCCACTAACAGATCGTAAGTTTACGTGGTTTCGAGACCGTTCAGGCAGTCGAATTGATAGAGCTATGGTTAGTATAGAATGGTTAGAAGAGTTTCCTGAGACTCGGTTAAGAGGCGGTCCAAGGGGCTTGTCAGATCACTACCCTATTATTGTCGAATATAAGAGGGTGAGGGGAGGTCCTAGGCCTTTTCGGAGCCTTGATTCATGGTTCACGCATGAAGGTTTTCTTAGAATGGTTAAGGAGGATTGGAGAGGATTAGGGGAGTTGCAGTTCACAGAAAATTTGAAGGCATTGACAAGACCTTTGGGAAGATGGCATAAGGACAACTTTGGTGAGATGGACAAGAAGATCTTGAGGCTTGAGGAAGAGATAAAAAAGGTAGATGATATGGTAAGTAATGGAGTCTATGATGGAACTATAGAGGCTAGAAGGAGGGCGTTAGTTACTTGTTGTGAGAGGTGGTATACGAGAAAAGAAATTCACTGGAAGCAAATGTCTCGGTCTAGGCAAGCAAAGGAAATGGACAGAAACACAAGATACTTTCACAATATAGCGTCGGCAAGAAGGAGGAATAATCGGATTGATGCTCTGATAGTTAATGGCAGATGATGCCAAGGCATCTTAGGCTAGTTTCACTAGCCTTTTTCTTTTATTTTTAGTTGTTTTATGCATTTTCTTGAGCCTTAAGTAATCATTTGGGCCAAATAGTCATGCTTGTCTTAAATCATTCAAACATGAAGATTTTGATGCAAATTCCATGAGTTTTTAGTTATATTCCTTGAATGCTATGAATGGAAGAATTCTCATGAATTTTAGCAAGACTTTGATGCAGTTGTTTGGATGATTTTAGGGAAGAAGAGGCTAGGCAAAGAAGCAACAAAAATCAATGAAGGAAGCCTGGATATCATTTATGGCGTTTAAGTTCCAGTTTAAGCTTAAACTGGAACTTAAACGCCAGGAAGGGAATTGCTCCAGGATGCTTCCAACGTTTAAGCTCCAGTTTAAGCTTAAACTGGAGCTTAAACGTGCTCGAGCTTGTGCCTCCAGGGAGTGCCAGCGTTTAAGCTCCAGTTTAAGCTTAAACTGGAGCTTAAACGTGTTATATGGAACAGCTTGACCATGCCTTCTTCAAACATAAATAACTTGAGCTACAAAACTCCAAATGAGGTGATTCAAAATGCATTGGAAAGAATACATCTAGAGCTTTCCAAGCATATATGGCATGCATGGTGGATACTAAAAATTGAGGGAGAAAACAGCCCCGTAATGTGCATAGAAGAGCATAGTACCAACATGCAATCAGGCCAGCTGACCTCTTCACCTTCCATGGAGTATAACTCGAGTTGTAGAACTCCAAATGATGCGCTTCCAGTTGCATTGGAAAGTAGACATCCAGAGCTTTCCAACAATGTATAGAAGTATGGGGTGGACAATGCAACTGAGCTCCCAAAATTGGCATTTTCGAGCACGTTTAAGTAACTTAAACGTTGGCTTAAACGCTGTCAAACCAACCAGCAACCTTGTCACCTTCAATCAAGCATAACTTGAGCTATAGAGATCCAATTGAGGTGCTTCCAGTTGCGTTAGAAAGCTGACATCCATAGCTTTCCAACGAGGTATAATAGTCTATATTTGGCATCAAATTGGCAAGGTTGACAAGAGAACAAAGTGACGACTCAAGAAAGGGGGGTGCAACGTTTGAGTATAGTTTAACGGATCATTATCCTTTTTGGATCAATTATGTCACTCTACCCTTCAAGCAAGCAAGGCCCATCAACAACACCAAACCAAGGCCACAAGAATCATCTAGAATAGTTTATTTTTTATTGTAATTTGCTTTTAATTTCATTTTCATTTTGTAATTTAGGGAGCCTATTTAAAGGCCTTAGTTTCTGCATTTGAGACAGACTGGATTGAAGGGGAATCCAGCCCCTGAAGGGGGACTTGGGGCACTTTCTTTCATTTTGTTAGTTTTCATACTTTTGTAATTGAATTCAGAGCTATGACTCACTAAACCCCTTTCATTGGGTTAGGGAGCTCTATTGTAATTCAATGAATCAATAATAGTTTTATCTTCTTCTTCAATCTTTTCTCTTGAATTTTGTTAGAAAGCTTCTCGATCTAATTCCATTGGTTAGTTGTCTTGGGAAAGAAACTATCCATAATTGGAATCCTTCGGAACCTTGGGAAAGGAATGAAGGATTCATGCTAGAGAAGCTTTCTCACAGTGAATTGGATTGGGGTTTGGATGGATATTGTGACATGTAATCCTACCAAATTGTGGTTCATGAAACTGTGTGGTATAATCAGTGATCGAGCATCATCTCTTCTTATGAACATTTAAACCAAGGGATTGGGAATTTGTTTGTTTTTAGAGAGAATTGGTGAGCCAAGGGATTGGGATCCAATCATATAAGATTGCCAAGCAAAATTCAATGAATGCATTGGTTGAGGAAGGGATAAAAATGTTTTGATTCGGAGATCTCAATATCTCCTAACACCCAATGAATTCCCCATTTCTGATCTACACTTTCTCTTTACATTCTGCAATTAAATTCATGCAATCACCCCGATCCCTTTTTAATTTCAGCAATTTAGCTTCTCACTCTTTAATTCATGCAATTTTACATTCCGCAATTCTCATCTAAATCTTGATTCCGCTCAACTAGAACATACTTCTAATCGGAATTGCTCACTCAACCAATCCTTGTGGGATTCGACCTCACTCTATTGTGAGTTTTTACTTGACGATAACCGGTGCACTTGCCGGAAGGAATTTTGCCGATCGTGCAATTTCCTAAAATTCGTAGCATCAAGTCTATGCATCACCAGCAGACTGGTACGGAACCAAGTTAGAATAAAAATAGCTATTAGAGAGTTTTATAAAGATCTGTATCATCAGGGGCGTTCTCCTTTGCTGGGGTTCATAGATGATCTGGTGAAAATGATAGATGAGGAAGAATCGGTGACCTTAGAGGCGATGCTATAGGCTGACTTAAGAACTGAAGATTGATGGTTCAGAAGTTATAGTAAACTCTCATTGTAAGTATAGTTACTAAACCAGGCAATCAACCTTTCTTACAAACGTTTTGGTTGTCACAAGTAACAAACCCTTTTTAAAATTGATAATCGAGTATTCAAATCTCGTGTCATCTTCTCAAGGAATTGCAGGGAGGTATGTTTTATTATTGGTTATGGAAAAACAGTGTTTGGGTTTGAAAAAGGGTTTTAAGAAAGAGAAATAGATTGCAAGAATTAATAAATTAATAACTAATAAAACTCCTGGCAAAGTATGAAAACTGGAAGTCCTATCCTAGTTATCCTGATCAATTGTGATGAGAATTGGATTTTTCTCCCACTAAGTTAACCTCTAACTATGAAGGTAAGTTAAGTGGACAGAATAAGTTTGGTTCCTCAAGTCAGGAAAGACTAGAGTTAGTGAAACTCAAGTTAATTCTTGAGAATTCCAAAATTCAGTCAATAATGAGTTTGACAACTCAAGAGTTACCAATTAATCAGTTAAAGCCAAGAATATAAAAAGCTAAATGAAAATCATAGATCTGAAAATACCTCAATTGTATTTAAATATAAATTTAAATCTAACATGGAAAGATTTATGAATCAAATGGGCAACATAAATAATAAACAGATAAAAGTATTAGAGTATCTGATAAACCACTATTTTATGGTTTATCTTGTGCTTAATTGAGTAGATTTTATCAACTCTTTACCCACTTATTCATACTATTTGCATGGTTTTACATTTGCCTTCCTAATTATGTGCTTTGATTGAAAACATGCTTCTTTGGCCTTAAGTTTCCTATGTTTAATCCTCTCTTATTACCATTAGATGCCTTGATATATGTGTTAAGTGATTTCAAGGATTACAGGGCAGGAATGGTTTAGAGGATAGAAAGGAAGCATGCAAAAGTGGAAGGAATACAAGAAGTTGAAGGAACTGCAAAGCTGTCCAGTCTGACCTCTTTGCACTCAAACGGTTATAACTTTTGCTACAGAGGTCCAAATGGCGCGGTTCTAGTTGCGTTGGAAAGCTAACATTCGGGGCTTCGATTTGATATATAATATGCCATAGTGGCCTTGATGCTAGGCGACGCGACCGCATGCTCCATGCGGCCGCATCGCAGTGACGAAAAACCAGCGTGGCAGATTTCTTCTCCAGCGATTTCTGGGCTGTTTTCGACCCAGTTTTCGGTCCAGAAAACTCATATTAGAGGTTATAAAGTAGAGGGATTGCATCCATTCATAATCATGCTTTTCATAATTCACTTTTCATAATTTAGATGTAGGTTTAGTTGGAGAGAGGTTATCTCCTCTCTCTTTAGGATTAGGATTTAGGACTTCTCTTAGTTTTAGGAGTAACTCTCGATCCAAGTTCAATATTCCTTTTACTTGATAGTTATCTCTTATTTTCAGATACTTTAATGCTTGCTTGTATTAGATATGTTGCCTAATTGGCTTATGAACTTTTCCATGTTAAGATTTGAATATTTTATTTAATGTTATTTGAGGTATTTCAATTTATGATTGTTTTATTTATGAATGCTTTTAATTTAATTTAGATAGTTTTCCTTTTGGCTTTGGTTAAATAATTGGTGACTCTTGAGTATCAAACTCATTGCTAATTGAAAATTGGAATTCTTCAAGAATTAATTCGAGATCCAATAACTCTAACTTTTCCTAAGGAAAGACTGGGACTTGAGGATTCGAATTAATTCATCCACTTAACTTACCTTCATAGTTAGAGGTTAACAAAGTGGGAGAAAAATCTAATTCTCATCACAATTGATAAGGATAACAAGGATAGGACTTCCAGTTCTTCATACCTTGTTAAGAGATTTTATTATTGTTAATTTATTTTACTTGTCATTTAAATATGCTTGTGCCCATTGCCCAAACTCCGAAACCCCAATTTTACCTTTTTTCATAGCCAATAATAAGAACATACCTCTCTGCAATTCCTTGAGAAGACGATCCGAGGTTTAAATACTCGGTTATCAATTTTAAAGGGGTTTGTTACTTGTGACAACCAAAACGTTTGTATGAAAGGACTTTTGTTGGTTTAGAAGCTATACTTGCAACGGAAATTTATTCTGAATTCTAGACCACGCAAAAATCCTCTCATCAGTATCCAAAGTAGAAGAGAAACATAAATTAAAGAACATTGAACCTGTGATGAAAACGTAGTATTCCTAATTTCTAAAAATCCTATTCCTAAATTCCTAAGAGAGAGGAGAGAACCTCTCTCTCTAAAAACAATATCTAAAACTATGAAAAGTGAATTATGAAAGCATAATTATGAATGGATGCATTCCCCCACTTTATAGCCTCTAATCTATGTTCTCTGGGCCAAAAACTGGGTCAAAAATAGCCCAGAAATTGCTGATTGTGAAATCTGGTCCGTACAGGTCGCAGCAAAATGACGTGGAGGCGTCATCCACGCGTTTGCGTGGAATGAGATTCGAAGATACGACGCGTCCGCATGGAGTGCGTGTTCACGTCACCTATCTGTACGGCCACTATAGTGAATTATATATCAAATCGAAGCCCCAGACATTAGCTTTCCAACGCAAATGAAACCGAATTATTTGAATCTCTGTAGCTCAAGTTATGATCGTTTTAGTACGAGAGGGTCAGACTGACAGCTTTGTAGTTTCTTCAACTTCATGTATTCCTTCCACTTTTGCATGCTTCCTTTCCATCCTCTAAGCCATTCCTGCCCTATAATTTCTGAAATCACTTAACACACATATCAAGGCATCTAATGGTAATAAGAGAGGATTAAATAAAAGGAAATAAAAGCCAAAGAAGCATGTTTTCAATCATAGCACAGAATCAGGAAGGAAAATATAAAACATGCAAATCATATGAATAAGTGGGTAAAGAGTTGATAAAAACCACTCAATTGAGCACAAGATAAACCATAAAATAGCGGTTTATCAACCTCCCCACACTTAAACATTAGCATGTCCTCATGCTAAGCTCAATAGAAGCTATAAAGGAGTGAAGAGGAATGATAGAATGTATGAAATGCAACCTATCTATATGAATGCAACTACATGCAAAGATGGTTCTACCTACTTGGTGAAAAAATAATTAAATCTTTCAAGAACAAATATGAACTGGATTTCACTAATTCAAATCACAAAATACAATACAAATAACTTGCAAGAAGAAGATAGCTCATGAAAGCAGGGAACATAGAATTAAGCACTGAACCCTTACTGGTAGTGTATATCATTCTAACTCTCAAGTGTCTAGGGTCAATTCTCTCAACTCTCTACTAATCTTGCTTTCTATAGCTTGCTCTTCATCTAACAATCAATAAAAATTTAATGCACCAATACACAAATCAAGAGGTCTTTTAAGGGTTGTAATGGGGTTAGGGTCAAGGTAGGATTGTATTTGGCCAAGTGGACTAAAATCTGAATCCTTAATTAACATAAACTTTTCACCTAACTTAAGACAATCCAATTAATTAAAATGCAAAATCTAACTTCCCATTAACTGTGCGTTCCACATGTTCATGCATCCTAAAATTGAGTTTAGTACATACGCATTGATACCAACACTTACTTTGGGGCATTTTGTCCCCTTTTATTAATTGCTCTTTTCTTTTTCTTTTTCACTTTTTTTTTCTTTTTATTTTTCTCAATGCATATTATTAAAGTATTGAATGCAATAATATGTGCTCAATTATTAT
Source organism: Arachis hypogaea (assembly GCF_003086295.3). Lineage (NCBI taxonomy): Eukaryota > Viridiplantae > Streptophyta > Magnoliopsida > Fabales > Fabaceae > Arachis > Arachis hypogaea. Next base: position 89,295,636 of record NC_092045.1, read on the forward strand.
TTTGCACATTTTCACTAAAATATACAACACCCAATTATTCAAACCCAACTTTCCCACACTTAAATCATGAGCACTTTTACTAGTCTAAGCTAACCAAGGATTCAAATTAATGACATTATTGTTTTCTGCTTAGAGTTAGTAATGAGCTAAAGTAAAGAACAAATGGGTATATTAGGCTCAAATTGGTTTGCAAAGGATAATGAAAGGGTAAGGCCATATGGGTATGTAAGCTTAGTAAAACAAGGGCCTCAACCATATCAGTGCATGCATACATCAAACAATGGAAATATAGAATTAAGCAAGACAAAGATCACAATTTTAGAGAGAAAAACACAAACCAAAAATAAAATATTGGTTGATAAAATGCAACCAATCAAATAGGCTCAAAATCTCACTGGTTTTGTGTGTTCGAGCTTTAAACCATGTTCCAAAATAAGATTTCTTCAAACAAGTTTTTCAAAAAGTTTTATTCAAATTAGTGAAATACTATAAAAATTTCTTGAAAAAGAAAATATTACTTTAACCAAGTGGTAAAATATGCACAAAAAAACAGACATGCAATCAAACATGCAAATGCAACAATGAAAAACAAAAATTGGTGTTGAGAAGGGACTAACTAACCCGTGGAGATTGGTATCGACCTCCCCACACTTAAAGGTTACACTATCCTCGGTGCATGCAAAGATGTGCAGGTGGCGGGGGTTGTGGTTCCTCAGCTGGTGCACTTTTTGTTCCTTTCTTTGCCGGTGGTTTGGGAGTAGCTTTCTCTTTACCCTTCTTGGTGGCCATCCTGAAAGGGGAAAAAGAAAGTAACAAGTAAAGCTAGGGGTTCCAGCAAGGAAGAGAACGGGAAAGGTGGTAATCAATGCACAGTAAAGAAGAATGACGTTAACACATGGTCATGACTACATGTGAAAAGTCACCAATGGAAATATAGCAAGTGCATGTGATGACAGTTAAATGCAAGATGTTTATTGTCATGCTGGCAAAGGCATGAGTAGCATAGATCAAGCATTTAATGTCCAAGTTAGATTACCAAATTTTCCAAACTAATAATATGCTTGTATGGACAATTATAAATAATTAATAAAATATAAAAAGGTTTTGTGAAAAACAGGCATGAAAGTAGGATAACAGAAAAGTAGTGCGTGATGCCATACGGGCTTTTTCACATAGCATGCATGGTAAATAAGTTATTGAAAGTGTTAAAATAAACATGCAAGAAACCCTACAAAAATAATGTATAATTGTCAAACAGTTCCTTTTAATAATTCACAAGCAAAATGTGGAAAATAATGATCCAAATAAATTTCCAACACCAACATAAAAATGCATGAAAATAAAAAAAGAAAGGAGAAAGAAGGAAGAAGAAAGAAGAAAAGATGGAAGAGATTAGGATTAGAGAAGAAAGAATAAGATAATTGGCGCTGATCTGGATAAGTTGTGCGGCGCAGGTGACGCAGACGCGTGGTGCACGCGATCACGTGGGGTGTGATGAATTTAAGTGACGCGGACACGTGGGGCACGCGGACGCGTGACTCGAATTGTGCTAGTGGCACGAGAGTAGCCTCGCGCACGCACAACTCTCTGTTTAAATGCATTTTAGCCAAAAATCTAGGGTGACGCGGTCGCGTGGTTGACGCGATTGCGTGGATGGCCTAAATTTGAAAACGGCACGGATGCGTGGGGCACGCGTACACGTGGCAGGGCATGTGCTTCTAGAACGAGTCCAGCCCAATTCTAGCTCAACTTTCGGCCATACACTCTTTTTACGTCGATTTTAGGGCACGCATTCGCGTGGGCGACGCGGGCGCGTGGGAGGCATTTTTTCCACATAACGCGGTCGCGTGGATCAATTTGTGCCAAAGGCACGCCTCCAGCCACGCTTTCGCGTGACTCTTTGTTCAATTTTGTTTTCTTCTCAACGCACCTACGACGCGGACGCGTCGCGTGCGATTTCTTCTCCTTTTTTTTTGTTGATGCAGTATGCAGAATGCAATGCTAACATGAATGTTATGCAGAATTTCAGGTTCAATCAAAACTCAAAAACAAACAAAACATACTGGAATTAAAACTGAAAAGGGACGATCATACCATGGTGGGTTGTCTCCCACCTAGCACTTTTAGTTAAAGTCCTTAAGTTGGACATTTGGCGAGCTCCTTGTCATGGTGGCTTATGCTTGTACTGATCCAGGAATCTCCACCAATATTTGCAAATCCAATATCTTCCAGGATCCCAAATCTTGTTTCTGCACCCGTCTTCAAGTTGATTATCATGATTCCATCCGGGTGGTTCAGCTTTAGAATTCTCACTGAAGCATCCAAACAACTTCCTAGACCCATTCAATTGAGCTCTATACCAACCTTTGCAGTAAAACTTAAAGCTTCCAACCATAATGAACTTTGCAGGACAATTCTCACCACTGACCATCTTCCTCTGAATCTTTATGCCACAAAGAGCTCTAAGTTGACCATCCATCTCCAGTAGCCCATATTCAAGTTGAATTAGAAAGCTAAGGGATATGAATTTTACCCACTTGAATGCTGTGAAGGATGATGGCAACTTAGGGGGAGGTGTTTTTAATGAACGTGCAAGCTCCACTCCCTTGTGCTCTTCTTCGACATCTGCCACCTCTTTATAATCTTCAATATCAACGCCTTCCTTTTGGTGAATTTCGTCCAATTCAATCTCTTCTTCATTGTTCACCAAGGGCATGGGATGTTGTGCTTCTTCTTCTTTAATCTCCATGTCGAGTCCAACGGGAGAGGATTCAAATGTAGATAAGAATTCATTAATGATTGAATCCATCTCTTGATCGTCTCCTTCAAAGTCTTCAACCATGATATGCTTTGGAGGTTGTACACCCTCCTCAACATCAGCTTCAAACGTCTTTGAAGGATGCTCTATAACTTGACTTTCCCATGGAGGTTCAGCATCTCATAAGTTTTTAACCACTTTTTCCTCTTCAATGGCAGGCGTAGCTTCTTCCAATTGTTCCAATACAAAATCATGCTGCTCGCTATCCACCGAAGTGCCCAACTTCTCCTTCCTGCTACGTTCTTCAGTAGATTTTCCACATGAAGCCATGGGGGTTCTTTGAATGTCCGAACGTTGGAAAGGCAATCGATTTCTTGCTTGATCCAGGAATTTAAGTATGAAATCGTATTCATCCTTTATGATTTCCTGTTCAACTATTTCTTCACCTTCAAGTACAAAATCCTCCTTGATGGCTTCTTTTCTATGATAACTCCCTTCAACTACTCCTTCATCTGCAAAGGTCTCTACTACCTTTACCTTTAGTGCCTCCTCTAGCTCCTTATGAAGTATGGATTCGCGAAGATGATCCTTTCTCTCTTGTTCCATGTCAATAGTATCATTGGGATCATGTTGCTCTTGGGTTGATGGATGTGGGTGCTCTTCCATAGATGGTGGTGATGGGATGAGTGGATCATTGTGTGGTTGAGATGGAAGTGCATTGGAGCTTGAGGGTTGAATATTGGGGGTAGAGGGTTGGTTCATGCGGGATATAAGTGCTTGAAGAGTAGAGGTGAGACTATTGATAGAGGCAAGTTTGCTTTCCATGGAGGTTTTTGGGGTGGATAGGAGGGTTCGTTTGTTGGGAGAAAAGATTCATAACACGGAAGTGGTTCCTCTTGATAAGGATATGGAGATGGTGTATATTGAGGTGGTGGTTCTGAGTATGGTTCATATGGTGGTTGGTGTGGTGAATAAGGGTTGGGGTCATATGGAGGTGAATGATGGAAAGGGGCTTGTGAGTGTGGTGGTTCAAAGTTATGTTGTGAGGATGGTCTCTGAGCATACGGTGGGGCTTGTCGATAGCTACTAGGCGGTCCACCATAGCTATCAGCTTGGTATGCATTGTAGGATGGTCTTTGTCTGTGATATTTTGGAAGGTGTTGTTGCCTAAAGGGTTGATCAGATCCTCTTGGCTCCGTCCATCTTTGATTGGTTTGACCTTGATGCATATTCCTGTTATAGCTTTCTCTTCCTGCAACATAGTTGTAACCAGACTCATAGCCAAAGGGGTGAGAGTTCATAGTAGTAGGAGAAAATAAAAACAAAAACTAACAAAAAGAAAATATTTTGAAAAAGAAATATGGTTTTTGAAAAAGATAAGAAAATATTTTTGAAAAAGATATGATTTTTTAAAAAGGATAAGATAAGATAAAAAAAATTTTAAAATCTGAAAATACTTTTTTTTTGAAAACTATTTACAATAACCAATAATAAGGCACACGTTTGCAATTCTCCGGCAACGGCGCCATTTTGAAGAACTGAAGATTGATGGTTTAGAAGTTATAGTAAACTCTCGTTGTAAGTATAGTTACTAAACCAGGCAATCAACCTTTCTTACAAACATTTTGGTTGTCACAAGTAACAAACCCTTTTTAAAATTGATAACCGAGTATTCAAACCTCGGGTCGTCTTCTCAAGGAATTGCAGGGAGGTATGTTTTATTATTGGTTATGGAAAAACAGTGTTTGGGTTTGAAAAAGGGTTTTAAGCAAGAGAAATAGATTGCAAGAATTAATAAATTAATAACTAATAAAACTCCTGGCAAAGTATGAAAACTGGAAGTCCTATCCTAGTTATCCTTATCAATTGTGATGAGAATTGGATTTTTCTCCCACTAAGTTAACCTCTAACTATGAAGTTAAGTGGACAGAATAAGTTTGGTTCCTCAAGTCCTAGTCTTTCCTTAGGAAAGACTAGAGTTAGTGGAACTCAAGTTAATTCTTGAAGAATTCCAAAATTCAATCAACAATGCGTTTGACAACTCAAGAGTTACCAATTAATCAATTAAAGCCAAGAATATAAAAAGCTAAATGAACATCATAGATCTGAAAATACCTCACTTGTATTTAAATATAAATTTAAATCTAACATGGAAAGATTTATGAATCAAATGGGCAACATAAATAATAAACAGATAAAAGTATTAGAGTATCCAAAGTAGAAGAGAAACATAAATTAAAGAACATTGAACCTGTGATGAAAAAGTAGTATTCCTAATTTCTAAAAATCCTAATCCTAAATTCCTAAGAGAGAGGAGAGAACCTCTCTCTCTAAAAACTACAACTAAAACTATGAAAAGTGAATTATGAAAGCATAATTATGAATGGATGCATTCTCCCACTTTATAGCCTCTAATCTGTATTCTATGGGCCGAAAACTGGGTGAAAAACAGCCAAGAAATCACTGATTGTGAAATCTGGTCCTTACAGGTCGCGGCAAAGTGACGCGGAGGCGTCATCCACGCAGTTGCGTGGAATGAGATTCGCAGATGCGATGCGTCCACATGGAGCGCGCGTTCGTGTCGCCTATCTGTATGGCCACTATGGTGAATTATATATCAAATCGAAGCCCCGGACGTTATCTTTCCAACGCAAGTGGAACAGCATCATTTGCCCCTCTTTAGCTCAAGTTATGATCATTTTAGTGCGAGAAGGTCAGGTTGACAGCTTTGCAGTTCCTTCAACTTCTTGTATTCCTTCCACTTTTGCATGCTTCCTTTCCATCCTCTAAGCCATTCCTGCCCTATAATTTCTGAAATCACTTAACACACATATCAAGACATCTAATGGTAATAAGAGAGGATTAAATAAAAGGAAATAAAAGCCAAATAAGCATGTTTTCAATCATAGCACAGAATCAGGAAGGAAAATATAAAACATGCAAATCATATGAATAAGTGGATAAAGAGTTGATAAAAACCACTCAATTGAGCACAAGATAAACCATAAAATAGTGATTTATCACTGATGAAATTAGAGAGGCAGTGTGGGATTGTGAGTCATTGAATGCGCCAGGCTGGGATGGGTACAACATGAATTTCATCAAACGGTGCTGGGATGAGATTGGAGTGGAATTTACAGCAACTGTGATGGGGTTCTTTTACACATCCAGGTTACCAACAGATTCCAATATTACGTGGGTGGCGCTGGCCCCTAAGTTCATTGGTGTGAAGGAGATTAAAGACCTCAGACCTATTAGCATGGTTGGATGTGTGTACAAGGTTATTTCGAAGGTGCTAGTTAGGAGGATGAGAGCAGTGATGCCAAGATTAGTAGGGGAGACTCAGAGCGCGTTTGAAAAGGGTAGGAAAATTCATGATTGGGCTCTCATAGCGTGTGAAATAGTGCACTGGCTTAAAGGGAGAAAAAAGGAGGCAGCCATAATCAAGTTAGATTTCCAAAAAGCTTATGACAGAGTAAAGTGGAGTTTTGTGGATATTGTGCTGCAAAAGATGGGATTTGGGTGAAGTTGGAGGGCGTGGGTTAAGGAGTGTGTGACCACAGCTTCTATGTTAGTCCTGATTAATGGTTCACCATCTAAACCGTTTAAAATGGAAAGGGGCTTGAGACAAGGCAACCCACTTTTTCCTTTCTTGTTTGTGCTGGTTGTGGATGTTCTGCATAGAATGGTTAGTGAGGCGGTTAGGATCGGACGCATTTCTCCTTTGGTGGTTGGTCGAGACAGTGTGGAGCTATCGCACCTTCAATTTGCTGATGACACTATTCTGTTCTGTCCACCAGAAGACGAGACTATGAAAAATTACAAGCGGCTACTACGATGGTTTGAGTTGATGTCAGGGCTCAGTATTAATTTTGAAAAGTCCAGTCTGATTTCGATCAATTGTGAAGAGCAGTGGGTACAACGTATGTGTAGATTGTGGGGTTGTAAGGAAGATACCCTCCCTATGAAGTACCTTGGAGTCCCCTTAGGAGCAAATCCAAGGCTGGTTAAGACTTGGAAGCCTATAATCGATAAGGTGGAAGAGAAACTAAGCCTTTGGAAAGCTAAGGTGCTAAACAAAGCGGGCAAATTGGTGCTTATCAAATCAGTCTTGAATAGCTTGCCGGTGTTTACTTAAGTTTATATAAGATACCAAAGGCAGTTGCTGAGAAGTTGATTTCATTACAGAGAAGATTTCTATAGAGTAAGATGAATAGGAGGAATGGTATGGCATTAGTGAGATGGGAGTTGGTGCAGGCCCCTAAGAAGTTAGGTGGGTTGGGAGTTGGAGATGCTATGATTCGTAACACTGCACTGTTGTTTAAATGGTGGTGGCGCTTTGCTAAGGAAGAGTGCCCGTTGTGGAAGCAGGTGGTATGTTCCTGTAATAATCTGAGGCCAAATGAGTTACTGTCCACTCAAGTGATACCCACTAGAGGAGGCCCATGGAAAGATATTTTCCATATACAAATTAAAGAGCAGCATATAAGGGATAAGATGATTACAGGCCTGGCTATGGAGATTGGTGATGGACGACAGACTCGATTTTGGAAAGATGTTTGGTTACAGTGCGGATCTTTGAAAGATCGGTTCCCCAGACTCTTCTCTACTTCAAACCAATGTGGTTCAGTTATTGGGGATTGTGGGTTTTGGGATGGGTTAAAGTGGGTTTGGAACTTCCAATAGAGGCGTGAGCTCTTTCAGTGGGAGCTTCTGAGTTAGTTACATGAGGCCTTGAGACCTGTGGGCTGGTGAACAATAGAGAAGATAGAGTTGTATGGCAATATGATAAACTTGGTATCTTTTCAACTAACTCCTTTGTGCATGTGTTACAAGAAGGAATACTATCAGAGGATGTTACCAGTTACAGCCTCACGAAAACTATCTGGAAAGGGCTGGTTCCACCAAGAGTGGAGCTGTTTGCTTGGTTTGTCCTGGTAGGCAGGGTGAATACTAAGGAACGACTAAACCGGTTCGGGATTATTAGCCAGGATAATAAGAGTTGTGTTTTATGTAATAAGGATGTTGAGCAAGTACATCACTTATTTCTTGGCTGTGAATTCTCTTGGCAGGTGTAGAGTGCTTGGATATCTGTGTTTGGCCGGTGCTGGACTTTTCCAGGGTTACTGAAGAACCATTTCCTAAGTTGGACAGATGAGCCGCGTAGGAAAGAGGATCGAAAACAGCGTTTGAGGTGCTTCTATGCGATCATTTGGCACATTTAAATGGAGCGGAATAGGAGGATATTTCATAATAAAAGCAAAGGCGTAGAAGATATCATCAACATGACCGTGCTTAGCTGCGACGAGTGAAGAGGTGTACATTCCTAGTGTTGTTGATGGCTATGCCGAAGATGACATGTGGATTTCATTTCTTTGGGTTTTAGCACTGTTTGGAGTTGCCTGTCTGTTTATGTTGTTTGTCTATTACTGTTTGCTCCACCTTAGTGTGTTGAGCTTTTGTTTTCAAAAAAAAAAGTTTTTCTATACGTCAATAGTGCTTTTATAACGTACCTGAGTTTTGTTAAGACTTGAAATCTTTAGAAATTGTTTTACAAAATGTGATAACCTAAGAAATAATAGTCTTAAAGAAACTCTATAAAAAGCTTTTCACCTCACGCTAATATGTTCTATTATTCACAACTCATTAGATTTGATAAGCTTTTAAAGTTCATTTATTTCTTAAAAAAAAAAGTTTAAGCACAATTCAACCCCTTATCATTACATTTAGTCATTTTAATGTGATAGCTTAAATCGGTTAACTCACTCTATAACAAAAAAAATAGATTTACAAAATTCTTGATTAACTAAAAAGGTTTAAAGTAAAACATAAAATATCTATATTTAATAAAATTGATAAATAAATATTAAAATCAAATTTTGATTCAAAGTAATTAAATAATTTTATAATTTTACTATATGTAAAAATAATTTTTGAAAGAGTAAAAGAAAATATGAGAAAACCTACTTAATTCTCGAGTTACACAAGTTTTTTTAAAAATAACTAAATATTTAGAGTAAACAGTCATTTTAGCACTCATCCAAAAATTTTAATTTTAACAAAATGATTACTGAAAAGGTGGTAATGACAAAATGGCTCTAAATAAATATATTCTATTTGACAAAATAATTTAATATTTTGTCGATGGTTAATTTACCTAGTCAAATGTTAATTAAATATTTTATAAAAGTACCTATTTATCTTTACTTTTTAATATAAAATTATTAATTTACTTGCAAACACTTTCTATCTATTTCATTACTATTGCCATTCTCCCTACCCTCATCCTGTCATCACACCTTCTCCCCTTTGCTATTAGCATGAATACTTCTACTTTTATATCTCTACTTCCACCACCACTACTACAACATTAATTTACACAGTTTCTAGGGGTGAGCACGGGTAGCGGATACCCGATTATCCGTCCAAACCCGAATCGAACCAATTAAATTTGGTTCTAAAACCAATGGGTAATCGGGTCCAATCCAAACCAAACTGATGGCTTTTGCTAGTAATTGGTTCGGGTATCGGTTTTGGGGGTGCGAAACTCAAACCAACCCGCGAACCCGATCATATATTAATTAAATAAAAAAATAAAAAAATATATGGATTTTCCATTAGACAATGATTATTCATTATTAATATGTTTGGATTTTAATGAGTTTAGATTTTTATGTATTTGGTGTTTAACATGTTTTGATTATTTCTATTAATGTTACATGTTTATTGTACTTGTTGAATTTTTAAGATAAAAATTTAGTTTTTTTTTATGAATTTCAAAGTCATCGGGTACCCAATTATCCGAACCGAACCAATCTATTCTTAATCGGTTTGGTTTGGTTCGGGTATATGTACAAAAAAATACAAATCCGAACCAATTACATTTTGATCGGTTTGATTCTAATTTTACCATAAACTCGAACCAAACTGACCGTGCTCACCCCTAACAGTTTCGTCTTCATTCCCCTCATGCACTCTCTCTTTTTCTCTCTCCCTCTCATTTCTTTTTTTTATTGATATCTATGTTTCTTCCTCTTTTGTCGTTCTTTTTCTTCCTACGAATTTCGATTTGTTTCTTTTTTAATTTATATTTCTTGATCTATTTTTGTTGATAACAATTTTAGGTGTATGACAGTGATAAATGAGTTAGAATTTGACATTTCACAATAGAAGTTGAGAGTGATGGTGGTGGGTGAGAGGTAGGGACAATGGGGGTAGGATGTGATTGTGCTGATAGTAATGATAATGGTGATATCGGTGAGTGAGGAACGGCAGGATGGGATAGTGACAAAAGGAATTATGAAATGAGGTATGGAGTCGATAGTGGTGATGATGACTATGCTGATAATGCTAGTGAGTGAGGACGGATGGATAGGGTAGTGGTAAAGGAATGAGATAAGGTTAGGGTGATAGTGGTGATGATGCCAGTAGGTGAGGTTGGATGGCAAACTAGGGCTGTAATAGAGGAATCAAATGGCAAAAAAGAATGGAGGTGGGCATGATGGTGATGATGATGATATCAATAGATGAGAGCAGATTTGTAATTTTCTTAAAAGTCTAACTATTGATTGAAAAAAATAACTATTGACTAAATATTTGGGTCATTTTGTCAAATGAAATATTTTTTGTAAGTCATTTTATCATTAGTATTTTTTTGGTATCGCTTTGTCAAAGTCAAAATCTTTTGAGTGCCATAATAACTATTTACTCAAATATTTAATTATATATATTGAAAACATTAGCTCAACTTACAACTTTCATAGAACAAAATTAGCTATATACGAATTATAACCTATTCTCATAGTTTCTGTTATGAGGTATTACCTAAAATCAGGTTGAATTTTAGCCTGGACGTGAGGTCTAAACATCTACGATTTGAGGGTTCTGACTTGATTGCTAGGACAGTGGTTGTTACAACGTTCTCTCTTAGACAGTAGTAGAAGATACCTGCAAGAGATTCTGATACTTACGTTAGCAAAGGTTTAAGTAGGTTTAAGTGAGATTGGATTGAAAAAAAATATCTGAGTGTTGCATGTATTTATAGAGTTATATATGTGACCTAGTCGTTCCTTAGGGATGACTTCAAATAATCGTGAGTGGTTATTCCGTTACAAAGTAAAAAAATACCCATATTTGAGTTGGTCCTTAATGGAGATAACCATAGCGGGAAAGAATTTATCTTGCTTTTTAAGTTGGGTTGGATACAAATTATTGGAATCCGTATTTAAATTAGTCCGACTCATGTGGAAAATGCCACATGTACTAGGTTCGTCATTGTTGGGTTGACTTTGCACAGCCCAATTTCAAGTATAGCTCGCCAACTAACAAAAATATGGGATTGGACTAATGTTTAGTAAGGTATGATAAGCTATTATATAATTTATAGTTATTTTAAATAATATTTATGATTTTAATGTGATTTTTTGTGCATAATATGAATAAATAAAATTATAATTTTATTTTCTAATATTTAAAATCTAAAATTATATAAAAATTTATAGTTAGCCGTTATAAAATATTTTTTAATACACAATAAATATGTTGTAGGAATCCTAAATAATTCAAATTTTATTTAATACTATTTTAAAAATTAAAATTAAAACTAATTTCTAATGAAAGTATTTGAATGCAGAAACATAAATTATTGCTGGAGTTTTAAAACTTAAACAACACAATTTTATAAAGAAATTTTTTGTAAAATAAATAAATAAGGAAGATGTACTAAGTATAAAATAAAAATATGTAAATAGAAGACTCTAGTATTAATATAATTAATTCAATAAAGATTATTCATATTTGTAGTAACACAGAGAGACAGACAGACAGACAGACAGAGAGACACACACAGAGAGAGAGAGAGAGAGAGAGAGAGAGAGAGAGAGAGAGACTATTAGTAATGTATAAAAAGATAGGAGAGTGTTTTTATTGCTGTGTGTATTATTCTTCATATCATACTCTCTATTTATAGGCGTACAAAAGTTAAAATTTTAAATATAATTAACTTCAGTCTTCCTTTGATAATCTGAACTTTTTACTTAAAAAAGTTAGCTGCCCAAACATTAATGGGCATCCACCTCATGCATCCTTATCACAACACTTTCCTTTGGATGACCATTTAGGATTATGCCTCATTAAAATCTTACTAAAGAAAAATTCAAGGGAAAAAAAACTTTAGTAAAGGAGTACAAAATCCTTTATGATGGAGACTACCTCATTAAAAACTTTGTCAAGAAAAATTCAATGAGAAAAAACTTGACCAAAGGAAAAAGAGTACAGTCTCCCTCTCTTGTCGACATTATTTAATATCTCGAGATCGGCGCATCCTAATTTGATGTACCAATCTTTCAAAAGAGGATTTCGGGAGTGACTTTGTAAATAAATCTGTTAGATTGTCACGTGAGCGGATCTGTTGGACCTCAATTGCTCCTTGATTTTGAAGATTATGAGTGAAGAAGAATTTGGGAGAAATATGCTTTGTTCTATCACCTTTGATATATCCACCTCTAAGCTGAACAATTCATGCTGTATTATCTTCAAACAGAACAGTTGGAGCTATCTTATGATTAATCAGTTCACATGATGACGCAATATATTGGATCAAACTCTTGAGCCAAAAACACTAGCGACTAGCTTCATCTATCCCTAGTATTTCAACATGATTAGAGGATGTTGCGGCAATCGTCTATTTTGTGGACCTCTATGATATAGTTGTACCACCCTATGTGAACAATTATCCTGTTTGAGATCTTCCTTTGTGTGGATCAAACAAGTATCCAACATCTGTATAGCCAACTAATTGTAACTTGGATTCATATGGATAAAACAGACCCATATCAATCGTTCCATGAAGATATCGAAAAATTTGTTTGATTCCATTCCAATGTCTCTTGGTTGGAGAGGAACTATACCTTGCTAGTAAATTCACCACAAATGATATGTCAGGCTGTGTATTATTAGCAAGATACATTAGTGATCCAATGGCAATAAGATATGGTAGTTCAAGACCAAGGATATCTTCATTTTCTTCTTTAGGACGGAATTGATCTTTTTCCACATCTAAAGACCTTACGATCATTTGGGTACTTGATAGGCGAAATTGTGATCATCAACAATGGCTCCAAAAACTTAGTGCTCTCAAATGTGAACCACACTTTGTCACAACTCCACACAACTAACCAGCAAGTGCACTGGGTCGTCCAAGTAATACCTTACGTGAGTAAGGGTCGATCCCACGGAGATTGTTGGTATGAAGCAAGCTATGGTCATCTTGTAAATCTCAGTCAGGCGGATAATAAATGGTTATGGAGTTTTCGAATAATAATTATAAATAAACAGAAAATAAAGATAGAGTTACTCATGTAATTCAATGGTGAGAATTTCAGATAGGCGTATGAAGATGCTATGCTCCTTTTGAATCTCCGCTTTCCTACTGCCTTCATCCAATCCTTCTTACTCCTTTCCATAGCAAGCTATATGTAGGGCATCACCATTATCAATGGCTACATCCCATTCTCTCAGTGAAAATGGTCCAAATGCTCTGTCACAGCACGGCTAATCATCTGTCGGTTCTCGATCATGTCGGAATAGAATCCATTGATTCTTTTGCGCTTGTCATCACGCCCAACAATGCGAGTTTAAAGCTCGTCACAGTCATTCAATCCCTGAATCCTACTCGGAATACCACAGACAAGGTTTAGACTTTCTGGATTCTCATGAATGCCGTCATCACTTCTAGCTTATACCACGAAGATTCTGATCAAAAAATCCAAGAGATATGCGCCCGGTCTAAGGTAGAACAGAAGTGGTTGTCAGTCACGCGTTCATAGGTGAGAATGATGATGAGTGTCACGGATCATCACATTCATCATGGTGAAGTGCAACGAATATCTTAGAAAAGGAATAAACTGAATTGAATAGAAAATATTAGTAATTGCATTGAAACTCGAGGTACAGTAGAGCTCCACACCCTTAATCTATGGTGTGTAGAAACTCCACCATTGAAAATACATAAGTGATGAAGGTCCAGGCATGGCCGAATGGCCAGCCCCCAAAATATGATATGAAATTCGGAAATAGGGAGAAGGACCAGATATGTGGTCAAAGACGACTAATACAATAGTAAAATGTCTTATTTATACTAGACTAGCTACTAGGGTTTACAGAAGTAAGTAATTGATGCAGAGATCCACTTATGGGACCCACTTGGTGTGTGCTTGGGCTGAGCTTGAGCTTTACACGTGCAGAGGCTTCTTTTGGAGTAGAACGCCAAGTTGTAACGTGTTTTTGGCGTTCAACTCTGGTTCGTGACGTGTTTCTGGCGTTTGACTCCAGAATGCAACATGGAACTGGCGTTGAGCGCCAGTTTGTGTCGTCTAATCTCAAATAAGTATGGACTATTTGATGGAAAGCTCTGGATTTCTACTTTCCAACATCGTTGATAGCGCACCATTTGGAGTTCTATAGCTCCAGAGAATCCATTTCGAGTGCAGGGAGGTCAGAATCCAACAGCATCAGCAATCCTTTGTCAGCCTTCTTATCAGAGTTTTGCTCAGGTCCCTCAATTTCAGCCAGAAAATAACTGAAATCACAGAAAAAATACACAAACTCATAGTAAAGTCCAGAAATGTGAATTTAGCATAAAAACTAATGAAAACATCCCTAAAAGTAGCTAGATCCTACTAAAAACTACCTAAAAATAATGCCAAAAAGTGTATAAATTATCCGCTCATCACAACACCAAACTTAAATTGTTGCTTGTCCCCAAGCAGCTGAAAATCAATTAGGATAAAAAGAAGAGAATATACTATAAAGTTCAAAATATCAATGAATATTAGTTCTAACTAGATGAGCGGGACTTTAGCTTTTTGCTTCTGAACAGTTTTGGCATCTCACTTTATCCTTTGAAGTTTAGAATGATTGGCATCTCTAGGAACTTAGAATTTCAGATAGTGTTATTGATTCTCCTAGTTATGTTTGTTGATTCTTGAACACAGCTACTTTTATGAGTCTTGGCCGTGGCCCTAAGCACTTTGTTTTCCAGTATTACCACCGGATACATAAATGCCACAGACACATGACTGGGTGAACCTTTTCAGATTGTGACTCAGCTTTGCTAAAGTCCGCAGTTAGAGGTTTCCAGAGCTCTTAAGCACACTCTTTTTGCTTTGGATCACGACTTTAACCACTCAATCTCAAGCTTTTCACTTAGACCTGCATGCCACAAGCACATGGTTAGGGATAGCTTGATTTAGCCGCTTAGGCCTGGATTTTATTTCCTTGGGCCCTCCTATCCATTGATGCTCAAAGCCTTGGATCCTTTTTATCCTTGCCTTTTGGTTTTAAGGGCTATTGGCTTTTTCTGCTTGCTTTTTCTTTTTCTTTCTATTTTTTCGCCAAATTTTTTTTCGCAAGCTTTTTCTTTTTCTTGCTTCAAGAATCAATTTCATGATTTTTCAGATTATCAATAACATTTCTCTTTGTTCATCATTCTTTCAAGAGCCAACAATTTTAACATTCATAAACAACAAGATAAAAAATATGCACTGTTCAAGCATTCATTCAGAAATAAAAAAGTATTGTCACCACATCAATATAATTAAACTAAATTCAAGGATAAATTCGAGACTCATGTACTTCTTGTTCTTTTGTATTAAAAACATGTCTCATTTAAGAAAGGTGAAGGATTCATGGAATTATTCATAGTCTTAAGACATAGACACTACATACTAATGATCATGAAGTAGAGACACAAAACATAAACAAACATATAGCATAAAAACCGAAAACAAACAATAGAGAAACAAGAACAAGGAATGAGTCCACCTTAGTGATGGTGGCGCCTTCTTCTTGAAGAACCAATGGTGCTCTTTTGAGCTCCTCTATGTCTCTTCCTTGCTTCTGTTGCTTGATCCCTAGTGATTTTGGTGCTCCTATCCTTAGTTGCTCCCAATAGTTGTGTGGAGGAAAAGTTATCCCTTGAGGCATCTCAGGGATTTCTTGATGAGATCCATGAGTGGGCTCTCTTGATGTGCATTCAAATGCTCTATTACTGAGCTATGAACCCTTGAGATGAATCTCTCCATCTCCCATGACTCAAAGGTGGAAGCAATTACTTTCCGTTTTCTCTTTTCTTGAGGTTTCTCTGGCCTTAAGTGCCATCAATGGTTATGTAAAACGCCATCTGAGTGCAATCCTGGCATTTAACGCCAGATTGATGCTTGTTTCTGGCGTTAAACGCCAGCTTTATGCTTGTTCTGGGCATTCAACGCCCATCTGCAGCATGTTTCTGGCGTTGAACGACAGCTTTCCTCAATGTGCAATCCTGGCATTTAAACGCCAGATTGCTGCATGTTTCTGGCGTTCAACGCCAGATCCATGCTCTATTCTGGCATTGAACGCCAGCCAGATGCTCCTTACTGGCGTTCAAATGCCAGTAAGCCCTTCCTCCAGGGTGTGCTGTTTCTTCTGCTGTTTTTTATTCTATTTTTAATTTTGGTATTTATTTTGTGACTCCACATGATCATGAACCTAATAAAACACAAAAGAACAATAAAAGAAAAATAAAATTAGATAAATAAAAATTGGGTTGCCTCCCAATAAGCGCTTCTTTAATGTCAATAGCTTGACAGTGGGTTCTCATGGAGCCCCACAGGTGTTCAGGTCAATGTTGTAGACTCCCAACACCAAACTTAGAGTTTGGATATGGGGTTTTAACACCAAACTTAGAGTTTGGTTGTGGCCTCCCAATACCAAACTTAAAGTTTGATTGTGGGGGCTTTGTTTGACTCTGTACTGAGAGAAGCTTTTCATGCTTCCTCTCTATTATTACAGAAGAACACCCTTGGGTTTTAAACACAAGGTAGTCCCCATTCAATTGAAGGACTAATTCTCCTCTGTTAACATCTATCACAGCTCCTGCTGTGGCTAGGAAAGGTCTTCCAAGGATGGTGCATTCATTATCCTCCTTCCTATTGTCTAAGATTATGAAATCAGCAGGGATGTAAAGGCCCTCAACCTTTACTAACACATCCTCTACCAATCCATACGCCTGTCTTACTGACTTATCTGCCATTTGTAATGAAAATATGGCAAGTTGTACCTCAATGATCCCCAGCTTCCCTATTACAGAGAGTGGCATAAGATTTATGCTTGACCCCAGGTCACACAGAGCCTTTTCAAAGGTCATGGTGCCTATGGTACAGGGTATTAAGAATTTTCCAGGATCTTGTCTCTTTTGAGGTAAAGTTTGCCGAACCCATGTATCCAGTTCACTAATGAGCAAGGGAGGTTCACCTTCCCAAGTCTCATTACCAAACAATTTGGCATTCAGCTTCATAATGGCTCCTAGATATTGAGCAACTTGCTCTCCAGTTACATCTTCATCCTCTTCAGAGGAAGAATAGTCTTCAGAGCTCATGAA
Organism: Arachis hypogaea; assembly: GCF_003086295.3. NCBI lineage: Eukaryota > Viridiplantae > Streptophyta > Magnoliopsida > Fabales > Fabaceae > Arachis > Arachis hypogaea. Next base: position 89,312,813 of record NC_092045.1, read on the forward strand.
TGGTAGAAGGAGGTTTAATGGAATCTCTATGGTCTCTATATGAGCCTCAGATTCCTTTAGGTCCTCAATAGGGGACTCCTTCTTGCCTGAGAGATGTCCCATGAGGTCTTTCTCATTGGGATTCATGTCCTCTCCTTCCTCCCTAGGTTCAACCATGTTGATTATGTCAATGGCCTTGCACTCTCTTTTTGAATTTTCTTCAGTATTGCTTGGGAGAGTACTAGGAGGAGTTTCAGTGACTTTCTTACTCAGCTGGCCCACTTGTGCCTCCAAATTTCTAATGGAGGACCTTATCTAACTCATGAAACTTAAAGTGGCCTTAGACAGATCAGAGACTAAGTTTGCTAAATTAGAGGTGCTCTGCTCAGAATTCTCTGTCTGTTGCTGAGAAGATGATGGATAAGGCTTGATATTGCTGAGCCTATTTCTTCCACCATTATTAAAGCCTTATTGAGGCTTTTGTTGATCCTTCCATGAGAAATTTGGATGATTTCTCCATGATAAATTATAGGTGTTTCCATAAGGTTCACCCATGTAATTTACCTGTGCTATTGCAGGGTTCTCAGGATCATAAGCTTCTACTTCAGAAGATGCCTCTTTAGTACTATTGGATGCATTTTGCCATCCATTCAGACTTTGAGAAATCATGTTGACTTGTTGAGTCAACATTTTGTTCTGAGCCAATATGGCATTCAAAGCATCAATTTCAAGAACTCCCTTCCTCTGAGGCGTCCCATTATTCACGAAATTCCTCTCAGAAGTGTACATGAATTGGTTATTTACAACCATTTCAATAAGTTCCTGAGCTTCTGCAGGTGTTTTCTTTAGGTGAATGGATCCACCTGCAGAATGGTCCAATGACATCTTAGAGAACTCATACAGACCATAATAGAATATATCTATCATGGTCTACTCTGAAAACATGTCAGAAGGACACTTTTTGGTCATCTGCTTGTATCTTTCCCAAGCTTCATAGAGGGATTCACCATCTTTTTGCTTGAAGGTCTGAACATCCACTCTAAGCTTGCTCAGCTTTTGAGGAAGAAAGAACTTAACCAAGAAGGCCGTGACCAGCTTATCCCAAGAGTCCAGGCTATCCTTAGGTTGTGAGTACAACCATGTTCTAGCTTTGTCTCTTACAGCAAAAGGGAAAAGCATGAGCCTGTAGACTTCAGGATCTACTCCATTAGTCTTAACAGTCTCATAGATCTGCAAGAACTCAGTTAAAAATTAGTAGGGATCTTCTGATAGAAGTCCATGAAACTTGCAGTTCTATTGCATTAGAGCAACTAATTGAGGCTTCAGCTCAAAATTGTTTGCTCCAATGGCAGGAATTGAGATGCTTCTTCCATCAAATTTGGAAGTAGGTGTAGTATAATCACCAAGCATCCTCCTTGCATTATTGTTGTTGGGTTCGGCTGCCATATCCTTTTCTTGTTCGAAAATCTCAGTAAGGTTGTCTTTGGATTGTTGTATTTTAGCTTCTCTTAATTTCCTTTTCAGAGTCCTTTCAGGTTCAGGATCAGCTTCAACAAGAATGCCTTTTTCCTTGTTTCTGCTCATATGAAAGAGAAGAGAACAGAAGAAGAAGAGGAATCCTCTATGTCACAGTATAGAGATTCCTTTATGTTAGTAGAAGAAGAAAGGAATAGAAGAAGGAAAAGGTAAGAATCCAAACACAAGGGTAAGGATAGGTTCAGATTCTTGAGATGAAGAGAAGTGTTAGTAAATAAATAAATAAATAAATAGAAGAAGATGAAGGGGAGAATTTTTCGAAAATTAATTTTTAAAAAGAGTTAGTGATTTTTGAAAATTAAAAGAAGAATTAAAATTAAAATTAAAAATTAAAACAATTAATTAATTAAAAAGAATTTTTGAAAAAGAGGGAGGTCTTTTCGAAAATTAGAAAGAGAAAAATTGTTACGTGGTTTTGAAAAAGATAAGGGATAAACAAAAAGTCAAATAGTTAGTTGAAAAAAATTTGAAATTTAATTTTGAAAAGATAAGAAGTTTGGAAGATATTTTGAAATCAAATTTTTGAAAAAGATAAAATTTTGAAAAAGATATGATAGAAAAGATATGATTAAAAAGATATGGTTAAAAAAATTTTAATTTTTAAAATTAAAATTAATTACTTGACTAACAAGAAACTAAAAGATATGATTCTAGAATTTAAAGATTGAACCTTTCTTAACAAGAAAGTAACAAACTTCAAATTTTTGAATCAATCACATTAATTGTTAGCAAAGTTTCGAATATTTGAAATAAAATTTAGAAAAAATATTTTAAAAAAAATGTTTTCAAATTTTCAGAAATCATAAAAAAATGAAAAAATTTTTTTGAAAAGATAGGGTTTTTAAAATTGAAAATTTGACTTGACTTACAAGAAACAACTAATTTTAAAATTTTTTGACTAAGTCAACTCAAATTTTTGAAATTTTGAGAGAAAAAAGGAAAAGATATTTTTTATTTTTGAATTTTTTATGATGAGAAAGAAAAACACAATTATGACCCAAAACATAAAAATTTTGGATCAAAACACATGATGCATGCAAGAACACTATGAATGTCAAGATGAACACCAAGAACACTTTGAAGATCATGATGAACATCAAGAACATATTTTTGAAAAAAATTTTGATGCAAAGACAACATGCAAGACACCAAACTTAGAAATCTTTAATGCTTAGACACTATGAATGCAAAAATGCACATGAGAAACAACAAAAGACACAAAACAAGAAAACATCAAGATCAAACAAGAAGACTTACCAAGAACAACTTGAAGATCATGAAGAACACCATGCATGAATTTTCGAAAAATGCAAGAAAAAGATGAACATGCAATTGACACCAAACTTAAAACATGGCACAAGACTCAAACAAGAATCACAAAATATTTTTGGTTTTTATGATTTTATGATTTTTTTGGATTTTTTTTTATATTTTTTTGAAAAACATATAGGAAAAAGAAAATAAGAAATTCAAAAATTTTTAAGAAGAATTCCAAGAATCTTTCAATGTTAGCCTAAAGCTCCAATTCAAGGGTTGGATATGGCTTAATAGCCAGCCAGCTTTAGGATATAAATCAGGCATGCAACAGCTGAAATTTCAATTAACTTGCCTCTATGCTGATGATTGGAAGCCTCAGTACAAAAGAATTAAACATGGCTTTACAGCTAACCAGGCTTCAACATGCTTCCATGAAACTCTAGAATTCATTCTTAAAAAATTTAGAATAATTTTTTAAAACAAAAGGGAAAATATTTTTTTTGAAAGATTTTTGAAAATTTTTTTAAAATAAAACAAAAAAGAAAATTACCTAATCTGAGCAACAAGATGAATGGTCAGTTGTCCAAACTTGAACAATCCCCGGCAACGGCGCCAAAAACTTGATAGGCGAAATTATGATCATCAACAATAGCTCCAAAAACTTGGTGCTCTCAAACGTGAATCACACTTTGTCACAACTCCACACAACTAACCAGCAAGTGCACTGGGTCGTCCAAGTAATACCTTACGTGAGTAAGGGTCGATCCTACGGAGATTGTTGGTATGAAGCAAGCTATGGTCATTTTGTAAATCTCAGTCAGGCGGATAATAAATGGTTATGGAGTTTTCGAATAATAATTATAAATAAATAGAAAATAAAGATAGAGGTACTCATGTAATTCAATGGTGAGAATTCCAGATAGGCGTATGAAGATGCTGTGCTCCTTTTGAATCTCTGCTTTCCTACTGCCTTCATCCAATCCTTCTTACTCCTTTCCATGGCAAGCTGTATGTAGGGCATCACCGTTGTCAATGACTACATCTCATCCTCTCAGTGAAAATGGTCCAAATGCTCTGTCACAGCACGGCTAATCATCTGTCGGTTCTCGATCATGTCGGAATAGAATTCATTGATTCTTTTGCGCTTGTCATCACGCCCAACAAACGCGAGTTTGAAGCTCGTCACAGTCATTCAATCCCTAAATCCTACTCGGAATACCACAGACAAGGTTTAGACTTTCTGGATTCTCATGAATGCCGCCATCAATTCTAGCTTATACCACGAAGATTCTGATCAAGGAATCCAAGAGATATGCGCCCGGTCTAAGGTAGAACAGAAGTGGTTGTCAGTCACGCGTTCATAGGTGAGAATGATGATGAGTGTCACGGATCATCACATTCATCATGGTGAAGTGCAACGAATATCTTAGAAAAGGAATAAACTGAATTGAATAGAAAATATTAGTAATTGCATTGAAACTCGAGGTACAGCAGAGCTCCACACCCTTAATCTATGGTGTGTAAAAACTCCACCATTGAAAATACATAAGTGATGAAGGTCCAGGCATGGCCGAATGGCAAGCCCCCAAAATATGATATGAAATTCGAAAATAGAGAGAAGGACCAGATATGTGGTCAAAGACGACTAGTACAATAGTAAATTGTCTTATTTATACTAGACTAGCTACTAGGGTTTACAGAAGTAAGTAATTGATGCAGAGATCCACTTCCGGGGCCCACTTGGTGTGTGCTTGGGCTGAGCTTGAGCTTTACACGTGCAGAGGCTTCTTTTGGAGTAGAACGCCAAGTTGTAACGTGTTTTTGGCGTTCAACTCTGGTTCGTGACGTGTTTCTGGCGTTTGACTCCAGAATGCAACATTGAACTGGCGTTGAGCGCCAGTTTGTGTCGTCTAATCTCAAATAAAGTATGGACTATTATATATTGCTGGAAAGCTCTAGATGTATACTTTCCAACAACATTGAGAGCGCGCCATTTGAAGTTCTGTAGCTCCAGAAAATCCATTTCGAGTGCAGGAAGGTCAGAATCCAACAGCATCAGCAGTCCTTTGTCAGCCTTCTTATCAGAGTTTTGCTCAGGTCCCTCAATTTCAGCCAGAAAATACCTGAAATCACAGAAAAATACACAAACTCATAGTAAAGTCTAGAAATGTGAATTTAGCATAAAAACTAATGAAAACATCCCTAAAAGTAGCTAGATCCTACTAAAAACTACCTAAAAATAATGCCAAAAAGCGCATAAATTATCCGCTAATCAGTACTTAATGGATGTGACTTATCCATATAAAATCTCTTTAAGATCTTTTTGATGTATGTTGTTTGATGAATAAAGATCCCATTTTTTGTATGCTCGATCTGCAGGTTGAGACAAAATTTAGTCTTTCCAAGATCTTTCATCTCAAATCTTCTTTTAGAGCCTTTATAATTATTGGAATCTCTTCAGGAGTTCCAATGATATTCAAATCATCAATGAACACAGCAATTCTAATGAATCCAGATACAGATTTCATTATGAAAACACATGGACAGATATCCTCATTCTTGAATCCATTTTTGGCCAGATACTCAGTAAGGCGATTATACCACATTCGTCTAGATTGCTTTAGACCATATAAAGATCTTTGCAATTTAACTGAGTATAACCCCTGCAAATATTCATTGGATGGTTTAGACACCTTTAGTCTTTCAGGGACTTTCATATAGATATCATGATCTAATGATCCATATAAATAGGCTATTACCGCATCTACTATAGGGGAATATGTTTCTTCATAATCTATACCGAGCCTTTGTGAAAAACTTTGTACCACAAGTTGAAACTTGTAATGTACAACTTCATTTTTCTCATTTCGTTTTCTCACAAATACCCACCTGTATCCAACAGGTTTTACATCTTCTGGTGTTTAGACTACAGGTCCAACGACTTCACGTTTTGCAAGTGAGTCTAACTCAACCTTCATAGCTTCTTCCCATTTCGGCCAATCATTCTTTTATCGATATTCTTCGATTGTTCTTGGCTAGAGATCCTTACTTTCATGCATGATATTTAATGCGACATTATATGCAAATATTTCATTGACAATTGTCTTATTTCGGTCTCATTTTTCTCCTGTAAAGACATCATTTATCAAGATCTCATCATTTTCACAATTTTCATGTACCTGAACGTCTTCTGGCGTCAAAATTATATCAGAATTTTGGACAAGTCCAGGTGTCTTTACTATGTCTTTATCCTTTTCAACAAGAATAGTATTTACCTCTTTTCCTTTCCGAGAATTTTTGTCTTTAGAATCGATAGGCCTACCACGTTTGTGACATGAATTTGCTTCGGTGGCAATTTGTCCGACTAGGACATTAATTCGAATTGGAGCATTTTCAGCTGGTATATAGGATTTAGTTATCCTTTTTGTATTGGAAAATACATCAGGTAATTCATTTGCTATTCTTTGCAAATGTATAATCTTTTGAACTTCTAGTTCACCTTGCCCTGATCGAGGATCTAAATGCATTAAGGATGATGCATTCCAATTAAGTTCTTTTTTAGAAAGCTTATTCTCTCCCCCTAATGTTGAAAATTTTGATTCATCAAAATGACAATCCATAAATCTGGCTTTAAATACATCTCCAGTTTGTATCTCAAGATATCTCACTATAGAGGGAGAATCATATCCAACATATATTCCCAATTTTCTTTGGGGTCCCATTTTGGTGCGAGAAGGTAGTGCAATGGGAACATATATCACACATCTGAATATTCTTAAATGGAAAATATTTGGCTGCTGGCCAAAAGTTAATTACATGGGAGAGAACTGATGGTAATTTGTTGGCCTCAAACGAATAAGTGCTGCGGCATGTAAAATAGCAAGCCCCCAAACCGAAGTTGAGAGATTTGTTCTCATAAGTAAGGGTCTAGCAATTAATTGGAGGTGTTTAATAAGTGATTCTGCCAACCCATTTTGTGTGTGGACATGAGCTACTGGATGCTTAACGCTTATTCCGTTAGCCATACAATAAGCATCAAAGGCTTGGGAAGTAAATTCACTAGCATTATCAAGACAAATTACTTTGATTGGATTTTTTGGAAACTGTGCCTTTAATCGAATAATTTGAGCAAGTAATCTCGCAAACGCCAGGTTGCGAGAAGACAATAAATACACATGTGACCATCTCGAAAATGCGTCTATTAGGACCATCAAATATCTAAAAGATCCACATGGTGGATAAATAGGTCCACATATATCACCTTGAATCCTTTCTAGAAATTTAAGGGACTCAAGTCCAATCTTTACTGGTGATGGCCTTAAAATTAGCTTTCCTTGAGAACATGCAGTACAACAAAATTCATTGGATTTAAGAATCTTCTGGTTCTTTAGTGAATGTCCATAGGAGTTTTCAATAATTTTTTGCATCATGGTTGTTCCCGGATGACCCAATCGATCATCCCAAGTTATGAATTCATTTGGGCTAGTAAACTTCAGGTTTACAATGGCATGTGATTCAATTGCACTAATTTTAGTATAATATAACCCAGATAAAAATGAGGGTAACTTTTTTAATATAACCTTTTTATTTGAATCATGAGTTGTGATACATAAGTACTCATGATTTTTCTCATTCATTGTTTCAATATGATATCCATTTCGGCGAATATCTTTAAAACTCAATAAGTTTCTTAGAGACTTATTAGACAATAGTGCATTATTTATTATGAATTTTGTTTCTCCGAGAAACAAAATTATAGCTCTTCCAAAACCTTTTATCACATTGTCTGAGCCAATAATAGTATTAACATATTCTTCTTTTGGCACAAGATGAGTAACATATATATTACTTTTGAGAATAGTATGCAAACTTACACAATCCGCAAGGCAAACATCTTCACTATATGTCCTTGCCATTTTCTTCAAAGAGAAATAATAAAATAAGTAGAAATATTTGTACAGTAAAATTATTTTATTGATTGAAAATATTTTTCTAAGAAGTATAGTATATATTAAAAATTTTATTATTATTATCTTGGCACATTCAATAATTTTGAAATTCATAAATATAAATATTTTATCAAACATTATTTATATTCATCACACTTGAAATTCAAATGCATAGAAAATAAAACTTAACAAGAAGTTTCTTACATTATTTATTTACATGAATACTTAACAATCCCATATATTAAACTATTCCATCATTGATCAAATGACCAATATTTTCTTCAAGATTCTCAAAGAAATCAGATACTTCATAATGAATGGTGTAATTTTCAGCATCATTTGAAACAAAATTTGTCTCCTTTCCTTTGTCATCCTTTTTCAAAGATGCTTGATAAAGATCGACTAGGTGCCTTGAGGTACAATAGGTATGCAACCAATGGCCCTTTCTGATGAGCAAATATTTTATACGCTTTTTGGGGGTATTTTCATGTAGTTTTTAGTATGTTCTAGTTAGTTTTTAATATATTTTTATTAGTTTTTAGGAAAAATTCATATTTCTGGACTTTACTATGAGTTTGTGTGTTTTTCTGTGATTTCAGGTATTTTTTGGCTAAAATTGAGGGATCTGAGCAAAAATCTGATTCAGGATGAAAAAGGACTGCTGATGTTGTTGGATTCTGACCTCCCTACACTCGGAATAGATTTTTTGGAGCTACAAAAGTCCAATTGGCGCGCTCTCAATTGGGTTGGAAAGTAGACATCTAGGGCTTTCCAGCAATATATAATAGTTTATACTTTTCTCGAAGATAAACGGCATAAACTGGCGTTTAATACTAGTTCCATGTTCCATTTTGGCGTTAAACGCTAGAAACAGGTTACAACCTGGCGTTTAACTCCAGAAACAGCCTATGCACGTGTAAAGCTCAAAGCTCAGCCCCAGCACACACCAAGTGGGCCCCAGAAGTGAATTTCTATACTATCTATCTCAGTTTACTCATTTTCTATAAACCTAGGTTACTAGTTTAGTATAAAAACAACTTTTAGAGGTTTACTGGGTACCTCATGACATTTTTAGATCTGAACTTTGTACTTTTTGACGGCATGAGTCTCTAAACTCCATTGTTGGGGGTGAGGAGCTCTGCTGTGTCTCGATGGATTAATGCAATTATTTCTATTTTCTATTCAAACACGATTGTTTCTATCCAAGATATTCATTCGCACTTCAATATGACGAATGTGATGATCCGTGCACTCATCATCATTCTCAACCTATGAACGCGTGCCTGAAAATCACCCCATTCTACCTTAGATTGAATGAGTATCTCTTAGATCCCTTAATCAGAGTCTTCGTGGTATAAGCTAGAATCCATTGGCAGCATTCTTGAGAATCCGAAAAGTCTAAACCTTGTCTGTGGTATTCCGAGTAGGATTCAGGGATTGGATGACTGTGACGAGCTTCAAACTCACAAGGGTTGGGCATAGTGACAGACGCAAAAGGATCGATAGATCCTATTCCAACATGAGTGAGAACCGACAAATGATTAGCCGTGCGGTGACAGCACACCTGGACCATTTTCACTGAAAGGATGGATGGTAGCCATTGACAACGGTGACCCACCAAACATACAGCTAGCCATAGGAGGGAACTTGCGTGCGTGAAGACGAAGACAGGAAGAAAGCAGAGATTCAGAAGACAAAGCATCTCCAAAGCTCCAACATATTCTCCATTACTGCATAACAAGTATTTATTTCATGCTCTTTTGTTCATTTGCAAGTCAACTGATAATTATAACTGATATCCTGACTAAGAGTTACAAGATAACCATAACTTGCTTCAAGCCAACAATCTCCGGGGGATCGACCCTTACTCACGTAAGGTATTACTTGGACGACCCAGTGCACTTGCTGGTTAGTTGTGCGAAGTTGTGAAGAATTGTGATTTCCAATTTCGTGCACCACTTTCCACCACAACGGAAACATTTATCATCTGTTGATTTATTTTACCCGTTATTTCTTTCTTTATCCTATTTCTGGTGAGATCCTTTCTTGTGAACATAATTTTTTTTTCTTCCATAATTTTTGTTGTTTCAAAAACCTTGCCATTTACCTCTTCTAGGGTTATGATTTACCGCATTTGCTTCAGAAAATGGGGTGGCGCCAACTGGGCGTGATTCATGATTTTTTAAAAGTAACTCATTGTTGCGTTCAACAATAAAGTAAGAAATTAACTATAATATTGTTTAAATTTTATTTCTCGATACTACTACTACTAGAGCACATTCGAGGTATGGAAAGTTGAGAAAGTTTTCTCTAACATATCATTATTAGTTATCTTTTTCCCACATAATTTCATTTGTGAGGTGATTCGAAACATTGCTGAATTATATTCTCGTGTGGATTTAAAATCCTATAGACGCAAGTGCATCCATTCATATCGGGTTTTAAGAAGTATCACTGTCTTTTGATGATTATACCTTTCTTCAAGGTTTTTCAACAGATCTTCAAGATCTTTTAATGTGAGATATTCATTTTTCAATCCTTTGTCAAGATGACGACAAAAGAAGATCATGACTTTGGCTTTATCCTTTTAGGATGCATTATTTTCGGCCTTAATGGTATCTACAAGATCCATTAAATCAAGATGGATTTCAGCATCTAGTATTCATGATAAATAGTTGTTCCAGATATATCAAGAACATTAAATTCAAGATGAGAGAGTTTCGACATAATGAAAATTTATTACTTGAGTCTTCCTAAAATTTGATCAGAGTCTCGTGCTGATAACGTGTTGTAAAATAAACAAATAAAGAAGATGTACTAAATATAAAATAAAGATATGTAAATAGAAGACTCTAGTATTAATATAATTAATTCGATAAAGATGATTCATATATGCAGTAAGTAAAGAGAGAGAGAGAGAAAGAGAAACTATTAGTAGTGTATAAAGAGAGAGGAGAGTGTTTTTATTGCTGTGTGTATTATTCTTCATATCAAACTCTCTATTTTTATTTTTTGTTTTTATTTTTAAAAATAATATTTATTTTTAACTTTTCAATTTTAAAAAATATGATTAGTTTTTGAAAGAAAAATTTATTTTTAAATATTAAAAATAATGAAAGTATGTTGGTTGGTCTATTTTCAAAATATATTTTAAATATTTTAGAATTTAGAATTATATTTATTCAAATATAATTTTAGTTATTTACTTTTATTAAGTTAATAATTAATGTTTATATAGTATTAAATACAAAATAAATTACTATAACACTCTACCACACAAAATTTTATGCTTAAGCCGTAAACCAGAGGTGGTATGGTATTACGACCTCTAAAATAAAATATATACATAATAGTATTGGAAAGAGAGTAATATAGGAGGATCCTTGGAAAATAGGTAAAACAAAATCCGCAAGATAAAAAGCGCAACGCTCAAAAAATGATATTACTTGCGTTCTAAGGAATCTAAAGATCATAAGTATAAATAGACAAAAGGAGAGAATAGAGAGTCAAAGATACAGAATAACTAGCTTCTAATTCAGCCTGCGAAGCCAAGGCTGGCCGAAGAATATATATATATATACATCTCCCATCAACCCAAAATACATAGATAAAACCTTAACTCTCCTTAAACCTCTAAGAGGAACAAAATAAATAAGTTATTCGGAGAGAAAGCTAAGTACATATATACATAAACTAAACAACTAAAAAACCCAGGAACCACTCCGCTTCAGAAGTCCAGATGCCTACCGAGGAGCCTCCCGACCTGCATCTGAAAAACAGCAACACAGTATGGAATGAGAACCGGAGGCTCTCTACATTGTAAATGTGCCACGCACATAATATATAAGGTCCTGGGAATGCCAGAGGCAATCCTAGAATGCCGACACTAAGATTATAAAGCTTAAGTTACTAAACAGAAACCATAAAAGGGTAGGTGTCTAGGAAATTCTAAACTCAATTTAAACTTAACTTTAACACTAAACCTGTCCACCTTTTCTCTGCTTCTCCATCTCCAGTGAATTGCAAAGACAGATAAACAGACAATTGCAAGCACAGGTAGGAGACAAGTAGTGCAAGTAGCAATTATTACAATTAACATAATATATTCATTAGGCATTCCCAAATAAGGCATAGCAAACAAACAAATAAAATGCACATGATGTATGCCTGTCCTATGGCTGACGAGCCTCATCTGTCAGTTATCAAGCCAACCCGACAAGTCTGAAACCCTTGGACTGTCCCTAGTCGCGCATCCCCATGAGTTTATGCATAGATTTTTCTCATTTCATTCATAATTCATAGACTCATACATTCATATATAACTTACTCAATGGGGATATCCATTCCCAGAAATTTATACGTGCTCGGTCACTCTTACGACGTAGGGTCAACAGAGTATCAAGTCTCAACCTGGAAAATATGGTGGCAAGCCACGGTATTTCACCCAAGAAAACTCGTATCTCAGTAACATTAAATGCAAAGCCATATAAGTATTCATAATCATTCATATTCATTCCATAATCATTCGCCATAGCTATGTCATCATCAAATCCTCATACATTCACATCATTCTCATATGATTCATCATATTTACCCTTTACTTCATCCCCAAGTTACCTCAATTTTCTAACTCCATCTCATTACTAAGCTTCCTAATCAAGTTTAGAACTAATAATATGAAAATAGAGATTTAGGAGGTCAAATTGGATTTGAAAATACACATATGTGCGTACGCACAGGTCTCCTTTTGGCCAAGATACGTACGCATGCACCTGTCCGCGTACGCATGTGCGCTATACAGAATTGCATGTATGCGTATGGATCCTATACACGTGCGCGAAATCCTCTTCTTTCTTTTTGGTGCTATGCGTACGCATACACATGCAAGGCTTTTTAGCAAAAAATTTGACTAAGTCTGAATCTGCAGAATTTCAATTTAAAACCTCAAACTTTCGACGCACATAACTTTTTTGTTTTAAATCATTTTTCTTCCGTTCTTCAAACGGCATAAATTTCACGAACCCAATTTTCATATAAAATAAATTTGAAATGATTTGGGAGTCCGGAAGCCGAGTTATATCTCACCGAAGTTCGGCCAAAAACCAGTTTTTACAAAACCTCAAAAACCCCCCATTTTCATTAAAACTCAACTTACCACCTTTATATCCATCAACACAATACATCTACATCAATACTACAAGAATCTCCTCATCCTTACCATTTCTCAATTCACCCATATCATGCATTAACATCTTAAATAATCAACAAGATGAACATATCCCTATTCATTATATATATACAAACACATATCCAACAAGCACCAAAATCCATATCTCAATTCTTATCAAAGTCACTAAGCATTAAATATACTCATACATTCCAACCTATCATATGATCACCTAGCCTAAATTTTCACAAAATATTATATATTAAATACGCGAAACCTAAACCATACATTGGCCGATTTCCACGTATTATCCGAAACACCACCATAGAGGCACCCAAACACAGCTCCAAGAATCAAAAATCCCCAAAGTAATGGCACCCAAACTCCACCAAGCCTCCAATGTATTCAATCAAGCTCTAATTTGACAATTTCAACTCTAATTCAATATAAACTCAAATTAGTTCGTACAATTGAACAATTTAACACTAGGACAGACAAAATTGGACAAACCACAAGGATTTAGAGTTTTCTTACCGTATCCATTGATGATTGGAGTATAATCCAACAATTATCCAATCTTAGATTGCACCTAAACTACCAAAATCATCAAAATCACTCAAAATTCAAACCAATTTCGCACATAAAAGGGGCACAGAGAACTGGGCGCGAATTGGAGAGAAACATACTTCTTTGTTTGGATAGAATTGAAGAGAACTCCAAAACGAACGCGTGGCCATAAATGGCTCGTCAAACGGAGCTCCGGATTGAAAGTTACGAGGATTTGAAGTTCGAAGTAGAATATGGAGTTAGGATTCTATCACTCTTCTCTCTTCTCACCGTGGATTTCCTTGCAAGAATGAAAACTGAATTGTTGTGGCTGCAAGGAGGAAGAAAAGAGGTTATATGGGTTGGGTCTTGGTCCATTTTGGACCTGATTTGATCGGTTTGGTTCGTTCGTTTTAATTTTGAGTCAAATTTTTTAAAATTAGTGTTAAAATTCTTGTTTTAATTAGCTCTGTTCTATTTTACTATAAAATTCACATTTTTAATCTTTTTAATTAAAAATTAATTTATTATAATTATTCACTAATTTTACAAAATTTACAATTACTAACTCAAAATAATTAATTGCATTCATAATAAAAAGAGTTTACTTAACAAAAATAACAATAATAAATTTAGGTGAGATTATTTTTCAATATATAGACAAAGTAAAAGTTACCAATAAAACTTCAAATAAAAAAATAATCTAAATCTTTTAACATTATGAAAAAGGTAATATCCAAATTATCGATAATAATTGTTTCACATTTGAGTTGTTATTTCTCTCTGTTAGATCATTTCAGTTGTTTTCAGTAGTATTATCATCAATTTAACGTAAACGATGTCCATCTACAATCAAATTTTCATTAGAATATTCGTCAAAAAAGTTATTATTCCTAAATTGTATTTTAATAAAAATACGTTTAACTAATCTGTTATATCTTTTTAAGTGCACAATTTAGTTAATCAATTCATCTTTATTATAAGTTAATAATTAATTTTACAAAATGTCTCAATTTTTTAGTTAAGAATAATAACTAAGTTGTCCATTTTTTTTTTTAAGACAATGTTCACTAGTTAAGTCCCTCGAATAAAGAACAAAATAAAAATTAAAAATATGCCTGATGAAAAAAAAAAATAAGAAAGAAAGAGGAATTCGACATTTTATGAGAGAATAGAGAACGTAGCAGAGGTATTTTAAAAACAAAAAATGGAACACTTGTGCGGTTACATAGGTTCGACAGGTGCACTTGATCATTAAAAGCGTGAAATCACTGCCTTTTGAGTTGAAAACATTTTCAACTCTTACAAGAGAAAATTCCGGAAACAAAGAACTGTCATTTTTAATTGTGTTGCATTTTTAAAAATATTTTTATATGTAAGCAATTATATTTTTATATTTTGTTTTTGTTTTCATTAAAAATAAAAATAAAAATGATCAAACCAATTAGCCTCTAATTGTTTGTCTATCATTTTGGCTTTCTTTTTCCTTTTAATTAGGAAAAAAAATACATGTCTCCTTTCAAATTTCAAGGAGGATTGAATCATTGAACACACGAAACTTGTGTTAGGTTTAACTAGTGTTTTAAGTCTGAGACACATTGATTTCTCTTGAATGGCTACACCTTTATGTTCAGCATGTATCCAGAAATAATATCATAAGGGACCAATAACATATATATTATTAAAAAATTATGCAAAAGATTATATAATATAAAATACATTATAAAAATATATTGATAGAGAATATATTTTAAACTACAAAAAATATGTATCTACTTTTTATTAACAAAGTGGTCAATTTTTCGTTTTATAAAATTCATGGATAATAGAGTTTGTGTCAAATTTTTTAACATTTTTTTTCAATATAATTAAAAAACAATTAGAAAGAAATTTATCTTTCGTTTTGTTTCTGAATTATTCTTCACAATATTCATAACTGAAAAAGATCTATCAGTTGTAGTAATTAAAATAGAGAAAATTAATACCAAATAAACCAAAAAGAATGCTCATAAGAAGAAAAAAATCTACTTTATGAAATTTGAAAATTTTTATTTAATTAAAAAATATTAGTAATAATATCTTTTCATATTTTTTTAATATTATTACTTATTTTTTAGATATTAAAAATTATTAATATTTAGATTAAGCTGAACTTTTATTTATATTAGACTAAATACTAAATAAATTTTTAAAAAATTAAATCGTACTGAATAACTTCTTACTATTAATCCTTTCTTAAAAAAGTTGGGAGCGAGACCTCTACACACCACCCCCCGGCCGGTAAGTCCATCCCTGTTTATGTTTAAATCGTACTTGTTACAAATTTAAAATTATTGAATGTATTTTCAATTAGCAGCATCAACGGCTTTTATATTTAAAAAACGTTAACGGATTTCGGTCGTGCTTTGCTTGAAGCAGCAGCATATTCCTGTCTTATTCTTGCTTTGCAGTTCCGTTAAGGGGCAAATTGCATGGGTGGCTTCAATCTTTATTCTTTTTATTAGAATTCGAGAAAAGGATAAATAAACCAGTGATCTTTTAATTTGTGAATATTTAAATATTTGATAATTTAAAAATATATTTAGGTTCTTCACTTTTTCAAAATCTAAACATATCAGATATAGGTTTACTTGGTCTGTCAAACTTAACGAAATCGATGAACATGTATATCTAAACTTTGAAGATATCAATGACTTAATCAAGGATCGATTTCTCTTATTTTCTTAGAATAATAACACATTACCAATAAAATTTATTACTTTTAACTAATATTTGACCAACTTTAAATATTTAATATTTTATTTTTATACCCTTAGAATTTAAAATTTATACAAAACTTTTAATTTTTATAAACTTTTTAAGTTTTATTATCAGCCAAATCCTTGACTACTAGTAGGCATGAGACTCTTCGCAAGACGCAGACTGGGGTTAACAAGTTTCGGTTCAATTGTGTTATTTCTTACTCTCTTTTTTTGACAGTGTTATTCCTTACTATAATTCAGGTTCAAATGAAATTGAGTATTTTAATTAATTAAAATAAGTGATTCAAATCTATATAACTTTTTTAACTGCTAGTTTAAACTACGATATGCCGTAGCTTTTATTGGACCTTTCATTTGAATTTCCCGTAATTTTTATTTCCCCATCCAGTTTCGCTTCTTATTCAGGTACTGGTAAAAATATTAACTAGCGAGAAAATATATTGTATAAAATCCAGCGTGGATATTTCAGCGTGCACTTAGCAATATTATAAAAATCTCAAGATCATTAAGATACATTAACTATAGACATAAATGTTCCCATGACCAAAAACCTTCAAATGTAAAACTTTTGAGGGGAAAACGGCAATAAAATAAGCATGACAATAATTTCCCTTGATACAGACAACCTACTTAAACACATCCATCAAGTCCAAGGCAAGAAATGCCTCCGGCCAACTCTGCCCGCCATATCAAGAGGGGTTGCACATAAAAACATGATACACCAAGATCAGAATATAGCCCTCCAACAATCAATTCTATCTCACCTCATATCTATGGCAACACAGTTCACATAACCTGACACAGACACGAAAAAGCAACCACAAGCATTAAAAATAACTCACCATTGAAGTTTGGCTTTAACTTAGAAGCATTTCCTGTGGACAATGGATGGGCCAGACTCATCATATTCACCCTTTGATATCCACATCTGCAAATATCAAACCTCATTTTAGAGTTCAATCTACAGGGCAATAGGCATAAAAAAAAGTGTAAAGTTGACTTTAAAATAAAAGAATAAAATAAAAAATAAATTACTTGTTGGAAGGTGCTGAGTGATGCAAGGATGGATCCTCCGATCCAGACACTGTACTTCCTCTCTGGTGGAGCCACAACCTTAATCTTCATGCTGCTAGGAGCAAGCGCAGTGATCTCTTTGCTCATACGGTCAGCAATACCAGGGAACATCGTAGACCCACCACTAAGAACAATGTTGCCATACAGATCCTTCCTGATATCAACATCACACTTCATGATAGAGTTGTAGGTGGTTTCATGAATACCAGCAGCTTCCATTCCAATCATAGATGGCTGGAAAAGGACTTCTGGACAACGGAACCTCTCGGCTCCAATTGTGATAACTTGTCCATCAGGAAGCTCATAGTTTTTCTCTACTGAAGAACTGCTCTTTGCAGTCTCAAGTTCTTGCTCATAATCCAAGGCAACATATGCAAGCTTCTCCTTTATGTCTCGGACAATTTCCCGTTCAGCTGAGGTGGTGAACATGTACCCTCTCTCGGTGAGGATCTTCATCAGAGAGTCAGTTAAATCACGCCCTGCAAGATCCAATCGAAGGATGGCATGTGGAAGTGCATACCCCTCATAGATTGGCACAGTGTGACTCACACCATCACCAGAGTCCAGAACAATACCTGTTTGGAGGATTTGATTGAGGCACATAATCATGTGATGGAAAACAAATTAACCAAGACAGATTTCTAGAAATACAAACCAGTTGTGCGACCACTTGCATAGAGGGAGAGAACAGCTTGGATGGCTACATACATGGCGGGAACATTGAAGGTCTCAAACATGATTTGGGTCATCTTTTCTCTGTTGGCCTTCGGGTTGAGAGGAGCCTCCGTTAGAAGCACAGGGTGCTCCTCAGGAGCAACACGCAATTCATTGTAGAATGTATGATGCCAGATCTTTTCCATGTCATCCCAGTTGCTGACTATACCATGCTCAATGGGATATTTGAGAGTAAGAATACCTCTTTTGGATTGGGCTTCATCACCTACATAGGCATCCTTTTGACCCATTCCAACCATAACACCAGTGTGGCGAGGTCGGCCAACTATACTGGGAAACACAGCCCTGGGTGCATCATCACCGGCAAATCCTGCCTGTGCAGATGAGATTAAAATAACTAATTCATTAAAGAAACCAAGACACATATACAGATGCAATCATAAAAAACTACTGGGTACTAACCTTCACCATTCCTGTTCCATTGTCACAGACAAGGGGCTGAATATCCTCACCATCTGCCATCTTTTATATACTGCTACACCGATTAAATATTAGCTTTCTTTCAAACACATTCACTTCTAAACAATATAACAAAATTAATTGTCTTGCAAATATTAATGGGAGAGCATGGAAACAATAGAGTGCAGTATTATACAAACTACACCATAAATTACATATGAGCTACAGTTTTCAAAGAAAAATAGGGGCCAAGAAATGTAGAGTTCAAAGGAGACATTCATTTAAAATTTTAACGAAAAACTGCAGAAATTTAATGAATACAACCCTAACAGAAAATGTTGGATGTTGTAATGCTAAGCTTAACGATTTGGACATACAAAACGTTGAAAATAGCTTCAACTCGTGAATACCACTGTTACGCTGGAAAGCCATAACTACCTAAACGATACTCTATCAAACAAAAGGCCGTCAAGCAACCAGATCAGAAGAAAAATTAGATCAAGCAATAAGGCCGGCGAAGAGTCAAGACAACAAGAAAAACGAAAAATAAACACACAAGCTATGCACATTAAATAAAATCAGTCAAGTTCAACCAGATCTTAGATCTCCACAGTAGAAGATCGGAATCAGAGTTATCAGCATGCTATATACAGTTAAACATAGCACAATTTCTAGATCTACTAAGTCTCTTCCACAGTCCGATTTCACTTCGGTTAAGTAGATCAATTCAAAATAATCGCGATTAGAAATAAACAAGAGAATTCCGAAACAAATCTACCGATTAAGAAAAGAAAATCGCAAAAAATGAAGTATCTTGTGCATAGAAGCTACTATATACAGCTTAGTAAGCAAAATTAACCAGAACTGGAACAGACAAAGGTAAGAGACACATGAAATGAAATTAATACCTTGAGAGAAGAGAAAAGGCGTCCGAGAAGAAGAAGGAGAAGAGGATGACGATGACCTCGCTCTCTTCTGTAAACGGAGACGCAGTATCAGAATAGAGAGAAAAATGAAGACAGAAATAGATAGGTATATATACTAGGGTGCGGGTGGTTGTGTGTATGTGCGTGCGTGTGAGTGCGTACACTTGAAAATTGAAAATTGAAAAATGAAAATTGAGACCCAAATTGAAATTTTAAAAAATAAGAAAGAGTAGAGAGAGAGAGAGAGAGGGGGAATCATTTCAACCACGAGAAAAGATGGATAGGATGACCTGGCTGACAGCCTTTTCCTTCAGCCTCACACTCACACAGTCACACACACACCCCACACTTCTTCAGTTCTTCTCTATCTTTTTCTTTTCTTTTCTTTTCTTTTCGTTTCATTTCACTCATTTTTCCTCTTCTCCCTACGGCTCTACCATTAATTTAGTTTTAGTTTATTTATATAAGGCGTTACATTCAATTTCGGCTCTCACTCTCAGCTTGAACGTTTATTCAATTTTGGCTCGACTCGTCTAAGTTCTAGTTCAACTCACAAGCCGGCGCGCGCTTTTTGTTCTCTACATTTCTTTCGAGCTTTGGCTCTCCGCTCGTCAATCCTTGACGCACCTAAACAGCACAAATTTTCTAACGAGATGTGTCTTGTTTGGGATCTTTCATTCTCTCGGTCTAATTTAATTTGTTAATAGCAAGATTGTTATACGCGGTGTTGAATTTTCAGCATTTTATTTTATTAGTATTGAGTAAGCTATATTATCTTGATTCCTCGAGCATTAGGTTGACCTTAATTTAATTTGAATCAAAATTTTATTTTATATTTATTAAATGTTTAAGAATAGTTTGTATCTTAAGAACACATGTTAATATTATAAATTAAAAAATTTAATAAAAGTATTTGTTAACTAAACCCTTTGTAATAATAAGAAGGGTCTAATTAAGGTTTATCAATTAATAATCAAAAACATATAAATTTAAATTTATAATATATTTATTAAATTGAAAATTTTAAAAATTTCTATTACTAAGTATCTTAATATTTGTCTGACAAGCATATATTAACTAAATTTTAATAAGAAACCTTACAGATGATTGTTTACCAGAAATTAAATGCTCTATAAAGAGAATATAAATTTATTTGTCAACATAAATTTTAATACCGAGAATATTATTTTGCTTTTTTAGTTGAACAGATGTTCGCAAAGAGTAAAAACATTTACGTGGTTACCACTTAATGACTCTTTCTAAAAGATTATACTAGGCTTTAGACTAATATGGCTAACGATAATGTATGTGTACGTTGTTTGAAGGAAAAAAGTTTAAACATGTGCCCTATATATATATATATATATATATATATATATATATATATATATATCCTCCAAGATTGTAGTAGGATTGCAAAAGAGGGTCAGATAAGCATCTTAAATACTTTTGAGCCTACAGATCTTTCTTTCAGATATTCATCAAATGGATCGAAAGGAAACTTAATGAAAGTCACAATTGTAATCGTGGGGAATAATAGCCCCTTTTGTTTTCTACACAACAACGTGCTACCTTTTGTTGCAGCATAATATAGGAATTTGTTTAGAATGCCACTAGGAACCAATTAAGAAATTTGACAAGGTGTATAATAAGTTGGTTATTTAATTCAATAAAAATAAATAATAAATTCAAAAACTCTTCTTCAATTATTTTGCATTAAATTTTAAATTTTAAATTCTTTAATTTTAAATTTTTAAAAAATTTAGTTAGTTATTTTAAAAAAATAATCATCTGAAATCTTAATTTACTAAAACATTTTATTCTAATACTCTTTTTTTTTTAATCGGCAGCCACCCCACCTTCATTAATAATCATCTCATTTCATCGTTGTTAGCTGGCTTGCCACACGTCACCCACCTTTAGTAAAAATAATCATCTACTTAAGGATAAAAATAATCATCTACATACCTACTGAATTGAGCATCTAACATATTTTAATTATATATAACTAACCCCAATTCAATCAAAATAATCATCTATATAAAAATTAAAATAATCATCCATATACCTACTAAAATAACTATCCTAAATTGACCATTAAAATAGAAGTAGAAGAATAATAAACAGAAGAAACAATTATTGTGGTGAAACATAGTTTTGAAGGACTAGGCATGACGAAAGCAGCACTGTTGTGAAGCATAGGGCTCAAATCTGAAAGAAGCTAACCATGCTTGGATCCAAAGAAGAAAAACATAGTGGTATCATTGGTGAGAAGAGGCTTGAAGGAATACGACAAAGAGAAGCTGGTTCGGAAGAGAGGCCCGCGAAAAAATGACAGCAACATTAGACTGAGCGTTGGAGGGCGAGACGCGTCGGGTTGACTGGCAAAAGTGAGGACAGTGTCAGTGGGAGGATGCGGCGGCGTCGGTATGGCTGGCGAGGAATTCAGTGACGTGATGTGAGGGCCGTTGAAGATGACGGTGAATTTTGAATGTGTATTAGACAGTGGTGGAGTTTAGTTCAGACAAGGGGCCCCCAAACTTTTTATAAAAAAAATTAGTAATACTTTTTTAAATGATAAAAAATAGTTCAATTTGTTTACATACTTTACTATGACTTAAAGTACCCAATAAATTCAATAAACAACACTCTCTCTACCTTTAAGTTCAAATATAAAAAATTAGATATTTTTATTTATTTAATTTAATATTATTTTATATTTTACTATTTATTTAATTTAATTTTTTATATGATAAAAAATAATAGAATATTCAATAAGTATTAATATTATTGTATTTGTATAAATTGATAAAAAAATTCAATAAATATTATAAATTTTAATATTTGTCCTTCTAACTTCTTCTTTACATATTCTATAGGATATATATTCCAATTTTTATATAAAATAATAATAAAAAATCAAAGAATTAATACATTTTTTAAGAAGAATGTTGATATTTAAAAAGAAGAACATATAACTTTTACAATATCAACACATGTAGATAGTATTTCTACTTTAATAAATCACGAAGAAAGTGAGATACAACCTTCAAAAGTTCAAAAGTTACATCTGATGAGTTTGACCTTAATTTTTTGGAACGAGACCTTGAAAACGGCATTAAATTTGGCAATATCATCCAAATCAGAGAGATGAAATTAGACGAGTTTATCTTAAATGGAGTTCATATCAAAAAATTTTTGATAATTATTTTCTATCATGGCCTCCCAAAAATTTGTTTCAAGTTCCGCTACTATATTAGAGGTTACAGTAAAATTAGAAATAACTGTACATAGTGTAAATGAGTTTAAATACTAATTATAATTTTTTAAATTTTAAAATTTAAAATTAAATAATTAATTAATTATCTAACTTTTAATTGTAATTTCACCTTTTTTTAATCCATTGTACATATTGTACACAATTAATATTAGTTCCTAATACTTTTTTATTTGATTATCATCTACTTCGAAATATAACCAGGATTATGAAAAGTTTGATATGTAAATTTTATTTCTAAAATACTTTTTATTTTATATTTTTATAAAAAATGTGTTTTTTTCTATTTTAAAGATTTTTGAAAAAAAAAAGATTATTACTATATTAACTACACAAATACTTAATAAATGAAAAATGAATTAATATTAATGCAATAGTTCTTTAAACTTTTTGAATTGTGTTCTATATAAAGAATAACATTTTTTAAACAATTAAGCAGTAAATTTATGCTTTTAAATACTAACACAAATCGGGCCAATTATCTTTAAAATTGACTAATCATTAGACTATATCAAGTTATCAACCCTTTCTGCTTGTTACTAAAACCGATGGAACTTTTTAAGATGGTAAAAGTTATTTAGATATCTTAAAAACTAAGGTAAGTAATGAAATTAATAATAATGCCAAGACTCTTTTGTATTTACGGGATTTAAATTTTGAGTAATTAACTAAATCAGTTTTTGAAAATTTTAAAAGTTGATATTTTAGTCTAAAAAAAATTAATACACAAAAATATTTTTAAGATTTTTTTGACAGACAAATCAATTCTTATTCTCTAACATATTTTTTCTATTTGTACTTGACAAAAAATGAAGTGGCATGGTTAGATACTCATGTGATCTGTGACATATTGGAGATATAGATAGACAAATAAGTCTCCATCATCGTTTTGTATTTATAAAAAACTATAGGCCTTTTAAAGTTCTCTCTAACTTTCTCTCTCACACTCATAACACTCAGTTTCAACTTTTTTCTTCTTTTCGGTTTTGTTTGCCTTCAAACAAAAGGTTAGCTAAGGCCTAAAATTTTTCGAATGGTGACGGTACCGATGAAGAATCAATCTCTTCACAACTTCTCCTTACCTTTCTTGAAATGGGGCTCCAAAAGCCATACCAGGTCTAACCACCGCCTTCGCTCTCCCCTATCCTGTTACTTCTCCTCCTCCCAACTTCCTCCCTCCACCAATCACGATTCCAAACCCAAAATTCACAAGTTTGGATCTAAAACTGTCAGATGCTGATTTGGATCCTCCTCCTCGCATATCGCAGAAAATCCTCACACTGAACAACAGCAGCAGCGACAACACACTTCTGAGTGAGTAGGCAATAATATAACTAACGATGATGACGATGGCGACATCAAGAGAAAGTGTGAGAACGGAGAAGAAGAAGCCAAAGGCGAAGGTAGGAGTTAAAGGTCAAAAAGTCTTGAAAGTTCAGGTCGAGAAAATCATCATTTCCAAAGGATTCTGGGAATGGAGAAGCAGGGGCTTTGAAATTGAGTGGTGTGAGCGTGAGAGAGAAAACAACGTCATACTCTTAATAAGAATGGAAATTTATTTGTCTATTTGTGTCTCCCAACATATTACGGATTACGTAGACGTCTAAACATGGCATTTTATCATTTTTCGTTAAGTACAAATGAAAAAATATGTCAGGAATTAATTTATTTGTCAAAAAAAATTTTAAAAATTTTTTTGTTTATTAATTTTTTTAAAAAACTAAAATATCTATTTTTAAAATTTTTAAGGACTGATTTAAATAATTACTGTTAAATTTTTTATTATACAAACCTAGTTTTTATCATAAGAGCAAAAAATTTGGTGACGTGGATAGTATTTTACAATTTTATATGAAAATTTTTGTGTAGTTAAACCATTGATGATTTTTATTTGTATAGATCTTAGTCTCAACAATCTTTGTTTTTCTTAAAAAGAAAGTTTTATTATGTTCTAATGTTTTTCCAATAATTCAATAAAAAATATGAGTATGCAAATTAATTACAGAGATTTTTTTTGTTATTTTAAATCTTAAAATAATTAAATAAGCTTTGTTATAAAAGAGTATTTTAGTCTTTTAAAGGTTAAGTATAAGGTATTTTAATCTTTTTAATATTATATTAAATTTTTTAATTTTTAATGTAATCAAACAATTTTAATTAATCTTATAAAGATAATTTAGTTTTTTCATGCTAATTATTAAAGGGTAACTTAGTGCTCTAAATATATTTAACCAGAGTATTTTTATTTTTTTTAGAATCATATTAAAGTTTTTAATTTTTAATACAATCAAACAATATAAATTAATCATATGATGGTATTTTAGTTTTTTTTTTCCAAATTAACCTTCAAAGGTCTTTTGTTCTCTTGAATATTAATTATAAGGGTATTTTAATCTTTTAAAATTGAAATGTTGTAAAAAGTTATTTTAGTCTTTTAAAAATTAAGTATAAGAGTATTTTAATCTTTTTTATAGATAAAATTTTTAATTTCTAATACAATCGTATAATCCCAATCAAACTTGTAAAGAAAATTTAGTCTTTTTAAAATTAATGTTAAAATATTTTTATAGTCTCTTAAAATGAATTCTGATAAAATTTTAAATTTGTTATAATAAAATTTAAATATTAATTTTTAATACAATTTAACATCCTTAAACTTGAAGAGTATCTTAGTCATTTAATAAAAGGATATTTTAGTCTTGTTAAAATCAAATTTAAATTTTCCATTTCCAATACGATCAAATTATATGAATAATTATATAATGGTATTTTAGTCTTTTTAAAAAAAACTTAAAATGTTGTTTTGTTATTTTAAACATTATTTATAAGAATATTTTAATTGTTTCAAAAGTTCAAATTTACAATTTTTAATACAAGTAACTAAACTTTATTCTAAAAAAGTATTTTAATTTTTTTTCAAGATCAATGTTAACATGTTGTTTTGGTATTTTAAAAATTAACTAGAATATGTTAATCTTTTTAATATTGAATTAAAGTTTATAATTGTTGATAAATCAAATAGTTTTAATTACTCCTATCAAGATATTTTAGTAATTTTAAAATTATTACATTAAGAATATTTTTGTATTTTAAAATTTAATGTTAAAAATAACTATGAAAAATTTTAATATTTTAAAATAAAAATCAAATTTTAATTTGTAATGCAATAAATCAACTATAAAAATAAAATGGCATTTCAAGTCCAAATTTTGTTACTAGCACACTTTCAAGTTCAAATTTTGCAAATTTTTATATTGTACTTTATTGTTCTAATAAGAATGACAAAATTTGAATATAATCCTCTAATTCTTTAAGAATTAGTTTTAAGTTTTTTCATAATAGACAATTCCAAAATTTATTTACTCTCATAATAAAGAAATCACGTATATTTTTGCATAAATGAATGAAAAATCTATTATTTCTACTTACGAATATTCAGAATATTAATAACATTGTCCATAAAAAAAAACTAACATTATATTTATATTTATGAAAAATAAACTTTATTTAATAAAATATCTAATTGTAAATTTTTATTAACTTAAATCATTCAAAATTCCTAAACTATCTTCTATCTTTTCACAATCTTTAAATTCTAAAACTACCTCTAAATTTTTGCACCTATTATCATCATCATTGTTGTCAATACCATTTTGCCACCATCATCACCATTATAGCACTGTCATGGTGACTATATTAGTGGCCACACCAATAGCATTTGAATCATTCTAGACTCTAAGATGGTCGAATTTTATGCTCTACAAAGATAAATTCATACCATAAATTGAGATCCCCAAAATTCTTGATTGAAATAATATGTAAAATATTGAATTTATTAAGACTTTGTTCAGGTTTTATCCTAAAAAACCAAAAATAAGGATTAAAAGTGAAAAATAATTAAAGAAGCTAGTAAGCACGGTGAAAAAAAAAATTGATCAATACTCAATTCAAATTTGACTCTAAAAATATAAAATAATGATAAAACTAGACTGATTTGATTATTTTCTTTTAATTGTTCTTAAAGCATAGTAAAACCTATGAAAATGATAGAAAAGTAGATGATGCCAAGATTTAAATCCAAAATCATTTTTTTCTCATTTTCTCTCCACATATTCTCTCTTCTTCCTTTTCTCCTTCAACCTCTCTCCCACGTTCCGCCATTCCCCCAACACCGCCACCATCGCTGAAACCTCTTTCGTCGCCTCCCTTGAACACTTCCTCGCCAACAAATCCATTTTCACTGCGTGACCACCCTCGACGACATCGTTTTTCTCTCCAAAGCGAATCACATTTACGGATTTCTACTACCTGGTTAGGATTCTACTTAAGATTTATATTTATGACATGTCAAAAAAGTTCACCTACGATCTTCTTTGACTCTTCTAAAATACTTATAAAGACACATTTAGTCTCACCTTCAATAGTGCTTCGTTCATTATCTTATCAAATAGGTGAGGTAATCTCAAATTCAACTACACCTTAATGTTCTCCATTTTTCTTTTAGTTTTAATAATTGGTTTGATATTTTTAGAGTCAAATTTAAATTGGCTCTTGATTTTTTTTCACTTTGGTTACTATTATTTTTATTTTTTTTCATTTTTAATCATTGATTTGAGTTTTTTAGGGTGAAATATGAAGACTCTTGATAAATTTAATATTTTGTATATTATTTTAACCAAAGATGGTTCAGATGGTATTAGTATCGCCACTGACATGATCACTATCATGGTGATGATGGTGGTAGAGAGGTGTTGACAATGATGATGATGATAATAGATGCAAAAGAGTGGAGGTAGTTTTCGAATTTGAAGATGATGGAAGAGATAAAAAGTAGTTTAAAAGTTTTGAGTGATTTTTAAAGAAGTCAACCAAATTTTAGAATGTGGATACTTTTGTTAAAGAGAAAGTATAGGTAACTAACTTTATTTTTATACACGCCCTACCATTCCAACTCCTCATGTCGCGATTTTCCTATCGAACTTCTCTTGCCGCGATACTGCTCCATCCTCCTTCAACTCTTCTTGCCATTACCTCTGCGTCCAACTCCTTTCACCGTGACACCGCTCCATCCCCTCTAACTCCTCTGGCGGCAACGCCGTTTAATCGTTCAGTTCTTTTAGATAATTTTTTAATAGTTTTGGATGTTTTGTTTTTTGGGTTTCGGATATGTCTTTTTTTATAGGTTCTAAATGTTTCTTTTTTTTTATGTTTTGGATGTTTCTTCTTTGAAGGTTCTTTTTTTTAGGTTTTGGATGATTCTTTTTAATAGTTTTAGATGTTTCTTTTCCCTAGTTTTCGAATTTTTTTCTTTAATTTTCTTTTATTTTTTTATTGCATATTCTAAAAAAAATCTGCTAGCGGCGGACGACGGCTAAGCGATGGATGGTGATGGGCGCGCGCGATGCAGTGGCACGGTTATGGCGTGATACGGCAGTTGAGGTAGTTGGAGATGATACTAAATGATGCGGTTAAGGCTTAATTTGGTAAAACTTTTACTTTTTAAAAAGTATAACATTTATGTTTGGGAAATTAAATTAAAAATCACTTTTAATAAACACAAGTAGCAACAATTACATTTGGTAAAATAATTTTTAAAATTTA
The DNA here is from genome assembly GCF_003086295.3 of Arachis hypogaea. Lineage (NCBI taxonomy): Eukaryota > Viridiplantae > Streptophyta > Magnoliopsida > Fabales > Fabaceae > Arachis > Arachis hypogaea. The sequence continues at coordinate 89,341,021 of NC_092045.1, forward strand.
AAAATAATATAAAAGACATAAATTTAAGCGTTAAATTTGAAAATGAGTTATGAAGGTTGTGGTAGGCTTAGAGAAGGGGGGTTGAATCTATGCCTTCCTTTTTAGTTGCTGTTATTACCCTTTTAAAATAACTTTGCAGTTTTGATTCTGTTTGAACTCAGCAGCGGAAATTTATGAGACTATTTATTTTTGTCTCATGAGTATCAGAAAACAGAACATAGCAGAGAAGAGAAAAGCTAACACCAGCAAGTATCCTGGTTCGGTTGCCTTGTGCTATGCAACCTACATCCAGTCTCCTCCACAACTATGGAAGAATTTCACTATAGTTAACAGTATTACATACACCAATAACACATGATTGACCCAATCCTATCACACTCAAGTTCTAACCTAACTTAACATTGGCTATGCTAATACCTAACTATACCTCTTAGTGCTAACCCAACTAAGAAAGGGATACCTTTCAGGTACAAGTTACAAGACACTTAACCAACCTAAAGAAATCAGAAAACAACTCTAGCTTTTCTCTCAAGTGTTTCACTCAGCCTTTTTCAACTCTTGGCTTTTTCTCAAGCTTTCTCACAATGCCTTTTCTCTCAAGAAATTACAGAAAGATAAGCTTAGAAAAGTACATCACATTCAGTAAAACATGAAGGAGATTGACTTCATCAACAGCCTCTGTGCTATGCGAAAAACCAGATTAACAAGCCTCTGATTTAGTTCTTCATACTGGCAGAATGCACCTTTGAATAGGTTACACTGTCCAGTTAGTTGAACTTCTTCAAAGAGCTCTCTCAGAACAAACACCTCAAGTTTACTGGTTATTTCTCCTTGCTTCAGAATGAACAACAAGCTTCTTTTTATCTCCTTGCATGTTCCTTGGTTCTTCTTCCAAGGTCAACATCTTGAGCCTTGAGCTTCACCAACCCACAAGCTCACTTTTTCTTCTCAATCATCAAAGTGGAACCTTTCCTTCTGACTTTTCCAACTTGACCGAAAGCCATGAAGGAGTAACCGAAATTGTTTTTCAATGGTCAACCAAATCTGAACCATAGAGATGCAACTTGGTCCCCAAGAATCTCTTGTGACCGTGGATTTGTAGAAGTGAAGAATAGAGATCAACTTTTTCCTTGAATTCCATTTTCGGATAGAACAGAGAGTAGGGAAGAAAGGATGAAGATCTGATGCATGCAAGATGAGATGGATTACCTTTCTTAAGCTTGATTTGGATTAGATTTTCTGCTTTAGCTTCTGTGCTTCAAGCTTAGATTTTCTCTTTCTTGCTTCTTTGGTTACTGGCTTATGGAGGAAGCTTTTCTTCTCTTTCTCTTTCTTACTTTACTGAAGTCTTGATGTGACTTGATTAGAGAGGAGAAGAACGTTGCTTTGGTTGGAGCAAGATGGTGGGAAATTGAAAACAATTTCAAGCTTGGATCGGGTTCTTCTCTTTTTTGGCCCGTGGTGCCTTACTATGCTTCTTTGATGAATTTGTTTGATATGAATGACTTGGGCTTGTCTTTAATCGCACTTTTCATTCAGCCCATTAGCTTTGTTTTGTTATTCATTCAACTTGGGCTGCCAAAATTGAATTATAGCTTGCAACATAACATAAATAATTAGCAATGTATACTTATTAATTTAACAACTCTAATTATTTATTTTGCCAAAAATAATGTTTGTCATCATTAATTAAGTTAGTTAATTTCTTAACTCAACAATCTCCCCCTTGATGACAAACATGATTTAAACAATAATCAAAAAGGAAATGAAGTAAGGTTTAGAAACTCCCTTTGATTTTTGTCATTTGCATTTGTGTTGCTCCCCCTTTCCTTTTCAAGGTTAGCTCCCCCTTGATTTATGCTTTCCTCTTTGTTCCTGTTATGCATTGTATTTAAAGAAAGCACAATAACGAGCTATGCACATTTATCTTGTATAAGATATATCAAATGAGCTATATCACATAATCAGCCCAACTTCAAGCTAATATCAGTAGCAAAAGAATTCAGCCTGTGAAGTCAGGTTTTAGTGCAGCATTTAGACAAAAATCTGAAATAATTACTAGTAGCTGCATCAACACAATACCATCATTACACAATACACAATACCATCATTCATTCTAGTGCTATTACTCCCCCTTTTGTCATCAAGGGTGGAAAGTAAACAAGATCAACAAAAACATCAATACAACTCCTGCAAGAAAAGGTTAGAACACAGTCCAAAGTTCTAGTTAAACCAACAAAAATGCAGCAGTATTTAGAGTGATTACAGTTGATGAGCGGATATTTTATACGCTTTTTGGGGTAATTTCATGTAGATTTTAGTATGTTTTAACTAGTTTTTAGTAGAATATTATTAGTTTTTAGGCAAAAATCATATTTCTGGACTTTACTATGAGTTTGTGTGTTTTTCTGTGATTTCAGGTAATTTCTGGCTGAAATTGAGGGAGCTGAGCAAAAATCTGAGTTAGGCTGAAAAAGGACTGCTAATGCTGTTGGATCCTGACCTCCCTGCACTCGAAATGGATTGTTTGGAGCTACAGGAGTCCAATTGGTGCGCTTTCAACGGCGTTGGAAAGTAGACATCCAGGGCTTTCCAGCAATATATAATAGTTCATACTTTGCACGAAGATAGATGACGTAACTTGGTGTTGAACGCCAAGTACATGCTGCTGTCTGGAGTTAAACGCCAGAAACACGTCATGATCCGGAGTTGAACGCCCAAAACACGTTATAACTTGGAGTTCAACTCCAAGAAAAGCCTCAGTTCGTGGATAGCTTTAGTCTCAGCCCCAGCACACACCAAGTGGGCCCCAGAAGTGGATTTCTGCGCCAATTATCTTAGTTTACTCATATTCTGTAAACCTAGGTTACTAGTTTACTATTTAAACAACTTTTAGAGACTTATCTTGTACCTCATGACATTTTCAGATCTGAATTTTATACACTTTGACGGCATGAGTCTCTAAACTCCATTGTTGGGGGTGAGGAGCTCTGCAGCGTCTCGATGAATTAATGCAATTGTTTCTATTTCTCCATTCAAACGTGTGTGTTCCTATCTAAGATGTTCATTCGCGCTTAAATTGTGAAGAAGGTGATGATCCGTGACACTCATCACCTTCCTCAATCCATGAACGTGTGCCTGACAACCACTTCCGTTCTACATCAGATTGAATGAGCTTCTCTTAGATTCTTTAATCAGAATCTTCGTGGTATAAGCTAGATTGATGGCGGCCATTCTTGAGGATCCGGAAAGTCTAAACCTTGTCCGTGGTATTCCGAGTAGGATTCCGGGATTGAATGACTGTGATGAGCTTCAAACTCGCGATTGCTGGGCGTGATGACAAACGCAAAAGGATCAATGGATCCTATTCCAACATGATCGAGAACCAACAGCTGATTAGCCATGCTGTGACAGAGCATCTGGACCGTTTTCACTGAGAAGATGGGAAGTAGCCACTGACAATGGTGACACCCTACATACAGCTTGCCATGGATGGAACTTTGCACTTTTCTATGGATGGAATATTACATTACAGGAATAAATCAGACAAAGCATCTCCAAAACTCCAACATATTCTCCATTACTGCATAACAAGTATTTATTTTATGCCCTTTTCCCTTTCTTCACTGAACTTGAAAAACACTGTTGTTGGCATCCTGACTAAGAATAAAGATAAACATAGCTTGCTTCAAACCAACAATCTCCGTGGGATTCGACCCTTACTCACGTAAGGTATTACTTGGACGACCCAGTGCACTTGCTGGTTAGTTGTGCGGATTGAAAAAAGTGTTATTGCAATTTCGTGCACCAAGTTTTTGGCACCGTTGCCGGGGATTGTTCGAGTTTGAACAACTAAAGGTTTATTTTATTTCTTAGATTAGGAAGATTTTGGTAATTGGGTCAGAGTCTTTTATTTTCTTTTCAAAAATATTATTTTTCTTTATTAATTTTTAATTTTTCTTTGAGTCTAGTGTCTTGTTCTACGTTTGGTGTCAATTGCATATTTTATATTTTTCTTTAAAATTTTTGTATTAGTGTCTTTGTTCTTCCTTGATCTTCAAGTTGTTCTTGTTTATTTTCCTTGTTTGATCTTTAATTTTTCTTGTTCTGTGTCTTTTCTTGATTTTTTTGTGCTTTTTCAAAACATTAGTTTTCAAAAATTTATTTTATCCATAAAAATAATACATCTTTAAAATACGTTACATTTTTAGCTCAGTTAGTTATAGCGTTGGCTTATGTTCTTGGCAATTGGGCACCTTCTTTTTAAAATCCTTTTTCAGAAATAATTTTGCTTGATTTAATCTTGTGCCAAACTTTAAGTTTGATGTTTTCTTGTTGATCTTTCTTTGATTTTCGAAAATTTATCTTGGTTTTCTAAAAATTTTAAGTTTGGTGTTCTTTCTTTTGTTCTTGGTGTTCTTGTGAATCTTCAAGGTGTTCTTGAGTCTTTCTTGTATTTTGATCTTAAAATTTTTAAGTTTGGTGTTCCTTGGTGTTTTCCCTCCAAAATTTTTGAAAATAAGGAGCATTAGATCTAAAAATTCTAAGTCTTGTGTCTTTTGTGTGTTTTTCTCTTTCATAAAAAAAATTCAAAATTCAAAAAATATCTTTTCTAACTAATTTTAAACTATATTTTCGAAATTTTTATATAAAAATTCAGACTCCAATTTCAAAACTTTTCAGTTCTTATCCTTTTACGTTTTAAAAAAAAATTATATATATATATATATATATATATATATATATATATATATATATCTTTTTCAAAATATCCTAACCCCTTTCTCTCTCCTCAAATTTTCGAAAATATTCATAAACTTTTTCAAATTTTTTTTATAAATTTTAATTTTTAATTTTCTTTATTTATTTATTTTATTTTTATTTCGGTTTTTGTTTTATTTTATTATTTCAAAAATTATTTTTATAATAAAATAGACAATATCAACATCCATATCATCTCCCTTGCTCCATCATGGAACTAAGTGGAAATGAACAGTCCAGGAGGACTCTAGGGTCATATGCTAACCCCACTACTGCTTCATATGGGAGTAGTATCTGTATACCCTCCATTGGAGTTAGTAGCTTTGAGTTGAATCCTCAGCTCATTATCATGGTGCAGCAAAACTGCCAGTATTCTGGTCTTCCACAGGAAGAACCTACAGAGTTTCTAGCACAATTTTTACAAATTGCTGACACAGTACATGATAAGGAAGTAGATCAGGATGTCTACAGATTATTATTGTTTCCATTTGCTGTAAAAGATCAAGCTAAGAGGTGGTTAAATAACCAGCCTAAGAACAGCATAAAAACATGGAAACAGCTGTCAGAAAAATTCTTGAATCACTATTTTCCTCCAAAATGGATGACACAGCTAAGGCTAAACATCCAAGGCTTCAAACAAGGAGATAATGAATCCCTTTATGATGCCTGGGAGAGATACAGAGAGATGTTAAGAAAATGCCCCTCTGAAATGTTTTCAGAGTGGGTGAAATTAGACATCTTCTACTATGGGCTTACAGAAAAAGCTCAGATTTCTCTAGACCACTCAGCTGGTGGATCTATATATATGAGAAAAACAATTGAAGAAGCTCAAGAGCTTATTGATACAGTTGCCAGAAATCAGCATATGTACCTAAGCAGTGAATCCTCCATGAAAGAAGAAGCTAAAACAGTAACTGCTGAACTCAGTCCTGTGGATCAGGCTAATGAATTCAATCAGCAATTAGACTTCCAAACCCAGCAGCTAGCCAAATTCAAGGAAATACTACAGGAAACAAGAATGGCTAACAGGAATATGGAAGTACAGTTAAAGCAAACAGAAAGGCAACTGTCAAAACAAATAGCAAAAGAATGCCAAGCAGTTCAATTAAGAAGTGGGAAAACATTAAATACCTCACTTCAAAGTAGCAGGAAGCCAAGAAATGAACAAATGGTTACTCAAAATCCCTCTGAGGACAATCAGAGCCCAGAGAGGAATAAGGCTGGCGCTGAACGCTCAGACCATGCTCATTTGTGGCGTTCAACGCCAGAAACAAGCATGAATTCGGCGTTGAACGCCCAAGGGAAGTATAGTTCTGGCGTTCAGATGCCAGTAACAGATAAGGAGTTGGCGCCTAACGCCACTCCAGCTTCCACCCCTGGCATTCAAACGCCAGTGGGAGATCAGTCACATACAAGTGCTGATAACAACCCTTCTAAAAAGGCTTCCCAACCCACTTCTACAGGTAATAAACCTGCAGCAACTAAGGTTGAGGAACACAAAGCCAAAATGCCTTATCCTCAAAAACTCCGCCAAGCGGAACAGGATAAGCAATTTGCCCGCTTTGCAGACTATCTCAGGACTCTTGAAATAAAGATTCCGTTTGCAGAAGCACTTGAGAAAATACCCTCTTATGCTAAGTTCATGAAAGAGATCTTAAGTCATAAGAAGGATTGGAGGGAGACTAAAAAAGTTTACCTCACTGAAGAATGCAGTGCAATCATTCTGAAAAGCTTACCTGAGAAGCTTAAAGATCCTAGGAGCTTCATGATACCATGCACATTAGAGGGTAATTGCACCAAGCAAGCTCTATGTGACCTTGGGGCAAGTATCAACCTAATACCTGCATCTATTATCATAAAGCTCGGATTGACTGAAGAAGTCAAACCAACCCGGATATGTCTTCAACTTGCTGATGGCTCCATTAAATACCCATCAGGCGTGATTGAAGACATGATTGTCAAGGTTGGGCCATTTGCCTTTCCTACTGACTTTGTGGTGCTAGAAATGGAGGAGCACAAGAGTGCAACTCTCATTCTAGGAAGACCTTTTCTAGCAACTGGCCGAACCCTCATTGACGTCCAAAAAGGGGAAGTAACCTTGAGAGTCAATGAGGAGGAGTTCAAGTTGAATGTTGTCAAAGCCATGCAACATCCAGACACCCCAAATGACTGCATGAGTGTTGATATCATTGACTCTCTGGTGAGAGAGGTCAATATGGCTGAGAGTCTCGAATCAGAGTTAGAGGACATCTTTAAAGATGTTCAGCCTGATTTGGAGGAATCAGAGAGAATAATAGAACCTCTGAAAATCCCTCAGGAAGAGGAGAAACCTCCCAAACCCGAGCTCAAACCATTACCACCATCTCTGAAATATGCATTTCTGGGAGAAGGTGATACCTTTCCTGTAATCATAAGCTCTACATTAGAGCCACAGGAAGAGGAAGCACTAATCCAAGTGCTAAGGACACACAAGACAGCTCTTGGGTGGTCCATCAGTGATCTTAAGGGCATTAGCCCAGCCAGATGCATGCACAAGATCCTATTGGAGGGTGACGCCAAGCCAGTGGTCCAACCACAAAGGCGGCTGAATCCAGCCATGAAGGAAGTGGTGCAGAAGGAGGTCACTAAACTACTAGAGGCTGGGATTATTTATCCTATTTCTGACAGCCCCTGGGTAAGCCCTGTCCAAGTTGTGCCTAAGAAGGGAGGCATGACAGTGGTTCATAATGAAAAAAATGAACTGGTTCCTACAAGAACAGTTACAGGGTGACGTATGTGTATTGATTATAGAAGGCTTAATACAGCCACCAGAAAGGATTATTTTCCTTTACCATTCATAGACCAGATGCTAGAAAGACTAGCAGGTCATGAATACTACTGCTTCCTGGATGGATATTCAGGTTATAATCAAATTGCAGTAGATCCCCAGGATCAAGAGAAAACGGCATTCACATGTCCATCTGGAGTATTTGCATACAGAAGGATGCCATTTGGTTTGTGCAATGCACCTGCAACCTTTCAAAGGTGCATGCTCTCAATTTTCTCTGATATGGTGGAAAAATTTCTGGAAGTCTTCATGGATGACTTTTCAGTATTTGGAGACTCATTCAGCTGCTGCCTTAAACATTTAGAACTTGTTCTGAAAAGATGCCAAGAGACTAACCTGGTTTTAAACTGAGAAAAATGTCACTTTATGGTGACTGAAGGAATTGTCCTTGGGCACAAAATTTTGAACAAAGGAATAGAGGTGGATCAAGCTAAGGTAGAGGTAATTGAAAAATTACCACCACCTGCCAATGTTAAGGGAATCAGAAGCTTTCTGGGGCATGCAGGATTCTATAGAAGGTTTATAAAGGATTTTTCAAAAATCGCCAAACCTCTGAGCAACCTGCTAGCTACTGACACGCCATTCATCTTTGATAAGGAGTGTCTGCAGGCATTTGAGACTCTGAAAGCTAAATTGGTCACAGCACCAATCATTTCTGCACCAAACTGGACATTGCCATTTGAACTAATGTGTGATGCCAGTGACCATGCCATTGGTGCAGTGTTGGGACAAAGGCATGACAAGCTTCTGCACGTCATTTACTATGCCAGCCGTGTTCTAAATGACGCACAGAAGAATTACACAACCACAGAAAAAGAGCTACTTGCAGTGGTTTACGCCATTGACAAATTCAGATCCTATTTAGTAGGATCAAAAGTGATTGTGTACACTGATCATGCTGCTCTTAAATATCTACTCACAAAGCAGGATTCAAAACCCAGACTTATAAGATGGGTGTTGCTTTTGCAAGAGTTTGATATAGAAATAAGAGACAGAAAAGGGACAGAGAATCAAGTAGCAGATCACCTGTCCCGAATAGAACCAGTAGAAGGGGTGTCCCTCCCTCTTACTGAGATCTCTGAAACCTTCCCGGATGAGCAACTCTTTGCCATCCAGGAAGTGCCATGGTTTGCAGATATTGCAAACTACAAGGCAGTGAGTTTCATACTCAAAGAGTACAGTAGGCAGCAATCAAAGAAATTGATCACAGATGCAAAGTACTATCTTTGGGATGAACCATATCTCTTCAAGAGATGTGCAGACGGAGTAATCCGTAGATGTGTGCCTAAGGAAGAAGCGCAGAAGATCCTATGGCACTGCCATGGATCATAGTATGGAGGACATTTTGGAAGTGAGCGAACAGCCACAAGAGTCCTCCAAAGTGGCTTCTACTGGCCTACTCTCTATAAAGATTCCCGAGTGTTTGTGCTTAATTGTGACAGTTGCCAAAGATCTGGCAATCTGCCTCACAGTTATGCCATGCCTCAACAAGAGATCTTGGAGATTGAGTTGTTTGATGTATGGGGTATTGACTTCATGGGACCTTTCCCACCATCATACTCAAACACTTATATTCTGGTGGCAATGGATTATGTATCCAAATGGGTGGAGGCTATTGCAACACCCACTAATGACACTAAAATAGTGTTAAAATTCCTCCAGAAACACATCTTCAGTAGATTTGGTACCCCTAGAGTATTAATCAGTGATGGGAGCACTCATTTCTGTAATAAACAGCTTTACTCTGCTTTGGTTCGTTATGGAGTTAGCCATAGGGTAGCTACTCCATATCACCCACAGACTAATGGGCAAGCTGAAGTCTCAAATAGAGAACTCAAAAGAATCCTGGAACGGACTGTAATTAACCGTAGAAGGGATTGGGCAAGAAGCTTGGATGATGCTCTGTGGGCATACAGAACAGCATTCAAGACCCCTATAGGGACCTCTCCATACCAGCTTGTGTATGGAAAGGCATGTCACTTGCCAGTGGAACTGGAACACAAGGCCTACTGGGCAACCAGATTCCTAAACCTTGATGCCAAGTTAGCTGGAGAAAAACGATTGCTCCAGTTAAATGAGCTAGAGGAATTTAGACTCAATGCTTTCGAAAATGCAAAAATTTACAAAGAGAAAGCGAAAAGATGGCATGATAAGAAATTGTCATCCAGAGTCTTTGAGTCGGGGCAGAAAGTTTTACTATTTAATTCTAGGCTCAAATTATTCCCCGGGAAATTAAAATCCCGGTGGAGAGGTCCATATGTGATTACAAGTGTATCACCATATGGATACGTAGAGCTTCAGGATAATGAATCTAACAAAAAGTTCATTGTTAATGGACAGAGAGTTAAACATTATCTTGAAAGCAATTTTGAGCAAGAATGCTCAAAACTGAGACTTAATTAAAAGCTCAGTAATAGTCCAGCTAACGACATTAAAGAAGCGCTTGCTGGGAGGCAACCCAGCCATTCACAAAATTTAATTTTATTCATTTTTTCTAATTAATTGATTTTTACAGGTATATGTCAGAGTATCTTCAAAAGGTAAAATAGCAATTGATTGAATTCACAGAGTTACAGGGAAATTTGGAAGCTCACTGGCATGAAAAAGCCAGTAAGAAACGTTTTGGGCGTTGAACGCCCAAAAGAAGCACCCACTGGGCGTTCAACGCCAGTACGGGTAGCCATCTGGGCGTTAAACGCTAGAAAGGAACATCTTCTGGGCGTTGAACTCCAGAAAGAAGCACCTTCTGGGCGTTTAACGCCAGATTGATAGCGTCCTGGGCGTTCAGAAAAACGCCCAGTGACAAAGGACTTCCTGGCGTTCAACGCCAGAAAGAAGCAACAGCTAGGCGTTGAACGCCCAGGAGAAGCAACAATTGGGAGTTAAACGCCCAAAACAAGCAGCATTTGGGCGTTTAACGCCAGGATGGTGGGGAGGAGGTAAAATTCATTTTTCTTCACAAATTTTCTAAATTTTTATGTTTCAATTCATGATTTCTTGCATAAACATGTTTCAAAATGTCATCCTTAAAAATTTTTTTTCCTAATTTCTAAAATCCCTTTTTCAAAAATATCAAATATATCTTAATCCATAAACACAAATCTTTTTCAAACTCATCATATCTTTTGAATTTCGAAATTGCCTCTCCCTCTATTCCTCTCATATCCTTTCTTTTGCTTGAGGACAAGCAAACCTCTAAGTTTGGTGTGATTTGCCATGATCACGGAGCTAAAACTCATCAAGATCATGGCACTTAAGGGAACAGGAAGAGCAAGGATGTGACTTGAAGGAACTGAAGCGTCAGAAATTATATCTTGAAGGACCAAGCACCCCACAGACTAGAGGAACATCCACTTCCCAAAATAAAGGTCGTTGAGTTCTAATCTTTGCCTTAACTCTGTGATAACTGTTCTTATTAGAAATTTACCTTAGAAGTTATATATTAGTAGTAGTAATTAGTATCTCTACTTTGATTTTAATTCCAATTAAGTTATAATTTATTTTTCTCATCATCATCAAACATGAATAAAATAGTAGATTTTTAGAATAAAGAGGCAATATTTTTTTCGAGTTCTTAATAAGAAAAATTCTAATCATTTATATGTGGTGGCAATACTTTTTGTCTTCTGAATGAATGCTTGAACAGTGCATATTTTTGATCTTGTTGTTTATGAATATTAAAATTGTTGGCTCTTGAAAGAATGATGAAAAAGAGAAATGTTATTGATGATCTGAAAAATCAAAAGAAATTGATTCTTGAAGCAAGAAAAAGCAGTGAAAAAAAATTGAAAAAAAAAGTGAGAGAAAGAAAAAGCAAGCAGAAAAAGTCAATAGCCCTTAAAACCAAAAGGCAAGGGTAAAAAGGATCCAAGGCTTTGAGCATTAATGGATAGGAGGGCCCAAGGAAATAAATCCAGACCTAAGCGGCTAAATCAAGCTGTCCCTAACCATGTGCTTGTGGCATGCAGGTCCAAGTGAAAAGCTTGAGACTGAGTGGTTAAAGTCGTGATCCAAAGCAAAACGTGTGTGCTTAAGAACTATGGACACCTCTAATTGGGGACTTTAGCAAAGCTAAGTCACAATCTGAAAAGATTCACCCAGTTATGTGTCTGTGGCATTTATGTATCCGGTGGTAATACTGGAAAACAAAATGCTTAGGGCCACAGTCAAGACTCAATAAGTAGCTGTGTTCAAGAATCAACATACTAAACTAGGAGAGTCAATAATACTATCTGAATTCTGAGTTCCTATGGATGCCAACCATTCTGAATTTCAAAGGATAAAGTGAGATGCCAAAACTGTTCAGAAGCAAAAAGCTACAAGCCCCGCTCATCTAATAAGAATCTGAGCTTCACTTAAAACTCTGAGATATTATTGCTTCTTAATTTCTTTTCATCCTATTTTATTTATCTAGTTGCTTAAGGACAAGCAACAGTTTAAGTTTGGTGTTGTGATGAGCGAATATTTTATACGCTTTTTAGGGTAATTTCATGTAGATTTTAGTATGTTTTAACTAGTTTTTAGTAGAATATTATTAGTTTTTAGGCAAAAATCATATTTCTGGACTTTACTATGAGTTTGTGTGTTTTTCTGTGATTTCAGGTAATTTCTGGCTGAAATTGAGGGAGCTGAGCAAAAATCTGAGTTAGGCTGAAAAAGGACTGCTGATGCTGTTGGATCCTGACCTCCCTGCACTCGGAATGGATTTTTTGGAGCTACAGGAGTCCAATTGGCGTGCTCTCAACGGCGTTGGAAAGTAGACATCCAGGGCTTTCCAGCAATATATAAGAGTCCATACTTTACGCGAAGATAGATGACGTAACTTGGCGTTGAACGCCAAGTACATGCTGCTGTCTGGAGTTAAACGCCAGAAACACGTCATGATCCGGAGTTGAACGCCCAAAACACGTTATAACTTGGAGTTCAACTCCAAGAAAAGCCTCAGTTCGTGGATAGCTTTAGTCTCAGCCCCAGCACACACCAAGTGGGCCCCAGAAGTGGATTTCTGCGCCAATTATCTTAGTTTACTCATATTCTGTAAACTAGGTTACTAGTTTACTATTTAAAAAACTTTTAGAGACTTATCTTGTACCTCATGACATTTTCAGATCTGAATTTTATACACTTTGACGGCATGAGTCTCTGATGAGCGGATAATTTGTACGCTTTTTGGCATTATTTTTAGTATGTTTTTAGTATAATCTAGTTAGTTTTTAGTATATTTTTATTAGTTTTTAGTTAAAATTTACTTTTCTGGACTTTACTATGAATTTGTGTGTTTTTCTGTGATTTCAGGTATTTTCTGGCTGAAATTGAGGGACCTGAGCAAAAATCTGATTCAGAGGCTGAAAAGGACTGCAGATGCTGTTGGATTCTGACCTCCCTGCAATCGAAGTGGATTTTCTCGAGCTACAGAAGCCCAATTGGCGCGCTCTCCACGGCGTTGGAAAGTAGACATCCTAGGCTTTCCAGCAATATATGATAGTCCATACTTTGCTCAAGATTTGATGGCCCAAACCGGCGTTCAAAGTCACCCTCAGAATTTCCAGCGTTAAACGCCGGAACTGGCACCAAAGTGGGAGTTAAACGCCCAAACTGGCACAAAAGCTGGCGTTTAACTCCAAGAAGAGTCTCTACACGAAAAATGCTTCATTTCTCAGCCCAAGCACACACCAAGTGGGCCCGGAAGTGAATTTTTATGTCATTTACTCATTTCTGTAAACCCTAGGCTACTAGTTCTCTATATATAGGACCTTTTACTATTGTTTTAGGGAGCTTTTGATCATGTTTTTATGATTGAACCCTCTTTGGGAGGCTGGCCATTCGGCCATGCCTAGACCTTGTTCTTATGTATTTTCAACGGTGGAGTTTCTACACACCATAGATTAAGGTGTGGAGCTCTGCTGTACCTCAAGTATGAATGCAATTACTAGTGTTCTTCTATTCAATTCCGCTTGTTCTTGTTCTAAGATATCACTTGTTCTTCAACTTGATGAATGTGATGATCCGTGACACTCATCATCATTCTCACCTATGAACGTGTGACTGACAACCACCTCCGTTCTACCTTAGATTGGGTGAATATCTCTTGGATTCCTGATACACGATGCATGGTTGATCGCCTGACAACCGAGCGCTCGCCTGACAACCGAGCCAGCCATTCCGTGAGATTAGAGTCTTCGTGGTATAGGCTAGAACTGATGGCGGCGTTCAAGAGAATCCGGAAGGTCTAACCTTGTCTGTGGTATTCTGAGTAGGATTCAATGATTGAATGACTGTGACGTGCTTCAAACTCCTGAGGGCGGGGCGTTAGTGACAGACGCAAAAGAATCATTGGATTCTATTCTGGCCTGATTGAGAACCGACAAATGGATAGCCGTGCCGTGACAGGGTGCGTTGAACATTTCCACTGAGAGGATGGGAGGTAGCCACTGACAACGGTGAAACCCTTGCATAAGCTTGCCATGGAAATGAGTAAGAAAGATTGGATGAAGACAGTAGGAAAGCAGAGAGACGGAAGGGCACAGCATCTTCATGCGCTTATCTGAAATTCCCACCAATGAATTACATAAGTATCTCTATCTTTATCTTTATGTTTTATTCGTATATCACACATATCCATTTGAGTTTGCCTGACTAAGATTTACAAGGTGACCATAACTTGCTTCATACCAACAATCTCTGTGGGATCGACCCTTACTCGCGTAAGGTTTATTACTTGGACGACCCAATACACTTGCTGGTTAGTTGTGCGAAGTTGTGTTTATGCCATGGTATTGAACACCACGTTTTTGGATTCATTACCGGGGATTATTTGAGTTGTGAAAAGTATTGATCACAATTTCGCATACCAAGTTTTTGGCGCCGTTGCCGGGGATTGTTCGAGTTTTCTGCAAGCTTTTGGTCCGGTAACATCAGTGCCAAATTTCTGATCCGGCAACAGCACCAAGTTTTTGGCGCCGTTGCCGGGGATTGTTGAGTTTGGACAACTGACGGTTCATCTTGTTGCTTAGATTAGGTATTTTTTTCAGAGTTCTTAAGAATGAATTCTAGTGTTTCATGATGATCTGTTGAAGTCTGGCTGGCTGTGAAGCCATGTCTAATTTTATTGGACCGAGGTTTCAACCTATCATCACAAGAGCTTGTTGATTTCTATCAATCTTGTTGTTGGAGCAGTGATCTACCAAGGCTTGGCTGGCCATTGGCCATGTTTAGTGTTTTGGACCGAAGCTTTCTTTGAAAGCTTGGCTGGCTGTGAAGCCATGTCTAATTCCTGGACCGGAGTCTTAGACTAACATTGCACTGATTCCTGGAATTCTCATTAAGAATTTTGATATCTTTATTTTCTTAATTTTCGAAAAAAAAAGAAAAAAACACAAAAAAAAAATTTACAAAATCATAAAATCCAAAAATTTCTTGTTTGAGTCTAGAGTCTTATCTTAAGTTTGGTGTCAATTGCATGTTTCTGTTCTTATTGCATTCATGCATGTGTCTTCATTGATCTTCAAGTTGTTCTTGATGATTTCACTGCTCTGATCTTTGAATTCTATTGACTTGAGTGTTTTGTGTTTCTCATATGCATTCTCATGTTGTTAGTGTCAGTAGTATACAAACTGCTAAGTTTGGTGTCTTGCATGCATTGTTATTTGATTTTAGTTGCATTTTGATTATTCCTTATTATTAAAAATCCAAAAATATTTTTAATTTGTGTCTTTTCAAGTCAATAATACAGAGGATTGAAGATTCAGAACACACTGCAGAGGAATTATACAGAAAAAGCTGGGCGTTCAAAACGCCCAGTGAGGAAGGCAAACTGGCGTTTAAACGCCAGCCAGGGTGCCTGGCTAGGAGTTTAACGCCCAAAAGGGTAGAGTTTTGGGCGTTAAACGCCAGAATGTGCACCATTCTGGGCGTTTAACGCCAGGATGGCACAAGAGGGAAGATTTTGTTTTCAAATCAAATTTTTTTCAAGTTTTCAAAGTTTTTCAAAATCAAATCTTTTTCAAATCAATTTTTCAATCAAATCTTTTTCAAAACCAATTTCTTTCCATTTTCAAAGATACTTGCTATCAATTAATGATTTGATTCAACATTTCAAGTATGTT
The DNA here is from genome assembly GCF_003086295.3 of Arachis hypogaea. Taxonomy (NCBI): domain Eukaryota; kingdom Viridiplantae; phylum Streptophyta; class Magnoliopsida; order Fabales; family Fabaceae; genus Arachis; species Arachis hypogaea. Next base: position 89,356,714 of record NC_092045.1, read on the forward strand.
ACCTTTTCTGTTGAGAAAGGTTTAATGTTTGAATCATATCTTTTCTTGTTAGCCAAGTTATTAATTTCAAAATCAAATCTTTTTAAAATGTTTTTCAAATCATATCTTCTCAATCACATTTTCTTAAAATCAATTATATCTTCTTAACCACATCTTTTTCAAAATAGTTTTCAATCAAATCCTTTTGATTTCTAATTTCAAAATCTTTTTCAAAAATCACTTGATTTCTTTTCTATTCATGGTTTTCGAAAATCAATTAGTGTTTTTCAAAATGTTTTCAAAATATTTTACTTAATTTTCGAAAAATTACTTCCCCTCTTCTCACATCCTTCTATTTATGGACTAACACTATTCCTTAATGCACAATTCGAATTCCATCTTTCTTGATAAATTCGAATTTTCTACCTCTGCCTTCTAATTTTCTTTTCCTCTGACACCTCAAGGAATCTCTATACTGTGACATAGAGGATTCCATATTTCCTTGTTTTCTTCTCCTTCATATGAGCAGGAGCAAAGACAAAAGCATTCTTGTTGAGGTTGATCCTGAACCTGAAAGGACCTTGAAGCGAAAGCTAAGAGAAGCTAAGGCACAACTGTCTGTAGAAGACTTAACAGAAATCTTCAAAGAAGAAGAACACATGGCAGCCAAAAACAACAACAATGCCAACAATGCAAGGAAGGTGCTGGGTGACTTTACTGCACCTACTCCCGACTTCTATGGGAGAAGCATCTCTATCCCTGCCATTGGAGCAAACAACTTTGAGCTTAAGCCTCAATTAGTTTCTCTAATGCAACAGAATTGTAAGTTTCATGGACTTCCATTGGAAGATCCTCATCAGTTCTTAGTTGAGTTCTTGCAAATCTGTGACACTGTCAAGACTAATGGGGTTAACCCTGAGGTCTACAGACTTATGCTATTCCCTTTTGCTGTGAGAGACAGAGCTAGGACATGGTTGGACTCACAACCTAAAGAAAGCCTGAACTCTTGGGAAAAGCTAGTCAATGCCTTCTTGGCAAAGTTCTTTCCACCTCAAAAATTGAGTAAGCTTAGAGTGGAAGTCCAAACCTTCAGACAAAAGGAAGGAGAATCCCTCTATGAAGCTTGGGAAAGATACAAACAATTAATCAGAAAGTGTCCCTCTGATATGCTTTCTGAATGGAGCATCATAGGTATTTTCTATGATGGTCTGTCTGAACTTTCCAAGATGTCTTTGGATAGCTCTGCTGGAGGATCTCTTCATCTAAAGAAGACGCCTACAGAAGCTCAAGAGCTGATTGAAATGGTTGTAAATAACCAATTCATGTACACTTCTGAAAGGAATCCTGTGAACAATGGGACTAATCAGAAGAAAGGAGTTCTTGAGATTGACACTTTGAATGCCATATTGGCTCAGAATAAAATATTGACTCAACAAGTCAATTTGATTTCTCAAAGTCTGTCTGGGATGCAAAATGCACCAGGTAGTACTAAGGAAGCTTCATCTGAAGAAGAAGCTTATGATCCTGAGAACCCTTCAATGGAAGAGGTGAACTACATGGGAGAACCATATGGAAACACCTATAATCCTTCATGGAGAAATCATCCAAATCTCTCATGGAAGGATCAACAGAGACCTCAACAAGGTTTCAACAATAACAATGGTGAAAGAAACAGGTTTAGCAATAGCAAGCCTTTTCCATCATCTTCTCAGCAACAGACAGAGAGTTCTAAGCAGAATACCTCTGACTTAGCAACCATGGTCTCTGATCTAATCAAAACCACTCAAAGTTTCATGACTGAAACAAGGTCCTCCATTAGAAATTTGGAGGCACAAGTGGGTCAGCTGAGCAAGAAAATTACTGAACTCCCTCCTAGTACTCTTCCAAGCAATACAGAAGAAAATCCAAAAGGAGAGTGCAAGGCCATCAACATGGCCAAACTTGGAGAGGAGGGAGAGGCAGTGAACGCCACTGAGGAAGACCTCAATGGACGTCCACTGACCTCCAATGAGTTCCCCAATGAGGAACCATGGGAATCTGAGGCTCCCACTGGGACCATAGAGATTCCATTGAATTTACTTCTGCCATTCATGAGCTCTGATGAGTATTCTTCCTCTGAAGAGGATGAGTATGTCACTGAAGAGCAAGTTGCTAAATACCTTGGAGCAATCATGAAGCTAAATGACAAGTTTATTTGGAAATGAGACTTGGGAGGATGAACCCCCTTTGCTCACCAAAGAACTAGATGATTTGTCTAGGCAGAAATTACCTCAAAAGAGACAGGATCCTGGGAAGTTTTCAATACCTTGTACCATAGGCACCATGACCTTCAAGAAGGCCTTGTGTGACCTAGGGTCAAGTGTAAACCTCATGCCTCTCTCTGTAATGGAGAAGCTAGGGATCTTTGAGGTGCAAGCTGCAAAAATCTCACTAGAGATGGCAGACAACTCAAGAAAATAAGCTTATGGACTTGTAGAGGATGTTCTGGTGAAAATTGAAGACCATTACATCCCTGCTGATTTCATAGTCCTAGAAACTGGGAAGTGCATGGATGAATCCATCATCCTTGGCAGACCCTTCCTAGCCACAGCAAAGGCTGTGATTGATGTTGATAGAGGAGAATTGATCATTCAAGTGAATGAAGAATCCTTTGTGTTTAAGGCTCAAGGATACCCCTCTGTCATCATGGAGAGGAAGCATGAAGAGCTTCTCTCAAAACAGAGCCAAGCAGAGCCCCCACAGCCAAACTCTAAGTTTGGTGTTGGGAGGCCACAACCAACTTCTAAGTTTGGTGTTGAACCCCCACATTCAAACTCTAAGTTTAGTGTTGGGAGGTTCCAACATTGCTCTGAGCATCTCTGAGGCTCCATGAGAGCCCACTGTCAAGCTACTGACATTAAAGAAGCGCTTGTTGGGAGGCAACCCAATGATTATATTTTATCTATTTTCCTTTGTTATTTTATGTTTTCTGTAGGTTGATGATCATGAGAAGTCACAAAAACAATTGAAAAAGCAAAAATAGAATGAAAAACAGAAAGAAAAACAGCACACCCTGGAGGAAGAACCTGCTGGCGTTTAAACGCCAGTAAGGCTAGCAGATGGGCGTTTAACGCCCAGTCTGGCACCATTCTGGGCGTTTAACGCCAGAAAGGGGCACCAGACTGGCGTTAAACGCCAGAAAAGGGCAAGCACTTGGCGTTAAACGCCAGAAATGGGCACCAGCCCGGCGTTTAACGCCAGAATTGGCTCAAAACGCATTTTTGCATGCCATTTGGTGCAGGGATGACTTTTCCTTGACACCTCAGGATCTGTGGACCCCACAGGACCCCCACCCACCCTACCACTCTCTCTTTTCTTCACCAATCACCTCAACACCTCTTCCCCAAAAACCCTTCACCTATCCAATCCCATCTTTCTCTTCACCACTCACATCCATCCTTCATAAAACCCCACCTACCTCACCCTTCAAATTCAAAACACTTTCCCTCCCAAACTCACCCTCCCATAGCCGAACCATAACCCTCCCCCCACCCCTATATAAACCCATCTTCACTCCTTCATTTTCACACAACCTAAACACCACTTCTTCCCCTTTTTGGCTGAACACAAAAGCCATCCCCTTCTTTCTCATTTCTTCTTCTTCTACTCTCTTCTTTCTTCTTTTGCTCGAGGACGAGCAAACCTTTTAAGTTTGGTGTGGTAAAAGCATTGCTTTTTGTTTTTCCATAACCATTTATGGCATCCAAGGCCGGAGAAACCTCTAGAAAGAGGAAAGGGAAGGCAAAAGCTTCCACCTCCGAGTCATGGGAGATGGAGAGATTCATCTCAAGGGTGCATCAAGACCACTTCTATGAAGTTGTCACCTTGAAGAAGGTGATTCCCGAGGTCCCTTTCAAACTCAAAAAGAGTGAATATCCGGAGATCCGACATGAGATCCGAAGGAGAGGTTGGGAAGTTCTTACCAACCCCATTCAACAAGTCGGAATCTTAATGGTTCAAGAGTTCTATGCCAATGCATGGATCACTAATAACCATGATCAAAGTGTGAACCCGGACCCAAAGAATTGGCTTACCATGGTTCGGGGGAAATACTTGGATTTTAGTCCGGAAAATGTAAGGTTGGCATTCAACTTGCCCATGATGCAAGGAGATGAACATCCTTACACTAGAAGGGTCAACTTTGATCAAAGGTTGGACCAAGTCCTCACAGTCATATGTGAAGAGGGCGCCCAATGGAAGAGAGATTCAAGAGGAAGGCCGGTTCAATTGAGAAGGCATGACCTCAAGCCCGTGGCTAGAGGATGGTTGGAGTTCATCCAACGCTCAATCATTCCCACTAGCAACCGGTCCGAAGTTACTATAGACCGGGCTATCATGATTCATAGCATCATGATTGGAGAAGAAATAGAAGTTCATGAGGTTATAGCCCAAGAACTTTATAAGGTGGCGGACAAGTCCTCTACCTTGGCAAGGTTAGCCTTTCCTCATCTCATTTGTCACCTCTGTTATTCAGTTGGAGTTGACATAGATGGAGACATCCCCATTGATGAGGACAAGCCCATCACTAAGAAAAGGATGGAGCACACAAGAGATCCCACTCATCATGAAATCCCTGAGATTCCTCAAGGGATGCACTTTCCTCCACAAAGCTGTTGGGAGCAACTAAACACCTCCCTAGGAGAATTGAGTTCCAACATGGGACAACTAAGGGTGGAACACCAAGAACATTCCATTCTCCTCCATGAAATTAGAGAAGATCAAAGAATCATGAGAGAGGAGCAACAAAGACAAGGAAGAGACATTGAGGAGCTCAAGCACTCCATAGGATCTTCAAGAGGAAGAACAAGCCGCCATCACTAAGGTGGACCCGTTCTTTAATTTCCTTGTTCTTTATTTTCCTGTTTTTCGAATTTTAGTGCTTATGTTTATCTATGTTTGTGTCTTGTGATCATTAGTGTCTATGCCTTAAAGTTATGAATGTCCTATGAATCCATCACCTTTCTTGAATGAAAAATGTTCTTAATTGAAAAAGAGAAGAATTGCATGAATTTTGAATTTTATAACAGTTTAATTATTTTGATGTGGTGGCAATACTTTTGTTTTCTGAATGTATGCTTAAACAGTGCATATGTCTTTTGAATTTGTGGTTCATGAATGTTGGCTCTTGAAAGAATGATGAAAAAGGAGACATGTTACTGAGGATCTGAAAAATCATAAAAATGATTCTTAAAGCAAGAAAAAGCAGTGAATTCAAAAAAAAAAAGAGAAGGAGAAAAACGAAAAAAAAAGGGAGAAAAGAAAACGAAAAAAGCGAAAAAAGAAAGAAATAAAAGTTGTGATCCAAGGAAAAAAGAGTGTGCTTAAGAACCATGGACACCTCTAATTGGGGACTCTAGCAAAGCTAAGTCACAATCTGAAAAGGTTCACCCAATTATGTGTCTGTGGCATGTATGTATCCGGTGGTAATACTGGAAGACAGAGTGCTTTGGACGACGGCCAAGACTCAATAAGTAGCTGTGTTCAAGAATCATCATACTTAACTAGGAGAATCAATAACACTATCTGGACTCTGAGTTCCTAAAGAAGCCAATCATTCTGAATTTCAAAGGATAGAGTGAGATGCCAAAACTATTCAGAGGCAAAAAGCTAAAAGCACCGCTCATCTAATTAATACTGATCTTCATAGATGTTTTTGGAATCCATTGCATATTCTCTTCTTTTTATCTTATTTGATTTGCAGTTGCTTGAGGACAAGCAACAATTTAAGTTTGGTGTTGTGATGAGCGGATAATTTGTACGTTTTTTAGCATTATTTTTAGTATGTTTTTAGTATAATCTAGTTAGTTTTTAGTATATTTTTATTAGTTTTTAGTTAAAATTCACTTTTCTGGACTTTACTATGAGTTTGTGTGTTTTTCTGTGATTTCAGGTATTTTCTGCTGAAATTGAGGGACCTGAGCAAAAATCTGATTCAGAGGCTGAAAAGGACTGCAAATGTTGTTGGATTCTGACCTCCCTGCACTCGAAGTGGATTTTCTGGAGCTACAGAAGCCCCATTGGCGCGCTCTCAACAGCGTTGGAAAGTAGACGTCCTGGGCTTTCCAGCAATATATGATAGTCCATACTTTGCCCATGATTTGATGGCCCAAACTGGCGTTCAAAGTCACCCTCATAATTTCCAGCGTTAAACGCCGGAACTGGCACCAAAGTGGGAGTTAAACGCCCAAACTGGCACAAAAGCTGGCGTTTAACTCCAAGAAGAGTCTCTACACGAAAAATGCTTCATTGCTCAGCCCAAGCACACACCAAGTGGGCTCGAAAGTGGATTTTTATGTCATTTACTCATCTCTGTAAACCCTAGGCTACTAGTTCTCTATATATAGGACCTTTTACTATTGTATTAGGGAGCTTTTGATCATGTTTTTATGATTGAACCCTCTTTGGGAGGCTGGCCATTCGGCCATGTCTAGACCTTGTTCTTATGTATTTTCAACGGTGGAGTTTCTACACACCATAGATTAAGGTGTGGAGCTTTGCTGTACCTCAAGTATTAATGCAATTACTAGTGTTCTTCTATTCAATTCCGCTTGTTCTTGTTCTAAGATATCACTTGTTCTTCAACTTGATGAATGTGATGATCCGTGACACTCATCATCATTCTCACCTATGAACGTGTGACTGACAACCACCTCCGTTCTACCTTAGATTGGGTGAATATCTCTTGGATTCCTGATACACGATGCATGGTTGATCGCCTGACAACCGAGCCAGCCATTCCATGAGATCAGAGTCTTCGTGGTATAGGCTAGAACTGATGGCGGCGTTCAAGAGAATCCGGAAGATCTAACCTTGTCTGTGGTATTCTGAGTAGGATTCAATGATTGAATGACTGTGACGTGCTTCAAACTCCTGAGGGCGGGGCGTTAGTGACAGACGCAAAAGAATCATTGGATTCTATTCTAGCCTGATTGAGAACCGACAGATGGATAGCCGTGCCGTGACAGGGTGCGTTGAACATTTCCACTGAGAGGATGGGAGGTAGCCACTGACAACGGTGAAACCCTTGCATAAGCTTGCCATGGAAAGGAGTAAGAAAGATTGGATGAAGACAGTAGGAAAGCAGAGAGACGGAAGGAACACAGCATCTTCATGCGCTTATCTGAAATTCCCACCAATGAATTACATAAGTATCTCTATCTTTATCTTTATGTTTTATTCGTATATCACACATATCCATTTGAGTTTGCCTGACTAAGATTTACAAGGTGACCATAGCTTGCTTCATACCAACAATCTCTGTGGGATCGACCCTTACTCGCGTAAGGTTTATTACTTGGACGACCCAGTACACTTGCTGGTTAGTTGTGCGAAGTTGTGTTTATGCCATGGTATTGAACACCACGTTTTTGGATTCATTACCGGGGATTATTTGAGTTGTGAAAAGTATTGATCACAATTTCGCATACCAGTCTCTAAACTCCATTGTTGGGGGTGAGAAGCTCTGCAGCGTCTCGATGAATTAATGCAATTGTTTCTATTTCTCCATTCAAACGTGTGTGTTCCTATCTAAGATGTTCATTAGCGCTTAAATTGTGAAAAAGGTGATGATCCGTGACACTCATCACCTTTCTCAATCCATGAACGTGTGCCTGACAACAACCTCCGTTCTACATCAGATTGAATGAGCTTCTCTTAGATTCTTTAATCAGAATCTTCGTGGTATAAGCTAGATTGATGGTGGCCATTCTTGAGGATCCGGAAAGTCTAAACCTTGTCTGTGGTATTCCGAGTAGGATTCTGGGATTGAATGACTGTGACGAGCTTTAAACTCGCGATTGCTGGGCGTGATGACAAACGCAAAAGGATCAATGGATCCTATTCCAACATGATCGAGAACCAACAGCTGATTAGCCGTGCTGTGACAGAGCATCTGGACCGTTTTCACTAAGAGGATGGGAAGTAACCACTGACAATGGTGACACCCTACATACAGCTTGCCATGGATGGAACTTTGCACTTTTCTATGGATGGAATATTACATTACAGGAATAAATCAGCAAAGCATCTCCAAAACTCCAACATATTCTCCATTACTGCATAATAAGTATTTATTTTATGCCCTTTTCCCTTTCTTCACTGAACTTGAAAAACACTGTTGTTGGCATCCTGACTAAGAATAATAAGATAAACATAGCTTGCTTCAAACCAACAATCTCCGTGGGATTCGACCCTTACTCACGTAAGGTATTACTTGGACGACCCAGTGCACTTGCTGGTTAGTTGTGCGGATTGCAAAAAGTGTTATTCCAATTTCGTGCACCAACAGTCATCCAAAAAAAATAAAAACAGTTCAACAGATGCAACATAAATAGAATTCATGAGACAAAAAGAGAGCAGCAGTAGCAGTTTTCATGAGACAAATCTTAGGCATCAGAACCATCCCCCTCCGAAGCAGCTTCCTCTTCATCCTCTGTGGCCTGATCTTCATCCTCATTCATGTTATCAATGAATTTCATAAGTACAACCACCCTATCTCTTGATTTCTTCAAGAAGTTCTCATGCTTGCTAGCTAGCTTCCGTTGTTCCTTGCTCATGGCAATCAAATGATTTGATTGGGAGACAAACTCTTGAGCGACATATTTGACCACATTCAGTAGAGCAGATTTCTTCCCAGTGGAAATGGAAGTACCCACAGTGGAAGGAGGAGGAGAGTCATCTGGTATGTACTCTTCATCATCATCATCATCTAAAACCACTCTCTCAGATCTAGTTGGCCCTTTTTGCTGTTTCACTGAACCACCCCCTTTTAGGTATGAATGTCTATTTTCATAATCCTCATTTGATAGGTCAACACCAAAATTTTCAAATATGCAAGTTAAAAACATGCCATAAGGTAGTGCTTTATCTTTCACACTTCTAACAGAATCAAACATGTATCTAGCCATCAAATAGGCAAAAGAGATTTCTGTTTTAGTGATTAGGGCATACAAAACAAGTGTGTCAGTGTAAGAAACCCTTTGATATGAACCACTTTGAGGAATTAAAATGTGATTGACAATTCGGTGCAATTGAGCACGTTCATATCCTAGGGCTTTGTGAGTGGGTGTGATGCCATCAATTAAAGAAACATGTTCACAAATGTGAGCAAGAGCATCATTGTAAGAGATACCAACACCTTCATCCCACTTCACAGATGTATAAGCACACGGCCCTACATCAGTGTACTTCAAGGAGTCACTGATTGTCTCATTATTCAAGATAATGTCTCTGCCCTTAACATAAGAATGCACACTTCCTTCATGGTATGTCATGTTTGCATAAAATTCTTTGACTAACTGAGGATACACAGGTTTTTTAATTTTGAAAAGGTGATTCCAGTCAAAAAACTCCAAATTTTCAACAAAAGGAAATCCTTTCTTTTTCAAATCAAGTAAATCAACAAGAAAAGAGGGACATAGATGACGGTACTGAATAACTCCCTCATAAAAATCATGGTCATGGCAGATTTGAAACGATGGGGGGTTATAGTCTGAGTGAGATGTCATGAAGTGTGATTTGTGAGCAAAAGGATCTATGTCTGGTTCTCTAACTGATTTGAGAGTGTGATGAGGGTTACCTCTTTGTGAACGCACAGGAACAGGCCTTGACTTAGGTTTTGTAGGCTCAGAAACAGGTTCTTCAACAGCAGGACGCTTACCCTTGGATGAACTAGGTTTTGTGGAGCTTGGTTTGGATGGCGTTGCCTTCGATGGTGGCGTTGGTTTGGCAGGAGCAGGATACCTTGGAGTGTTCTTGGTCTGAGCCATGGGGTCACAGCGAGGAGGAGAGGTAGGAGGAGAAGGTGAGGGAGTGAAGGTGGTGTCTTGAGAACGGGTTGATGGTCTAGGAAAACCTGGAAGTTTATGGATTTTCTCACGAGGTGCTCTTTTGGCAATGACTTTCTTCCCCATTTTGGTTAAATTGATGCTTTTGATGGAAGAGAGATAGTGGTGTGAGAGGGAAGAAACCGAAGGGTTGAGGAGAAGTTATGGAGGGAAGAGAGGGAGTGTTGGTAACCGAACCCAAAAGCAAGTTTTCAAAACCATGCAACTGCATCACCAATTGAAAAGACTTGAAAAGACATGACATCATAAAAGAAAGATTTGATTTGATTTAAAAATTAATTTTAAATTTTCAAAATCTTTAAAAAAACAAATCACACTGAAAATCCCTTTTGGACAAAAATAAAAATAAACACACAGGCCACTAAAATTAAAAAAATTTGTGACATTCATGTTTTGGGCCTTGAAGTGATTTGGATTTAATGAAACACATTTGGACAACTCTTGATCTGAATCTTGAAGTTGGCCCAGATTGAGTTTCACTTTAAGCAAGTCCAGAACACGCTGTCTTGAAGGAAACATTCATCATCTGCCCAGAATTGTCTCATACCTGTTTATGAGACAAAAAGCTCCAGCAAATATATCAGCACTATTCAAATAGAAAATCATAGCTCAAAATGCCTAGACAAGTCCTAAGCATGCAGAATCTATCCTCAGCTAATGGTTTTGTAAAAATATCTGCTAATTGCTCCTCAGATTTAACAAATTGAATACTAATATCCCCCTTTTGGACATGTTCTCTTATTGAGTGAAATTTCACTTCAATATGCTTAGTCCTAGAGTGCAAAACTGGATTTTTAGAAATATTAATGGCACTCATGTTATCACACATCAAGGGAATATTTTTAGCATTTAATTTGTAATCAGCAAGCTGTGTTTTTAACCATAAAAGCTGAGAACAACAAGAAGAAGTAGCTATATACTCAGCCTCTGCAGTGGATAGGGCCACTGTTGGTTGCTTCTTACTTGACCAAACATTTAAGGACTTTCCAAGGAAGCAACATAAATTAGAAGTGCTCCTTCTATCAACTCTGTCACCAGCAAAATCTGCATCACAATAACCAACTGCAGAAAAATCATCAATCTTAGGATACCAAAGACCAAAATTGGATGTGCCGTGAACACATCTAATGATCCTTTTAACTGCAGAAAGATGTGACTCTTTAGGTTTGGATTGGAACCTAGAACACAATCCAACACTTTGCACAATATCGGGTCTAGAGGAAGTTAGGTACATAAGAGAACCGATCATCCCTCTATACCTAGTCTCATCAACATCTTTCTCAGTTTCTCCCTTATCTAATTTAGAACTTGGATGCATGGGAGTTCCCATGGGTTTGACATTTTCCATACCAAATTTCTTAACTAATTCCTTGACATACTTTTCTTGATGAATGAAAATACCATTTTCAGTTTGTTTAATTTGTAGCCCAAGGAAAAAATTAAGTTCACCCATCATACTCATGTCAAATTCGCTTGTCATGAGTTTTCCAAATTCAGAACAAAGGGATTCATTGGCTGATCCAAAAATAATGTCATCAACATATATTTGGACTAGAATAAAAGAGTCATTTGAGTTCTTGATGAATAGAGTTGTGTCAGTGGTGCCTCTTTGAAAATCATTTTTCAAAAGGAAAGAGCTAAGTCTCTCATACCAAGCTCTAGGAGCTTGTCTTAAACCATAGAGAGCTTTAGATAGTTTAAAAACATGATTAAAGTGCTCTTTATTTTCAAAACCAGGAGGCTGCTCCACATACACTTCTCTATCTATCACTCCATTCAAAAATGCACACTTCACATCCGTTTGGTATAATTTAAAACCACAATATGCAGCATAAGCTAAGAGAAGTCTTATGGCTTCCATTCGGGCAACAGGGGCAAAGGATTCACCAAAGTCTATTCCTTCTTCTTGGTCATATCCTTGTGCCATTAGCCTTGCCTTGTTTCTTACAATGCTTCCATCTTCTCCCAACTTGTTCCAGAATATCCACTTGGTGCCGGTCACTTTCTTTCCACTTGGCCTTGGAACCAACGTCCACACTTGGTTCTTTTCAAACTCAAGAAGCTCATCCTCCATAGCTTTAACCCAAGAAGGGTCACCAAGTGCTTCCTTGACGTTTTGAGGCTCTATTTGAGAAAGAAGGGCAATGTTGGATCCTTCATTTGCCTTTCTAGTGGAAGACCTAGTTTGCACTCCATGAGAGACGTCCCCAATGACAAATTCCTCAGGATAATTCTTCAAGAATCTCCATTCACGAGGTTTGGTGGACTTGGAGGCAGATTCAGTCACCAAGGGATTCCGTGTGCTGCTGTCTGCAGAATTTCCTTCAGATTCATGAGACAAAATGGAATTGTCTCTTGAATTTTCAGCATTTTCTGTTTCTGGTTCAGCTTGTCCAGAATTTTCTTTTCCATGATTCTGAGCTGTTTCATCCTCCTTTTGAGCTTGATTTCCTGCATCACCATCTTCCAAAATGCTTTGCACCAAGTTAGTATCACAGAATGTAACATGTATGGACTCTTCAATAATTCTAGCATCTTGATGATAAACCCTATATGCTTTACTAGTTGTGGAATATCCTACAAACAAGCACTCATAAGCCTTTGGATCAAATTTTCCCAAATTTTCTTTGTTATTTAAAACAAAACATTTGCATCCAAAGATGTGCAAGTAATCTAAGTTTGGTGGGTAGCCTTTCCAAAGTTCATAAGGGGTTTTCTTCAAAAATTTCCTTATGATTGTTCTATTTAAAATGTGGCAAGCTGTGTTAACCGCTTCAGCCCAAAGGAATTTTGGAACATTACTCTCACAAAGCATGGCTCTTGTCATCTCTTGTATGCTTCTATTTCTTCTTTCCACAACACTATTTTGTTGTGGTGTTCTTGGACAAGAGAAGTTGTGAGATATTCCAAATTCCTCACAAAAGGATTCAAACAGATTATTTTCAAATTCAGTTCCATGATCACTTCTTATAGAAGAGATTTTCAAATCCTTTTCATTTTGAATTTTCTTGCAAAAAGGTTCAAAGGCCGAAAAGGCTTCATTTTTGTGTGCAAGAAATAAAACCCAGCCAAACCTAGTGTAGTCATCCACAATTACTAAACCATAATGTTTACCACCTAGGCTTTGAGTTCTTGTTGGACCAAATAAATCAATGTGTAGCAACTCAAGTGGTCTTTTAGTAGAGATGTCTTCCTTTGGTTTAAAAGAACTTTTTTTTTGTTTTCCCATTTGGCAAGCATCACAAGTGATGTCTTTGTCAAACTTTATCAAAGGAAGACCTCTTACTAACTCTTTCTTTACAAGTTTGTTTATTTGAAACATACTTGCATGTCCCAATCTCTTGTGCCACAACCATTTTTCAGATTCTTTAGAGTGAAGACAAGCTACATTTTGATCCTTTAGTTCATCAAGAGTAAGTCCATACATATTATTGAAACGCTTGGCAACAAACATCACTTCATTTGTTTTTTCATTAACAACACAGCATTCAAGTCTTTTGAAAACAACTAAATATCCTAAATCACACAGCTGGCTAATACTCAAAAGATTGTGCTTTAAACCACAAAATAAAAACACATCATCAATGAAAGTAGATTGCTCATTACCTACTTTTCCAACTGCAATGATTTTACCTTTGCCATCATCTCCAAAGGTCACAAAACCTCCATCATACTTATTTAGTTTGATGAAGTAGGTTGACCTTCTAGTCATGTGCCTTGAACATCCACTATCCATGTACCACATGTCCTTTTTGTTCTTGGATGCTAGGCAAATCTGCATGATGGGTTTCAAGTAGTCTTAGGTATCCAAATTAATTTGGATCCTTTGAAGTTAATCCATCTTGGTTGCCCAATTGCATTGAAATCACAAACAATATTGTAGACCTTGTTTCCTACAACTCTCTTTTCAATGAAGCATTGTGCATATGAGTGACCAAATTTTTTGCAATTAACACAATGATTTTCTGGTGTGTGTCGCTGAAACTTGGGTGAGTTAAATTGCTTGAAGCGATTAAATGGTTGAAATTTTCTGGTTTTTGGGGGAGACACATTTCCTTTAACAAATTGATTTTTGTTATAATTGTTCCTCTTTGCAAAACTGTTTTCACCAGAATTTTTAGAGCTCTTTGGATTTTTCAAAAATGAGGTTTTGTTATAGAAAATTGGTTTCTTAAAAGCAGCTTCATTTTTCGAAATATAACCCAAACCTGGCCGGTTTGAACTCGGACCAGTTCTTGGTGAAATTTCAGCTTCATTTGTGTATTCTTCATCAAATTTTTCTTCACAAGTTGAAACATATCCGATACCTGATTTATTTGGTATGGATTTAGTATTTGATGAAGAGGCCACAAATTTCATAGAGGAAGTGTTGGAAACAGCATCTTCCTTGGCTATGTAGCCTAAACCAGATTTTTCAAACAATGGTCTTTGACTTGCAAGTAATTTGTCCAAGTTACTAGAACCTTGAGCAAATTTTGCCAAGTCACCATTCAGCCTTTTAATCATATCATTTAATATTTCATTTTCAGCAATTAACTCATGAGAGGGATCCACAATGTGCTTTCCTTTTAATTTTTCAAGTTCAGATTTTAGAAATCTTTTTCTTCAATGATGTCCAAAGCACATTTAGTTTCCTTTACTTTTTCTTTTAAAAAATCATTTTCAGCTCTTAACACATCTCTTTCAGATTTACATTCATTGTATTTATCAAGCAGTTTTGATGTGTTTAAAGTAAGATCATCAATAATAGCATGCAAGTCCTCAATGGTCAAATTATAATAATTTACCTCATCAAGATTGTTGTTTCCAGCCATGAAACAGTCTTTGTCATCTCCTTCAGATTCTTCTTCTTCATTTGAGTCATTCTCAAGATCTTCCCAAGCTGCCATGAGTACTCTCTTCCTTTCCTTCTTTCCTTTGTCTTCCTTTTTGAGCTTTGGACAGTTTGATTTGAAGTGTCCAGCCTCCTTGCAATGATGACACGTCACCTTGCTCAACTCTATTTTGTGCTCCTTTGAACTTGAACCTTTGTATTTGCCCTTGCACTTCATCATTCTTCTAAATCTCCTAGCAAAAAACAAAAGCTCGTCATCTAAAATACCATCACTAGACTCACTCTCTTTTGGTTCTATTTGTGACTTGAGGGCTATTCCCTTTTTCTTTGAGTCTATGTTTGTGTGTGTGGCTTCATAGGCAAGGAGTTTTCCTCTCAGCTCATCATAGGTTATGGGACTTATGTTGTTACTCTCGGTTAGGACAGTGGCAGTGTTTTCCCACTCGTTTGTAAGGCTTCTAAGGAGTTTTCTCACCAAGGTTTGTTCTGCATAGTTTGTACCCATAGCATCAAGGTTGTTGATTATGATTGAGAATCTCTCAAAGGCTTCATCAATGCTTTCTCCATCCTTCATGCTAAACATCTCGTACTCTTTTCGCAGCATATCAATCCTCGTTTCTTTGACTTGTTTGGTGCCTTCATGTGTAACCTGGAGTTTTTCCCAGATTTCTTTGGCTGTCTTGCATCTAGACAACTTCCGGTACTCTTCAAAGCTGATAGCACAGTGAAGAAGGTTGATTGCTTTAGCGTTCAGCTCTATCTTCTTCTTGTCATCTTCATTCCATTCAGCCTCTTCTTTTGGCGTCACCACTCCATCAGCACTTGTTTTAGTTGGGATCTTTGGACCGCTCACAACGATCTTCCATAAGTTGTAGTCAATGGATTGGATGAAGATCCTTATCCTTTCTTTCCAGTAGGAATAGTTCTTCCCGTTGAAGAAAGGTGGCCGGTTGTTTGACTGGCCTTCAGTGAGGGTGTAAGCAACTGTGGTTGTGCCCAAGTTGTTTGCCATTGGATCTTTGCTCCAAGCGGTTAAGCTTGATTCTTGAGACCTTAGCTCCTGATACCAATTGAAGGTTGTGGTAGGCTTAGAGAAGGGGGGTTGAATCTATGCCTTCCTTTTTAGTTGCTATTATTACCTTTTTAAAATAACTTTGTAGTTTTGATTCTGTTTGAACTCAGCAGCAGAAATTTATGAGACTATTTATTTTTGTCTCATGAATATCAGAAAATAGAACACAGCAGAGAAGAGAAAAGCTAACACGAGCAAGTATCCTGGTTTGGTTGCCTTGTGCTATGCAACCTACATCCAGTCTCCTCCACAACTATGGAAGAATTTCACTATAGTTAACAGTATTACATACACCAATAACACAGGATTGACCCAATCCTATCACACTCAAGTTCTAACCTAACTTGACATTGGCTATGCTAATACCTAACTATACCTCTTAGTGCTAACCCAACTAAGAAAGGGATACCTTTCAGGTACAAGATACAAGACACTTAACCAACCTAAAGAAATCAGAAAACAACTCTAGGCTTTTCTCTTAAGTGTTTCACTCAGCCTTTTTCAACTCTTGGCTTTCTCTCAAGCTTTCTCACAATGCCTTTTCTCTCAAGAAATTACAGAAAGATAAGCTTAGAAAAGTACATCACAATCAGTAAAACATGAAGGAGATTGACATCAACAGCCTCTGTGCTATGCGAAAAACCAGATTAGCAAGCCTCTGATTTAGTTCTTCATACTGGCAGAATGCACCTTTGAATAGGTTACACTGTCCAGTTAGTTGAACTTCTTCAAAGAGCTCTCTCAGAACAAACACCTCAAGTTCACTGGTTATTTCTCCTTGCTTCAGAATGAACAACAAGCTTCTTTTTATCTCCTTGTATGTTCCTTGGTTCTTCTTCCAAGGTCAACATCTTGAGCCTTGAGCTTCACCAACCCACAAGCTCACTTTTTCTTCTCAATCATCAAAGTGGAACCTTTCCTTCTGACTTTTCCAACTTGACCGAAAGCCATGAAGGAGTAACCGAAATTGTTTTCCAATGGTCAACCAAATCTGAACCATAGAGATGCAACTTGGTCTCCAAGAATCTCTTGTGACCGTGGATTTGTAGCAGTGAAGAACAGAGATCAACTTTTTCCTTGAATGCCATTTTCGGATAGAACAGAGAGTAGGGAAGAAAGGATGAAGATCTGATGCATGCAAGATGAGATGGATTACCTTTCTTAAGCTTGATTTGGATTAGATTTTCTGTTTTAGCTTCTGTGCTTCAAGCTTAGATTTTCTCTTTCTTGCTTCTTTGGTTACTGGCTTATGGAAGAAGCTTTTCTTCTCTTTCTCTTTCTTACTTTACTGAAGTCTTGATGTGACTTGATTAGAGAGGAGAGGAACGTTGCTTTGGTTGGAGAAAGATGGTGGAAAATTGAAAACAATTTCAAACTTGGATCGGGTTCTTCTCTTTTTTGGCCCGTGGTGCCTTGCTATGCTTCTTTGATGAATTTGTTTGATATGAATGACTTGGGCTTGTCTTTAATCGCACTTTTCATTCAGCCCATTAGCTTTGTTTTGTTATTCATTCAACTTTGGCTGCCGAAATTGAATTATGGCCTGCAACATAACATAAATAATTAGCAATGTATACTTATTAATTTAACAACTCTAATTATTTATTTTGCCAAAAATAATGTTTGTCATCATTAATTAAGTTAGTTAATTTCTTAACTCAACAAGTTAATATATGAAGTTATATTAGACTTTTAAATTTTGAAAAACACAAGCCAACTTTAAAAAGTTCCACTTTAGTTGCTTTTAAAAGTATCTCAATTTTTTAAAATCTACAAGTACAAGTATATGATATTTTTGATTTACTATACACAAAATGAGGAGCTTGTGCTTTTAAGAAGCACAAGTACCTCTTCGAAAAATTTTACCAAACCAAGTCTAAGTAAAATTAGAATTACTCTTAATTTATAATTGTGATTTTTTTCTTGGATTTTTTTTGCAATCTATATATTAATTGGTTAGTTACTTAGTAAAATTAATTATTTAAAAAAATTATTTATCAAATCTTTCATAAATATAATATTAATTTTATTTTTTTATAAATAATTTTATCAGCATTCTAAGCATTCATAAGTAAAAATATTAGATTTTCTTTTATTATTGACAGTAAATTGAGTAATAACTAATCTTGGCTCCATAGGCTTGTATTGTTACCAATGTTCTGAAAACCGGTTCGAACCGGCCGGTCGAACCGGTCGAACCGGGAACCGTTAGCAAATACGGTTCGAACAAAAGGTAAAACCGCAAAATTTAAAAACCGTTGTTGAACTGCTGAACCGGCCGAGAACCGGTCGGTCAAACCGAACCGTGACCCGGCCGGTTTTTAAAATTTTGTCAAAAACGCTGCGTTTTGCCCACAAATCCAAAAATGAACCCTAGCCTTTCAGTTTTCAGTCTTCACCCAGCCCCCACTGTCGAGCCTCCACCCTCCACCCTCCACTCTCATCTCTCGCACTCAGTTCCCACGCCTCGAGTCTCCACCTTGAGCTTCCGGCGCAACCTCCGTCCAGCCACCGCAGCCGTCGCAAGTTCCGTGGAAGTCACTCACCGTCGCAAGTTCTTTGGAGATTCGCACAGCCCTTTCCATCGAGAAGTCATCCGTGGAAATCGCAGCCACCGCCACCACTCCTTGTCGTCGCGAGTGTCTTCCTGCTGGCGCCTGCTCTGTTTTACCCTTCCACCCCAGTCACTGTCCCTGTCGCCGCCAGCTCTACATTCTTCCCTGTCTTCCACTAACCCTAGGTATAAATCTAATTTGTTGTAATAATAATTGTTGAAGTATGATTAATTCTTGGTTCTAACTTCTAAACCTTGCTGTTATTACTTGAAGTATGATTAATTGTTGCTTCTACATTATCATTTCATTCAGCAACACCATTCGTATACAGACCGGGTCAACACCCATTTGAAGCATTATTAAATGATTTTCATTTTGTGATTGATCTTTCCGTGTTGATGTGTGTATATTTGAGGCATATTGAACCCAAAATTGTTGAGTTTTATAACTACAGCTTCTCTGAATTAACATGCTGCTGTGTTCTTACTTCTTAGTCAAATGAAGATTAAGCTTTATTTTAAGGGTTTTTGTACTCTGTTTATTTAGCTCTACTTGCAAGCTGTCTTACTTGTACTTTTCATGCTTCTGCAGTTAGTTAGTGAGGACTATTTCACACAAAAAAAATATTAGTTGTTGAAGGATCTCACTGGAAAATAAATTTGTGTGGCCATTCATTGACACATTATTGCACAGAGGAAAATCTATTGTTGAAGGATCTCACATGTTTGGTTCTTAGGGAAGAAGATTTTGAAGATAACAACTTCTTTATGTGGATTTGGCTGAAGAAGTTTTCTAATATTGTTTAATTTTGAGTAGTATTTGATTGTTGTTAATTTGAAACTGACTTGAAGCAATTGTAAGTATTATGTTAGCATCAATGACATTGTTTATATGTTTATATCATTAGTTACTCTCATTGTTGATTTCATAGTGCAAAAAATGTTCATTTATGTCTGATTCTGTATGCTATATTGGGCGTGTTCAGGTTTTTACATGTGTTGGACTAACAATAAAAAAAAAATCTGTCACATATAATATAATCATTATAGAGCAGGTCCAAGAAACCAAAAAAGATAATTATATATAATGTTTACAAGAATGAAAATTTCAATTTGTGCAGAATCTATTACTCTGTTACAGTAATACATTATATTTAGGATGTCGTTAGCATTAGTATTAAGTCACACTAGCAAGATTAATTGTTTGGATGTTGTTTGTTGAATTTGATTTTTGATGCTTTTTAATGTTGAATTTGATTGATTCTGTGAATATTTAGACACCCTTTTATTTATGATTCATGGAATTGAGAATTGGATTGTTTGGTACTACTCTATATGTATACTTGTTCTATGTCTTGGTGCTGAGTTTCACAAATATTCTCAATTACTTAGAGCTATGGTTTCCTTCTTGAATGGAATTTTATTTTTCCAAAAGAAATCATAGAGGATTAGGATTGTGGATTCTTTAATTGAGTGATGAATGTAAAGCTGAATATGATGATGACAAAAGTGCTTGGAAACATATATTTTAAGAGTTTAAAAAAACTTTTGAGTTTGTAAATTGATAAGATCATATAGTTTTGGTGTGTTTATTTATATTTTATTTATTATTTTATTAGAAAACGGTTTTTTCGGTTCAACTACAGTTGAACCGGTTAAACCTGTAAACCAGTAAACCAGTAACTAGAGCGGTTCGATGATCGGTTCGGTTTTCAGAACCTTGATTGTTACCGATTTCTGCAGATCCCATTTTCTGGAAAAAAAAAACTTCGTAACTTTTTTTTTAATCTTTTTTTTCTTCGATAATAAAAAACTTCTTAACCTTTCGTACTCAATTTTAGTCTTTAATACACGATAGTGATAGAAAAAGATCATGTCAATTAAAGACAATAATTTGTAGCATTAGCTTTAATTTAAAAGCTTACATTTTCACATGTGCTCACACGTGGTACGAACAGACCTTCTCTGTTTTTTTGGATGGAGAAACAGACCTTCTTATTCAGACAAGATATTCCTGCGCCACTGAAGGATAATTTGGTTGATCGGGCTGGCACCAAAAATACATGCTTGACTTAATGTGGAGAACGGCGGTGGATAAAATCATACAAAACCTAGTTTGGGACAGAGACTATATATTAAATATATAAAATTGTACAACCAACTTGAGTTGGTCGAGTGGTCAGTTCACCCGTCCGCTTAAGTAAATATCGGGAGTTTGAATCCCGCCTTGTACATGCAGCAACCCATTGGCCAACGTTCAGACCCTTAAATGAAACTCAGATTTGCGGTGAATTAGTCCTTAACCTGTTGGGTTGGAGGATACTGTTTGGGTAAACAATATATATATATATATATATATATATATATATATATATATATATATATATATATATATATATAATTGTACAAAATAGTAAATACCTTACACTTTAGTCAAGAAATTTTGAATTCAAAATTTATAAATATAGTAACAAGTATTTTTGTATCGATATACTTTATGAAGAGTATTTTTAAAATAAAATGTATATACCAAATTTGTCTTAAGGGAATTGAAGTTCAGAGCATGTTTCGGCAATATAATAATGTTGCCTCATTTATATTAATTCAATCTTGTAAGCAACGGTTTTTGGATTTCTATATGGTAAATGGTATACAATACACGATGGAAGAGGATAATAATCTATTAGTGATATCAATATCGATAACAATATTTTTTTTTAAACAACATAAATAATAGATTAAAAAAATTAATTTTAATTTTAAAAATTAAATTTTGAATTAATTAGATTTAATTATAATTTTATTTTTTTTATTTTTGTTGTAACTGTTCTCTCACAATCTGTGCCATTACCGTTGTTGCTGTATTGCGATCCTGGTGTTCCACAACTGCTGTCTTGTTACTTGTTTCTTATCAACTTAGTCAGATGTTTATTTTACTATGTATGAAGATAGTTTTCTTTTCATTCTAAAATGGATGTTTATTTGGATATATTGTTGTATTTTACTTGATTTGCTTGATTCTACATGCACATGCTCCGTAGGATGTTCATTTTACTATGTATGTAGATGATTTTTTTCACTAAGATGTAGATGTTCATTATTAAACACCACTAAAAAACCCCCAATTTCTTCTCCTTCTAATATATGGTTTAAAAAAAAACAGGTACGAACGTGAGAAACACAAGAGACTCACGGTGGGGAGGGTGGTAGTGCAGTAACAGACAGGGTTGGGCTTGGCCGTTGAAGATGCGCGGGAAAGAGAACGATCGGTGCTGGTTCAAGACTAGGGTAGTGACTAGGGACGCGGCTTTAAGGAGGACGCTGGGCAAAGGTGCGTCGGGGCAGCAGTGACGACGGGCGAATGCGGTGCTGAGAATCTTCGTGCCAGAGATAGTGAGCAGCGTCACAAGGGCTGTGGTGGTGGAATGGTTGTGGTGAAATTGGGGTTTAAGATAAGTAATGGTAAAAATAAGTAAAGGTGTTATTAGATTTGCGGGTGCATCCCGTTGTTCATGTTGTTCACAACTTCCGTTGTTTACCTAGAAGAATTGAATCAATATATATTCTTCATCATTTGCACTATTTACAAGAATGAGTTATATCTATCATGTTGTCTTACTCTTATGGTTTTATATATATTAACGTAGAACCCGTGTGATTTATAGGGCCACACCCTATATATGTAAGATATATGCATGTGAAAGAACTATAGAAAGAAGAATAGAAGAGAGTAACACAACAGTATGCTAGAGAGAAAGAGAGAAAACTGGGAACGTAAGTAATGAAAATAAGGAAATGAATTCTACATTTAGTTAGTAAATTGTTAAGCTCATTTATATATATACATACACACATGTGTGCATAGATGAGCTTAAGGAATAGAAAGAATCTAAAGTTTTATTTACTAATTCCACTTATATCCCTAATATTTTTCTCAAACTGAAGTGCAATCGGTCTTAAAAACGTGAGTCTGAGTTTAAACTTTACAAATACTTGTAGTGATAAAAGTTTGGTTAACATATCTTCTATTGATCACAATAGAAGATATGCACAACATATAAAGTTTTGTTGTTGATAAATTCTCTAAGAAAGTGAAGGTCCAACTCTAGATTCTTGTATGAAGCACATGATTTACAACAAGTCAACAGGCTCACTAGTTGTCACAATAGATGAGCAACATTGATTTACAGGAGTTGCTGAAGACTATAATCTCGGTTTGTGCAACAGCAATGACCTGATATTTTGTCTCATTATTGCTTTTAATCACCCTAGTTTGCTTATTACTCTTCCAAAATACTAAATTGTTTTCAAAGTAGACACAAAATATAGATATTAACGTCATATCGTCCATGTCTCTACCCTTGTCCGCATCTGCATACACAATAAGCGTCAAGTCTATAGACTTTCTGAGTAATAAATAATTGTTAATCGTGCCTCTTAAATATCGTAAAATTCTCTTGACATGCTTCCAATGATGCACAATGGGCCTATGCATATACTGTAATACCTTATTCACTGCAAAAGAAAGGTCTCATCAGATTAGAGTTAAATATTATAAAGCACCTACAACTGACTTGTACATTCTAGAATCTTCATAATATTCAGAATTTGAAATTGAGAGTGTAGTACTTGACATTATAGGAATAGACATATGTTTTGAATTTTCCGTTCTAGTTGTTTGCAACAATTCTAATTAAGGCATACTTTGATTGAGATATTAACAAGCTTCTGTGTGATACATATTTAGCCTTTAAGCCTAAAAAGTAATTGAACTTGCCTAAGTCTTTAAGAGGGAATATGTTGTTTAGCTGAGCTATTAAAGATTCAATTTTAGTAGTGTTATATTTAATCACCACGATATCATCAACATAACTAAAAGATATAAAACTGTTGTAGAGATAAATTGAAAAAAGAAAGAGATATGTCAATTTGATGTTTTCAAAACTAAAACAATACAATATAGAGGCTTAAGTTTTGAATCAATAATTGGAGCTTGCTTTAGCTATAAATACCCTTATTATGACTAAAAACTAGATTTCTATCATGTTGAGAATAACTAGGAGGTTGCAGCTTATACACCTTTTCATTTAACTTGTCATTCAAGAAAGCATTGTCAAAATTAAATTGTCTCAAACGTCAACCCAATGACACTACATTAGATAGAATGATGCACACTGTTATAGGTTTTACAACTGGACTATGAATTTCTCATAGTATATACCTTTTATTTGATGAAATCTTTGTCCCAGAAAATGAGCTTTATACCTTAAAATCTCACCATGTTCATTTTTTTTAATAGCAAACACCCATTTGCTTCTTATAATGGCAACGTTGGGGTGGTTTAATCAATTTCCAAGTATTGCTTTTAAGAAGAGCCTGTAATTCATGGTCCATGTCCTTTTTTCTTTGTGGACATTTCATGGCTTGATCCAGGTCTTAGGTGTTTGTGTTAGTAAATCATGAGTAGTATTATTTACAATAGGCAATGCTTACGGCTTAGATAGGCCAGATTTTGACGAGAGTGAGTGAGTGAGTGTGGGTGGGCGATGAGGAAGGCTGCTGCTATCGCCAATGAAAATGAGAAACAAGGGGAAAATCATTGCCCTCTCTCACAACCTCTGCCCCTTTCCCTTCTCTTTCACACATGATCTCTCTCTCTCTCTCTCTCTCTCTCTTCTAACGATATTCTTCTCGGCAAGCCTAGTTGTAGTGACAACTCCTTTCTACGTCGGTGCCATGCTATCCTTCTCCTTCTTCCTCTCTTTAATCTCTATCTCCTCCTTTCATTTCTTTAAAACCACACCACCACCAGGTTTTCTTCTTCCTTTGTCACTATTTTTTTGTTATTACTGTTGGTGGTGGTGGTGGATAGTGAGAGGTGATTTGGTGGGATGAAAGTGTTCTGTTCTATTTTGTGTAGGTGATTGTTGATTAAAGTGTTATGTTCTATTCTATGTTGGTGTTGGATTCTGATCTCCCTGCACTCGAAATGGAATTTTTGGAGCTACAGAAGTCCAAATGGTGCACTCTCAATTGCGTTAGAAAGTAGACATCCAGGGCTTTCCAGCAATATATAATAGTTCATACTTTACTCAAGTTTAGATGATGCAAACTGGCGTTTAACGCCAGATTTCTGCCATATTCTAGTGTTAAACGCCAGAAACAAGTTACAAACCAGAGTTAAACGCCAAAAATAGGTTACAAACTGGCATTTAACTCCAAGAATAGCCTATACACGTGAAAGCTTCAATGCTCAGCCCCCAGCACACACCAAGTGGGCCCCAGAAGTGGATTTCTGCACTATCTATCTTAGTTTACTCATTTTCTGTAAACCTAGGTTACTAGTTGAGTATAAAAACTACTTTTAGAGATTTATTTTGTACCTGATGACATTTTTTATATCTGAATTTGCATCTTTGATGGCATGAGTCTCTAAACCCCATGGTTAGGGGTGAGGAGCTCTGCAACGTCTCAATGAATTAATACAAGTATTTCTGTTTTCTATTCAATCTCGCTTGTTTCTATTCTAAGATATTCGTTCGCACTTCAACATGATGAATGTGATGATCCGTGACAATCATCACCATTCTTGACCTATGAACGCGTGCCTGACAACCACTTCCGTTCTACCTTAGATTGAATGTTTATCTCTTGGATTTCTGGTTCACGAGTTTGACTGCCGCTCCTGACAACAGAGCATTCGATCCGTGAGTCCAGAGTCTTCGTGGTATAAGCTAGAACCAATTGATAGTATTCCTGAGATCCGAAAAGTCTAAACCTTGTCTGTGGTATTCCGAGTAGGATCTGCAAGGGGAATGTCTATGATGAGCTTCAAACTCACGAACGTTGGGCGTAGTGACAGATGCAAAAGGATCATTGGATCCTATTCCAACACAAGTGAGAACCAACAGATGATTAGCCATGTACATGGACCCTTTTCACTGAGAGGACGACTGGTAGCCATTGACAACGGTGATCCACCAACATATAACTTGCCATGGAAGGAGACCTGCGTGCGTGAAGAAGAAGACAGTAAGAAAGCAGAAATTCAGAAGACAGAGCATCTCCAAAACTCCAACCCATTCTCCATTACTGCATAACAAGTAATTATTTAATGTTCTTTTATTTTTTGCAATTAAAACTAAGAACCCTATTGATATCCTGACTAAGAATAACAAGATAACCATAGCTTGCTTCAAGCCGACAATCTCCGTGGGATCGACCCTTACTCACGTAAGGTATTACTTGGACGACCCAGTGCACTTGCTAGTTAGTTGTGCGGAATTACATAATGTGGGTGTAATTTTCGTGCACCAGTCGTACCAAGTAATACCTCAGGTGAGTGAGGGTCGATCCCACGAGAATTGATGGATTAAGCAACAATGGTTAAGTGATTTACTTACTTAGACAAGCAGAAAATAGTGTTTGAGTGTTCAAAAGCATTAAACAGTAATTCAGAGAATCAGAAAGCAATTGAGGTGAAATATATATAGAGAAAACAGTTAAGGCTTCAGAGATATCTATTTTCCGGATTGACTTTTCTTACTAACTATTTTAATCATGCAAGATTTACTTCATGGAAAACTGTATGTGACTAAATCCTAATTCCTTAGACCTTTTTAGTCTCCTCTAAAATTCATCAACCACCAGTTCCTTCGTCACTTAATTCCAATTAGAGGGTGAAGTACAATTCTACTTTATATGCCACAAAACCCTAATTACCCAAATATAAGAGGATTATATGTCACGTATCCCGTTAAATCCAGATAATTAGAAGTTTAGGAGAAATTGTTTTCAAGCTGTTGTTCAAGTAAAAAGCTTTTCCAAGTTATACAAGAACTCAATTAGAACAAGAGTCATACTTCCGTTCCACCCAAATTCATAAAATAAAGAACGAAAATAATTTTTGAAATATAAATCAATACATGAATTAAAATAGAAAAATAATAGTATCAATCCATACAATAGACAGAGTTCCTAACCTTAATAGTGGAGATTTAGTTGCTAATAGTTTAGAGAAAAAAACTAGGATTCGTAAAACTGTAAATTGCAGAATGAGGTAGAAGAGAAGAGAGTTGCCCGAAGGGCTGATTCTTTTCCCTTTTATATTTAATCATAATTTATGTCAAATTATATATAATTTCTAAAACTAAATATAATTTTCTATTTTTAATTAAAATAAAAGTTTTAATCAAAATTAAATAAAAAACAATCGTGCAGCATCAAATAGATGGAAGGGGGACCATGCTTCGTTTTTAACTGGCGCCTGTAATCATGTGCTTTTGGAGAATTTGTGGTTTTGGCACCTAACTTGAGAAATTCCAAGTTAGGCGCCACCTTGACCATACAGCTGGAAGTGAAGTGTATAATATTATATATCATTGGAAAGCTCTGGAAGTTAGCTTTCCAATGCCACTGAAATCAGGTCAATTAGATCTCTGTAACTCAAGTTATTCCTATTTGAATGTAAGGAGGTTAGGGTTGACAGCATCATCCACTTTCTTCTCTTCTTCTGCAAAAACTCTGTCAAATCCATCCGAATGCTACCTGAAATAAATAGAATTTCACATAACTCAAATTAGCATCCATAGTGGCTAAAAGATATTTAAATCTTGATTAAACTCAACAATTTAAATGGAAATTCACTAGGAAAAGATGGGAAAGATGCTCACGCATCACTTGCCGAAGGGAAATTTGTAGTGATACAAGTTTTCGTGCATCAATGAGTTAGTTGTATAACTTCTTACATTAACTTGTACTTCATCGCTTTATCTTGCTAACGACTTTAGGTCAGACAATTATTTTTGTAGTTTGTCGAGCTTAAGTTCATGCTTTTAAAATAGGAAACTTAAAAAGAAATAGACCAGGAATCTTTTATTAATGTTTAAGAAATTCCTTTACAAAGCTATTTACTAAAGGCTTGGGTGTCCCTAGCCCTTGTATTGGTGCCTCATTAAAAAACTCTTTTTATTGGAAAAAAGAGTGCACCTAGGACAACACCAGCTCCACTTCCCGCCTTATTTGATGTACCGTCTACATACAAACTCCATGTAACTAGATTTCCAGGACTTTCGGTGTATTTGGCGATGAAGTCGGTGAGGTACTGTGATTTGATTTCTATCCGAGTTTTGTACCGTAAGTCAAACTCGGACAGTTCCACCGCCCATTGTAGAATCCTTACAGCCAAGTCTATTTTTTATAGGATATTTTTCATTGGTTGATTAGTGTGGACTTTAATGGTATGGGTCTGGAAGTAAGGTCGGAGCCTTCGAGATGTAAGGACAAGGGCAAAAGCAAACTTTTTTATTTTTTGATAATTCAGTTCTGCCCCTTGTAGGACTTTGCTGATGAAATAGATAGGTTGTTGCCCCTATTTATCTTCTCGGACCAAAGCCGAAGTAATGGCTCGACTTCCTACTGACAGATATAACACGAGTTCTTCCCCTTTGATATGTCGGGTAAGAATGGGTAGTTTTTCCAAGAATGCCTTAAAGCCTTGGAAAGCTTGTTCGCACTCTGGGGTCCACTCAAATTGCTTCCTGTTCTGAGAGTTACCTGAAACTGTAGGTTGATCTCGGACGGGATCTTCTGTACTGGTCGGAGCTGTTGGGTCCGACTTTATGATGGTGACCGGAGCCGCCGTGTCCAACTTGTTGGACTTGGTGGTGGTGCTGATCCTTCGTCACCGGAGGGTGGTGGTACCTGCAAGGGACTCCGATGCTTAAGTTAGCATGGGTATTAAGCAGGTTTTTTAGTAGAATCAGAGTATGAGTTATACCTGGGTGCTCTAGTGTATTTATAATGTTGTAGAGTGCCCTTTTCTAGAGATAAAATAGTTATCTTATTTTATCTTTGAGTAGAGTTATCTTATCTTTAAGGGAACCACCCTTATCTTTTAAGGCTTGGGCTGCCTTTGGACTTGGGTCGTGTTCCTCTATTTGGGCCCTTTTTGGGCTCTCCTGGTGATTTGGCCGAACTCTTTGAGAAGAGGTCGGATAATTTTGACCTGAAGAGGTCGGTCGACTTGTCGTTAATCAGCCGGGTCATACAGCCCGACCCAGGCCATGAACAGTGCCCCTGCTCGAGTGTGGTCTTCCTTTTGAGGTTGTGTCCTTTCAGACTTTTGACCTCTTCTTGGAGAAGCCGAACTCGAGCATTCTTTGTTGGGGTTGCTTGTAGAACTCCTATTAGTGGCTTTGAATGCGAAACGTTTCTTTTTATTATAGCGCATGTTTTGCATTTTCTTGGAAACGTGCGAGGGTTTAAAAACCCATTAACTTCTCCGTTCGCCGTTTCTTTTGCCTCCCACTTTCTCATTTCTTTTTGAATTTCAAAAAAGCTTCTTTTTTCCATTTCTCTTTCTCCTTCTTGCTGTAACTCCATCTTTATCCTTCTGTTCTTGCGTTTTCTGGTTCGTCTGTGACTCTTCATTTTCGTTTGCTCCCAATTTTTCACGCCTTCGTGCTTCTCCTTGTTTTCAGAGGTGACTGTTGGTGCTCACCTTTTGCTTTGACATTTCTTCATCTTCTTCACAGGTTGGCCTCTTTCTTCGTATTATTTTTTCCATGCTATATATTTTTTATGCTTGGATTTAAGATCTTGCTTGTCTTCGTGTTGGAGAGTTTTGAATCTTTCTTTGTCTGTTGTGTCTGATCATTTCTGCGATGTGCACTGTTTTAGGGTATCTTTGATTTTGTATGGGCCTTTTCTTGTTTCCTGATAGCTAATGCTTCTAGGGCTTTGAATGTTGTTATTGTTTCTGATTGTGTCCTCTGATTTGAAGCTTTGGAATAATGAACTGTTTGATTCTGAAAAAGGTTGCGTCTTTGATGATTTCCATTTGGCATGTTTGATGTATGATAGTTCCTTTTGCTGATAGATTGTAAAAAAATGGCGATTCTGATGACTTTTTTATTCGTGACTTTCTTTTCGCTGTGTCGCTTGTTGAAAGAGGGTTATTTTCTTATTGAGAGATGTCGAGATGTAGACTTGTAGATTTTTCCTGAGTCCTTACTCTATTATTGCCTCCAAAGGATGCCCCTAGACCTTGGTGCGAGTCCTGGGGTCTCCTTTCGCTGTTGTATGCTTTAGTCTGAGTTGTATCCATATTTGTCTGAGCTGATTTCTTGGTTTGCCCGAGCTGTTTTGGTTAGTAACCCATTTTTCTTTTTCTTACTGTAGGACTAGTTGACCCATGTCTTCTCGCAAAAATATTGTCGAGACATCCTCCAAAGTCTCCGAGGGTATGTCTGACTGGCTGGACTCCCTCGTATTGATGTGCGTCTCAGTGGTTAACTCTGAATACTGCGTGCAGCTTAGGAAACATCACAGGATTTGTAGTAATAGAGATCAGGAGAAGAATTACGAGCTGGTAGCGCCTAACCCTGATGAGAGGGTTTGTTTTCCTTCTCTGACCCAGGGGGAACGTCCTTTCTTTTTTGCTTATGACTATTTTTTCAGCCAAATGAACATTACTATTCCTTTTACCTCTTTTGAGATTGATTTGCTGTGGTCATGTAATGTAGCTCCATCCCAGTTCCATCCGAACTCCTAGGGCTTCATTAAGATTTTTCAGTTGTTGTGCTAAGAATTGGATGTCAAGCCTTCTCAAACTCTCTTTCTTTACCTCTTTGTTTTTACCAAACCTGGGAGTTCTACCAAAAAGAAAGCTTCCTGGGTTTCTTTCTAGTCTGCCCAAGGAAAGAAAGTGTTTTCTACGTATGATGACTCCTTTAGGGACTTTAAGAACTCTTATTTCAAGGTCCGAGCTGTTGAGGGAGCTCGGCCTTTTTTCCTGGAGTCGAATAATGAACCTACCTTCCCCTTATGATGGCAAAAGAATATTGTAGTATCTAGATATTCGTGGGAGATGCTTGATGAGGTTGAGCAGGCCTTTGTGAATGTGTTGGAGGAGAATTGGGGGCAACCTCCCTATCTGGATACAAAGAAGTTCTTAGGGGATCCCACACTTCTCTGAGCTGAGCTGGGTAGTGGTCGACTTCTTTTTTCTTCTGCTTTGTTTATTTTGATTTTGTTTCTTTTTTTCCCAGTTTTGTAACTTGGTTTTTGCTGTGTTTTTTAGAGATGGTTAAGAATAATGATTCAATGAAGGCTTTTAAGAAGGCGAGGAAAGCTATAGCCGCCCAGAACTTCTCGGCCAAGGCTGCTGGGGAAGGATCTTCTTAGGTCCCTCCTAAGAAGCCGATCTTGAGCACTTCTGGGCCGAGGAGGGTGATTTCTACTCCTCAAGTCCATTTAGTTGATCCTCCCTAAACTTCTGCTACTACCTCTTCTCCTACTGCCAGCCCTCTTCCAAAAAGACAGAGGACTATTGAGCCTTTTGACCTTGACGCCCCTGACTTTGATGTTGTGGGGTTTGTTGACCATTAAATCATCCCTTATGGCCGACTTCCTATGAACGACATGTCCATTCTTCACCACCTGGATTTCATCACCCGGAGTAGTGTTAAGATGGCACATATAGGTACAGCATTGTTCCGAACTGTTTAGGATATCCCGATTCATGCAACAAAGTCTTTTATGGAGGAGGCCAAGTCAGAATTCGACAGGATCAAGGGGTTGAAGGAGGAACTTGAGGTAAAGGTGGCAAAGCTGGGAAAGGAGTTGGAAGGTGAGAAGACTCGGGCTACTGCTGCGGTAGCTTCTACAAATCTGGCTGAGGAGATGGCGCAGAAGCACAAGGCGGGCTATATCCAGACTTATGGTGAGATGGTGGAGCTTAGAGAGAGGCTGGAATCTGCTCAAGCTGATTATGCCGAGCTCCAGGGCCATCTCGTGGGCAGTGTGACTTCTGCCTATGAGAACTTGAAGGCTCAGGTCTGAGTTCTTGCACCCGAGCTCGACCTGACTCTCTTCAGTTTGGACAATATTGTAGAAAATGGGAAGATCGTCCCTGCCCTAGATGATGATAATGATGATGTAAATTTTCTTCCTGCGCCATCTGCCAAAGCTTGTGTTGCTCCAACTTCTCCAACTTCTGCACCCGAGGTCAGCCGTCTCGAGTCAGATCCTGATGTTCAGATTTTGACTCGTCCAGATGGAATAGTTGATGCCATCCCTCTTGCGACTTGTCCTCCTTCACCTCGGGATGCCACCACTGGAGAATCTTTGCATCCTTTGTAGTTTCTATTTTTGCTTCTGTATCTTAATGACCCAGTTTCTGTGGGTCTTTGAACTTCTATTTTCTGTAGCTTGTAGTTGTTTGACTATGACATTTTAGTTGCTTTTTCTTTAGCAACTTTATTTAGAAAAACAAATGCTTTTGAACTCTTGAGGTCGACTCTCAGGTGGCTTTCAGAGTCTTTATAGTAGCTTTGTTTCTTCTTGATGTGTTTTGTTTGCCATTTTTTGGAACTTCCAGGGATCTTAAGAGTGTTGGAGCTTTTACTGTCCAACCTCTATTTTGATTGCCTTTGTGTTTGTTTATTTCTTGCTTTGGTCGAAGTAACCACTTTAGGCTAGCCTTGTTTGACTATTATTTTTTAGTATTCTCATAGAACACTTGTGAGGTCGTGGATTTCTTTGGGTCGAGCTGTGTCCCTTCTAGTGCACGCCTTATGTCGGTCGACTTCTCTTTATTAAACCTTCTTGCGTTATTTCTAGTAATCCATTTTTAGTTGGACTTTGCTAGGTCTCTTTTTATGGATTTACTTTTTATAACTTTTGTCACTTTTGATCGGCTTGGACCGACTTCTTCATGTCGGTCCCTTCTAAGTTATTTCTAGTAATCCACTTTTGATAAGGGTTGATCAAGCCTCTTTCAATGGATTACTTTTATAACTTTGTCGCTTTGATTAGTCGGGTCCGACTTCTTCATGTCGGTCCGTCCTAATTTATTTTTAGTAATCCATTTTTTCTCATACCTCGTCAGGCCTCTTTCTATGGATCACTTTTTTATAACTTTTTTTGTCACTTTGGTCGATTGGTCTGACTTCTTCATGTCGGTCCGTCTTAAGTTATTTCTAGTAATCCATTTTTTAGTCAGGGCTGGCCAGGCCTTAGCTTATGGATTACTTTTTACAACTTTGTCGATTTTGTCGTGATCGGACGGTGACTTTGATCTTCATCTTGCCGACCTGTAGCTTTGTCTTGATCGAGCAGTGAATTTGGTTTTCACTTTTTGCCGACCTTTGTCGAAATTAGATGATGAATTTGGTTTTCATCGTGGTTAGGCAGTGAATTTGATTTTTACCTTGCCGACCTGTAGAGAAGCTTTGTAGAAAATCTAGAAAATTTTATTCAAATAGAAAAATTGACATATAGGCAAAAATATGTACATGTGGGTGTTTTATCCCTCTAATTCAGGTAATTTACAGATCTTGGCTCAGTGCCTCGTTAAAAAACCTTTTTTCAGGAAAAAGAGTGCACCTTGTCCTAAGATCTTTTATTACCTCTTAACTATAATACCTTTTTAGGTTACAGGCGTGCCATGACCTTGGTAGCTCTCACCCATCGAGTTCGGACACTCCGTAGTAGCCTTTTCCCAGTATCTCTGTGACTCAGTAGGGTCCTCTCCAGTTAGCCGCTAGTTTTTCCTCTCCAGGTCGACTTGTTCCGATATCATTTTGAATTAGGATAAGGTCGTTGTTGGCAAAGCTTCAGTGTACTACCTTCCGATTGTATCTTGAGGCCATTCGACATTTTAACCCCTCCTCACTGATCCGAGCTCTTTCCCAGAATTTTGGAAGTAGGTCGAGCTCTTCTCTTTGAAGTTGGGGGTTGGCCTCTTCACTGTAGAAGGTCGTTCTGAGGGACCCTTCTTCGACTTCCACTGGGATTATTGCCTCCATTCCATAAGCTAGTCGGAAGGGTGATTCCCTCGTCGTGGAGTGCGGAGTTGTCCGATATGCCCATGGGACTTGTGGGAGTTCTTCAACCCAGGCTCCTTTTGCATCCTGTAGTCTCTGTTTTAACCTGGCTAGTCTGACTTTGTTGGCAGCTTCCGCTTGTCCATTAGCTTGGGGGTATTCTACGGATGTGAATTGGTGCTTTATTTTCAAGTCATCTACCAACTTCCTGAAACTTGCGTCTGTAAACTGATTGCCATTATCTATGGTGATGGAGTGGGGGACCCCAAACCTTGTGACAATATTTCTGTATAAGAACTTCTAACTTCTTTGAGCAGTGGCATTAGCTAGAGGCTCTGCCTCAATCCATTTTGTGAAATAATCGACCCCTACAATGAGGAACTTGACTTGTCCTGATCCCTGGGGAAAGGGTCCTAGGAGGTCGAGTCCCCATCTTGCGAATGGCCAAGGTGATGTTATGCTGATGAGTTCCTCTGGTGGGGCGATATGGAAGTTGGGATGTTTTTGGCATGGTGGGCATGTCTTAACGAACTCGGTTGCTTCTTTTTGCAAGGTCGGCCAAAAGAATCCGGCTCGGAGTACTTTTTTGGAGAGAGCTCGTGCTCCGAGGTGGTTGCCACACATGCCACTGTGTACTTCTTCCAAAACTTCCTTTGTGTTGGAGGTCGGCACACATTTTAACAGTAGTGTTGAAATCCCTCTCTTGTATAGAGTATTGTTTATGATGGTGTAGTGTTGTGCCTCCTGTTTTAGTCTCTTCGCCTCCTTCTTATCTGTAGGGAGTGTCTTTGTTTTGAGGTAGTTAATTATGGGGGTCATCCATCCATGATCCTGACCTGTTATGGCTAGGACCTTTTCTTCCCCCCGAGATTGATGGAATTTGTAATACTTCCTGGATGAGGCTTCTATTATTGCCCCCTGGTTTGGTGCTGGCTAATTTTGAGAGTGCATTAGCTCGAGCATTCTGTTCTCGAGGTATATGGCGGACCTCATATTCCCCGAGCTGTCCAAGCTGTTCCCTGATTTTGTCCAGGTATTTTTTCATGGTGGAGTCCTTAGCTTGGTAGCTCCCTGCTATTTGTGAGGTGACAACTTACGAATCACTGAAGATGATAAGCCTTTGAATTCCAACCTCCTTAGCCATCCTCAAACCAGCTAGTAATGCTTTGTATTCGGTCTGGTTGTTTGACACAGTGAACTTAAATTTTAGGGAGAGTTCGGTTTGGGTTCCCTGATCACTTTCTATTATAACACCGGCACCACTCCTGGTTTTGTTTGAAGAGTCGTCTACATAAAGATTCCATTTTGTAGGAGTTCCCGAGGTGTTAGTGTACTCAGCAACGAAGTCGGCTAAATACTGTGATTTGATGGCGGTCCAGGCTTCATACTAAAGATCGAACTCCAACTACCCATTGTAAAATTCTTTCAGCTAGATCCGTCTTCTGTAGAATGCTTTTTATGGGCTGGTTGGTCCGAACTTTGATGGTGTAAGCTTGAAAATATGGGTGGAGTCATTGGGAGGTTAGTATAAGAGCATAGGCGAACTTTTCTATTCTTTGGTAGTTCAGTTCAGACCCTTGTAGGGCCTTGCTGATGAAGTAGATGGGTTGTTGTCCACTTTCATCTTCTTTGACTAGTTTGAGGCTATTGCCCGATTTCCTACTGCGAGGTACAATACAGGTGGTTCTCCTTCCTGTGGTCGAGTTAGAATAGGTGGTTGTCCCAAGAACCTTTTGAAATCCTGGAAAGCTTGTTTGCATTCTAGTGTCCACTCAAACCTCTTTCCCTTCCTTAGTGTGGCATAAAAGGGGAGAGATCTTATGACCGATCCGGCTAGAAATCTGGACAAGGCTGCTAGTCTTCTGTTAAGTTGTTGTACCTCTTTGACGCAGGTCAAACTTTTCATGTCTAGTATGGCCCGGCATTTATCCGGGTTCGCTTCGATTCCTCGTTGTTTTAGCAGGAAACCTAGAAATTTGCCAGCTTCTACTGCAAAGGTACACTTTGCAGGGTTAGTTGCATGTCATGCCTTCTTATGGTGTCGAACACTTGTGCGAGGTCAAACAATAACGACTCCTCATTTTGTGTTTTCACCAGCATGTCATCCACATATACCTCCATGAGTTTCCCGATATGGTCTGCGAAGACTTTGTTCATTAATCTTTGGTATGTAGCTCCTGCGTTTTTGAGTCCGAATGGCATGACGACATAACAATAGTTTGCTTTTAGAGTTAGGAATGATGTTTTTTCTTGATCAGGTGGATACATTGGGATTTGATTGTATCCTGAATAAGCATCCATGAACGAGAGGTACTTGTATCCGGAGGAGGCATCCACTAGAGTGTCGATATTTGGAAGTGGATAGGGATCTTTTGGGCAGGCTTTGTTAAGATCAGTGTAGTCGGTACACATCCGCCACTTCCTATTTGATTTCTTTACCAAGACGATATTAGCTAGCCATAGTGGGTATTTGACTTCTCTTATGAATCCTGCCTCCAGTAGAGCTTGTACCTGTTCTTCCACAGCTTAGGATCTTTCAGGTCTGAGTTTTCTACGCTTCTGTTGTACTGGCCGAGATCATGGGTATACCGCCAGCTTGTGGCACATTAGTTTGGGGTCTATGCCTGGCATGTCTGCAGCCCTCCATGCAAAGAGGTCGACATTATCCCTTAAGAACTGTATTAGGGGATCCTTTACCTCTTTCTTTCGGGTTGCCCTAATATTTGTTTTTTTATCCGAGGTGTCTCCGATATGAACTTCTTCAATCTCGCCTTCAGGTTGCAGACAAAGTTCTTCCTGACCTCGAACTCTACTAAGCTCGATGGTGTGGATTTCTTCTCCTTTGCCTCTGAGGTTCAGACTTTTGTTGTAACAGCGTTGCGCTATTTTCTGATCTCCTTTTATCGTAGCGATCCCTTCTGGGGTTGGGAACTTCATGCATAGATGTGGAGTCAAAACGACTGCAGTGAGCTAATTCAGTGTTGTCCAACCTATCAGGGCATTATAGGCTGAGGTCACGTCGACCACGATGTAGTCTATGTTGAGTGTTCTTGACCGGATTCCCTTTCCAAAGGTTGTGTATAGCGAGATGTATCCAAGTGGTGGGATTCGAGTGTCTCCTAGTCCAAACAAGCTGTTTGGATATGTTTTGAGCTCTTTCTTCTGCAGGCTGAGCTTATCGAAGGCGTGTTTAAACAGGATATCCGCTGAGCTTCCTTGGTCTACCAGTGTGCGGTGGAGGTTAGCGTTGGCCAATATGATCGTGATGACCATAGAATCGTCATGTCCTGGGATGATGCCTGTCGCGTCTTCTTGGGTGAAAGTAATAATAGGGAGGCCGGGTGATCCTTCTCCTCCCTCGACATAATATAGTTCTTTAAGGTGCCTTTTGTGAGATGATTTTGCAAATCCTCCGTTTATCATATGAACGTGTCTCTCTGGGGTGTGAGGTAGTCGTTCTCTTCGTCCGACCTCTTCGTCCCTTCTTCTTTTTCGGGGCTCGTCCGATTTGTTGGCTAAATACCGATCTAGTCGTCCTTCTCTTACCAATTTCTTAATAACATTTTTTAAGTCGAAGCACTCATTGGTAGGATGTCCGTAGATTCGGTGATATTCACAGTATTCTATTCGATTTTCTCCTCCTTTCTTCTTTTTGAGTGGACGAGGTGGTGGTATCTTTTCAGTATGGCATACTTCTCAGTAAACATCCATAAGAGACACCCGATCTCCTTGCTTGATCCCCAATAGGCTTGGGGCGTGTTTGGCTTTGTCCTTCTGAATGGAAAATCGGGTAAGAAATTTCTTGGCCAGGTCATCGAAACTTGTGATGGATCTGAGGGACAAAGTGTCGAACCACTTAATTGCTGTCTTTGTTAGGGTCGTTGGGAAGGCTTTGCATCGAATAGCATCCGAGGCATCGGTGAGATATATTCTACTTCTGAAATTACTGAGGTGATGGCTTGGATCCGATGTGTCATCGTACGGGATTATGTCATGACCTTTGAAGTCCTTTGGGACTTTGGCTTTCATAATCTCTTTAGTGAATGGATCTCGATCTTTATAGGAGCTGTCTTCGGGATCAGGCTGGATGGTTTTTGTTTTAAGGTCAGCTTCGAGCTTTAGGAGCTTGTCCTCTAACTCTCGGCGTCGCCTAGTTTTCCTCCGAAGGTCCCTCGGCTTTCCGCTGATGCTCGGTCTCTTTTTTGAGCTGTTTGAGGCGATATTGTTGAGCTTGAAGCGCCTCTAAGATTTCTGTACTTGATGAATTCTTGTCTTTGTTTGCTTGAGAAGTATCGTTTGGCGTAGTGTCCACATTCTTATGCGGTATCCTGTTTTCTAGATCCGAGTCCTGGTCGTTGTCAAGGTTGTCCGCCATGATGATGGGATGGCTTCCAGGGTCCTTGGCAACGGCGCCAATGTTTCGAGGGTTACCTGAAACTGTAGGTCGATCTCGGACGAGATCTTCTGTACTAGTCGGAGCTGTTGTGTTGGACTTGATGATGGTAACCGGAGTCGCCGTGTCTGACTTCTTGGACTTGGTGCTGGTTCTGATCCTTCGTCACCGGAGGGTGGTGGTACCTACAAGGGACTCCGATGCTTAAGTTAGCAAGGGTATTAAGTAGGTTTTTTAGTAGAATCAGAGTATAAGTTATACCTGGGTGCTCCAGTGTATTTATAATGTTGTAGAGTGCCCTTTTCTGGAGATAAGATAGTTATCTTATCTTATCTTTGAGTGGAGTTATCTTATCTTTAAGGGAACCGCCCTTATCTTTCAAGGCTTAGGCTGCCTTTGGACTTGGGTCGTGTTCCTCTGTTTGGGCCCTTTTTGGGCTCTCCTAGTCATTTGGCCGAACTCTTTGAGAAGAGGTCGAATAATTCTGACCTGAAAAGGTCGGTCGACTTGTCGTTAATCAGCCTGGATCATATAGCTCGACCCAGGGCATGAACACTTCCCTTTCCTCAGGATTGAGTAGAGAGGAAGTGATATCAAGGCTGATCCTGCTAAGAATCTAGATAGAGCTGCCAACCTTCCATTTAACTTTTGGACTTTTTTGATGCAAGTTGGACTCTTCATGTTAAGGATAGCCTGGCATTTGTTAGAGTTTGGTTCTATGCCTCTTTGAGTCA
Organism: Arachis hypogaea; assembly: GCF_003086295.3. Classification (NCBI taxonomy): domain Eukaryota; kingdom Viridiplantae; phylum Streptophyta; class Magnoliopsida; order Fabales; family Fabaceae; genus Arachis; species Arachis hypogaea. Next base: position 89,394,992 of record NC_092045.1, read on the forward strand.
ACATGAACCCTAAGAACTTCTCAGCTTCTATTACAAAGGTGCATTTTGAGGAATTTAGTCTCATTTCATGCTTCCTTATAGTGGAGAGTACTTCTGAGAGGTCGGACAGTAGTGTTCCATCTTCTTTTGCCTTGATGAGCATGTCCTCCACATATACTTCCATAAGTTTTCCTATGTGATAGGAAAAAACTTTATTCATCAATCGCTGATAGGTAGCTCCTACATTCTTTAATATAAAAGGCATTACTATGTAGAAATAGCTTGCCTTTGGAGTTATGAATGAGGTCTTTTCTTGGTCCGGTTTATACATCGGGACTTTATTGTATCCCGAGTAGGCATCCATAAAGGACAAGTATCTGTAACCTGAGGCGGAGTCGACCAGAGCATCAATGTTGGGGAGTGGATAAGGATCCTTTAGACAGGCTTTATTGAGGTCAGTGTAATCTACACACATCCTTCATTTTCCGTTTTTTATTTTTTACTAACACAACGTTAGCTAACCAAAATGGATAATCTACCTCCCTTATGAACCCTGCCTCTAGTAATGCTCGAACTTGTTCTTCTATGACATGTGCCCTTTCTGGCCTGAGTTTTCTGTGCTTCTACTGAACTGGCCGGGATCCCGGGTATACTGCCAATTTGTGGGACATCAGGTCAGGATCAATGCCGGGTATGTCGAAGGCTTTCCAGAGGTCGAAATATTTCCTTCACAATTCAACGAGTTGTTTCTTTAGGCTTTCCTCCAGGTTTGCGCCTATACTCGTTTTCTTGTTGTTCCGAGGGTTACCTGAAACTGGAGGTCGATTTCAGACGAGATCTTCTGTACTAGTCGGTGCTAACGTGTTCGGCTGATGGAAGACGGCCGGAGTTGTCGTGTCCGAATTATTGGACTAACTGCACTGCTGATCCCTTGTCACCGAAGGGTGGGGGTACTTACAAGGGACTCCGATGCTTAAGTTAGCAAGGGTATTAAACAGGTATTTTGTAAAATCAGAGTATGAGTTATACTTGGGTGCTCCAGTGTATTTATAATGGCATAGAGTGACCTTCTTTAGATAAGATAAGTTAGTTATCTTTATCTTATCTTATCTTTTGGGTAGGGTCAGCTTATCTTCAAGGGAACCACCCTTCTCTCCGTAGGCTTGGGCTGCCTTTGGTTTTGGGGCGTGCTCCTCTATTTGGGCCCTTCTTTGGGCTTTCCTGTGACTTGGCCGAGCTCTTTAAGGAGAGGTCGGATTGTCCTGACCTGAACAGGTCGGTCGCTTTGTCTTGTCGAACATCCTGGGTCGGACAACTCGACCCAGTGTATGAACAGTGCCCCTACTTGAGCTCGGTCTTTTTGTTGAGGTCGAATCCTGGACTTTGGTCCTTCTTTGGTGAAGCCAAACTCAAGCATTTTGTCGATTCCTTTGTAGCAGCTTTTGAATGTAAAACGTTTCCTCTGCAAGTGCGCGCTTTTATATCAACGCTTTTTTCAGGAACGTGCGAGGGTTTATCTCTTAGCATTAATTACCCGTTTCTTTTTTGCTTTTAATTTTGAAAACTTAGAAACGGTTTCTCTTCTTTTGCTTTCCTTGTAACCCCTTCGCAACTTCTTTCTCTGCTCTCTGTCTTTCGCTTGTGCTTCTGCTTCCTTGCGTTGCGGCGTCGCTTGGTGATTTTCGGGGCAACTTTCATTCTTGCACCTCTGTTTTTCTTTTCTCGAAGCTTCTTTCGTCTCCAGGTTAGTCTCATTTCATGCTTTTTCTTTGTTTTTGGCTTTGTGATGAGGTTTTGATTTTGATCCTCCCTTTTTGAGAAAGTTTGGATCTTTCTGTTTCCATTGTGCCCTAGATTTGTTGAAATGTGCTTTCTAGGAGTTTCTCCATCTTCTGCATGATCCTTCTTGCTTTTGCTTGATGCTTTTTAGGGCTTTGCATGTTCTTTGTTGTTTCTATTCTGATACTGTTGTCCACG